>NC_064871.1:55748036-56492242 GCF_943734695.1 Anopheles maculipalpis
CGTCTCAATCTGATATGAAGCACTCCCATGTGAAACACCATGCGTCTCCATTCTAGTTGATGAGAAAAGTCCATGTGTCTCCATTAAAGTCTTTTGGAAACACGCAACTCAGAATGACAAACTTTTCATGCCGTTCTGTTCAGTTCAGTCTACAGCAAACAAAAAAACATGTTACATTCGTTCAAACCCCTTATTTGCCTCACGCCAACCAAGTCTAATGGGAGCGCAATGCGTGTCAACAATGCGGCTTAAATGATGCACAATATTACCGTTAACGGCACGGAAATCTCGTGAGGAAAACAGACGGCCATCAGAGAGTTTGTATCAAGTTTATTAATTATTTTCAAAACAAAACTGTACCACCGATGTTATCATAACCAGACAACATTAAACTAAAGTGGAATGTATTATTTTGTGGACAGGAGGAGTTCACATTCACACAATTCACAGGTTCAAAAAGGACCATAATAGAAGACATTAAATTCTATTATGATCAGAAATCTACCTTGAATACGAAGAAACCCCCCCGAATATGCATCGAGCATAGCTAATTGATTTGCATTTTGAAAAGTGACATCATACGTTACCATCAGATCAGAGGATACATCGCTATCAAATATGGGCCCAGGTTTCACCCAGTTTATTTCCGTCGCGTTGCAAAATTGCCACAAACGACGACGGACACCTGTTGCCTAATCGCATTCGACGGACATTTCCGAAATGTTAAATGCATATAACACCACTCACTACTCACCGCGACAGCATATGTGAACATAAAACCTTCACATCCAATACCATTCCATCTGAAGCATTTAACAATCTGATTGAAATAAACTGTGCATACGTTCAACGCAAATCGAATGCCTTTCGCTAGCTAATACTACAAAAGAAACATTCTAAAAAGCACCTTATAATTGGTGATGACCTCGTTGGGCCCGCCAATGTAGTTGCGCCAGTTGCCATTTTCATTCGCATAGCGCTAACGTATACCCCATATAAGCCAACCATACTCAGGAGCAATTATTTTCATGTGCTTCGGTAAGCAGGCACCTCACCTCTAAGCGGAAAATAACAACCTTTACAACCCGACAGTACAAAAAAAAAATGGTAAATTATCGAGTACAAAGCAACAACAGCGGTATGTCGAAGGCTTAAAAATAGACAGCATTTACGGAGGAGGCTTTAGATGTTGCCAGTCGTATAAGTTGGCAGGCACAGTCAAACCCCAGCCCCGGGAAAAGAAGGACGGCAAATCGTGACCTAAATGGAACGTTCGCTCGCCCACTTCTCTTCCTGCCTGGTGGGGGTTATGCTTTCTAAATTTCGCATTTGTTTTCTTTGCTTATTGCTAAGCGTTATAATGCAATAGGCGAAATTCACAATTTCTACTGCAGCAAAGGTGTATGGCGACTTAGTATATGAGTAAGCCCGTTCAGCAAGACTGGGTTAATATGGTAGACGTCTGTGAACCAATGCGATCACATTGGGTGCTTCAAACATTTTATCAGTTGCTAAAGCTAGTTTTCTAACCTCAAATAGTCTCTTTCGGACTACTATCGAAACTACTGTAAGTACTACACCTGCGATGCAACCAATGGCGGTAGTTGTCGTGGCAAACATTAATCTTCAATTTAATTTAAAAATAACCCCCGAAATCAAAATATTAGACGGCGCTTCGATTAATGTCGTACATATCCTGCTACTTGCAAAGGTCGCCCGATTCGCATATGTTATAAATGGGTCTTGTAAACACATATACATATATATTGCGCGCACATTACTACAAGGCCACGATAAGGTTGTGTAAAACACGCCTTGCTTACAACATGCCCTGTCAATGAACTATTGTGCAGGAACAGTACCGGTGCACCGGTAGCTTTAATATTGACCGGCTCACCTGGCTAGATAAAAATATTTTCTACACTGCTTCTAGCTACCAACGGACTTCGTCCTACGACGGCAATTAGATGTTCAATAAATCAATCCCATGTTTAATTAGATTTATCTCGATCTTTCCGTTCCTTTCCAAAAGGTGCTCGGGATTGCTCTCAAACCAATTCGACCAAGTGTTTGGATAGAATTGCATTCACTCTTCAATTATGATTTATGATTTAAAACTTGTGCACACGGGTATGCTAGCACTGATCAAATCATTGCTATAGAATTTATTCATACAAGATGGGTTGCCACAATCTAAATTAAGATATACCTTGCGACGCCATATTTAAATTCCCCGCCATATTTAAATTCAAACTAAGCGAAGGAACAGTTGTTTTTTTTTTGTTTGTTCAAGAAAGCAATCGACTAAGAATTACGTTACAGAAATAAAAGAAAAAAAGAAAAATTCTTCTTTTTTTCATAGACTAAAATCTTGCTTTTGCCTGACAGGACAGTCTTTTCCTGCCATTTCTGACTTCCTTAAATCTTCACGTTTAAATATAACCTTAACTCAACCTACAGTTAAAACTCGTCCCTGGAAATTGCATAGTCCAGAAATTCAAACAAAATGTATTTATCTTCATTACTGCGAATATTTTGCGTTGAATCGTAACGCACGTGTAATTGGTCTATTCGACTACAAAAACGAAAAAAGAAAATTAATGTCTAACAACATTGCAAACATCTCAATGGCTTGTTGTTTGACAAAATTTAGAAAAGGATTGCCAAAATAGCATTTTCACAACAAGTAACATATAGAACAAATACGTAATAGAACAAATGACTAATTGTTACATTAAAAATCAGACGTTGAATACACTCAAGTAAGTAAGTATGATTGAGCTTTTTGCCAGGGCGCACACCATATGTTTATTCGAATTATAGAGAAGCCTGAAGTACAATTTACTCTTTGAATGCAGATTAATAATGGTAGTTGTCTCTTCATTCAGATGGAATGATTGATTGTCTGCTTGATTCAGCAGATTTGGGATTTGAACCTCGAACCTCGGCCGTGTGAAAGGTATAAAATCTTTGCCAAATAATTTTTTTAGTCATCATTTAAAACAAAAATTATGGATTAGGCCAACGATTTTATGCTAAGGCAAATAGAGTAAAGAGTCACAGTGCCTTACAAAATTAGTTACGCAGTTATGCCATTGATTTTCAAAATGCCCTCCCTACAATTAATACTCACCAAGATTCGTCCCGTAGTCGTCTGTCCCGAGATCAGCTCGCCAGCCCAATCCTTTGCCTCGGTCATAAAGGTCCCCTCGAAGTCCTGTTTTCCTTGGCGTGACGCTTTCTGTTCCTTTTGCTTGGGATCGTTCGGAGCCAGCTCGGGCTCCTTCCGGCAGCACAGGAAGGCGAAGGCGCGCCATAATAGCACGGCCAGCAGGCCGGCCAGGAAGGTGAAAATGCTGGACAGGAGAAAGCACCACCATTTTCGCACCCGGAGACAATCATCAAGATCGGTCGGTGGTAGCTCCGTGGTCAGTACTGATTGCTCCTCGTCACAGCCCGACATCCCCTCGATCCCGCTGGTAAGCCTGATGGGGGATCGAGAACGCACACCGCTGCACACTGGTTGTCAACTTTCTAGCTGTAGTCATTGGACATGACGTCGTGCCTTACGGAGCTGACGAGGCGATCGCACCAACGAAACGGAGCGAAAGCAATCGAAAGACGCCAACGGAACGGCAGTCACTTACACTTAACGGCTACACTCTCAGCCAACACGGCCACAAACAAACACGCACGCACACACACACACACACACCGGCAACTTGTGCACAATTTCACGTATCACGTAATCCTCCTCCTGCAGAGTGAGGCAAATGAAGCTATAAATGAATTTTTCCGAACAAGTACACTTTCTTTTCCACTGCTTACAACACTCGCTTCCAGCTTCCTCCGCTTCCAGCTACTTCCTCCGACTAGCACGTTCAGACCAACTCGTTCACGCACTCTTCACGAACATGGGATCACAACACCAACACTTCTTCTTTTGCTCCTATTTGTTATACTGCTTCCGGTTTTTACACTACATATATTTTTTTGGTTTTGCTAGCAGAATTAGGTCACAACGTGAGCAAGCAAAACGAATGAAGGGATATAGCACCGCAAGCGGGTCGCCTACTAGAGATAGCGCCAGATAGTGCACATACACACAAAATTACTTAGACAATTGTGTGAGAGCTAAGAGAAGATTGAACGGATGTAGCATACTGCAGCAGGGCGAAAGGGGCCACAGAGCACACTGCGATGGAATATTACAAAATCTCACTCATTTTTTCCTATTTCTTTTTCCCAACACATACACTTTCTAGGTATCGTTCACGGTTTGTTCGTTGTAGCGGTTTTCCCAATTTTCGTTTCTCTTCTACTTTTCCCGATCAATCTGTGAAAGACGACCACATGCGTCCTCGAGTTTTTTTTTTACCACAACTCAACACAAACCACTACCACCCGCGTTTCCGGAATGAACTATTAAGCCACTCTTCCACACTCATTTGCACTGACACATTTCCGTTTCATATCTATCGAATAAAGGACAATTAAATCGATCAGTATACGGTTGAATTATTATGTGAGCAAGGCTTCTGTTTTTTTTTTCAGAAACAAATTTCAACCAATTTCAAAGCAGCTATATGGTGCACAGTCACACGCCATCAAACCACACAAGCCAACAATAAAAGCCAACACAACAAGGACTGCTACGATCGATGAACAATTTCCTTCCACTCTTTTCCGTCCATGGACTCTTTGTTCGTGATTAGTTCGTTAGGTCGTTCTATTCCAGTAAGTCCCTTAAACAGTGCTTTTGTACGATGCTTATAATCAAGCTGGTTTTGAGGAAAACCCCGAAAGGTTTTGGGGAAAAATTCCCCAAAATTTACACGTTATATAATAAAACCAAAAAACGAAAGCTCTCCCAGCCCACACCAACGTTACGACAGGATGGCACAGAAAAATTAAAAGAAAGGAGCACTTCCGCTGTACCAGATACCCGACCAGCAACGAATAATGGGGTTTTTGCAAGCACCGCACGCGGGCCACATAGTAAAAGGAGAGAGCCGGAATCAGAAAGTTATGAGCAGCATAGAATGCAAAATATATAAGGTGAGCGACAGATAGGACGCAGGAACAAAGAGAAAGAGAGAGCCAGTGAGAGCAGTTAAAAATCTCACTCCGCGCCATCTTTTTCCATTTTGGGGGAGAGAATGTGCGTGTGCTCTTTTGTGGTATAATCCCGGGATGTATTTTAGGACAGAAGAAAGAAGGCTGACGCATTTCGCATTGCATTCGACACCCTACCGATATCAGGGCATCAGGTACCGATAGTCATTTTCGACCACCTGCCCATGTGAAAACTGTTTGCTAGCAACCTGCTGAGCAGTTAATTTGAAACACACTTTTTTTTACTTTCCAAGAAACCGTTATTCCATTTCAATTTCTGTTACGATCCATGATTGTTATGGACTCTTTCTGTCCTAGATAGTATCACTATATTACTTTGTACTACCTTAAAGTTCGCTCCCTCTCTCTCTCTCTCTCTGCTTCGCTCACTTATTATCTTATCACTTGCACTGAAATTAGACATAAGCATCATCTGAGTAAAAGTAGACTTTCCCAATTTCGATTCTTCTTAGGATCGCATATTTGTTGACAGATTAATTCCGACAAACATCGGTTGAGAAAAGATACGTATCTAATAGGTCGTGTATTGTCCTATACTGCTACCACAGATATATCTTTTAAACAATTTCGCAAGCATTCTGGTTCTCTTGGCACGGCCTCTCCAAAGGTGTAAACTCTTTGAGACAAACATTGAGTGTTGTCACTGCCTTACAGGACTAAAGGACTTGTATCCATCTGGGAAGAAACAGCTATCGTTGCACTAATGAAGAGTGTTCCTAAGGCGCTAGGAGCAAAGTGACTCATCACAACCATTTTGGGAGTTTGATTCTGTACAGTCCTCGCTGTAATTGGGAAGATGAGCTTTAATTAACATTTACAAAATACCAGTAATTCGTGTCCTGCGGTGTTTATGTACGTCAATATTACAGACCTCCTTCCTGTGTGACACAAAGTATTCGATTTTTTGCGTACACTAATTTTCACCACATGTTCCAGATGTTCTTTTTCATTGTACTCACAAAGTAATAGCGAATCACAATGTGGCAGTAATAGTAGCAAGCAGACCATGATGACGAAATCATCATTCTCACCTCTTCACCACTATTGCCCATTTTTTCGTTTCTTTGTTCAACCGCACAACAACTTGAAATTCAACACAGAAACACACTCGCCGTAACCGTACGGAAGAGGAATGGTAAAATGAGAACGACATTACCGCATACTCCTTGTTTTAGAAACGCGCTTCCTATTTCCGAACTCTCTGTATCATTATTAAGGCGACTCTTCTTCCAAAAATCGCTCGATATCATCGTCGGCTCATACATGCCTGGTCTGTTTGTACCAGGCGCCTCCATCAAACTCACTAGACCTGTACTTAGTGCGCTTTCATGGGCGAACGCAACGCACACGACGCTCACACTCATCGGCTAGCCTCCAACATAATTTCTCCCGCCTGTGCTCTCACTGATCGTCTAACTTGTGGGGACGACAGGCATGCCAACAGGGAACAACAAAAAGGTGCAAACATGTCTCTCCGTTTGGTCATGTTGATCCCGTTCGTTGCTCAATATTTCATACCCAGTTTCATAAATATTTGCTCCTGACTCTCACACTTTTCCTGTCATCACATGTGAGCACGTTCTCTCATTCGCTCTTTCGTTTGCTGCTTGTTCTCTCGCTCCCGACCTTTTTATAGATCGCCTCACTACCTTTCCTTCAATACTTGATATCATCGTACTCGTTTTACTCACGCTCTCGTTCATTTCATTTCACCAGGCCAGGAGCGGGTTGGTGGAGGGCGCAAATGAATTTGAGGCTTTTTCTTTTCGTTGGAACATGAAAAAACATGGCCTGTGCCACGATTTTTTCCTAGGCTGACCCGAAATTTCTTTTCTTTTTTTTCACGTTACACAAATGACAAATTATTGAAGTGTCGGAAGCGAAAAAAACGCTTATCATGGAGAACCTCCGTTTCAGCTAGTAAGACAAAGCACATACACGCGCACACACACACACATACACATATGTAGGTACATAGTTTTAATTTGTTAAGGAAAATTATTAATTCCGCTGTACATTATCGAACTAATATGTTACCACGAAGCGAAGTGAATCACACGAAAAACGTCAAAAAGTGGTTGGAAAATGTTGCAATCGTTGGAAAATTTCCCTTCCAGCAGTAGCAGTAATAAATGGTGCCACAAGAAAGAGGAGGGGTCAATAGTTCGATCGAATCGATATCTCCTAAAATTGAACTTTTCACACACAAAAACGCATTGCCCACAGGCAGAAACTATCACAAACTGTTGCCACCATACTGAGGAACACTTTTTAACTCGGAAATTTTAAGAAAACGGTCGACAAATGGTAAAAATCTTAAGTTGAAAATTCTTGCACATCCACGTACACACAGAGACACAGCACCATTTCAGCAGTACAGGGCCCTTCTGTGCTGCTCCATTTTTTTCTTTTTCCTGCAGTACACCACCCCGAATGATTATTCGTTAGCCGAGCGTATCGTTACCTTCACGGGCGAGATCTAGCACAGTTCTGATGGAAAATTCGTTCTCTCACGCGTTTGGATCCCCGCTCGATCGAACAGAGCGTTTGGCGCGGCATGGGGCAAAAAAGAACGTGTGTGAAAATGAGAATGCGTCCGCACTACGGATATACTACGGCTGCGCCAGGCCAGGGTTGGTTGGAAAGCTATACAGCAGGATATATTCAAATATGGTTCTTCTCTAGCCTCAACGAAACCGTTACGTCCACAAGCAATCACGGATTACGGTATACGGGAAAAAAGTCTAACCCGTGAATGACAATTTTGACATTTTTTCCCCTCCTGCAAAGCAACCGTTACAATAACTCCAAGCCAACTTTTCTCTAACTCGATTCGAGGCAACTGGTTGCATTGGTAGTCTCATTTGTTTTGTGTGAGTAAAGTATAGCTGTCCATAATGAATTCTTCTTGGATTCAGGCCTCTTGGAAACTTATTGCTTAAATTTATATAAAGGGTTTCAAACTTTTTCTTTATTCGAAACCTCAATCCTTCTGTTATGCAATGAAATAATATTTTATCCATATGGCTGCCACGGCTAGTCATGCAGTACCCAATACAATCGGACCAAATGTTGAGCACATTTTGTACTGCGCCATGTTCGTGCCCATGGTTCTTCCAGTGTATACGCAACCATATTCGTTCAGCGGAATAATACTAACTATCTGTTAGATCTTCCATGAGACCGAATGTATCTGGTTGCCAGTAACCGGCAGTTTTCAAAAGTTAAATGACGGACCCTGTACTAGTCATATTTGTTTATAGCAATACGTTAAGGTAGTTCTAATTCAAATTTAATAACACATATAAGTTAATATGTCGCCCAACTCACTGGCGTGAGTGACACTCAGAAAATTATGAAGACAGCAAATTTAGATAATAAATTCTTCTTGCACTTTCAACACTATACACGACGACTACACTTGGTAACTATAACACAGCAAATCCGAATCCTCCGCGAACAAACATTGGTGCCGTGACCAGGATAGTTCAAATTTCTGGTTTAAATCGCGAGTTTCGATTGTTTCACTGTTTTGTTGCCTGTGTTACCCGTTTCCCGCCTGTGTCTCTTCGTTTTTTGTGTATTGTTTTGCGAAACACACAGCTGCTATTTCACCGCATCATGTAGATACACTGTTGATCGCACTCAATCACAATGCCCGCGCAACCCGTAGTTTTGGCGTCCCGGAGGACAGTTCTGTTGTCGTCCCTTCCAGAATACGAGCGATTCGTGAAGAATTTCGTTCCGGAGCGAGACCAGATGGAGGTGGATACGCGCGTAAAAAGTTTTGACAGCTTTAGCCAAGAGTTGGAAAAGGATCCACAAATTTTGGAGGATTGTGCTTCCACAGAGGAGGATACAATACAATGCCGCACGGAGGGAATCACCAACACTCATGCTCTTCCATTGATGTTCACAAGTTGTGTGACGTCACAAGTTCACGACTTACTTCAGCCAAGGATATTGACATCTGCGCGTCAGGCTAGTTACGCGTCTACCTTGAACGAAGCACCAAATAGCGAGCCAGGAAGTTTAAACCCCGAAAAACTGTCCTGCACACACACACTAGTGGTTCCACTGCAACGAAGCCAGCTGTGAACTACACACATTAGTAGTTCCACTGCATCGATGTCAACTGAGAACTTCACCTACGATACCACTAACGATCACGACGCGGCCACGCACATTACACTTCACACCGTTGCAGCAGCTTTAGGGCAAGCAAAAGTCTTGCGCCAAACTGCATCAGCGAAGATTAACAACGGTTTCGGAATACGATGAAGAAAACCACTGCCTGCTGGAATGGAAAACTGCAAACTGATGTGCTGCCACGTAATCTATCGAAATGCTCTCCTATGATCAATTTGGATCAATCCTGTAACCGAGCTTACCTACAGCAGTCGAAGAATTGTTACAAACTACTTTGACTTTATCTGTAAACGGTATGTGCCCTTACTTCATTTAAACATACATTTCCAGAGGATCCCGATGGCTTGGTAGATGATCGAAGTTGGCAACATTGGGCATCCGGGTGTCGCCTACAAGAAAAGGACAAGGATAAAAGCGCTGCTCTTATTTTGCATACTATCTTGAGGACTGGTTCATGTTCGAGCACAACACTTTCAGCTCACGCGCGTAGCACAGCGGAATACTTTAGAAAATTGTTCAATCACAGTAATTTGCTACTAATTTTTCAACACCTGCACTAGCACATGTATTTGTTTACGTTTTTCGATGACGTTTCGTCATGGGAGGAAGTATGTTCACGCACATCGTTGAGACAAAAACTTAACGAAGAGTTATTCGTCAAGTGAATAATGCAACGAGCGAGTAGCGAATTCACTACAGTGAGTAGTGCATGAGTGTCACTGGCGTGTGTGACACTCAGAAAATTATAAAACGAGCAAATTTAGATAATAAATACTTCTTGCACTTTCAACACTAAACACGACGACTACACTTGGTAACTATAACGCAGCGAATTACCATCCAAACCTCCGAAAACAAACAGTTACCTCTAGCTTAAGTGTGAATTATCAATTATCCTTCTGATAGATTAGTGTTGTTCAATCTGAATAGTAGTTTACTTGCCTTCTGCACCAAAAACGTATTACAGCTGCTCCGATCTTGTCCTTCTGTTATCAATTTTTCTTCGTCTTCTTCTTCTTCTTCTCCTCCTCCTCCTTCTTCTTCTTCGTCTTTTTTTTCTTGGCTTACGGCGTGTTAGATCATGCCGGCCATCTTATGCGTTAGACTTGCCGATACCACGTAGTTGAATAGTCAGTCCTCATTACGGGGGAACGGTCCAGATGGGATATGAACTCCGGTCCTGGCTTGTGAGGAACGTTGTCGCTTCCACCACTGGGCCGCCCAGGTGGTTAATTCTATTAAATACAGAAAATATCGATTCTTCCACACTTAATGTCAGAATTACACTACTGTTGTCTACTACGAGGTAACCTTTTCACTGGGATTTAAACTATCTGCCGTATAGAGACCGACGCATCTGACGCCACCACCACCGGACCTCCCTGCGGGGATTTATTTATCCCGAAATGGAATGGTCGTCCGATTGCAACTAATCCCTTTTAGGATCTGTTAGCCGTTTCAATGCCTCAAATTTCAATTTGAGTGAATTCAATTCACCGCGTGAAGCTCTCTAGCGAGACTACAGCAAAAAACAAGTACACAATACAAGAGTTTCAACACGGACGGAAATAAATTTACATAGAGTGGGTTGCACACCGCAAATACAGTTGAAAAACACGGCACACGCCATGTCTGGTTGGTGACGATTACAGACATTTTGTTTATAATTCACGCACCAATTTTGTTAATAAAAAATCACCGAAAAAATAAAAATCTTGCATCCTATTCCTTTTTGACTGCTATATTTACCTGTTTCTGCCAACTAAGGCACTACTAAGCCAAATTTGTATTGGAAAAAAAAAATCTTAGTAGTGGCAATTTTGTTAATAGAAAAACACACACCATCGGTGATCGCAGTCTATACACTCAACGCAGCTAAATTTCAAACGCTGTAGTACGTTTTCAAACGACGGTTGAGATTTCTCAACCTGGTGTATTGCATCATGTTTAACACATAATATCTAAGATGGTGCTATCGTCGCTAAAGAGATTTGAGCGGTGTAGAAATTTTAAAGAGGGCCTCACTGATTTTGTGTAGTTATGAGGGAACGTATTCACAAGATTTTTCTATTTTATGTTCTTCAATTACTATAAATTACAGTAAATTCAAACAAACGAAATCTATACAGTTTTCTGGCTCAAACATATACTTGTGATGTACTCCGCTAAAGCGTTATCGCACAGAAGGATAAAAGTACATTCATTTTTTTCGTAAGTTATCACAAACGCAGATTAAGCCGAACCGTTATACAAAATACAGCATACCAGCCACCATCGCGAAAAAAAAAACCATGCAAGTAAATCCCAAACTATCATTCTCCCTTGCACCACAAGAAAAAAAACTGTTCTTTTTCAACTGTCATTCGGATTACCAACCCACACGCCACCCGACTCCTGTAAGGGGTAGAGTGTATTGTTCTAGCGCTCTAATCCGAACGATTTATCGATACCTTAGCAAATTGATTTATTCTTGTTACACATTACACATTAGTTTCCTTATTATATACCAAAACTCCGCGCTGATCATTTGCGTACTTAATTTGCAGTCTCACAAGCGTCCACCCAATCGTTGTACACATCGACCGGTTCCGACAGGAAGTTTATCGACGTTTGATACTCCTCCAAGCATACGCGACATAATATCTTTGCAGAGTTTTTGGGCTTATCCATCTTTACCTCACAGGATTTTTCATGATTGCAGAATGGACAGTTAAATTGTTGATCCAGCGGTTCAATGTTCTTCCGCTTTGGTGGTGGCTTCCTTTTCGATTTTCTACGCCCCATTGTACGATAATCTGTGGAAGAGAAAAACATACCGTTCGGCAAAGGGTGAATTGTAGGGCGAACTGAACGCATACACTTCGTTGCATTGCTTTTGCTTTTTGCACTTACATTTTTCGCACGAAGTTCCGGCAAACTTTGTTTACACTTGCTTTTAGCCCGGGAGAACGCCAAAATGTTGTTGCATTTGTTGTTTGCTTTTCTACTGTCAACAAGCGCTGACGCTGTGCCTGTATATGCGTACAGATTGTATACTGCAATTGGTTCATCATTCTGGACAATTCGTGTTGGTCCATTTCAGTTTTGTGGATTCAAAAGTAAATATTTCCGTATCTATATTGCAAGATTTAAACAGATTTGACTCCAGAGTTCTTTGAAGTCAAAAACTAAACAACTAAACATCAACCATTATTTTATTGAACTTTTCATCTCTGGTACACTCGCGTCAAATTTGACATTTAATGCAGCGAACAATCAAACAGAGCAGGACTTTTCCAGAGCGAACCATTTTTGCATAATACGAATTCAAAACAATAACAAAGCAAACGCATATTTTTTCCATGCTATCCGGAGCGCTTTGTAGGGGACGGTGGTTCGGTCTGATTAGCAAACCAGATTTTCGAGCAATATCAATGGCAGTGAACGAGAATCCTATAGAGAATGCTATCCGTGCCGGACTGACGAAAGAACTGAAGCCCGTGCATTTGGACATCGTCAACGAATCGTATATGCACAATGTGCCCAAGGGTTCCGAAACACACTTCAAAGTTCTAGTAGTTTCGCAACAGTTTGAAGGACTTCCACTAATCAAGGTAACGGATATTAAACCAGACTAAAGGTTCACTTACTAATCTGTTCCATCCTTCCACACTTATCATTCCAGCGTCATCGGTTGGTAAACGATATAGTAAAGACACAGCTTGCGGGTGACTTTGTACACGCTCTATCTATAGTGGCCAAAACGCCACAGCAATGGGACGAAGCTTACAAGCTCGAGCCAAGTCCTAATTGTAAGGGAGGATTTGGAAAATAAAACAGCAATATGAAGCTCTAGAACACATTACCATTTGTTGGAGTTGGAGTGCAATCTTGTACAAACCCATTGTTCGTAGGCATTTTAATATTTATTCCGGTTCGTCTCAACCACATCAACTACACGCTGTACGTATCAAGTCGAAGCTTACCGTCGTTTTCGGTAAAATACATCATATCTGCCATCGTTTGCTCGCATATCATTTCTTCCACGCGTTCGTGCATCTGAAAGGTGATGTAGGATGTTAAACGAACAGAAACCTTGCGATACAATTTACGATATTTCTACTTACTGATTGTGCGTTAAATTCCTTTAGCACCTCCGGGTGCTTAAAGTTCGGCCCAAAGTTGACGCTGATTGTAACGTTCTTGTGCAACGATATGGCCGGATAGTATGCGCCCTTGTAAATGTCTACAAACGCTTCCCCTTGGCAAACGCCGTTTTTGAAGAAATGAATTCGGCTTCCTTCTTGTACTTTCAAGGATTTTAACGTTTCGTTCACCCGATCCTTGTCTTCGTAGTACAGATGGCTTTTAAACTTTACCAATGGTCTATCCTTGAACGTGTTCGACGCTTGGTTGGCTTGGTTCTCACTCGGCAGCGTTATAAGAAAGCCCAGTGTATCCCCCTCGGTGTATCCCGTGCTGTAATGCTTGCCGTGCGATTCATGAAACTTTGTGCCCTTGCGCGAACGCCACGAATAGCCAAACTTGTCATACCCGAGCGGGGCCTGCAGATTTGCATACTCTTGCCCCCATCCCAAACGACACGCCGAACTGTCGGGCATATCTTCCACCGTAGCTTCCCAGTACCAGCAACCTTTGGTGACGTCTGTAAGTGTGCATCAAACGATCGGTCGAGGAGAAGAGTGAAACTGTTATGAATGGATGCATCGAAATACATATTTGCGCTACTTACAATGGGAAGCCCGAGCCATGCAGTAACCTTTTTCGCCCGTTATCGACAGTCGATCCTCGGACACCTTCAACTGGGGGGCACGGTCGTGCAACGCAATCAGTACCGCGTTTGGTGAGAGAACACGATACAGCCAGCCGGGAATCGGTTTGCCTGCCCAATCCGCACTTTCGTCGAACTCCTGCCGGAATGGAGCGTGCGGATCCGGTTCGGCCAGTATGTACCGGTATCCATCCTTGTTGAACGGATGTTCCAGTGGGTATCCGTGTGCTGGCAATTTCACAAGTGCACCAACATCCGCACCGAGCCTGCTCTTCTTTCCCAGCGCTCCACTCTGTTCGCTGTTGGGCAGCTTTCGCTTTTGCTGTCGGCTTTTGGAGAAGTTTTGAGTAGCTAAAGAGACAATAACAAAACACAAACCACACACACACACACCCATATTAATCATCCGTCACGGAGAGCAGTGTCAACCGCGTTAAAAAAAAACAATTTGCATACGTTCTTCCATCGTAATAGCCACATATACAACAGCAACTGCGTCTGAATGCACTTGGGTGCTGTTAAGGCAAAGTTATGTTGCACTGTTTAGTTGAGGCACGAAAGTGAATGTAAAAATAATAAACTGTACAAACATCGTCTTTACATTTCGTGAATTTGGTGCTCGAATTAAATGTCTTTCTTCTGTTCGCTTATCTTCAACGTGGTTTTTACGCTGTTGGCTAAAATGCGCAACTGTCATTAGTTTGTTGTTCTACCATCTTGCTCTACCTAATGCAACTACTATCTCACTCGCTCCAGAGGGATCGTTATATGGGGTTTTGATGCCATTTAAACTTTACCTCCGGACCTTACCTTACGGTATGTACGTGTAGATAACAATTCAAAAAGCGTTTTACGATACATACTCGACAGCATATGTCATGAACATAAAAAATTGGTTCGATTTGGCCGGTCATATACTTACCAAGAGTAGTAGCTTCATCGTACGTCGGTTTGATCTGCGTCAGGTCCGTATTAGCCAATCCATACATCTGCCCTTGCTCGTTGCTTTCCTCGTACGAAAACAGCGTGCTGATGTCTTTTATGAGCGACCTTTGCACGGTAGCGTACCACGATTGGGTCGATCTTCGTGCCATGGTTGTCATCGCTTCCCAGTAATGATCCATGTACGGTATAATGTCCTTATCCTTGCTAAACATGAGCCGCGCTTTCCCTTCCTTACTGGCAGTTTGCTGCAAATTAGCCAGCGCCGTAATACACATCTGCGGTATCGAAGCTTGCACCTTTCGGAAGCTTTCCAATCCCGTCATGGAACAGTTTTTACACACAAACACATAGTTCATCATGAATGGAACGAGTCGGCCTAGCTGAAACCCGATGCAGGATTCGTGAAACCATCGGCTGCAGGTGGCACACAGCAATTCCACGATGTTGAGATTTCGTTCTTTTCCGCTGTAAGAAAAAGATATATTAACTCTCTCCTAATAGATTTGCCAAAACGCATACTGAAACTCCTTCGGATCTTACCAGTAACAATTGTATTTGTCTTCTCCTCCCGTAGGAGACCTTTTCAGATCGGGCTTCAGCTCGTTCGTGTCCATCGTGGTTTTTTCTAACACGTTTCAAGTTTTTGCTCCGAGACACGCTACCAAATTAGGCTCCTAAACGTGTGAGGAATTGTTTTCTAGCACATTCGTTTAACTTGTTCATTTATTTCATTCATGAAACGGGAGATTCCAAAAAAGGTCCGGATGCGTTCCATGAAATACGGCTTGGTGTTTGCTTCATGCGTCCTTTCGTGATCGCCCAAATGACAAAACTGCATCTGACGTTAGCCTAAAGTCAAGCCGCGGCAATTCTTTTCGACACTGCGCCAGCTGGCGGGAAACAATAGTACTAACTGGATGGATTTTGCACAGTCCCCGTGTTTTGGAATGCGTGTTCAATGTTGTGCAATTTATAAGGCCCCGGCCACACACGACCGAAACAGACCGAAACGAAACATCAAATTCGATAGTTAATAACACTTCCCTGGTTGTGTTGCAAAAAAAAGATTATTTTTTGGTTGTTTTTGTATATTAATAATCATGTATAAGTAATAAAACAAAATTCCTTTACGTTTTAATTGACAAAATAGATCAAACCAGTGTCGACGTTGGTACACCGCACTACTCGAAGGATGTTTTGTACCTCAAACTAATCTGTTATTTGGGACTAAGGATGAACTTTGACGGCCGCCTTCATTTTATAAACAATAACATTATCATCTGTGCCGCTCGACAGTTTTCATCAGCCTCTCCCCGCTGAACATTATCGTAAAAAAAGTTCATTTGCCGGCCTTTCGGCGATAGCACCTCCAAGGAAAACAATGCTGACTTAGATAACTCGGAATCACCATCGAAAAACTCTTAAACTCAAAGCATGACTGCCATTCTCGGTGCCGGCATCAGTGGACTGGCGGCGGGTCATTATTTGCTCAGGAAAACACCCAACCACCTACCATTAACAATATACGAGGCAACGGATCGTATCGGCGGCTGGATACGGTCCGAACGCTTCCTGGACCATGGATTCGTGTTCGAGGCAGGGCCACGAACCATTCGACCCAAAGGCCCGGCAGCAAGCAACACGCTCCAGCTAATAGAAGAGCTCGGACTGGCCGAAGAGGTATATTCGATCAGCTCCAATCATACAGCCGCCCGGAATCGTATGATATACGCCAAAGGAAAGCTTAATCTGCTGCCCAATTCACTGGGGGGACTATTTAAAACGGTACCACCATTCACGACCCCTCTATACTTTGCGGCCTTTCGTGATCTGCTGGCAGGACGATCGAAAACTGTGCTGAACGATGAATCTATGTACTCGTTCGTAGAACGGCGGTTTGGCAAAGAGATTGCCGATTATGCGGTCAGTTCTATGCTGTGCGGTATTTGTGCGGGCAATGCGAAAGAAATTAGCGTCAAGTTTCTGATGAAGGATTTGTTCGAGCGCGAGCAACGGCACGGTGGTGTTATACTAGGCTTGCTCAAAGAGGCACTGCAAAACCGAAGGAAGCCACAGCCTCAAAGTGTTGTGAAAAATTCTACCTCAACGCCTACCGGCTTAGCGGAACGTGCAAAGGCAGAAAACTGGAGCATTTACTCGATACGGGGCGGTCTGCAAACTTTACCTGAAACTTTGGCGGACAATCTGCGTTCAAAAGGTGTAACCATTGTGTCGGGAACAAAATTCGAAGAGTTGACTTTAGGCCGCGATCACGTTGTGTTGCGAGTGGATGGTAAGGAGCAACAATTGCAAAATCTCGTTAGCAGCATTCCAAGCTACAAGCTAGCGAAGCATGTGCAAAACCAACATCCGCAGCTAGCCTCGGCCCTAAGCAGCATCCCGTTCGTGGACGTGTGCGTGATTAATCTACAGTACCGAAAACCCGATCTGTTGAAACAGGATGGGTTTGGGTTTTTGGTACCCCCAATCGAGAATTTACCCATACTGGGTGTAATATTCGACAGTTGCTGCTTCGACATGGAGGACAACACGGTGCTTACCGTGATGATGGGAGGCGCGTGGTTTGAGAAGTGGTTCGGCACGAATCCATCCGAAGAGCACTTGCTCGAGGTTGCGTTGGAGAATGTGAATAAGATTCTTCACATTGAGCAACGTCCCGACAACTACAAGGTAAATTTGCTTCGAAAATGCATTCCCCAGTACACCGTTGGCCACCAGGATCGTGTTAAAGCGATACGGGACTATATCGAGCAGCATGGACTGCCCATCGTACTTTGTGGAGCTTCGTACGATGGTGTAGGAGTGAACGATGTTATTCTATCTGCTCGAACAAATGTGGACAAAATGGAACGCTAGCAGGGCAATTGTTTGATTTTTGTAATACACACGGTGCTTGGTTTCGGAAATACACCGCCTATGCAAATATGGTAAACCTGACGAAAATAAATATGTTTGACATAGAAATGCATTACTACCAAAAGAATCACGCAATTCTCGAAAGAAAAAAATAATTATTTTCAATCTTTTACATCGTGTGTGGCGTTGGATTACACCAGACCGTATGGACGCTAGTTGGCGTTGAGTCACTGAACCAGGGCAATTTCAAATACACGTAAACTGTGAGACGCAGAATTTATCGACAATCGGATCGATAAACTGGTGATCCTAGCTATACTTTGCTAGATCATTACCACCAGCACCCGCTTTGGCTTCTAAGATTCTATTCATTTCAATGTTCCGTGAGTTTTACGCCGAAATGGCAGACATAGACCGCTCCTGAATTGAAGAGCCAAAAGAAAATGTAATCAGTGGAGGTATATGCAAAACCATTCTATGGAGCAGTTGGCCCCGTAGGACAAGGGACCACGCCAAAAAGGCACCACTAAAAGAGCCTTGTTGTAGCGGTCTCATCCTACCCTACTTTAGAGATGATCAGGCACATCAAATCGAGAGCACCTAACATGCGCTAAGTACGGCTAGCGGCCTCCTCGATGATATGATTCTTGCTTCAATACTCGCTCCTATACAATAATTGTGTGATAATGCAGAAACAAAAATGAAATGCTCCATGAAATAAGACATCTCCGTGCCTAACATGGTCACGCGAGGAAAGCGATCACAACACATCAATCGTTTAATTTTCTTTTCATTCGCGCATCGAATCTTTTAATGGCGATAAGAAGTGGGGGAGGTAGGTGACCAACATTTGCAGATGGTGTGACATATGGCGACAGCTACTACAGAACTGGTCCATAACCGATGTTATACTCTGTCGTACGGGTAGAAAGCGCACACTCTACTAGCTCCATACGGTTTGAGGACAATTTGGGCATGGATAGAAAAGCGTGTCTGTTGCCTCGGGGGCGGTTTATGATAAACGACGTGACGAATGATCATAGCACACTATCGGCGACTAGGCTGTGAGACGCAGTGACAAATCTGCTCGGAAACTTCCAGCATTTGGGTAGTGGATTGGATTGACCGGCGACGGGAAAGGTTTTGTGAATCGCGCGGGTGATTTGAAAGAAAAAGTAAGTGAAATGTCCGGTACGTGAGTAAATGTGAATCACACATGCATGTCATGCCCGTTCGTCAGCTGTGGTGGTTCGTTCGACCGACCGTTCAGCCGGCCAGCCGGCCAGCTAGCAGCTAACTAGGGCCACTAACGGAAACGAAGAATGGCTCTACATGTGTTTGCGTGTTTGGTTAAAGATGGCTGAACCTAGACGGGTTTGGCATGCATCGCACAAACGTACTTGAAATGTGAACGTGTGCATGGCATAGTGTTCTATAACGGCTTAACAACAAAAATGCCACCGTGTGCTTACAGTGACATCGAAATAGCCACATTCACTGAGTCTTCATTTTTAACATTCCACCTAGACTCATCTCGTGCTGCTCAGGTGCATTTGAGCATTAAAGCCACTCCAATTCTTCTTATCGTTTCGATCGATGGCATCGCCACATCGGCTGGAACTAATCGATTTATTGTTCGGATCGGTTGCTCACCATTAGCTTCAGATGCCATCCAAGTAGCCGCAGCCCGGAGAGCGGCATTCATCATTCACCATCTTGAATGCACTGGAAAACAACATCCCCGAAGTAGTCGTGCTGCTGCTGATGATGATCAAGACAAGTGATCGCAACAAGTACACACTACCCCGTGCCGCACCTAATCGATGCATGTCGAGAGAAACAGCGCGTATTCGGTAACATGGGCACAAGAAAAAGCAAAAGTGTGTATGCATTTGTCTTCTTTTTTAGTAACAAAAAAAAACACATCAAGTAACAACGCTGGTATTGAAAGTGAAAATAGATTTACATACCACATGATCGCGGCTATGAGGGCCCGCCAAAAGAGATCACTTCGTTTAGGCCGTCACGCCTCCGTGATATTACTATACGAACTGGAGGATTAATCATTGGTTTTTGGCTGGGAAATTGAAAAGTTTTGAGGCTCAATAGAAATTTTCCTCTTTTTCATAACTCACAATAAATCAGGTTTAGCAATACGGTCTGGCCGTGCTTTGCTCACCGTGAATAAAAAAAAAAGTAAGGTTTATTTAAATTAAAAAAAGAGCAAGAAACAAAGTATTGTGGAAGGTTGCGCGTTAAGATAAGATAGCATTATGTTGAAAGCCAAACAAGAAAACGTTAGAGAATGAAGATTCTTATAGCAGTGTTATTAGAGAATCATTATAAGCATACATGACAATCTGTGTCTTCCGCTCCATTATCGTAACAAGTCCTGGTCAGGTATTTCTGGCTTGCTTAACTAAATGGTTTGCTCCCAGACAATCACCTCTCTACTTAAATCACTTCCGATCGATCCAGTGGTGATGATCCACACCGTGTACTATAGAATGGAATTTATGGAAATTTCGGTCTCAGAATTTCGAAACCAGTACGGGGGAGAATTATTACGACTCTTATCATATAGCAAATATCGTTCAAGCGTAGCGAAAATTTCATTGACTTCATTTCAACGAGACTGCCAGTTCTCCGGAATTTGATCTTGATTAATCCGGTGCTTTAGCTGCACTTTAATGTATGGTCGTTCGTACAGACCAAGCAAAGGAAACGTCAAATTAGCACTAGAAAGCAATTTAAGAAGTCCATTTCCAAATCCAAGGAGAATATTCGAGAGAACCAGCTGCAGACCGAGTGCAATTATTTTAGGAAGTACTCTGATTTATCAGGCAATGTAATATAGATCGTCTTTAATGAATGTGTAACAGTTTTAAAACATGTCCTCTTCAATTGTTATCATCTTTGTCCTATGCAGGGGAAAACAAAAACATCATAATTACCCTCAATCTAAACCCATCAATTACTACCTCGACGATCCTATTGATTTAAGCACTAAATATTGGCTGTTAGTTTCCCCCTCTCAGGGTGTCCTCGTCCAGCCATGGATTTTGACTCCCACCAAACCAATGTGCAATGTAGAGCGACCAAAGTAGCCTCCAGAGCCGGAGCAAGTTGTTTGTTTTATGCTCTACGCTTTTGTGGCCACCTCCACCGTGGCAATTGGCGTACGAACCCGCTCGGAAACAAGTCCACCATCTAGCCGTCCGACGAGATGGCACAACTGGGTGCACACTCAATTGCACACGTTACACACGACATGCATGCACCGCAACAACAGATCCGTCCGAAAGTGCAGCAAAAGAAAGTAAATCCTCCTCCACCACAGCGCAGCATACTTTGGCGCTTTGGTCTCAGATCGGTTCGAATTCGCCGCCGCTCGCACCTCAACTAGTCGCAACCGCTAATGTGCAGAAAGCAAAGAGTTTGCATATCGCCATCCGATAATCTTGATCGCGGACTCACACTGATCTGATCGCGTAATGGCACTACACTTTCGACCACCGGATCGTGGAAACTTGCACCACAAGGAAGGAAACCGCTAACACTGGACACTGGAGTCAACAACAATTCAACTCTTTCCCTAGCGAAAAGGGATTATGAGTGTGTGTAAGTTGAGGACTTTTGTATTGTCCGGATCCATCCAATTTCCATCGACCGATTTGTTTCCTTTCTTCCGCTGCTGTGAGCGAAAAAATCGAAAGTCATTGATTAATAGTAACAACAAGCGCTGCAAAAATAATATAAATAAATAGATTACACTCCATACAGGCACACACACACACACACACAGATGGAACTCCTGAGGAAGAGGCGACGAGTGGACGCCCTTCATCTAACATAACCACTCCACCCCACACCCTCTCCGCAATATACTCCAATGGCGGCGAAATCGGCACAAAAGGGCTCGCGAAAAGAAAATTGCCCGTTGGAGTAGTTGTTGGTTTTCCGTTGTTCGATTTGATTAACCACATTCCCCGGGACCACATTACATCGCAACCCACAATTCCAGTCGGACAGACAGGCAGGCAGGCAAAAGACAGACTAAGCGCCAACAGGAGAGTTGTTCCTATTAACTACTCCACTTCATTCCCACGCGCTCAACAACCGACCGACCGACCATCAACAGCCTAGACTGATCGCGCTAATCATGGAGAGTGTGTAGTCAATTAATAGGAAAATTGTTTTCCGTAACAAGACGTATAGCGTGGCCGTGTCCGGGTTCTATATACGAAAGAACAGGGGCCAACGGCTGTTTAGAGCAAATTGTCCATCTTCTATTTGGTTTTACCGATTCGCTTAGGATATACGGTTTTAAGGCACAAAATATTGATCTCCCAACCAGCGATCAGTTTAGTTTTTTTCAGGTTCATAACATAATTACGCTTCTTTCACTACCTTGCAACTCATTGCATGCACTTGGCACTTGACACTTGGAACGTGCAGTACAGTTAGAATGCATCGTCTCGAGCGAGCGTCATAAGCACAACGTCCCAGAGTCACACAAGTAGCGGTGTTTTGCCACCACGAACAGGTTTAGCTGAAGTGCAGCAATTTGTTCAATCAGGTTTACCCGTGCAGACTGAGCCAACTAACGGACTCACCGGAGTCCAATGTCAGGGTCGTCTGCGTGGAAAGCGTGATCGTGCAGAATATGTGATCGGTGATTATAAAAAGTATTCCAAAAATTAAACAGCAAAATATCACGGGCAAAACATTCCTCACACTGTTTCCAAAATCCCTCTGATCAAGTCCCTCTGGCATGCTCAATGACTGCTTCTAGTATCAAAGCCATAGCTCCATCGACTAACTAACACCATTGCCCCTCTTCCGTCTACCTGTCAAATCTTACCCTCGGAGGTAATGGTAATGGCAAACTGGGCAGCAACAACAACGATGGCACTGTTGGTGCGGTGGGGCGCGGTCTCGTTCGGTTTCGGTGTGTAGTTTTCACTTGTGGCCGCACTACGAACAGGTTGATCGAAATGGGTTTCGCGCAGTTACTCTCGGAACGTCGCGAAACGTGGTTGCGTCCTGTGGTGCGTTCGAAACCGGATGCGTTTAGTTAGAAGTTGCCCATGCCAAGGATCATCGATCGATCGACCTGTAGGTATACGAAACGGTGTCCAATCTTGGTGCGAAATATAATTGTGCCTAAGCACAGCTCGATAGAACAGTGTTAACGAAAGTATGTTCAACTAACACGTGTTTCATTCCGTGATAAGTGTCTTTGTTACAAGTGTGAGTGAAATTGAAAACGATCGTTTTGTGTTGTGTGTCGTGTGTCCGCTTCTCCGTCGAAACCGCTATTTAGGCGAAGGAATCTACTGAGCCCAGATCCGGAGCCAGAGCATTACTGTGGCGGGGCCGTGAAACGAGGCCCGGAGAAAATGGTCATTCATATGGAACAAGTGAGTGCAATGATGGTACTGGAGTTGTTTTTTTCCCTTCATCTTGCGGCTTTCGTTTCGCGAAACTGGCTAGACGCCCTCATAAAAGTGATTGAATTTAAACACGAACGAGAAATCAGCATCTGCCGTCAGGACACCTCAAGCATTAGTAGTATCTTAAAGACATACAAATAATCGGTTGTCGGTTTAAATATTCTCAACATGATAAAGTAAAACCAGCAAACATAGATGACTAAGCAAGATTCACAAATAATACTATGTATGGAAAGTATCAGTGCTTGAAAACGCTTTTCCGTTACAGTCGGTCGATTAAACTAATAATTACCTGCGTGCTGATCCTAGTCCATGAATGCCAGCCAACTGTGAAAGCGTTGCACACGACATTCATCAGCATATGAATGAATACTGAGGAATTTAGGTTTTGTTCAGGTGCAATGCTTTTCTTCGGTTTAAAAAAAGATACTTAAGCCACCGATGTAAAGTCTAATTACTTGAGCAGCGTGTGTCGGAAAGTATTCAGCGAAGAATAAAGCAAGCGTACAGTAGAATGCTTTTAAGCTTCTATACAAGATAAATTAAAACTCTTCTCCTAGCGCTAATCGGTAAAAGGCTTTACTGTTTGTAAACTTTTCTACCGAAACTGGTTGCATGAGTTGTTTACGATGGAGTTATAAAATGCAAAAGAAAAAATCAGCCAAGGCCAACACTATATCTAAATACCCTAAAATATTAATTTAAGTCAGGATAGCGTCCAACACCAAGAGTGTCCAAACTGATTGTTTCACAGCCTACTTCGTTTTGCCGCCCGACCAATACTTTTGCTTGAGACAATACGGTATACTATCCTAAGTAATTCAATTTAATATTAACAACACGAACAATCCCAACGCTAATAAGTTATGGTCATGGAAACACAACGTTCTTAAAAACGTGTGTATGAATAATGAAGCTTCTTGCCCTACTCGTGGTTGTAGCACGTCGCGTAGACATGGTCAGATCTCCAATCCGTTATTCCAATTCGAAATTTCTTCTCGTCCTTCCGTTTCAATTATATTGGGGTGGCTTGCAAGGCTTCTTCTTCAATCCCCTGCCTCGTCGGAGGGCCTACGAATCCTAGTTCATTAAATTCCCGAAGGATGCCATGGATACCAGCCGTCCTTAACATGGAGAACAGACGCTAGTTAGTCATATAACCCATCGTTCCAATTGGTTGGGTTTCTCCGTATACCCAAGCTCATATATTTGGAGATATATGTTACCGTTCTGTACGCCGTGGACGTATTGAGTCGAAGTAGAGTGTGGAGATCCTATAATGTCCTTGAAGAGGAGTCGGATCCACTCCCATATCGTTGTGGTATTGCTACAAACACTGACAACAGACCAGCTACAACGATCGATGGCCACAAATATTAATTTCTTTTAACTGCATCCTCGTTAAGCTCTAAGCGCTAGTTTTACACGATAACTTTTTAAAAATTATTGCAATGATGAATTTATTTACATATAAGGATTATTGTCAAGATTGATCTTGTCAATAATCCTTACATGTAAATAAATTACTACTAAGGATTACCTCATCGAAAAAGCAATATAAGCGTTTGAAAAATGTAATCTAAATTATTAGGAACCAGAACTACTGTCAAGGTTCAGGAGATAAATTCTGATGAAATAACTAACGTAATAACTATAAGCCACCAAACCAACTTATCAATTGTCTAGGTTTTGTTCATATCGTAAGCAGGTTTTTTGTCAGTGTTCTTTAAACAGTAATAGAGAAAAATATTTATGATTATTTAATTATTTTGTCTCAGTGCGTCGCATCAGAGAGCTTGATAAACCACAGTTAAAAGATTCCCGCACTAGACCGTAGTAATTGTTTAATAAATCGTATCAAAAGTCTTTTCATATAAACCTCCCTTAGAGAACCCCACAAAGGCACCATTTTTTATGCCATTCCTCATCGGACTTCATTGGTGGTGTTATCTAAATTAATGACTTTAACGCTAATTCTTTTACCCTCAACTCTACTTAATTCAACAACTACTTAACGTTTCGAATGGTACCACCACTTGCAGGTTCTTTTTCTTCTGCTGCTTTCGCTGTATGCGACCGTAGCCGTTGGCGATCATGCACCGCCATTTAAGCCACTGCACCCCTCGGCCTACACTAAATCGCCCCTGATGTATCCGAGCTTCGTGCCCAAGCATGGCGTCGGACTCAAGCCTTACATGACGCAGTTCCGTGCAGGCACGCGTCTAGCACCAGTAGCGATACGGCCAGCTCCATCAATGATTATGAGGTACGGTATGGCCCCCTTCCAACTTTCCTCCTATGCGTGCACAAAAGCTTTCACTGGCACTGTGGTACATTCGTGCCATCATACCAAGGAGCTGAGAGTAGTAATCATTTCTGCCCTTGCACTCTCCTGTCTGCGCCCCGTTACAGTTTGAAAAGACCCATCAAATCCATTCTAAGCCACCCTTCGCTTATGAAGCAACCGCTACTGAAACGTCCCCCGCCATCGTTAGCATTTGCTGCGGCCAGCATTAAGCACCACAAATTCCACAGTTCGCCACCAGGACCGAGCACGGGTGAGATCGTGTTCGAGAAGCTTAAGCCGGTACGTTGATGGCTGTTAATGCAGCAAGCAGACAAACGACTGACGAATTGCGCTTGAGTGTTATCTTTGTAGATTACCACGAAGCTGACATCTCACAAGGATGGAGCTATCCATACGATCCCCGCTCCGAACCTGGGACTGACGAAACCTCCGAAAACTCCAAACCAGATACGCGTAACGTCCTACGACGATAGCAACAAGCTGGAGATCGAGGTGAAAACAACCAAGCCAACGTATACACCGCAACCCGCCTTTTTGAACCTAAGCCCAACCGTAAGTGATTGTCAGACGAGGAGTGGGATCTCAAAATTTGAATTCCAATGTTTTCTTGCTCTCAAAAACTCTCCATTCTTAGCCTGCTCCCGTCGCTGGGGTCTACAGTCATCATGCAATCAGCCATCCACACCAGTATCAGGTGACTGAAGAACATTCGAACGATGTGACCATAGGTGATTTGTACTCCGGCAAAAAGACTTACTTCGCACCTGATCCGGACCCATCGCTGCCAAGCAAAACGCTCGTACCGACGTCCGATCCGCTTAGCATACCGAGCAATGGGAAGTTTGCTCCAACCAGCGTGCTCGTACAATCTCCGGTAGCACACTACCCGGTGCAACCGCAATCCAGCGCCTCGGCCGTGATCCAGTACGTCAACGCAGTCCCGCAGGCCAGCTACGCTATACCGCTCGCCACCCAACCGCAGCTACAGCAACACATTCTACAGCAAACTGCGATGCTGCAGGAGATGCCTGTTTCGGTTAGTGTCCCACCGTTGAACTCTCGATACGATTGATCATCTGCTTCATCTGTAGGCTCATCCTCGCCACCACAACCATCGCCCTTCGTCTCACCAATAATATGTGCCACGTTCTAATACTTTATGTCCCCCGTTTCCTCACATCCCGCCCTCGGCGTTCTAATTCCAGCTCTATAATCCCACCTATCTTGTGACCCAATCCAACAACCTCTTCAATACCCACCAACAGCAGGGATCCGCGAATCTCTTCAAACCGGACACCAGCTTCCTTGGAACGATGCAGCAACAGCAGCCACCACATCAACAGGTTCATCATATCCAAACACAAACGCAGGCACCACCGGTCCCAACTACCGTGCTTTTCAACTCGTACAACACAGCCTACAAGCACAACGAACCAGCCGCCAGCACGGGTCAGATCCTTTCCGCTACGCAGGATCAACTGCACGAGCTACAATCCGTGGTCAATCAAATTCAGCTGAATGACATACACAACCACCATTCGTCCGATATGCCTACGTACGCGCAGCTTGTAGGACACGAGCAACCGGCGATTCATCAACAGCAGCTTCCCCAGCTAAACCAGCTCGAACAACAGCTTCAGCAACAGCTGATCCAGCAACATCAGCAGGAAAAGGGAAACCCGCAGCGGCCGATGACGGATGCCGAGATTGCGAACCTTCTCAACTACGGTATGATTAATCTGCACAACAATTTATCTCCGAGCGACTATTACCATTATCAGGTAGATCAACCGACGGCTGTACAGTCATCGGGGCAACACACGTTCTACGAGCTGTCGGAGCGGCAGAAGGAAAACGATCGTATACTGGCACAGGCACAGCAGGAGCTGTATCACCAACAGGCACAGCAGCAGCAGTACCAGCAGCAACAGCAACATCAGTATCAGCAGCAGTTACAACATCAGCAGGAGCAACACAATGTACAACAGCATCCGCTGCCCCAGCAGTACCAGCAGGATAGCCATTCCGACTATTTGCAGGCGTACCAGGAGCATCAGCTGGCCGTTTCCAACATTCTAGGCCTGCAAGACAAACAATCTGCACCTGGAGGTACTGCACAGCAACAGCAGCAGTACCACCAACATGCCGCCATCGGAAGTACGATCGAGCCACAAACGACCCAAAGCCCGCTACGGATATACGTACCAGATGGAGAGCACGAATACTCCAACAATGTGAGTATGATCCAACTAGCGACTTGTTGAGCTTCTCTTCATATCTTACCTACTCCTCAGATAAATGCACAAAAACGGATGGATGAGATCGATTTTGAGTACGCCGATGCGGACGAAGGCCAGGATCAGAGTTTGGAGGATAGTACTGCGACAAATGCCCATGCGCGGAACGATGAAGCTATCACACCATCCTCATCCGACGATAGTACCACCACCAATGCCTTCTACGATGAACGGACAGCGGATGATGACAGCGAAGGTGAAAGTGTGTACTACAACAAGAATCTTAACAACCATCGGCTCGACTGAGGATCGATCGATGCGATGCCTAGTAGTGCACCACAAGCCAGTCTATTATAGTTAAGCCTGATTTTCCGTAGTAAAGCAAATTGCGCGTGTGAAGCCCGTAATTGCACTGTACAGCTGGTTGTTGATCAGATCACGGGAAGCGAGTTTGGTTGGTAGGGAGAAGTACAGCGCAGAGTTGTACACCTTTAGTATGTAGCGTTTAGCAGCAACACATTATTTATTTCAACTAAAACATTCCAAATAAAAAAGAGTTAATCACAAAAGAATTAAAGAATGAAGAAAGAATAAAGAAAGAAAACATTAATCATATAAAACAGGGATACCCTGTGGTAGAGGTATCAGCCGCTTCGGTTTTCACCGGTGAACACCTTTGTAGGTAGGAAAAGAAGAACCCCATTTCGCGCATATCATATCCCAAATGGCAATACATGACAGGCTCAAACTGTTTGATCTTTTCGCGAAAATTACGTTACATTAAACGCTACAGGGGCGGGCGGGGCGGCCCGGTGGTGCTGGCGACAGCGGCACCGGTCTTCAAACGGCAGGACCGGGATTCAAATCCCATCCGGACCGTCCCCCCGTAGTGAAGATTGACTAACCAACTACGTGGTATCGGCAGACTAGAAAGCCATTCCGATGGCCGGCATGACCTTAGAGGTCGTTAAGCCAAGAAGAGGAAGAAGAAACGCTACAGGAAACCCCTTTTCGAGCGTTACGCAATTGATAGACGCACCCTTGTGGCATATGTGGACATAAGTGGTTTGGTACATGCAAATTTTGATAGGGTCAAATGCGTTAATGCGTTGAGTTCATTAGCCTGGCCGGCCCAAAGTGAGCCCCATAATTTTTAATAATGTCATCGATGGTCTTGAAAGAAATCATTGTTACTATTCTCAAACAATACGCGATAAATTAACCGCTACAGACAAGCTATTTACGTTAATATGTATTATGAACGTTCTAATGCTTCTTAAAACAAACATACTGCAAAACAAATGCAACAATCACCCACTAAAAACATGAATAATTTATCCCAGACCGCATTGTGTTTTAAAATGAGAAGAAAAAAATATGATTGTTTAGGAAAGATCCACTTCCAGCTTTTGCAACACCCGTTCGAACCCAAAAACAGATGAGTAGAAAACGTACGGTTTGCTGCGGTTAACCCCATAATCAGGCTCCAGTGCGGGAACTGTGCGCATCAGCTGCGGATTCGGCGCGACTAGACAACCCACCGGGCGCTGCACGTTTTTGCGCATCTTTTCCTTACGCTGTACCAACTTTTTTGTTTCGCGCAACATATAGATGGCGTCCTTCGAAATCATGTAACGACGTATAGCCTGCAGAAAGTACACAAAAATGACTGTTAACTGAAACGGATACAAGGAAGAACTGAATTTTACTGATGGCTTACATTTTTCTTCTTGTTATCGTGGGACAATACCCACAGCAGTGTGCAAAGGGTGCTGAATATACCACAATCTTTATCACACCAGCGCAGCAACATCTGTGACACCGTAACGAGGCCGTTCTCCTGCAGAATGAAAATGTTGAGAAGGTTCATATATCAGGGTTTACCAGTCCATAGAACAAGTATTACAATAGTTTGAAAAATACATAGATGCAAGATGCACAACGTTCCGTGTGTTCAAACATTATAACAATTTAGCTACGCCGTGTAATTCATTTGACAACACAATTTTAGATTGATTTAGAACATTGTAAGATTTGGAGCTTTTTCCAAACCGTGATGCTTTTTATACAAAGGTGAGTTCTTGGATAGCATTTTTTTTTTGTACTGGGTCATTAGGAAAAAGACACAGGAAAAGGTTCACTGACGGTCCCGTGAGCCGGCGGCGGTCCGCTCGTACCACCAGAGCCGTTTTGATAGGTCGCGTAGCGCTCAACGTGTTCCAAGCGTCTTGATCGTATATGCTAACAGGAACACCCGATACGTTCCCGAATCCATGACCATGAACATGATCATGATCAAGGTAAAGAGAATCAGCCAGATCGGATGGCGTTCTAAAATAATTGCAAATTGTGTTATCGATTGAAACAGCGTAGCTTAACTTAAGTAATGTGTGTTCAAGTCGGAAAATGTTGTGCATCTTGAAATCTACATTGTTCAAGCAATTCTAATGCTTGTTCTATGGGATGGGAAACTATGTATTACCGAAAATATGTGTAACAAAAATAACATACCTGAAATGCCTGTTCCTTGGTGCCCTGGAACCGTGCCAAGTTCAATATGATACGGGCACATATCTCGATCAATATCTTATCCACCTCCGACCGAATAGCTTGCGCCATGGTGTTGTAGCAAAACACGGATAGAAATACTGCATCTTCCACAAGCAGATGCGGCACTAGACGAGACATGCGTTCCAATCGTTGCAGTATGCCAATCGCTTCGGAGGAACTGAAGCGCGTTTTCAGGAAACGCATGCACAGCCGAGTTATGTTGCTAAGCCGGTTCGTCGGATCACGTTGCGCTTCCCGGCGACTAACTACCATCTGCTGTGCGATGGTGCGCATCTTCGTCGTCTGGTAACGCTTCCGACAGTACGTACCACGCCACCATGCCTGTACTCGAAGTGCTGCCTTCTCTTGCCGCTTCTGCTCCAAGTACTCCGGTGTCAACTTTGCTCGGAACGCTCGCCGAGCAAGCAGACCACGTGCACGGACCTGCAAACCGTATACGGTGCGACAAATCTGCTCGAAGCGTTGCCGTTCCTGACGGGTTCCCATCTTGTCGCGGTACCGTCTTTGGACAACGATTACGGCGCTACGGTAAAGTCGATAGTTCGTCTCATCGATCAGTCGCTTCCGGTAAGCACGATAGTAATTTTGAATAACCCCGGCAGCGTGTAATGTTCGCTGGTACGTTTTGCGTGCTCGGTAACCACGGAACCAGCGCTGTACGGTGAGCACTGCCTTCCGCTTGCGTTCATAATCGGCAACAGCTTGACGCATTAGCAGCTTCCCACGGAACCTTCGCTGTACCGATATGACCGACTCTCGAAGCCGCAAAAAGGATCCCCGTTCGTGTTTCACCTTCCTGTACCCACGATAGTACTCCTGCACCACTATTGAGGCACTTTTCAGATTCAAAAACCGGCCGCGCCATCTTTCCATTGCACGTTGGGCGCGATATTTGCGCTGTATCAGAACGACCGCTGCACGGATGTGTTCATAGTGATGGAACGCTTCTTGCATTGCTTTTTGTGCACGATATTGTCGCTGTATACGGATGGTGGCGGATTTAAGCTTTAAAAAGTCGGATCGTTCCTGTCTCATTGCTAACGTTGCCGCCCATCTGTGGGAGAGGACAATGGCACTTTGTTTAATGGCCGCATATCGGATACGTTGTACCATACCCCGGAAACAACACTGTATCGTAATTGCTGCCTGGCGAAAACGAAGGTATTGATGTCGCTGTCGTTTCATTTCCAGCAGCTCACGTAAACGTTGCTGAATAGTAATGGCTGCTAGACGACGATGCTCCAATTCTTGACGGACCAATCGTCCGCTTACCAGGGCACGATATCGTCGTTGCAGAACCGTGGCCGCACCGCGATATCGTAAATAATCGTATCGTATTTTCCGTTTGAGCCGGATACTTCTCCAGGACCGTTGCAGAATGATAATAGCATTACGTTGCTCACAGTACTGATTACGTTCTCGACGCATTTCCAACGTTGCACGCCATTTGAGCTGAATGTGTATGGCCGTACTGCGCCACAATTCATACCTGTGCCTTGCAGCTCTACCGGCCATGATTGCACGATATCGTGACTGCACCATGATGCTGCATCGCCGAAGCGTTACAAAATTGTCCCTTTCTTGTCGCATCTGAAGTGTAGCACGATAATGTTGCTGAATAGTGACGATCGCAGCACGAACTTTAGAGTAACTTATGCGAGCCGCATACATACTCGTTTGCGCTCTGAATCGCCTCTGAATGCAAAGAGTGGCCTCTCGCAATGCGTTATAGCGTTGACGTTGTTCTAGCATGGCATTTCTGGCACGATAGCGTCTTTGAAGCGTTACTGCTGTAGTTCGTAGCTTTTGGTAACGTTCTACCTCCTGCTTCATCGCTTTTCGTGCTCGGAAATGTCGCTGTACATTGATTGCAGCCCGACGGATGCTGGTGTAGAGCGTACGTTCCTTTCGCATCGCTATAGTAGCACGCCAACGGTGCTGCACGTGCATGATCAGTCGCCGTGTATGTTCATACGATCGTACATCGTTTCGCATCTGTATCCGGCCACGATAATGTTGCTGAAGTTTCATCGCACTATAACGCATTAAGAAGAATCGGTTCCGTAACCGCCGTGCTTCCAAACATTCACGCCACCGACGCTGAATAAGGATAGTTGCTGAGCGGACCCGTAGATACTCCTTGCGCGCAACACACATACGCTGGAATGCCTGTATCTTTGCTGCCGACCGATGCTGTAACCATTTCCTTCTAAGAAACACCAACATACCGTTGACGATCGCGTGCAGCCGGCGGTGGATTACGTACGATTTTATACTCCGTTGGATTATAGTCGCTTGCAGATGGCGATGCTTTGCCTCGGCACGAATCCTACCGATCACGGTTGCCGCCGCAAGAAGCTTCCTGCCGAGTGCAAACCGTCGATATGATGTCTGCAAAACGATAGCCGATTTCTTGCACAACAAATAACGTTCGCGAGCGGATCGCATCGCTCGCACCGATCGCCACCACTGCTGAATGCGTACGATAGCAGCAAACCGTCTGGCGGCCAGTTTCTGAGCCAGATAGCGTCGGATAAACTGCTGGATCGTTATAATCGCTCGCAACTTCTGTTGGCGATAGGCTTCGTACCACACGCGCACACAATATCCACGGACCGCTGTTTGAATCTTGCGGGCCGCTACTTCCCTTCTCATCTGTCGCTTTTCTTCGACGCGACGTGTAATGGCTACCTTCAGCCAGTTCATTCGCCACCAGCGCTGCAGGACCGTCGCCGCAGCATTGAATTTCGGTGCCCGGAACTTGTACACGATCTGCCACAGTAGTGACATCGTCTGTTCGCGGTGTCCGTCACATATGTCCTTGGCGGTTATGTTGCCCGCAATCTCATACTCCGCCTGTTCGAGTGCTCCGAGCGCTAGATTTATGTTGTGTATTTTTTGTAGTCGTGATATTGGTGGTACACGCAAGCTGGCAGATAAATCCTCCCGTAGCAGGATGATCTCCATCACGCGTGTCAATCGCACGCCATCCCGAAGATCTACGGCCAGATTCTCAAACGCGTATTTGTACTCATCCAGGAACGATTGCTTGTGCGACAGTGTGTAACCTACACGCTTCAGATGCTTCGTAATGTCACCAATTCCAGCCACCAACATGGAGGAAAATCGTACCAAAATCTCCTTTGTCTCTTTGTACGGTGCATTGCGCACAAACAGGCAAGGATTGTGCTTGATCAGTTTGCGCCGTTTCGCCGTGTCCAGGAAGAACAGTAAAAATAGAACCATTCGCAGAGTAAACTTCCGTATATGTTCACCGTACGCCTTCGAAAGATTGTAGGCCTTCGAGTGACGCGCCTCCAGATAACGGTCGCGAAATAAGCGATGTATGATGAACGTGCTCAGACCGACAATGTCTCGGTTGGATTGGAGCTCGATTTGCTCACCGAAAACCACCTCCAACCCGAGCCGCAACCATAACGGATTGAAGCACAACAGTAGTTCTAGAACCGAGCGCTGCAGTGTTAGGTCCAGGTGCAGGCATCGATCGGTACGTAGCGCGAGTAGTTGTTTCTCGATCTGTGCTGCAACCTTGCGTAACGGAAGCGCGAAATCCTCACTCGTGTAGAGTGCTATTCCGGCACTACGTAAACTGTTTAGTCGGTTTTTGTAATAGTTGGACGATATCAGCTCCTTGGTGGGGGCAAGCGTAAGATCTTTTGATTTCACTTCGTCAAACAGCTTGCCCACGTCCAGCGGTTTGTTGGGCTCCGTGTCCAAATCGGCCGGTATCGTTACCAGTGCGTTGAGCCACTTTTTCATCTGCCGCTCGTACTGCGCAAACGCTTGTTCGTCCAGATACATGGTGGCGGTAAGGAAAGGATTGCATGTCGTTGTGGCCGCAAACGGGTCCGGATTGATGAGCGTTTTCAAATGACGATCCGAGTCGTACAGGAACACACGTTTCTCCGCACTTTTAATCGCCAACGGGGCAGGTACGGCTGGTCTTTTAAGACAGAGACTTCGTGATGAGTTCTGCAAAATTGTTACACACAACATACATCGAATTAGAAATTATATAAATTACGCCAACAAAATACAGCAAAGTTGGAAAGTTTTTGAAAGTAGTTTCGGTTAATTTCTTGTAGTCACCAAGCAATAAAAAGCATATAAACTTAACGAAAATATGCTTCTATTCGAATTGGCAAGCTCTGTAAAATCAAAAGTACGTGCAAGAGCAAGACATTATCTAGGATCACAACGTTGACTTTACGTCCACTGTACCATGTTTTTATTTTTATTGCTAATTAACAAAAACTAACTAAAATTTTATCATTGTAGCAGCTACAAAGATATCGTAGGATTTTATACGTATCAAAACATGATCCTAGATAGTTTAAAATGGGTGTGTGAAGTTATCCCCTTAAACAGACTACAATCATAAACAAAACTATTACTATTAAATACACTACATTATTCCGGAAAATTTGCGCCTTTTAAGTCTGATTGATTGGCAATAAGGCCAAGAAGTTGCTTATGAAAAAAATTTATGAATGATTAAATTTCTCGTTGAACTTAAAAGATTATAGGTCGAACCTTTTTCCCCTCTTCTGAATCTTATGTTGTAAGAAATTAGGCAAATTCAACCAAAATATTAATGCAATAGGTTTGTACACCGAATCAAAGAGGGTAACAGTTAACAATTGGAAATGAATTGTATTATGGAATTTTAACATTACGGTACATGGTGGGATTTTTGGACTAAATTGCTGGTCTCTGCGTTGTTGTGTTAAGTCTTAATGATTACTAATGAAAAATCGAGGAAGTTGGATTGTAAAAACCAACGCAGATTTACATCGATCAAGAAAAATCAAACATTCCGTCTCTTTCGCGATGTAGTAAATAACACTAATTTGTACTGTTTTAAACCAAATCACATCTGATAATATAATTCAAAATAAAGGTAGTAAAGTTCTTAAAATACCCTACAAAATGTCCTACGAGAAATTCAAAAAAATTATATGTTTCACAATCGATTATACGTAATTTTCAAGAGAACTTTGACGAATAGTAAAGACAAGAATCAACCTAATATATTTCTGTAATCCAAAATGCAATAACCATTTATGGAGGATCAGCCACACGTTTGTGCATTAAAGGGATAGGAAAATAAGGAAAAAAATTAAGATACACTTACCAGTTTGTATCCGATAGGTTTACGGAAAGTATGACTTTTGGGCGTTTCTTTCATTTTCCGCGCCTGCTGTACTGGCGCAATAGTGCTTTCGCTGCTTGTGAGACGACACCGTCGTTTGGGTGGAGAAATTTCATGTCCAAATACTTTGGACTTTTCCTCCCGTTCATCGCCAACCGATGCAATGCCCCGTTTGCAACCACTCATTAGAACCATCTCGTCACTGAACCGGCCAACTTCGTGCAAATTAAAACGACTCGACTGAGCACGAATCTCATGCTCCTTAAAAATCTTATCCGGCTCGTCCTCCGCCAGACTAGTGCTTTTGTTGTTGCTCAAACTGCTCTTATCCAATAGATTTGGCAGCGAGCAGCGTGAAGCATCATTCTTGGCCATTGTCGATACACTGTTGGTGATATTTTCAGCCGAGCCAAAACGTAAGCATTCTTCTGCTGTAGATACGATAAACGTCTTCTGGTTGGGTAGCGTAGACAATAATTCCGCTACGTCTGTTACAGATCCGTTACGATGGTCCGGGCGACGTTCAAATGTGACACCAAGTTCTGGCATATTTTCCTCCGCTATGCTCGATAGATGAGGGTTTGAATCGTTAGTCAACGTGTGCGTTTTGTTAATGCTAACCACATTTCCTTCAGTTGGGATTACTACACCTCCGTCAAGAAGTGGAACCAGCGCTGCTACATCATTTTTTCGTTCTTTTTCTTGATCCTTATTAGCATCTGGTGGAGGAGGTTGGGGTTCTGGTGAAAAGGTTAGATGTCGTGGAACATTATCGTGCACGTGTTGATCAACGTCAGTAGTACTGCCCACCATCGTGGGACTCTCTATAAAAGGTTTCAGAAACGTTTTATCTGCGGAGGTAGCCTTAGTAACGGTGGAAAAGCAACTGGGATCAAATTTTGCTTTACGATCGGAAGACATTTCCCGATTCTTTCGTCCGGAAATATCGATCAATCCCCGGCGTGCTATCTCTTTGTAACATTCTGGAGTCGGTAGATTCTCTAGGTGCGTGAAATAGCTACCCGCTGCAGAAGATACTGGTGTCAATCGATGTTTTACGTTCTGTGGACTGGTTGGATTTATGTTTTCCTTGTCAGTCTTGTTACGGTCCACAGTTGTACGGGCGTTTGTACTGTAGTCGTCCAACAGATCGAAATTGTTTTCCACATTACCCGTCCCAGCCATGGTCGTCGTTACTTTCGATGCGATACCACCCATACTGCTGGTTACCGCAATCGTAGGTACAGACCAACCTTGTTTGCCGGGTGAAGATTTGTTCTTCTTCGGTAGAATGTTACGCTTCAGTTTCACCTTTGGTGGAGAGGGAGATTTCAGCTTCAATTTCTTCGGAACGACAAACGATTTTGTAACTGATTTTCGGCTAACCGATTTTAGCTCGACCGCTTTTAGTATAACGTGCACGTCTTTTCTGTTGCCAATGCTATCAACCAGCACGATCACTTCTTTGCCCACAATTAGCTGTTCCGGATTCCAAACAATTTCCAGCGTTTGCTCAGCACCTGCCTCCACATCGGCTTCCGTCCACTCAAAACTCAGCCCGCTTTCGGAATGCGGAAGTCTTGATAGTTTTACCTGCAGACACGAGATATTTACCCATTTGTAGTGATGTCGAATGAAAAGCCCCACAGCATACCCCACAGCTTACCTTTACAAGCGTTTTGTTTGCGTTTCGTACGATAAGGAAGCGGCGAGCGCTTTTTCCTACAGGAATACCGTCGAACACTACCGTAGCTTTCGGAGTGAATGGACCCAACAGAACTAATGTTGGTTCACGAGAGTCGTTTGTTCTTTTTGCTACAGCTGTGTGGCGGGGTGGCGTACAAGTTACCTGCGGATACACTAAACTGTAAGCCCAACGCTGGACGCACAAACATTCGCCAGGAGCTTACCTCAAACGCACTCATCTTCCTTCATGGCTTTAGCCCCAAGCAAAGCCACACAAAACAATCTTGAGATGCACCGCACTAAAGCACTATGCTGGTCAATTGGCTGTGAGAAAAGTCGCAATTAAGAAAGAAAATCACTACTCGTAGCTTCTCCAGCTCTTGCTTGGTAAATGGAGTTTGCGTTCTGACCGTTGGTTGTTAGAAAAACGTTACCATTTTCTAAAAATCCCGACGCCTGCCGAAATGGTCCGAAGTTGGCCGATCGTGTTGCGCCTTGACAGCTGTCAAAGGTAGCGTCGAAAGTGCGAATGATTCAAATATTCGAAAGTATAACTGTTTTCGAACATAAGCGCTAAAATCGCTGTGGTAATTCATTAGCGGATTTTTAATAAATTGAAATTGTACTTCTAAAACGAAAAACATTTTTTCCAATGTAACGCAGTATCGTCGATCCGACCTGCAGCCGATTTTTATACAAATGAGCAAGCATTCATTATGCACATCCTATATTTGCCGCCGTCTAGGCAGCTGTCCTTTGAAGCTGTTGTACGACACGACAGACCCAGAGGACAATGTCGTGTGACGCTGGTGCACTGCCGCCCGAAAGTCAAACGTAATTTTGCAATTAAGGCACAACGCGTGCTGTCGATTGATACACACGCTCTCTCACGTAGCTTTCGTTGTGGAAATGACTGATTTATTGTTCGTTCCAGTTAAAAACATACACAAAATGACATTAGCCGCTATGGGACATTCGCGTCACCCACCATTCGCATTACTAGCTACCGTCGAGTTTCAAATACTCCTAAACATATCTACAAACTACTACTGGAGACCGTGATGATTATCGCGAGTCTGGAGTCGTGGGAAGATTTAGAGTGATCAAAGGGAAAACGAACGACGTTTGCCCGCGAACGATGCTGATATGAGAGGTATGAAACTTTATAGAACAATATGTAACGCTCCTATATATGTCAACTCGACTAAGAATCGGATCGTGCAGCACACGTTCGCGCTGCCTCCGCTATTGTCACGTCTACTGGGGTGAAAAAGGCTAGAGACGACTAAATAAAAACTTTGAGATGTGGGAAAACAGAGCCTTTGCTATATTTAGTAGTAATTTTCCTAACATTAAATTCTAAGAAGTTTCTCCATTTAAGACTTATCGGTATAGGTTTGTAATGTAAATATAACTATATATATGTATATATATCTATGTATATATGTATATTCCGTTGGCTCATTAATGGCTGTTAAAATTACTTACTACAATTTTGGTTCACTGTAGAATACACGCAACGATCAACGATCGTTACTTTGCACGATAATTTCCTTGCAAACTTTTGCAACTTCATCCTAATCGATGTCTTTGCGCGCGCGCGCCTTTGTGTATGTGTGTATGTGTCCTATCTACACTTGGGTCATCTTTGCCTACTGAATCGTTCGTTTAACTTGATTGCCACCAGCGTGACGGTATCAAATCATAAGGAAACGGGTTTGCCCTTATCCAGTAACACACGGTTCTGGGAAGAGTTAAAAAATTGAAGCTATTTTACCCTCTTGCTTCTAATTGTTCCGCCACGCTCTGGTGGACTTTGAGCATTATTATTCGACGGAAGCGCGTTCGTTTCCTGCTCTGGATGCCATCAACAGTCAGAACAATAAGGACGGCAGAGCGGAGAGAAATAATGATAGGTGGATAATATGATATTGTCCATGTAGTGGCAGCTCGCGCAGGGTTGTGTTGGCCGGTGGTACCGATGGCGTATGCAACACCTTACGTGGCAAAGTATTTGATTATGTTTCAGTCGATCGCCTGAGATGAGCGTATATCATTGTGCACCGCGATGTGCATCTTAGTGTTGGTTGGTCGGTTTGGGTAGATCTCATAATCGATATCGTCGTCCTCCTCCTCGTCCATATCTTCGCCCTGTTTGATGAACACTGTTTTTAGTGAACCGGGAAACGGGATGATATCGGAACTATCAGAACCTTCTTCGTCGGTGGTCAGCACGTCATCGTTCGACTTGATCGCAACGTATGCAGCCGAGAAGCCCTTAAATCCAACGGTGTCGTCCGAACGGAATCGCACCATCAGCGCCTCATGCATCGAGATGATTTCCGGTGGATTCTACGGCCCGGTTGCGTACCCGATCCAATTGGTGAGGTGGCGAGAGAGAAAAAAGAGACAAAACACAGGCAACAGAGCACGGGACAAACAACATTGTACACCGGAAAAGGAAAAGCAGAAAAAAACAAAAAGCAAAAGCAAAATATAACGACAGAGCGAACTATATAATAACAAGCGTCAATGAATCGTACATACCGCATTGCCACAGTACTTTCCATGCAGGGGGCCACTCTCGTCGTCCAGCCCGCCGTATACCTCAACGTAATCGTACGAACACATTTTTTCCTCCTCCAACTCGAAGCTCAGGAACTTTAGCTGGACATTCTGGCCCGAATCGGCTACAATCGTCCACTCGCAGTCGGCACCGTTGTCATACATGCCCGAGCCAAATTTGATGTGCGAGTAGAAGTGATTCTTGACTTCGGTCGCCTTCAGCCGGCCACCACAAGCGGTCGAATGGCTCGCGAAGAAACCCTTCCGCTGAACGCTCGTGTCCGTGTTGAACACCATGTACATCTGATTGGACGAGGACGAGATCGGGTGTGGTATTTTGGCGCCACAGAACCTCCCCAAGGTGTGACTGTCCGGTGAGTTTCCGTCATAGATTACAATATGGTCGTAAGCGCATTCCTGTATAGTTGCAGTGCATCAAAAAATCAATTATCATGTGTCATTGTAGTCACTGTGGCTCGTTCTGCTTACCTGATGCGGTTCAATATCGAACACGTTAAACACCAACCGTATCCTATGGCCGGGTGTTGTGGTAAAGTGCCAGATGCAGTCCTTCTTTGGCGGATAGTAGTCCGGATAGTTCGGGCTAAGGATTTGGCCGTGCGGTGTAAAGATCTCGTGCTTGCAGCCACTCTCCTTGCAATCGTGCCCATTGTCGTGCAGCGTGTACCCGTTGCGGCAGGAGCAAACGTACGACCCGACTGTGTTTTTGCACTCCTGCTGGCATCCGCCATTGTTCACTGCACACTCATCAATGTCGGTAAAGTAAACAGCGGCAAAGCCCGTCTTCTGGATCGTCTTATCGGACTTGAAAACCACCCGTAGGATATTCCACTCGGACGTAATCGGTGCCGGTACGTTGTACCCACAGAACGAACCGTGCTTGTGAAGCGTCCCATCCGGGCTTTTGGACAGCACCGCCACATAGTCGTACTCGCATTCGGACGCCTGGTAAAACGTGTTGCCCTCCAGATCGAAATGGGTAAAGTTGAGGGTGATTTTGTGCTGCGGCAGTGCCACTATCTCCCACACGCACTCCTTCATGATGGGATACTCCTTCGGAAATGACGGTGACAGGATGGTACCGTTCGGGGTGTCCAGCTGACCACCGCAGGCATCTGCAAACACAAAAGCGAGAGCAAGTTTTTAGTGTTGGCTTCTAATCGGATCAACACCACAAATCAAATCCCTTTGTTTCATCCCAGATATATTTGTATCCTAACATCAGCAAACAACTCGATCCGCTTTCAATGGGTTTCACGACTCGCTTCATTGGATTTAAATCTTCAGTTAAGACTGTTGTATCGCACATTTTGACCCTGGACCTTGCAAAAATTTCGAGAATATAGTGCAATCTGAAAGCAGGAAGAACTTACTCTCGCATGATTTCTTATCGCTGTGTAGCTCGTAACCGATGTAACAGGCGCACTCGTAACCCCCGAGCGTGTTGATGCACTCGTGCTCACAACCGTGATCCATGTGCTCGCACTCGTCCACTTCCTTCATGAAGGTGGCCGAAAATCCTGCCTTTTGCACCGAACCGTCCGAGACGAACTTAACAAACAGTTTGTTGGACGTTGACCTAGATGGGATGTGGGACATGGAGTGTTATAACATTCTAAATCCACACAGGACAGCGAACATTGCCCGCGATAGCTTGTCTAGTAGGGATCTACACAGTTACTTACTTCATATCAGGTGGTATTTTGTAGCCGCAGAAAACACCAATCAACCGCGAATCGGCCGTACCGCCATCCCGTACCTCGACGTAGTCATAAAGGCAGTTATCGTGGTTTTCCACTTCAAACGATTGAAACTTTAAAGCGACCTGATAGTCTTTCGGCACGGTTATGCGCCAGATGCACTCCTTGTTCGGGAGGTAGTCGACGGGATAGTTTGGTGATTCTAGACGTCCGCCAGATTCGAGGTTCATGTCGCCGCCACAGATTGCTGGAAGGGAGGTCATAACAATCGTAAAAGCAAAACAAAGAACGATAAGCGTTATATCCTTGATGGGCAGCACGAACGGTAAACATTAAGATGAACAACGAGGAGAAAGCTATTGTGTGAGAAAATACATTATGGCGAGATGTGTCGCTGTCTGAGGTTCTTCACAAGGTCTTTCGAGAAATTCTTGGAATTTAGTATAAATACTACAGAGAGTTTCACAGAATTAGAGTCTCAACATGTTATAAAAAAAATTAAAAATTTGTTTGAATTTTCATTCAAACAATAAATACACAAAGTGTAACTATTTTTTTTTAGGACAATAACAATAACCATGAATAATTTTTCATCTGATTTTGCTGTTCTAAATACGATAAAACTCTTCCCTAAGCCTTTTATCTTTCCGACTTTATTTTGCCAAAACCCACTCTTTCGCTTCCTTTTCCTAGTTGAATTAATCCGGACGCTTAGTTATAAGACGTGACATTAAATATTACAATGCACCTTCGTAGTTGGCCGCAAAGCCCCGCATCGACGCCTGCCGGAAGGTGGTTGTGTACGTGAGCAGCATACGACTGCCGGTCGAGCGTATCAGCTCGTTCACCTTGCCGGAACCGCAAAATTTCCCCAATATCGGCGACTTGTGCCAGTAACCATCCCGAATTTCCAGGTAATCTGACCGGCAGCTGTTTGATTTGTAAATATCCTGCCAGCGGAGTAGACACGAGAGGGAAATGAAATCACGTTAGTCGACAAGAAATCATTTTTCCGTTTCCTTGATTTTGACCAGCTGTTTGGAAACCATGCTGGACGGAACACTTTCTATCGATTGGTGATTATTGAAATTGGGATGTTTTTTTGTTTAATGTGAGAAAAGTTTAGAGTATGTACTCGAAACTGAGAACGTCAATGTACAGGGCCCCAACAGACGTACCAGATCGGTTATGTTCAAAACTATCCTTTCGCCGTGCGTTGCCGTGATACGCCATTCACAACGTTCTGGTTCGGCCGGTGGTGAGGTGGAGTAGTACGTCGGGGAGGTGAAGCTGGCCGAGTTTTCCTGAAACGTTCGTCCACACTCTGGAAATGGAGAACAGTAGTAAGTATAAGTGGAACAGTACGATGCAGTCGATCAACCGTAAGAGGGTTTTTGCTCCGTGCAGCCATGAATGAAAAATCGCACCGGAATCCTAGGAACTGTTGGTGAGATTTTTCTAATTTGTTTCTTGTTCCGTCAGAGGATGAATGGGTTGCTGCATGGTTGAGCTTGATGAAGTTAGTGAAATGAGGTGCGTATTTTAGAATTCTGGAAACGAATGCAGTCATTATCTGAAGGGTTTGAAGTTGAAATTTCGTTACTGGTTCCGGACCATTAAGCTACCACTAAACATAGGCAGAGGTATGGGTTGTGGTTATAGGAATACCATCATCAACTATTAATCTTTAAACTACAAATTCTAGCATTCTTTAGCTGAAAAAATAAATTTATCCTCACAGCTTCGCTAGAAAAGCGTGCTTAGTTGTTGCTAGAATAGTAGACCATTAACACACAAGTTTGGGAAGAAAGTATTGAATCATATTAAGTTCCTTCCCACCTAGATTCCTAACAGGTTGGCTGATAAGTCCCCGGTCTGACACATAGATGGCGCCGCTAGTATTAAATGCATATTATTTTTATATAGCACCAACCTTCAAATGATTCGTGTCAAAATTTGACGTCTGTATGTCAATTAGTGTGAATATGTGAGGCTGAGCGTCTTTTGTCAAGCAACTTTTGGTTGCTTGACGAACGAAAAAAGAACGAAGAAGAAAAAAGTGTTGTTCCACCAAGACAACGCACCGTGCCACAAGTCATTGAGAACGATGGCAAAAATTCATGAATTGGGCTTCGAATTGCTTCCCCACACACCGTATTCTCCAGATCTGGCCCCCAGCGACTTTTTCTTGTTCTCAGACCTCAAAGGGATGCTCGCAGGGAAAAAATTTGGCTGCAATGAAGAGGTGGTCGCCGAAACTGAGGCCTATTTTGAGGCAAAACCGAAGGAGTACTACCAAAATGGTATCAAAAAATTGGAAGGTCGTTATAATCGTTGTATCGCTCTTGAAGGGAACTATGTTGAATAATAAAAACGAATTTTGACAAAAAAATGTGTTTTTCTTTGTTAGACCAGGGACTTATCAGCCAACCTGTTATATGCTGCACGTTTCATCAGAAGAATATAATCTGAGACATGTTCTGATTCACGATGTTCCTGTCATAAACCTTTCTTTCAGTGCACCATCGTGTATGAGAGCATATCAGAGGTTCCACCTTAGCTACCATTATAAGACCGCATTATCCCTCACTATCGGGCAGTGCATATACTTACTAGCACATTTGTACAGCAGGTTCGCTTGTGCGATGTCACCCTCACTCAAACGCAATCGTTGACCGATTTCGGGCCTCTTGCGGCCCGGTATTTCGATGGGAAAAATCGTATCCAAATAGGTACCCTTGGAGAATGTGTTGCGCGCGTAGTGCATTATCGAATCGTAGTCGTACGGCAAACCGAGCGAGTTAACCTCATCTTCGGTGAGCTTGTTGAAGTTGTATTCCTGCCCGACTACGATGTTGTTCTTCTCGATCACGACATGATTTTCCCGGTCCGGACGGGTATGCTCGTGCCAGAAACCGACCACGTGACCCAACTCGTGCACCACAATGCCAAATTTGTCGCAGTTCTTACCGATTGAAATGGCCTGTGGACCATTGCCTCGTTTGCCGACAAACGAACAGCAGCTATAGGGAAGCGAACGACAGTGTGTAGAGTAGTTTAATGGAAAGTCATTAGAATCGATCATCTTGCTTGCTTTGTTTCCCCCGTACAACCCCCCGTAGGCGATTTGCGTATTGCGTCTTACCCACAGGCACGCTCCGTGAAAACGATATAGTTCGGGTGGTCAATTGGATTGCGCTCGACGAACTTGATGCAAGTATAGTTCTCCCAGTGACGCATCGCCTGCCGGAAGAGGGCCTTATGCATGCCGCTAAAGTTCCCATCAATCTCGTACGGTATGACGCCAAAGTCCCATATTCGTTCCTTCTTTGCCGTAGCCGCCCGTGCCACACGATGATGTTGATGATTGTCCTCGGAAGCATAGTAAACATGGCTATGAGTTAGGAAATAGAATCAAATATTAAAATTCATCCGATTATGTTTGTATTGCGTAAATAATAATGCCGTAACATTCAGTTTCTGTGTTTAGTACTTCCATTTCAATTGCTACCAGAGCAAACAAGCCAGGGAAATCCGCGGCAGGCACACAATTTAGCTTTCGATTACATTTGTTTTATTAACAACTACGATTTTCATCAAGCGTTGTATTAAAATGCGGAATAAATAGATGTGGAACATCAGACTGATAGCCACATCAGCAAAAAAAAAAGGTTGCCAAAGGTATGTAAAGCTATAATAATAAACAAAATCGAATAAACTATTCAAAGCTTGTTGCTTCCCAAAAACTAAAAGTATTAATTAAGACACACACACACATGTATATTTTGGATAATGTTTAGCAGAAGCCCATAACTTTATAGCTACCCTTAAACTGGATGTCTCTTCGATTCAAAAGCAGAATAGAACGGTGGACCGTAAACACTGAAGAAAGTCAAATACAGCATATTTGAGCTTAGTATGAAAATTGTAATGAGAATCAATAACTTTTCCTAGTAAGTGAAGCAAATTTCCCATCTCAAGCATTTTCCTCGCAAAACTATTCAATATGCCCAACATTTATCCGCATTGGGTAGGATTTTCAGCCTTACAAACTGTTACGAATGATAAATTGAAATATCCTGCAGCAAAGACATCCCACATCTCTCCATCTCTTCTTCTTGGGATGGCTGCTGTACAGAAAACGTCGATGACATGGTACACGTTGTCATTCATCGCAATTCGTTACGGAATCATGAAACGTTCTCCATTTCAACACCATCCATTGCCACCGTGCAACACGGCGCAAAACGGACGGAACCGTGAGATTTAAGCTACATCACCACCATCATTACCTCCACCACCATTCCACTCAAATAGTACAAAACGAAGCGTGTCAAGCATTCCGCCAGCCAAGCACCGTTTACAAAGTTTCGCCAACGATGTACGGCGAACCTAACTGACGGGTGCAAACGCCATCCGAAGAGGCCACTTGCACCAAACACTTGACGGGCCAGGCTTGCAGTGCATTTTAATGTGTATGTGTGTGTGTGTGTGCGCGTGTATGAATGAAGCGGGGTAGAACGTACCTTTCAGGCTCGTCTTCAACAGGTACGTTCGGTTGGGATGGATCTTGAGCTCCCGGAGTTGGTGCTTTATGGTCCGGTCGGAAATGCAAATTCATGGCATTGTCGCTCTTGTCCTGCACCGACGTTTGGGTGGATTGCTTTTGGTAAGGCTGTTCGTGAAGGTGATGTTCAGAATGATGACGATGTTGCTGCTGCTGGTGGTGTGCGCGAGGATGATAGAACTGACCGTCGTATCCATCGTCCATCCACCCATTCCTGGCGCCAAAGTTGGCCATATCAACGGGCATGTTCTCCCGCTGTTCGTTGTTATTACCATCATCGTTGCCGTGCTTTCCGTGGTCGTTAGTGATGACATCCTCCTGATGATGTTTCCGTTTGCTGTCACCTCCAGCGCGACGTCTCTTCTTCTTCGGTGTACGGTTTTCTGACCTTTGTTCCACCGGTTCGTCTTGCTCGTCCTGATTATGTTGCTGCTGGTGACTCGATCGAAGATTGCGATCCCGCACCGAGTACGTTACTGTGCCCAGTTCGACACGCAAACGTTCCAATCGTGAGTGGTACGAATTTTTGTTGACCGGTCCATTCGCCGAAGACGGCTGCCCGGATGTGCTTTTAGTTGTTGGATCACCGATGCCAATGATACGTTCTACCGCATCCTGTAGCTTGGGATGCAGGGGAGACGAATGTTGTTGCTGCTGACGACGTCTGCGGCGGTGGCGTCTACGGGTACGGGTTTGTCCAGCATCTTGTTCACGGTTACCGCTCGTTAACTGACCGTTCTGCTCATTTGACGGATGCTGTCGTTGCATAAGCTCCACTGCAGGCGTACCTGTAACGGTAGATTCGCTACTGCCTGCTCGTTGACGGGAAGCTTCCGGATCGGCAAAGTGTCCTGCCACTGATACGGAAGCCATTGTTGTCGATGTTGTTGACGTCGTCGTCATCGTCGCCGTCGTTGTTGATAGTGTTTTCGTCAGTAAAGCAGATGTGACTACTTTCCTGCTGGCGTGATTGTTGCTGATAATATTATCGCTGATCGAATCGATAACGATGTCCTTCGTGTCGGACTGGATCCGATTATGGTCAATATTCCGCGCGGCACCGGTGGCATTTTTTTTGTTTGGGGTGGTAGTTTTTTTCTCACTCATCTTTTCCACCGCAGCTTCGGGCTCACGGCGCACAATGATGTTGTCCCGATTGTCGATGATGGTGGCCCGTACCGGAGGTTCACCGGAACTGTCCGTGATGGAATTTTCACTCTCGTACGATGTACCCGATGGGGAACGCCCGTACTGACCGCCGCTGTTTGATGTCATACCGGAGAGTGGTGTTGAGGCGCGTTGTTTCGTTTTCTTCCGTATCATGTCCGTCATGCCCTCCTCCTCTACCTGCAACCCTTCGAGGTACACCTCCTGCTTCAGCTTGACGATGTCCTGCTCGAGGCTCTTGTTCAACCGTTGTCGCTGCCATTCGGTTTCATAATTTACGTTCGGCATAGCGATGTCGCCCATAAATCCACCTGCAAATGCAACAAAACACGGAAGCGAAATGAAAGTGAGTGGGTGAGAAAGAGTGCCTTTACGTGTGATTAGAAACACCCGACAACCCAGTTTTCGCCAGTTCAATGGTGCTACCCGAACGTCACCCTCTTAGAAACACCTGTGCCTAACAGATAGTCCATAATCATATTTTGACCGTGTCCTCATGACCACATGCAGAACCCATTTATCACCTTTACATATGGGTTTACACGACCAACCTGCAGAACACACTGGTGTGCCATATGCCGTGTTTTGCACACTACAAAATAATACAACATACATTCCGAGAGCAAACTGGGACAGAAGACCAAAAAAAAAAAAATGAAACGGTCACATGAAGTACATATTGTTGGTGTACGTCATTCCTGGCAACTAGGAACATGACAACGTAATTAGGAATAACTGAAAAGTTTTACCAATTTACATTAGAAATGCTGTCCAAAAAATGCACCCATAAAAGGCGAAATCGTTAAATCTGATTTTTCTTTGTAGATTAACAATATCCACGTAGTTGGATGAGGTGTCGGCGACAGCATCGCCAGTCTTCACACCGGGGTTCAAATCCCATCTGGTTCGTCCCCCCGTAGTCAGGACCGACTATCCAAGCTACGTGGTATCAGCAAGTTTTGTAAGCCATTCAATGGCCGGCGTGACCTTAGAATTCGTTAATCTAAGAAGAAGAAGCTGGATGAAAGATCAGTAGACACTACGGTGGAATAGTCCAGATGGGATTTTAACCCGGTACTGCCATGTGAAGACAGGCGTCGCTTTGGCATACACCACCGAGCCTTTTAAAGTTGATATTTTAAAGCAGCTTACTGCTTCCGAATCTCGTTGTGCTTGTTTGTTTCTTGAAGCTACGACAGTACAACTCAAATATTTAGATTCTCTTGCTCTGGACATGAAATCCCTCAAAAACTGGCGAATATTGCGTTCAACAGGAAAATTTGTTGGAGACGTATGTAAGAAAGGATAATAACGAAGCTGTAACAAACGGGAGGATTATGCGCTATTCACGGAGTGAATAGTGGGTTGGATTGATTATAGCATAAAAATGACTCCGTAAAATCTGTATAGGTCATGGACAGCGGCAACTTCTCTGTTGAGATACAGTGATGACATTAAAAAGTGTGCACCATAAAAGCCAGGATAAACGATTGAAAGACGACTCAGCACGGAGCTGTTTCGGGATAAATAATTTCGGCAGCAAGCCAAAAACGCTCATAATATTTATTCTCCTTCAAAATATTATTCTAAATCATTGGAAGAACCCAATTGCTTGCGTTTGATATTTTATTGCTGCTATTGAGCTATTGATATTTTTCTTGAAAAAGTTATGACTGTGTATTTGTTATTGTAGACGCATATAATTATTTTGACACAACGAGATAAATTAAGATAAGCAGTTTTAAAATCTATGGCAATCATTAAGGTCAGAAATTGGCAAAAAAACCTTTAAGTCGCCCGCATATAAAATATTTCAACAGTCTGGGATGGCGTACACTATGTCATTATTAAATACTGACAATAGTAAAGGTCCTAAAATGCTGCCTTACGGGACTCCAGCGGAATTCGTGAAGGGAACAGATAAAGCATCATCTATATACACAGTAATGTGTCGAAAAGCTTTGCAGTGAGCTGTAAGTCAAAGAGTCGAATGCAGCACAAAAATGCGTATAGAAAATATCAACCTGTTTTCCGTTGTCCAGCAGAGGGTTCTAAAATATAGAACCAAGGATGCACACGGCCGATAAGCAAAGTGATCTATTATGTAATATTTCTATATAATGAACATGAAAATTAAATTTTCTTGAAATGTTACAAGATACTGCCCGAATTTGCTGCGGTCCGGATTTCCGTTCCTGCTTTCTGCACTCTTTGCCCATTTCGGTAATTTTTGAACCGATTTTGAGTCTTTTATTTTTTGTAAATAGTTAAAAGAAAGACCTACGCAAAAATAGCAGTAAAAAGAAACATGACTGTGCAGCTAGGCTAAGAAAAACGTTCTCAAACTCGAACAATTGTTCGTAGCTAAGCTGTCCGGATATTCGTTGAAGTCACTGTTGAAGACGACATTCCCTTGCAAAGGGACTAGCGTTCGACATGTACGCTATTGAATTATTCTTAAATATTGTTGTGATAAGCAGTCAAACAACTTTATTGCTGATTGCTGATGCACACTTTATGAAAATTTCCATCATTGATTTCCTATGTATCTTTCATATAAGTTGACCAATTGCTCAGCATCTACACTTTGGAAGCAGGTCAGAAACATTATCTTACTTTCGAAGTGATGCAAGAACCCAAAAAGGCACGATGCCCATTCCTCTGGTTATAAATGGAATTCCTTCGCTAGAATGAGATAATTTTGGGGTCTAATTCAATTTTCAACATACGTCAAGAATTGCTCGGTGCTCGACACAGTTGTTGCGCCACCTCCTGCCATGTTTTCATTCAATGGAACCGATTGACTGCAACCGGAAACTATCCGTTTCGAACGGTCAAAAACCGGAACTCAACCCATCCCATTGCCTTCGTGGAATTGTTGTGGCCTTCCTACTCTTTTCGAAACGGGTAGTTAGTGGTCTTGCTATTGGGCTAGAACATAAATTAGGAATAAATTTGAATCAACCGCATAATGTTGAACTGACCAGCAATTCGAGTATTGGGTGTAAGAGTGTCGTTCGTTTCAGTTGTTGATTTTGCTCTCCATCTTTTTTCTTTTTTTTTTACTTATCCTGTGTTCGGTAGCCAAAACGTACAGAAACACACAGCGCAGCATAGAACGAAATCAACCGAATGCAAGAACCAACGGGCATTTCTTTGTGTTTCGGGTTAATGCAACCTACATGTATGCTGGATGCACGGATGGTCAACCGTTCAACACACTTAGGTGTATGGTTCTTTGCAAATGTGCTTCTTTCCCTGGAAAAATCATTCCCCCCGGGGGGGGATGGTTGAAGTAGTTGAGCATCAAGTACAAACAGGAGAAAGTTGGCTGAGGCGGGCTGAGAACAAAAGCGCATATGTGCATTTAATTGCATTTCATTCCTTCTCGTACTTCGTCTCTTCCGGCACCTTCTGCTAGGCGCCCCAAAAATCCAACCATATTTAGCTTCACCATGGTCTTGTACACATGTACGGTACATATGTTTTCCTCTACATGTGGTTTGATGATTTTTTGTTTGTGCGAGGTCTCAGCTGGGAAACGAAACCCTAATCCAGCCTCGCTTTTCCATCATGTCCACACGCCCGAGGACAATATGCTACCTATACGACTGAAGGGTGAGTGTGAATTTCGCATGTAATTGAGTCTCAGGAAGTGAGATACATTTTGGGAAACAAATCGTTAGAATGAGCATTAGACGGTGGTCCATAACGCCGTGAGTGCGTCTGATGAATGCGACAGATTTGACTCCCTGTAACACAATCAGCAAATTAAACTAGGTCATTTGAAAATGGTGTACTGTGTTCTGCACTGAACGATGCCACAAAGCATAATGACGGTTTTAGAAAATTTGAACAATTGTCATTGATTCAGACAATTACAACTTTACTTCTATAAACCATCCGTTGGATAGTTTCCCTATTTGAACCATCCAGAGCTTTATGACTCAATAATATGACAGGCACGACGATCCTGACGAGATTTCAACCTACTTGGAAACGCGCTCGGGAATCGTTCGTTGCCAACATTTATATTCAGCCTACTGTGCTACAAGCCTAACCAAATGTGTACTTGTTGCTTACGAAGCAATTAAAATTCCGTGCACAATATTCGAAGCTTGCTCGAAGTGGCTAATTTCCAACCTGCACAGCAAAAACACAGCTTTTCCACAAGCGAAAAAAAAAACGCACCAAAAGAGACAAAAAGACACAGCGCGGCGTATCGCCATCGCTAACATCCACTTCATGGCTCAGGCGCACAGCAAACACTGTCTTTCGGAGGTGGAATGATGATAAATGAGAATTAATTAAATTATAACCGTAGCAGGGCTGCGGCGCACGCGAACCCATTTAAATTGTTCCGCTCACCCAAGAACGCATATTGCATAGCGGTTACGCCGCCTTTCCATATTCCATTCAATTCCCTGGAAAGCCAGAAGTACATGTGGACACACACAAAAAAAAAGAAGAATGCACACACGATGGCAGAGAAGCACAAACACTGTTATGTATGGATGCAGGACAGCATCTCTGGGAGTTGAATTGAATCATCAACGGACGATGGTACAGTGTGCCGCATACCGAATACAACCAAACCAACTACTACTCAACTCCGAAAGTGGACGTCCCACTATGTTCGAATATCACCAACTGGGATACACAAAAGCGCGACAACAAATTAAGAAATAAAAATACATACACCCCTAATTGTATTGTTTCTTATTACGATCGATTCAAAAACAGAGCTTTTAAAATTAAATTTAATTCGAAAAAGGTGTGTTCATGTTGAAGCGTTGATATCGTTCACAAATTTTCGGTATATTTCAAATTTGTATAACATGTACGAGAAAGGTTTCGACAAACAAAAAGCTAAAACAACCAGAAAAATATGAAACGGTATAAATAGGAGAAAATTTCATTACCAGAACGTATGGTTTGAATTCGTTTATTGATTTAACAGATTTATTACCTTAAAAATAGTTTTAGTGAAACACAACGATGAACCACACTCTTGAGTAAATTGAGCCATAGCTGGAAGCAATAATAAATGATTCGCCAATTTTGCCGATAGGTTACCATATAATTCAAACCATCCTTAAATGTTCCCACGCTTTATGAAAGCATGGGATAATTAAAACATATTCCCCAACCCCGGCAACGGACCATTATGCAATCTTTTAAAGTGGTCTTTTCATCCATGGCCAGGCCATGCTTACATATGGTGAGGGTAGGGACCAAACATAAAATAAAGGAAACAAATTAGCAATTCAAATTGGCGTTTCTCGCACGTGCTAAATGTTTATCGCTTCTAGTTATCTAGTGATGAGAGTTTATTATTGAGCGTGCTAGTAATGGCAACGGCTTAAATGGTATTGCGTTTAGCAATGTCCAATCAGTGGAGCAATCCTTTGTAGTATAAAATAGAGAGATATGCACCACTTTCACATCACCGTTTATCGCGTTCATTAGCGTCACAGATCAGTACGGTAGAGGTCATGGTAAGATAATACACTATTTAGCTTGGAACATATTAATGCACATGTACTTTGAAGAGCATACTACTTTCGCTGTGTTTCCAACCCAATTCCAATTCATGGGCACAGACAATTGCATGGAATATCAGCAAGAGTACAGTCAATATGATAACGTGAATTAGTAAAGGACACTCGATGCCATAGTAAAGAACTTTTTCGGTCACCATAGCATACTATGCACAAATCTGTTTTTTATCTTAAACATTTTTTATCTTTCACATTTTTGCCTATTTTCAAACACCAGCGTCAATAGTAGAGTGTTTCGAAACTTGAATCCCATTACGTAGTTGAACCGTCGAATTCATATCCTTCATATCCTCGTGACATTTGTTGTTGAGGTAAAGCTGTTTAAGAGACCTTGTTATTAACTCGGGCTCGGGAAGCTCGGGCGATGCTTTAAAAAAGTTTATTTCCAACCCAGTAATTTTTGAGTGCTATTGGAATGCCGGTCGAACGATATCTTGATCGGAATATCAATCTAATCCGGATAGATCCGGACTATTGAGTATGCTACGCTGATTCAACTGCAAGAAGAAATGCAGTGACGATGGACAATAATTTAAAACCAAATTTATATCCGTTTTTAAAACTGCTGCATTCGATACTTCTATTCGGTCTTATTTTATGGTTTTATGTGCTATGACCATGTTTTCATTAGAATAGAAAAAGAGTTTTGAGAATCGATTTCAGTGTTTGTTTCACAGTTTGGAAAAGGGAGCGACTCCAAACCAATATTAATTGTATCTAGTTTGGAAATTAGGTTTTAGTTTTAAGCAGTATGACCACGTCGTCCCCGAAGAAATTAAAAAAGGGTTTGTTTATTTCCAGTGTTTTTATAGGCTGGCTGTAGCAACGCCTGCTATGTGCAGGATATTTGATCCCTTCCGGACCATCACCCAGAACACAAGGCTGACTTCTCGGGGATATAGAGCCAAAGCAAGAAGAAATAGAATGTTTTTTTGCATAGTCAACATAAATTATTGTATAAAATTATTTCTGAAAATCAAACGGTAGTTGCAAAAGATACGACAATACGACTCAAACCGTCATACTTAGAATAAATAAAAAGTTGCAAAAGATATAATAAATTAAAAGATATCGTTAAAAAACTGCGGCACAAAAACATGGATATCAAAAATATTTGTTTCGATATTTTGAAACATGAAAAATAAAATCTCGGCAAAACAAAATCTCGGGCCTAAACCAACAATATTTTTAGGCTATCGTCAATGTAAGGTTAACGGGTCAAAAATTTCCGTGATACCCTGTACGTGGGGAAGACTCTAGCTGCTTGGATCTCTAAAGTACATTTAAGCCATTGGTTCTATTATCTCTTTGAGATTTATTACAAAAGAAATTATTCATTTTCAATTCTATTGCAATGATACTTTAAACGTTTTTCAGAAGAACCAGTTAATATAGCTAAACCGAAATATTAAAAAAAATTATAATAAGTATCGAAAGAGATATGAAAAAACCCCCTGATGATAATATAAATGTACAAAATCAACAACGATCACCTTCTGCTACTTCTTTGGTTCTATACAACATCTCCAGAGATTTTTAACGGGCAGTTCTGGTGTATGTGACTTGATTTTGCCCGTCTTTGATTTGGATGTGGCTCCCTTATATGCGTAATATGTTTAGTAACATATTTTTCAGAATGTAACAATTTCTATCTAATATAAGACCAACTGATTTACACGCCATTTTGGCATGGTGTAGAGTAAAAAAAAAGAATCTGAATTCCTTCTGGTGTTTGCTAATGTCATCAACGCAAGGTACCACCGTCCTTCCGACCGTTGCCAGGCTACCGTCATGGTTTACTTACTCGATTTGCAAGGATCCATGTCGATGTCACCGGAGATGCTTTTCGGAAAGCGCGCATCGAGCAGCTCATCAATCGTGTACCGGTGCTGCTGATGGCGCTGTGTTATCAGCGTCTCGTTCAACTCCAGACCTTCGGTAAGCTGATTAATGAAAATGATCACCATGACGATCAACGCCCATCGAGCAGATTCTACCGGCGCTCTGTACGGTTTATGGTTCCGCACTAAATCCGACACCGGTTGCTGCCGATGGTGCAGCCTTCGGCGAAGGTGTTGACGGCGTACCGAAGGATGAATCATCATTGCTTTTTCTCGCTCAGCTGCTCCCTGTTCCGAATCCTTCACATCCACAACGCGAAGAGGCTATGGAAAAGGTTTTTTTCTTTTCGTTTGCTTCTTAATTTTCTTTGCTATTTCACTTCACGTATCCTCTCTATTTTTCTTTCCTCTAGCTGCACCACCTGTTTCACACTAATGCCAAGGGATATTCGGCCGGTTTGGTACTCCGTTGTTCAGCAATAACCACGTGTCGAGGTTACATTATTGACTGGTTGAAACTGATGTGGCAAAAGTAGTACCGGAAAGTACCTGCTAGCGATTGCGTACGTGCACAATCTCGTTTTCCGGACGCGGGCACACTGAAGCTCATCGAACCGAACCTGTCACTGTGTTGTGGGACACTTTTTATTTCTTTTTGGTTTCCTTTTTGCACTTCACTTCACTCCACTAAACTTTGGCTTATCCTCTAGCCCATTCGCATAGACGCACTATAAGCGTTATATTGATTTTCCCTTATCTTGCCTAAGGATCATCATTTTTGAACGTTATTGTCCAACCCAGCACAACTTCTACTCTGAAGAAGAAATGAAAGCAAACACATTTCGTTGCTGAACGATATCTTTCAGATCCCTTTCGGTGCAAAGTATTTTGTATCCTAATTTAGTGCCATCCTCCAAAACATATTTATTTACAATTGATTTCTGTTCTTAAAGTATTCCAGCAAACATGTGCTAACGAAAAGTAGCAACATTATTCGAACATCTGCAATATTTATAACGCAAGCATTCATTCGAAGCGAACAATTGACCTACGGGCACGTGATCTCAACGCATTAGAAAGATATGACGGTTAACGCAACCGTATAACTTCGTGATAAAAATAGCTGCGAAATTAGAAGCTTCTCCAGAACGAATTGTTCCGTTGGGTGCGGCAAAATATTTCATTACAGCATCATCGTTGTTCATGCGTTGTGTTGCATGAAACACGTGTGACTAATATGGCTTCCGACGTCCCAAAATCGTAATTTGCAGACCCATGAGGTCGTTTCATCAAATTCGTTTCACACAGAACTAAACTTTGTCGGTCGGAATGAAAGAGTCGCCCGTTCTGCATTCTGCCGAAAGATGCGGTTTGCGAGGAGTCGGTTGCCAAGATCAGACTATAAAGGAAGGTTGGAGTGAGAAGCATGTCTCCTGAAACATTCACATACCCAATTTACCCATCAATAAAAACTCTCGCTCGTCCGAAAGGCGAAGGATCCACCCAAAAAGGGAAAGCGTTTACATTCGTACAGTACAGCACAGTAGTGGCCTTATACATTCCATCCCATTCCCTGCACCAAAAGACACCAAAGAAAACCGCGACGTTTAAGGGCCACAAACGGGGGATCCTTTTGCGAGTGCCTTGTCTGGTTTGAATAGGTTCGCCAGTCGCAAGAAAAGCGGTTGCGAAGGAGCGGCTTTGGGTGTGCAGTCCTCGACCGTTTTCGCGTCCAATGGTCCAATCGCAAGGTTTTCTAGCAACCCTTCTGGCAAGATGAGCTCTGCTTTGCTTGCAGACCGAACCTTCCAAAAAGAGACCCTTGTGTGTATGTTTGTATGTGTGCGTGTAATGACTTTGTATTTTCTTTGAACAACAAACTTGCTTGTATGTTTTTGCAGGTTGTGCTACGGAACCGAATCAACACAGCATCCATAACAGATTCTCGGAAAGCGTGTAAACAATTTGATGAGTGTGGCGAATCCTTTCTGCGATAGAGAAGCGGTGAGAGATAGAAACAGCAGCGATCGAAAATCAGTTGAGTGATTGGGATTGGGAAACGCTGGACGTTTACGAACCAGCGTTTCATCTTCTGCAGCTGAAAGTTTGATTTGTCGCCAATTTGAGCGTTACATCATCCCATGATTTTCCACACGCCTCACTAGCTGATGGTTAGAGATGTGGCGAATGGGTTCGAAAACAACCCTGCAAGCTTTCCTCCTTTTCATGCCCTGCTATTTGCCAGATTCCAAATTTCCCCGTTGCTGACGACAGGTCCAATCGCTCCAAGCGGGCGCTGATAATGTATATTGGTACCGCTCCGAAATTGACTTTCGCACCCGTCACTCTCGTAGTGCATCCATAACCACAAACAACCGTCTTTTCTGTCCATCAAAGTATGAGCATCCCGTATCAACAATAACACCACCGAGAGGCACAAACTGCGCCCTGTGTGTATAATATATAAACAAAACGCAATCGCCTACTGTCCATCCAAAACGACCTTTGCTGATGATATTTGCGTTGGCATGCTGGGTTTCGGGATAACCGTTGAGGGAATTATTTCACCAAGCCCATCATCAACAACAATAAAGCAGGCTGCAATGCGATGTGGAAATGTGTGAGGACGAAAAACTCCCCTTCCAACCAGCATACGCACACGCGTACGGAGCACTTGATTTGATTGATGAGTGGCGTTTGTATGTGCGGAAGATGCAAGAGATGAAGACAGGTGGCCACCCGACCATTCGTACACAAATGGATGGGAAATAAAGCGAAGGACAACGAAGATTGCGTGATTGTTTGTGTGCTGGCGTCAATCATTAGGGTAATTAAATTTTCCTGTCACTTAGCGTTTCAGGCTGTTTTTGGTAATGTTTATAGTGTGGGTGCGTGAATTGATGAAAAGGATCTCCGCGCGTAACGGAACACGTTATGCGTGTAGAACAATTGTTGACAACCGACACGCACACATGACGAGAAAAAGGAATCGAAAAAAAAACAAAACACAACCGGTTGATGACGGAGGAGCATCATCCGAAAGATGGATTGCCAAACGCAGTAGTCTTAGTTGCACGGTGTGCTCACACTTCACATTCATCGAAGGAACCAATCATCAGCACAATAATAACACCAACAACAGTAGCGGCAACAGTAACAGTAAAAGAGGCACAAGAAAAAAAGCCTTCAAAAAAAAAAAACAAACATTGCTGCCCTCTCGGAATCCTCTTCCCGGCGCCGTTCGCTTTTGTACCACGGCCAACACATTCCTCCGCGCACTTTCTCACACTACCACACGACCACCTATGGGCATGTTCCTCACCCGTCCTTCCGTGTTGTTTTTGTGCACTAGTTCTCTTCTCGACTTACGCGCCACACACACGCCACGAACGACAGAACGAGCGTTCACGGTCCCTTACGCACGACGGCCACTGATGATATGCGCACTGATAAGAGAGCTAGCATCTCCCGCAGCATCAGACAGACAGACAGCCAGACAGGAACGTTTGTAGAAGGTGTCCGTAGGGAAGACAAACGGCGCTGTTGGCGAAATCGGGCTGTTGCTATACACGGTTCTATTATACGAAACTTCTTTTCGAATTTTACTGCACGATGCGTTTGTTTCACACCATTATTCACTGGGTTTTTGTTTTATCACCCCTCACAGCGAGCAAGTGAACTCGGTCGGTATCGGAAACTGAGGAAAAAACGGGGGCAATAATTAAACGAAAAACCAAAGAAAACGGAACGCTCTTTGTCGCCGTATTGATGGACGGTACGCGAGAGGTAACGAGGACGACGTACTATGTACACACGTCTGGTATGAACGGCGAGGACGACACGGCGACGACGAAAGATTCGAAACAAAACCCGGGTGTAATCACATAACTTCCGAAAAACGTTGCGCACACGAAAGCATCCGAACGAAAACTGACACTGAGACTAGCGCGAGGATGGTGCTGATTCTGGATGCTGTGAAAATAAACAGTGTCCGGCACACTGACAGCATAGACTTGCGGTAGGTTCCGAAAATTACGTTTCTTCTTCTTCTTCTTTTCTGGATGGTATTATATACAGGATAGTTTTGTGAGAAACATTGAACAAACCAAAACGATTTTAAGTAACGGGACACGTATGTGACAAGAGAGAGAGAGAGAGAGAGAGAGAGAGAGAGAGAGAGAAGAAGAAGAAACGGAGCTCATACCTTTTTACACAGGTGTGTGCATTACTGTTTTCGCATGGGTAGCATTATGTCTCTATTGTACCGTCGAATGATCCCCGATGAAAGTATTGCACCACCCTCTTCAATCTAGTTTACGCTTCCTTCGAGCGATAGGCAATCAGGTATACCACAACTACAACAATGGCATAGAAATTGCATGTAAATAGCTATAAATTGTTGTATCGATATTTTTAAGAATGTCCTCAATAGTAAAATACAGAAAAATATAATTTGGATGAAGTATTTATTTATTATTATATATGACGGCACGTTGGCGTATTGTTATTTGGAAGAGGTATAAAGCATATAAAATATGATACGCAGTCACGCCAATCTTCGCATGTTGTTCCTACATGTATATTGATGCATATCGAGCTCAAAATCATAAAAAACGCTCATTTCAAATATCTAGCGAATAGGTCTATTTTGCTGCATGGGTAAAAAGGAAATTTTGGCATTAGTTGGTTGTGAACTGTCAGTCACACCACGAGGTAAAATCAAAATAAACCTGTGCTGGTTTGTTTTCGTTTCGGCCAGAAGTAGGAAAACTTTACCCATATTCTGCGAGAAACTGCTGATCTACAGCGAAAAACACAGCAAATCGATTGCAGAATGCCGTACGCCAGAAAGAAAATGCACAGTGGAGACACACATCTCCGACGCCGGTGGCGATTGAGAAATAGACGCAAGGATTTGGACGAAATCGATACAGATCTGAAGACCGATCCGGAAAAGTTGCTGCAACAGGAGATTGATCTGGACAAGCCAGGCTTTGGCCAGTTTTACTGCATCCACTGTGCTACCTACTACATCAATGATCAGGCGCTTCAGGCACACTTTCGTACGAAGGTGCACAAACGCCGACTGAAGGCATTGGAAATTGAACCTTACACCATTGAAGATTCATTGCGTGCAGCAGGGCAGGGCAGTTTTGTACAACCGCAAAAGCGAAAGATGGAAACACAACCCTGTCTAGCGGACGTGGAAGCCGGAAAACGGATTAAGATCGACACGGTGATGGAAGACGAGAAACCAGCCAAGCAAGAGTTATCGAAATCGAAAAAGTTTACCGATTACAAGAAGGTGCTGGAAGAACTCTGAATAAATTGCGACGCGACAAGTGTAAATGAGAGAACGACGTTGAGTTTATTTCAAAAGTAACATGTGGGGGGGGGGGGGGGGGGGGGGGGCGAAAAGGGGTATGTACTATGGATCCTGGGAAACACGACAGATCGTTATTAGAATGTCCTTTCGCCAGTTCCATTCTACATTTGGTCCATAAAGTGTGGATTGCCGGTTTCATTTCTTCGCTTCGTTAAAATGTCGCAACCGGACTCTGTGACGAGCAGCGTGTGCTCAAACTGAGCCGAAAACATACCGTCAGCAGTAACTGCAGTCCAGTCATCTGGCCAAGATACATCTCGCCAAGTTCCTTCCGATATCATCGGCTCGATGGTGAAGCAGTGGCCTGGTTTCATAACGCCAACAGCAGAATTTTCTGAAATGAATAACCTCGTTTAGAGTTTACATGGGACTAGATGAGTAGTGGCACTTACTGGCATAATGAGGTACATTCGGCGCGGTATGGAACAATCTATGAATGCCATGTCCACAATAGCTCTTTACAACGCTGTATCCATGTGCATGCACATGCTTCTGTATTACGTTTCCGATCTCACGATAACGTTCGCCGGGCCTGAAATGAAACCAAAATGTGTTACGTCCAATGTCCACACATCACCAAATCATGCTCTCACGCACTTTACGATTGCGATCGCTTTCATCAACGCCTCGTGGGTAACTTGTACCAGCTTTTTGTGCTGCTCCTTCACATTGCCAACGAAAAACGTTTCGTTCAAATCACCGTGAAACCCACGATGGTACACCGTTACATCCACATTGCACAGATCGCCATCCTCCAGCGGACGCAGATCCGGTATTCCGTGACAAATCACCTCATTCACCGAAGTGCAGCAAGACTTCGGGAAGTTATAGTAGTTCATCGGGCTCGGATAGCATTCACGCTCAATGCATGCCTCATGTACGGCCCGATCGATTTCATCCGTCGTCACACCGACACCACAGACGCGTGCCGCTTCGTCCAAAACCTCGCGACCGAGCTTGCAGGCCACCCGCATACCCTCGATCTCTTCGTCGTCCAATATTTTGATCGTATTATTCCCCCGCAGTGCCTCTTCCGACTTAGATCGGCCTTCCTTGTGATCGGCATAGTCCGGTCTTGGGATGGATGCCGGTACGGGGCGCCGCGGAGTCTGTTCGAACGGTCTCAGCTTGCCGGTAAACGTGTAGTAAGGCCACGGATTGTACGCATTCGTTTCCTTTCCCTCTGTGTTAAAAAGTCAGACGTGCAATGTTTGATGAGTTATTTATACTTCCGGAATTGTGTTGCACCGCGGCAAACACTTACTCGCAAGCAGATGAATAATTTTATGCTCCTTCCAGGAACCTTTGAAACAATCTTGACTACAAAAGTACGACCCTTGGATACCCATCTTCAGGCACACCGGGCACTGTAGGGTGGCGGACTTTTCGCAGTCATCGGTGCCGCAGAGATGCTTCGCAATATCACTCATTTTTCTTTCCTGCAGACACGCTTAAATATCGAAATGATCACTGGGCAAAACTAACAGTACAAACGAACACCGGGAACTGATGTAAAATGCAGGCAAAACACAGCACCACAATTACCTAACTTGTAACGAAGGAAAAAGTAACTGACTAGACCTTAAAAGAACAAGAATTCGCTCGATTTGCCTTTATTTTCCTCCGTTTCCTCCCTTTCTTTCCCCTTTTTGTTGTCTTTCTTTTGCTTCGCTTTGACATCGTAAACGTCAAACTACGAAAACGAAATTTCCGTTCGAACTCCCTAGCGCTTGCGTGCGCGCTAGTAGTGCGCAAAAGTTATTATTATGTTCTATTCAGTTTATTTCCAAAAAATTTTCTTTCTTTAAAGCGTTGCACTGTTGCGACTAGAAGGACGAGCCATTCAAGTTTCATCGGTTTATGTAAATCACGTTAAACAATTGATCACAATACGCAAATACCCCCCCAATAACAACAATAATAGTTGTTAAGCCATCACATCGTAGATTTTCTCTGCCGGTATGCGGGACGTACACCACTATCTGAAGCCCATAAAAGCATCCAAATGATTTACGAAGCTATCGAGAGCAGCGGGTGCTAATTTTTCCAATTGATTCAACTCGCATTCCGCCAATGTCTTGAGCAAGGTGCGCGGTGTACAGTAGAAGAGATTCTTGTCCCTGCTAAGCCGTTCAGCCAGCTCAGTTTGATGGTTGTTCATCAGTGTTTCGTTTACGACGACAATCAAAGGTTTGCCGGCTTCCAACACTTCTATGCAGCTTCCGGCACCGGCATGACTGATCACCAGATCGGCTCTGCTTATATCGTCCCCAATGCTGCTTTTGAGTCCGTAAGCAGTGAGTCGGATGTTCGTTAGACCGTTCGCTCGTTCCACGTTGGGATCTTTCCCTTTTCCAAACTGTACTGTGAGCGATTCGCAGCCCAAGACCGATAATTGCTCCAAAACGGCAGCCGAAGTTACGATTTGTACTAAATCCTCGAATTCAGTTGTGCCCACTGTCACAAACACGCTCCTGTACAGTTTTTTCATCATTTTCGTAACAAAATCGTGGCTGTTCAACTTGTTCAGGTGAAAACGATGGACAGAGTGGCAGAGCGTAATCCTTATCAAAATTGCATGAAAAACGTAAACAAGTGGTGTGGTACGCGCTTTGACGAAGCACTAACTGAGGAGATGCATATGGTCATGGTGGATGAAATACATCAATGTAACTATTTGCCAGTTATTTGTGCATTGAATGTATGGAAATTATGTAGCTGAAAGCGAAAAACTCACGCCCTTTTTACATCCGTGACAAAAAAAAAACAATTGAATATGGAAGACTGTTAATATTTTCCACGTTGCACAGTAGGTAATTGGATGGACACAAATTCTCACACATCAGCGATTGTGTCGGTTCGACACATGGGTAGACCAAGAAACTCCTGCATCAGAAACCAAGTATGGGACCCTGACTGTAAAGATTTAAGAAACCGACGTTGTTACGAGTGTTACCTTGATACTGTGGGTTTGCTTACGGCACAATAGTCACGATTTCCTCACTTCAAGTGGAACGTGTTTGATAGAGAACTTTCTGCGATCTACGCTCCCACATTGACATGAAGAAAGCTAAAGTGTCGAGAGTCCACATTCGAATTAGGAAACGGTAATCCGTGTATTCCAAAAAAAAAAATTGAAAATACTCCCATCACCGAAGTACCCACGTAGCTGTAATATCGCTAAACTCACGAACCGTCTGTTCCTGTTTTTCGTAGCAACTGTATTCACCTTGCACCAGTTGTTATGACAGTTGCGACCTGCTGTCAAAGAACCGTGCAAGTGTGGTCGCCGTGTTTTTGTAGATTGATTTCATTAGTTTGCTGCTGTCGGGAGTTTTCAGTAAATAAATTAGTTAATACAGCACCCTTGCCTATAGCACAGAATGGCTGATCCTGAAGCGGTGAACGGCGTCGATGATGCAACCGATAAAAAGCAGAAAAAGTCTTCTAAACACGATGGCGGAGCGGCCGATTTGGAACGCGTCACGGATTACGCCGAGGAAAAGGAAATTAACGCACACAATTTGTGCTCTAACGTGAGTAGAAGATAGATAGAAGGTAGTTTTTTATCGGTCATCTTGTAAGTCACTCATTTAATTGTATCTTTCCATAGGCTGCAAACTTGTTCGAAGATAAACGTAACAAAGAAAATGAGGAAAAGCTTGCCATGGAACGGGAACTGCAGAAAGTTCACGTGAAAAAGGAGGACATAGAACTGATCGTAAGTAGTGTTGAGAACGCAAAATGCGACTCTTGTATCGAGACAGTGCGCATACGTTGATTACTGCATTCGGATATTTGTAGATTCGCGAAATGGAGATTACCCGCAGTAAAGCTGAGCAGACGCTGCGTGTCCATCGGGGCGATGTGGTAGCTGCTTTGGAAGCGCTTACCAACTGAAATCCGCCGGTATTTCCGTTGCGCGATATGGGACGCGTAAAATGACATGGCGAACAAGTGTAATGTGAAATAAAACGACCACGGAGCTGTTTGAACCGTCGAGGGAAGCCAAACGGCTTTCTTTTATATTAATTATGAAATCCTCACAGTGTTTCTGTAAAAAGCACTCAACGTACTTAGTTAAAATGTGACTTATGTTACCATGGTAACGCGGGTCGGCTTACATGTAGACCGTCTTATCGTTGCTATTGACTAGGGGAATATCATAAAATACATCCTTGGGACGTCCATCAGTTTCATTGGTACTGGGGGATTGTATGATTTGTGAATGTGGTGAGGTAGGCTTATCCGGCTCGAATGCAGGATTCGCTATTCCTTGGACGGCGCTCGTATTACGATCGTTCGCAACATCGGCCGACTGTGGTAGTTCAGAAGCATTCGCTGAAGGAATATCGATAACGGCAATCTCAGCTCCTGCTGGGGAGCAAGCATCGGGCTGGTCTTGATTGTACGGTGGTGGGTTTTCAGCAAGGGAAAGCTGTAATGATGGTTTAAATGTAAGCAAAAAGTTATGCACACACCGCGCATCCGCATCTCGTACCGTATCTCCGTCGTATGCTGGAGGCGGACCGCCAATCGGTGTGATATTGTGCTGTGGAACGTTTTCGGTCGATGTACTTTGCTGGCTTGTTTGTCGGTCAGTTTGTCTCTGTTGATACTCATAATTGTGTCTTGTTTCGTACTTTGGTGGACGATCGCGTAAACGCCTAATGACGCGCTGTTGTATCGATGATAAGGACACACGGCTCACGACAGATTGGCGGAATTCGCTTTCCAGTACTTGATTGTTTCGTCTGAAATGTACGTGTTTTTGGAAAAAGTGGGTTTCGTACATAAATCGATAGGATTTGGCATATAACTAAAGTGGCATGGTTGGCTCTATACCTTAAACGGTTGCGAAGTGTTTTGTACAGCAGGAAGCTGAGGGAAATCACACCAAGAACCATTGCGGTTGCCAGCGCCACTTGAGCAGCGGTCAAGAAAAACAACGACTCCTGGCTGCTGCGAATGATCAGGAACGTAACAAACATGATCCAAATACAAATTTTAAACCAAAAATTAACAACTTTTAACGACACTAAAAAACCGGGTCACCGTTGGTGCCGCATTCTTACATGCAATTTCCATTACTATCCAGCGAACATCTGCGGCAAACTTCACGATAACAGGTAAGTGCATCGCTGATACAGCAACCGCGGCAGTACTGTCCTTCGCCCGGGCAGGGCAAACATTCAAATGATCCTACATTTTCAAAGTGTGGTTTGCATTCGCAGTAGCTCTCCTCCCGGCACACTTCAGTTTCCGGATGGCAAAATGTGTCGCCGCACACGGTGAAGCTATCAGCTATTGCTAGGGAACAAGAACAAAGAAAACACACAGTAAAAGTATTATTAATGCACTATACAGAAAAAGGAGCGTCATGACGATGCTTCTCTTTCGCGTATGTACATACCTGCGAGCAGTGTGCTCGAAGTGGTTGTGCCGTTGAACGCCGGAAGCCACCCCAGACAAACAATCAGCCACAAGTATCCTATCCCTGTAGTGCCCATTCCAGAACGTTGGTAAACAAAATCAACATTTTCTGTTGGGCGGCAAATCAGAGTAACCGATGGAAAATGAAAAATTACAGCATGTCACTAGAAAGGATTTTCCGTTGTTTCCGGTGCCACAGTTGGCATGTAATTGTGCCGATAGTCACGATCAAAGCAATACGAACTTCGATAAACCCCGGGCACAATTGGTGGTGAATTGCACCGGGATATCGATGTATTGCGCTGGCCCATGGGCTCTTATCATAATTACGTACTTGGTTTCCAGATTGAGAGAGATAGGTTTACACAGCCGCGAACGTGATGGAGCAAAGTATTATCGTTGGGGATCCAAAATACTGTCTGCCAAACCGGTGGTGTAACTGATTACGTTTCCACACTTCGGAACCGGGCAACTGTTTCTCGTTTAAGTGAACCCGATCTACTAGGAATCAGGATCCAAAATACGAAAGGTAGGAAACGCGAACCCACTGCATAGATTCTAAACTCACATTTGCTACACAACAACCCGAACGAGGTGAAAACGCAGACTAACTGGAAGGCAATGTTTATCGAAAAGCGTTAACGTCGCTATCGCCTTTCGCGCTGTGCTCGGGTGGTGGTGATGTTGATGATGATGGGGCATAGTATCAATATCTTGTGTGAAGATAGTAACAGGTCGCTTATCAGTAGGTGGTTCCTTTCTTCTGCGCCCACTGGCGCGTACGGGAAACGTTCCTTTCAGCGCTAAATGTCGATAACGTGCGAGCGACATGTGCTACAAGCCCGTGATTGCCTTTAGGTTTCTTGGGTTGCCCGTTCATCAGAAAGAGACATTCAATACATAACAGTGCAAAATGTAGACGTTATACCGTTACCACATCCAAAATCCCACTATGTATTTGACGAATGGTAAGTATTTGGTTCGGTTACAGGATGCATTGCATGTGTTACTCATAGGCTTATCTATGAGCCTACAACTACGGTTCTATAAATACTACCAATGTACGTATATATTGAATTTGAATCGGCATGATTAATTGGCAGATTAAGATGCAATTGAAACCCCTGATAACATAGAACTGGGACACTACTCATGCAATGGTAGGCGCCAACCGATTGAATTGGCATTTTAAACATTGACCATAGTGCTCTTACCGTTGCACTAATCGTTCCCATTAAAGCATCACCTGTTTGGAGCCTAATCTAGACCGCCGAATTTTCATTCTTCTGCTCCCACCACAAGACAGATTATTCAGATTAGTGATCGCATCTAACGTGATGATAATGATAATTTTATCTGTTGATATCATTATAACCTTTGTCCTGTGGCCGTTTTGGAAAAATTAAGAATGTTATTAGCATACATTCTATACCGAGCTACATCAACAACTAACGGCCAAAAGCCACGCGCCTTCCAGGCCGATTCAAATGCTTGTTGTTTGTGCAAAACGACAGACGTCCTAACTGGCGAATGCGTTTATAACATGCAGTTCAGTTCGTGCTTTAGCGGCTTGCATTTTGATTTGCCCATACAATAAAAAACTCACACGCGGCATACTGACCTTTTGCAACAACACTTGGCTGGGATGACAGGCTTCGAAAAGATCGTCGCCCGTAACCATAGTGAAGGAAAGTATGTTTTCTCGATTTCGCGAAGTTTTGCGTACGGTTCCATAACATGCAGCATATATTTGGTCATGCAGAAGATTCCATCGGCAAAGCAGAAAAACGGTGAAGTGGTTGACTCCTTGTAGAAGTGTTTTGTTCGATGTAATTGTAATGTAATGAATAGTGTCGTGGTACGGAGTGGAAAAAGGTGAGAGCTTCGCGGAATAATGAGCAGCATCGTACGGTGCTGTATATACTTAGGTAAAGTCGAGAAAGTAATGATTTACGATCTATGCAAACTGATCATAGTGCATGTATGTTACGCCCTTAGAACAAGCCAGCCAAAAGTGCTACCGTACACAGGCAAATGACGCGTACCGCAGTATGCATTCTACGATGCTACCATGAAGACACAAATGGAAAGCAATAGTTCGACAGCTACGCTTTGTTTCGCTTTGAATTCCAGAGCATTGCACCGACTTTCATTGGATGGTTTGTTCCCGTTTCCAGCAGAGTTGCCTATGCTCTTTCCGTGTCGCGTTACCCCGGGTGTACACAGAGAGCATTAGGCAAGGTTCGTGCGGGCGGGCTGTGATTGGAAGAAGGCAGTTGCTGCGATAGAAAATCTCTCCAAACTCTTTACTCCTATACCTACTATCATAATGCTTTAACACCTTTCTCTTTGTGGATTAGCTGACGATAGAGAAAGAAGTAGGTGGGAAGTGCAAGCGCGAACCGCCCGTCCGTCGCAACATCTGTGTCCGTCGACAGCAGCAGCAGCACCAAGCACGGCTATCATCATAGCGCGTAGGAAACATTAATGCATTTCCAAAGGGGAAAGAGTGAGAGAAATAGGAGGGTCAGCTGTGTGTGATGAGATGTTGAGCAGCGCAAGCTACCACGAGACGCTGGGAGAAATCGTTTGTTTTTCTTTTTCACAGTGTGAGAGACCGCGCGGTGAAAACTGTGCGAACTTTTTCTACACCGCGTTTCGTGCTAAACGAAATCATCAAAGGATGCTTTGGTAGTTGTGTAGTGTCGTATTACTAGGTGAATCGTGTGTGCGAAAGTAAATGTTTACCACTTTGCCACTGCTGCTGCTGCTGCCGACGGCACAGCTGGGGATGACCCTCTGTGGAAGCGCCTGCTTACTCACCGGTGATCCCGTTGAACGGTGAACTTTTCACTTATATATAGTACGATGAGTATTCTGACATCAACCAACCGAAGTGCATCAAAATGTGTACGTGTGTGTGTTCAAATACGATGCATTCCACAGTGTCACATTTCTAGTGAATGCACATTTGTGCGAATAATAGTCATAGTATGCGTTGGATGTAGGGGTGCCGTCATCGTTCTCCACAGTCATTTAGATCGATTGTGAATAATTTTCGCATTTTGTCTCCGCCTGTGCTACCCAGTGTGTGCGATACGATGTGCATTTGGTGTGCAGTACATTATGTTTATTGAATTTCTGTTTTATATCCTTCTAACAGAGATGTGTGCGGAGGTGAAACAGGATGTGCGTGATTTAAGTGCGTTTACGAATCTGATCCAATGTGTTCGTTGCGAGTGTTCTTAAAAGAGGCAAAATTTAACTGTTTAAATACCGTGTCGTAGAAGAAAGTTTCGCGATCGGCGCACTCTCCCACATGCACAAGTGGGTTTTGATCGTAAGATAAGCCTATCAGTCAGCTGTTTTTGTTATCCAGCGTTGTTCAGCCGTCTGGACTGGAAAAAGAAGAAATAAAGTGTGTTACATACAACAATAATGCAGCTCCAAACCTTGGGATATGACGCATTCTGGTTGTATACGATTTCGGCCGTCGTTATGGTCAGTATGATCACAACCGTACTATCATGCCTGTGCTGTCGCCGCAAACAGGAGATCAAGTAAGTCTTTCGTTTTGTTCCAGTTTAAATGTCCCGTAGTTTTTTAGTTGGTGTGGTTTTGCTTGCTCACTTGTGTTTAGAGGGAACTCGTTCATAAGACATCCATTAAATGACTCTCGGCAAATGAAATCTCCATTTCATTATTGCTGCACAGCAGCTGAGTCACGTCACAAATCAGAAGAAATAATCAGAGCTGTGGGGTCTCCCACAGGCTCTCCAAATTCATTCAAATTTAACGTTATACTTTTCGTTTTAATATGTGTAGAACGAGCAAAAGGTTAATTACATTAAAGGCGTAATGCTTTTTGATGTGTAAATAATGCATTAAATTATCATTGTATAAATCATGTTTTACGTACTCAGTAGTTTTATGTCTAATATGTATAGATAGATTGGTTTAAATCATGGGAAAAAAATACCACACATATAATCTCAATATTAGTATAAATAACTTTTTTGACGATGGTTATCACTCCCGTAGTGATGCAATATATGCATCATACAAGTGGAGCATGATTGCTTTCCATTGTTTTTTTAAAGACTTCTTGGTTTTGTCAGGTTTTTATGACCATTTTTCAGTTTAAATTAAAATAGACTTTTAAACTTTGACTAATATCTGCCGGATGATGATACCAGTCAAGTGGTGGATGACCAAATGCAACAATAATCTATAACTTTCCTAACTTACGGATTGAACAGCAACAACTTCTCTGTGTATGTCGGCCTTTCGTTGCTGAAGAATGACTGGTTTTTAAGAACAAAGCATTCCATTCATATATCCTAGAATATAACTCTAGAATCGAGAAGAGAAGAATTCCAATGATGCGCTGTACGAAACGGATCGATTTGGGAGTATGTCACAAATCTATTGCAAAGTGAGCTGTAGCCACTGCCTGGCGCAAACTTATAGTTCATCTCACATGACTCAAAATCAAGTATCGAAATCAAGGGGATTGCCCGATATCATACACCAATTGTGACCGTTGATGTGGCACCGCCATCGTTGTCTTCACAGAAATATGGGCAGCACACCGTTTCTGCATAAAGCCCGAACCGAACAATGAGTTTGGGAGTATGTTTGATTAATTGGAAAATCATTTCAATGCATACATAAATACATCGATCAGCTGATCGCTTAGGCTTCGAATTTTTACTTTACAATTAATAATGACTGTATGGTGCAAGGCTTCGACTTTGTTATTAACCAAATTTAGTTTTTATTATGCCATACGTAAACCACTTTTCTTCGACATTATATACATATAACACCGCATCTTAAAATAATACTTTAGTTCGCTTGTCTTGTTTAGTTGCTATTTATGGTTTTGTTGAGTTTACTCTATAAAACATTATATTTCTTTGGACGAGTTTTGTATGCAATTGTTTTTTTCTTTCTTTCTTTTTCTTTCTCTGTTACTGTTTGGTGTTTGCTGGATGTTGTGTGCGTGTGTGTATGATTATGTATTTGCGTGTGCTTGCATCTGACCTTACCATACTTAAATGGTTGGGATGACAAAAAAAAAACACAAAAACATCTCAATGCACCGATCTTCTCTTCATTGCTGTCGCTGCTGCTGTTCATGTAAACGCGCGCACGAACTTTTAAGAAATGATCTTCTCGGACTAGAAGGTATGGTAAAACTCACCAATCCAGAGGACACTTTGTTGCCTTCGGGTTCGAACGGTGCAATCAATGCACCGGCGACAAACACCGGTAACGGTGCGCTGGGCACAAACTCATCAAATGCATCGAATCTCCGACCAGCCAGTGTTGGTGGTGGGTTTGGTTCGGATACCGAAAGCAGTAGTAAAAGGTTTGTCGATTGTTTTTTGTTTTATTTTCAAGGATGTTGTAGCTTTTTATGTGTGTTATCAGTCGTGTGATGCATAGCACGTATTTTTTAGATTTTCGCTATAGTTTTGTTCTTGTTTTATTTCACAATACGGCAGAACTTCCAATGCACCACATCGAAGTTTGCCAGATATCCCAATCGCAGAACCAGCTGGTGATAACAATTCGGAACTATATGCTACCGTTGGAGACAAAGTGCAGGATTTGCCGCAAGGGAGGAGTCGTAAGTATATTTTGCACCTAACTTAACTAGGACTAACCGAGCATGCTCGAGTAAGGCAAAAAAAAAAAACAGATAGGAAATACCCCGGTTATCTAGTTTATAAAAACAGTCAATACATGCGGTGTTGACAATACGGAGCAAGCCGTCATACTTAAAATTAATAAATAAAATTGAATTGACTAGGACTATAATACATACAATATGATAATGACTAGTATCAAAATGTTCTCAAATCACTTCAAAAGACGTAGATAAGTATTCAACATGTATGTAAGATGCGGGCCGATGGTGAAGGCGACAACGGAGCCGGTTTTTTAAACGGCAGTACCGGGGTTCAAATCCCATCCGGACCGTCCCCCCGTAGTGAGAACTGACTAACCAAATACGTGGTATCGGCAGTCTAGAAAGCCCTTTCGATGGCCGGCATGACCTTAGAGGTCGTTAAGCCAAGAAGAAGAAGAAGTAGGATGTGGGCCACGAGAGATTTCAAAATCAAAATTTCAGGTTCTCATGGGTGGGTGTTTTTGAAATTTTCTCGCTTTGAGATTGCTTTTCCACAGAACCTAGCGCATACGTAAGCTACCTACACGGGGCGATGGAGAAAAATCTGAAATCGCATTTTTGAGATTTTCAACAGTTTTGGAATGATTTAAACAGTTTGAATTTCCCGTGGCCCGGTACCTTGTCTTGGTGCGATCAGGCAGAATCTGCAGTAAGGGTTATATGAGAAAAATTATGGTATATAAATTCTACGTACATAGGAGGACAAAAATCATCGTTAGAATATCCCATCCGGAACACGTTCAAAGAATTTTGGCAATAAAATATTCAAGATTACGCAAGGAGCTAATGTATTGACACCATCTGCCAACTAAGTAGTACTATTAAGTTCAATTTGTATTGAACTATCGTTTAGCAGTGGTTATTAATGCAATTTGGCCAACAGGGTAGGATACGGTGTATAAACCTTTTAACGTAGTCTTACCATATTGACAGGCTTGTGTGACTAAAAGTTTACTTTCAACAACATTGCATTTAGCGCATTTAATCTGTTTTACATGAACCTATATATGATAAATTAGCTTTATATCGGTCCATGAGTTAACATTGATGTACAAATATTTATGTTGTATTGCTCTACACAGCATCGGCAAGCTTGAAAAAGCAAGCCAGCGTTTCACAGCACAGTTCCATCAGCCAGGCAGATGATATAAGCTCCCCTTACGCGCGAGTCAGATCACCACCACACGCGTACGACAAATTGCGGCGCATGGAACATCCGTATGCACAGGTCGCGCAACCTGGATCAGCGGCCGGAAGTACTGTGTTTGAAGGAGGAGCCAGCGGACCATCGGGGACAGCAAATCGTTCAAAGCCGCGGGACGGCGATGATGATGACGATGAAGACGATGACGATGACGAGCTAATGAGTCCCATTTCGCGCCGCGAATCATCTCAGAATATAGAAGATCGAGAAAACTCAACAGTGGTAAGTGGCAATGGTCGCGTACGATATCTAACAAAATGGGAAATTTAATGTATCTATGTTTTGTTTGCGACAATACGGCACTGGACCGTAATAATCAATTGTAAAAGTAAAATATGTTTTGTTTGCATTGTAGGATATTCCGGCTGCGTCTGCGATTGCTGGACGTGTGTCTGCTAGTCAAGACTTACCATACATGACACCACCAATAGTTCAACCTTCATCTCAGCATTTTAGTGGAGATTCTCAAGATTCCTCCAGTGAGTACGACGATGTTGCAGTTGTTCTAATATGACTAAGCTAATGGTAAACTGTTGTAATTTTCCTAGAGGGCTACACGAGCATAAGCGTGCGGGAACCGTTAGCCAATCTACTTCCGCAGAACATGCCGAATCAAACGACCGCCAAACGGAGACAGATATTAGGTGACTCGCACTATGCCACTGTGTCAGACGATTCGGACGAGATGTATGCCGCGATTGATGATCCCGGCAATCAAGGTGATCTGTACACCAGCGGGTCAGAAACGTACGCACAAATCCAACCCCCAAACGCGATGACAGTGTCGGTCGAAATAAATACGGGTGCGTCAAGCAGACCACAACCCCCGTCGGTGCAGACGCTGCACGCAACCGTGAACGATGCGCTTGATTCTGGGGGCATGTCAAGCAGCAGCAAAACAAACTCCACACCATCGAACCGACTCAGTAATCATAGGAATATGGCACCATCCATAGATGAACACACGCACGGAGCTCCTTCACACTTGATTCCATCGGCAGCCCCGATCGAAGGAGGAGGAGCAGGAGGATTAAGGGCCCAAACGTTTGTGCAGCATTCGCGTCAAGCATCGTCCTCAAGTTGCACAAGTTCGGTAGGAAATTTGGGTTCGCCGAAACCGGAGAAACGGCAAGCAAACAGCCCATTGCCTCCGACGCCAAAAACACTAAAGCACCAGGCAAATAATTTCTTCAGCACTTCCAATCAGTCTATGATCGGGACGGGTAGTGTGGCATCGTCGAGTACAACGACAGCCACCTCGGGGCGTAATTCAGTTGGTTCGGTTATCGAATGTGATGGCACGGCAGCGTCCAACAGAGACAGCACAGGGAACAAATCGAATGTGGATGGTGACGGTACAATGCTACCAAACGGCAAGCAAAAGAAGAGTCCATCAAAAGATTTGGAAGGAATGTATGCAAAGGTATGACATATTCGGACGTTTGAAGGTGTGAATTTCCAATAACCATTCGTTTGCCCCTCTCTATCTCTGTCTCGTAGGTAATGAAAAAGAATAAACTATCGAAAGTACCATCACAAAACTCATCACCCGTGCCGCTGCGAAAAGATGGTTCCCTTGATGCGCAACATCTAAAGCAACAGTTCCTGTCCGATTCGGATATGTCCCAGTTTAACGGCAGCGGATCGCTGCATAGTGGATCCCCGAACAGAAATATGACAACCGCACAGCGCAACAGCACCGGGAACTGCCAAAACAAGGAACCTGGCTATGAAACTATCCCGGGTGATACTGTAAAGATTGGCATGGAGGCGGCAGCTTCACGCAAATCGGCCGATTATGCACAGATACAGAAAATGCATCGCAATCAAACCTCCGGGACGACAACGGTGGCCAACATTTTGCTGGCGGGTGGCGAAGGGTCAAATGCACTAAGTGCGATAGTAGCGCAAGGTATTGAATCGGTGTCTCTCGGTTCGCTAGAAATATGTCATGGTATTGACGAACATTATGAACGATCTTTTACAGCAGACAGCGAGCCAGGGTACGAAAGTTTGCCGGATACTCGCGGCAGTATGAATGACCCTGGCTATGAAACACTTAATCGTGGTTCGAATCGTACCGAATCGGACTCGGATCCAAACTATGAAATATTACGTCCAGCTGGTAGTAAACCATCGACTGCGAGTCAACCCTTAGGAGCGAGCAAACCGAGAGCTGGCGATAATAATCGTGACAGTGACGGGTACAGCAGCATACGTGAGCAGCCGGGAAAACCGGCACATCAAACAGTGAAAAACGGTGCAAGAAATCGTTTAGATTTTGGTGGAGCTCGGAGAGGCGGTGCGGAGGATGAAGATACGGACAGCAGTACGCCCGGGTACAGCAGCATCAAGGAAAAGGACGACTACGATCCGGGATATAGTGTGATTTCGGAGCGAAAAAATCCTCCGCCGGGTCACGATTATGCAAGCATCACGGAGGAAGCAAAAAAACGTAAGCCAAATATTAACAACAACCTAGAACCGGACGACGAATCGGACATATACTCTAGCATACCACATACCGCGTCCGGAACGCTGACAATGCCTTCACCATCTGCAGCCGTCGCTATTGTTGGCGGTTCCAGTCCACCGGGCGGATCTGTTGGCATCGCTATCGAAAGCGGCACCAACTTTGGCACGATGGCCGATCGAACGGGTGGGGTGAGCATGGGGACGCTTTCGTCCTCGCCGGGTTATTCCAGTATTTCGGAAACGCGCACAACTCCCTCGTCGACCGATGGAGATGGTGACGGTAGTACAAGCTCTCCGGATCAGTTGATCGGATATGGTAAGCACAATAGCAATACAAACACTACGGTAACGACTAACAATAGTTTGAGTCGGATATCGAGCAACTATGAATCACTCACCGGTAGTGAATCGGACCCTAACTATGAATCGGTAAAATATCTCAATGTTAAGGAAAACCCTTACGAACGACTCCACAATGAGAGTGGTGGAGGGGGAGGAGGAAGCAGTGGGATGGAATGTGTACCTAAATCCTTGACGAATGATTCACTAACGACAGACTCCGATACAGCAACTCCGACTCCGGTCACACAAACGTTATCGCCGGGCGGAAACCCATCAGCGCGTAGAGCGATGATGGGCACACCGGATAGTGATGGAACGGTACCAGCTGTTGGTGACTACTTTCAAGTGTAAAGAAAAAGTGCCCCATTGAGCGGATGCATTAAAACGTGATTATTTTATCTCCGATACACACATAAACACTTAAAAAAAGATAATAATTGTTAAAATCGCTTGTTAACTTGGTAAAGGAATGTCGTCATTTCGATGCTACTTTTGACCGCAACATTTTCCCTTTTGGTTGCTGCAGAGCAGAACACATACCAGAGCTTGATTGCAAAATCAATGTATGATGATTGCAAAAGCACGATATTATTCTATTAATTCCATTTTAATGTTTTATCACACACACATGCACACACAGGGGCGACCCGGTGGTATAGGCGACAGCGGCGCCGATCTTCAAACGGCAGGAAGGGGTTCAAATCCCATCCGGACCGTCCCCTCGTAGTTGAGGATTGACTAATCAACTACGTGGTATCGGCAGTCTCGAAAGCCATTTTCGATCGCCGGCATGACCTTTGGGGTCGTTAAGCCAAGAAGAAAAAGACACACAAATTGAACGCAACTGAACGAGCGTGTGCCTGGTTTCAAAAGTTCCTTTTGACATGAAACAGATGATGAACCACGCACATTAAGTAAGGAATATAGAGTAAGCCCGCAATACAGATAGCCATGGGATTCATGTTTTATTATTGCGCTTCCGACTTCTTCCTTGCTGTTCCTGTTGCATGCGTATAGTGTGCATTGTGGGTAGTTTCATTTATGTGCATAGAGGAAAATGTTAGTATAATTCGCAAACCAGCACAAATTTTGAACATTTGACCAGAGAAACATAGATAGGGTGGCAAGACAGATATAAAAAAAGCAAATGTTTTGCAGGATCGTAAGGTGGAGAAGTTAAACGAACAAAAAACATCTCCGACCGGCTGATTATTAAATGATTATATAGGACTGATCGGGAAGAATCCCTAGTAAGTATCCCACCCCATATACACACACAGTTAGAGAAGAGGAACAACACTAAATACTTCGTAAGCTAGTTATTTTTCCTTCCTTTGTAGCAAGATCGTTGTATGTACGGATAAATAAGAAGTGAGTCTTGTTCGGTCATGTGATTTACATATACAATTGGCAAGAAGAATCTTTATTGCACATACATAGCTGTGTATCGCGACAACGAAATGAATGCTTACTATGGCAAACGGACGGCCCCAGTCACGAGTCTTTGTTATAATTAGCTAAATGATTGAGTTTTTATACTCAACATTTGTGTACAATGACGATACAGAGTATCCCGAAGTTTTTTGACGGGTTCTCAGGTATTTTGAAATCTGTTGCACAGTGCTTTGTTATAGTTTTCCCACATATTTTTGTATGTGTCTAATTGCTAAAAACCAACAGAAGAAATGAAAAAAACAACATTTGAAGAGAGAAGATGATAAGAGTAAAAACTAAAAAAACAAACACATTCTTTTAAACACAAAATTAGTATTTTTGCATTAGGAGGTATAAATGATTTGCTTAAAAAACGTAACCGTCGCAACAATTACGATTTTTAGGAACCAATAATTGTTTAGAAATGGGTACAGAAATAACTTCTGCCTTTATTAAAGTAAAAATGGTTTTAAACGCATTTGCAAACATCTTTAGTTTGACAACAACTTGATTTGTAATTAGATTTCCAGTATTTTTGTCATGTGAATACCTTAGTTCCATTTTTTTGTATGTTGGACATTGAACCAGGATGCGAAATGCATAAGATGTACTTTAAAAGTAATGATTGCAGTTAAAAATTGATCGCTACACGAGCTACCGCGCTTTCCATATTATTATAATATTGATATTATTGAATACTATCGGAAAAAATCGAACAAAACAACGTGTTTCTTTAAGTCTGTTCTAAAATGATTAGAATAATAGATTTATCCATCTCGCCAAGTAATTGTTTCATTAAAAAAATAATCATCGAATCAAAAATATCTGGGAATTAGATTAAAACATTCTTCAAATGGCGATACTTTGTGTATTCGACACAAATTTTCATTCTGTACACATTCAGTTGGATTACGTATTATTGTTTTAAAAGTTTTTCGTTTTTTTTCTTCCTTCCCTTCTCTGTGTGTGTAGGTCTGAATTAGCGTTTATTTTGTACATATACATACATTCATATAATACGTGCTTCCTAACGTTCACTGTACCTTTATCGTAACCGCCACTCCTAAAGAAAGTATTTTTTACCAACCAGAAGTAAAGCTTAGGTTTGTTGTATTTAAATATGTTTTTTTTCGTTTGTTTATTTGTTTGTTTGTTTTATTTTAAATCAAACCGGCCGGTGTTTCTTTGTATTTGTTTTATTATACATATGTATTACTATTTTCCGATCAGCATTAATATTATTGAGTTGTTAGGATTTGTTGCAAAGCTTTATTTTATTTATGCGTCCATAGCTTTTGTGGTAGCTCTATAAACTCACAATCCCCATCGTTTGCAGTGTTATACTGTAAGGAAGGCTACAACGATTCAAGCAAACAGAGTGAGATATAATCAAGCCAAACCTTATGGATGGAAGGAGACCAGGGCGGTTTAGCGTGTAATTCATACTGTGTTGGTAATATTATATTTATTGCATACTTGTTTTAAGTTCCATCAGCACGATCGCACTTTTGTCTGTGTATACACGTGTGTAAAACATTCCGAGGTTTTTCTTTTCTATTATCTTTGCCCTTTCTGGTGTTGTAAAAGGCCAATACTGAATCTTTATACAATGAATGAAAGAGGGACACAGAATTAATAATGCTAACGAACAAGCGCTAACGATTTATCTAAGATATTGCCGCGTATGATGCAAACAAGGGAATTATATGTGTGAAACGTACGGCAGAACGTAACAAAAAAAACATTGTTTAAACTTTAACATTAGGAAATGAAAAGCAATTTAAAAATTCTTATACACTCGCGTTATTGAAGAGAGACAGCGATTGCAAGGCGAAAGTTTATGGAGCGACATTTATAATCAATTTGAGAGTAAGTGCGAACCAACAAAAAAGGAAACAAAATCGAAGATCTAATTAAAAAGAATACTTACACGAAAGGAAATACATCTTTTTAGTGGTGTTTTTGTAGTCCGAACAGTTGCAAACACTTAAATCATTTAAAAACTTTCGGTTTTTGGTTATCATTCCTCATCAGTCCTAACCGGTCGGTTAGGACCGGTTTATCAATTCTCGCATTATCAATGACTTATTTTCTATAGTTTGGAAGCAGCAATGCGGCTTTTTTACCACGTTCTATTCTCTGCACTAAGTTGCTAGAGCGATTCATCTGACACTCGACGATAGAAACATCGGGAGAAAGTATCTATATTATATAAGCCAATCCAAATCCTGGCATACACTGAAGACACGGACATGATTGATTCGGGGATTTCTATGCCGGTAAATGTAAATAAACAGCTCTGGTCTGTGAGCGGTCAGTCTAGATATACGAAGCAGTGTTGCTTTTACTTAAAAAAAATTGAGCAGGTGTTGTGTCACAGAGCTTTATGGGCAAAAATTGTGACACCCCTGGATCAGCGTATTGTGTCTATGGAACTAGGAATTAATCTAGAATCCGATCAAAAGAAGGGACAAAGATATGTTTTAACGTAGATAGTTTTTTTTATTATTCTTCTATTCGTTTTATAAAACAAACGTACTTTTACCTTTCACAACATCTTTACACGAACGAAATGTTGTTTGTTCACAGTGCTTACTTCTCGAAGATGATAATTTGTAATAAGTTGTATACCAAATTAGTGAAATTTACTCGCCATCATCAGCGGAAAGGGTTCATGTCTCACTTTTTCTCTCTTTCGTCCATTGTCCTGAGCATTGGAATGACGACGGTACTACGGTATGACGCTCTGCTAGAGGTATCGATATTCTTCTAATGGAACGAAAATGTGTGGTCTCATCGAACGTATCGCCGCGTGTAGAATTTAACTCTGTCAGTCACTTTTTGCACATTAAAAACGTTTCCAAACGCACAATTATATTGATTACACTTTCGCTGTCTCTCGCATCTGCCGCACCACGTGGTGGCGTGGGAATGTTGATTCGATTGGGACGATCATCGTTGGTAATGTTTTTTTTTAGGGAGACGACGAAACATTCAGCTCGTCGAAATAGGCAAACCAATCCCGAACGATACCGTTTCCGATAAGCTCGACAACACCTACAGCTCGTCGTGTGTTTCTTTGGCACCGTTCGATTGATCTTCCTGGTAAAAGCAGGCGGCCGGCGTTTGCATGCGATACTCGTACTCGCATCTGTTCGGTTCGGTGACGGATAACACTCTGGTGTCGAGGCCACACTCCAGATGTACCAAGGCAGACCGTTGCGGACCGTTCCAGCAGGGCGCTCCGTTCGAGTAAAGCATGGCGCTATAATCGCCCGGTCCATTCCATCGATCCCAGGTTCCCAATCTAAAGGGCAAAGAAAACACAAACAATGTGATTGCCATGGAAGAACTTGCCGAATGCTTGTAAACTCTTACCTTGTCTCAGCGCCGCCGCTACGTGGCTGCTGACTCGCCCTATCGAACGGGCACAGTTTGTACACGTACTCCCGATCCTCAAAGTTGAAACATTCCCCGTTCAAGGCAGCAAACTCTTCCTCCTTGCCGTAATCTTTGTCCAACAACTCCTTAATACTGCGAATTTCCTGCTCCATTTCACGCACGTGTCGATCGGCCTCCATGTACTGGTTGCGCGCTTCGTTCGCCTTGTTAATCAGGTCCTGCGTGACGGGATCATACTCGACTGTCGGTTTTGCGGCTGCTCCCCGTGCCGCTTCTTCAATCTCTCCCTCGCCAACATCGTCCCCTTCATCTTCTTCCTCGTCGTGCTCTTCCAGAGCCTCTTGATCCTCCTCGTCGCCGTTGGACCGCTGATATTCCTCATCTCCGTACTGACCGTCTTGCCCGGTTTGATCGTTGGGTTCGCTACCCTCCAAATCGTACATCCCTTCCGATTGTAGTTCCGCTTCTTCAACCACCTCCTCCTCTCCATGGTTTTCGCCCGGTGCTTTGAACAGTCCGGAATCCATCATAAGAAATGGTTTGATGCGCGGCCAACATAACGTTACGAACGTTTCAAAATCTACCTGGTCCCGTTCGTCTAGGAAGAAGCGTGCCTCATCTTCCGTTACCGCACCGTCACGGTTCCGGTCGAACACGATGCGCGTCTGCAGTTCGACCAACTCGAGCATTTGATTCTGGTTCGAATCATACTTTCGGAACGTTTCCTCCGCCTCGTCACGATTGTTCACCGCTTCCGCTTCCTCTTTAACTTTTTTCGCCTCCTCCTCCCGGTCACGGTAAACCTTGAGGGCCGCATTTTCCAACTCTTCCGCCTCACTTTTCAGCGTTGCCTTTTCCTGTTTGAGCGCTTCAGCCTCTGCCCGGTTTTTGTCGAGTTCGGCCAGCCGGACACGCTGTTCATCCTTGAGCGCTCGTCCTCGTTGGCTCATTTCAAGCCGAAGCTGGTTACCAGTTTTCAGCATCTCGCTACGCTGTTTTTCCCGCATACGGTCCTCCTTACCGAGCTCGCTGCATGTGTTCACACAGTTTGCCTGGGAAGCGTACTCGTCGGACGCATCGCAACAATCACAGATACCATCGTTTACCCGAGAGCTTGGAATGCTCAGCGGTTTGTAACCGGCGTTGGTGCAGTGAAACGAACCGCCCGGACAAGCGGCCGTCCCCGGCTCATCGCTCCCGTCGTCACAATCACAGTAATCGTCGTTGATGCGCTCCCGGTGTATCACCTTTTTGCCGTCGAGACAAACGAACTGGCCGCTGCCAGCACGATCCTCGTACAGGCTGGTCTGTGAGAGAGATACGCCTCGTGGACGGGGCAGTTCGGTGAGTACCAGTAGGCAGAAGTTACAGATCGTTGCCAGCAGCAGCAACCAGGTACCGCTACACTGTTTAGGGGACATTTTTGTGCTGTTGTTGTTGGTGGTGGCCTAAGCACTGTTTGTATTTCCTGTGCGGGTTTAACAGCTACGAACGAGAGACTTTGTTTTTATTTCTTAATCATTACCAAAATATCATACTGATTGACTGTTTGCTTACTTGTCCCTGTTGGAAAAGAAAATCCGGTTAGTTGTACCAAATGTGCATCGGCTTGAACTTTTCTCTGAACAAGTTGGAAATAGCCGTATCGTCCCTTTTCTGTCACTTTGACAGCTGAGCAGCTTTTCATCGATTACAGTAGCTCCCGTGCCAACACTCGATTTGAGATAGTAAACCGAACAGCAGAGCCCCGATAAACAACGATTGATTAATAATTGAAAGCGGTGTTGTAATTCAAAGGTAGCTTAAGAATAACGAACATGATTAGGAGGTCAAGTGCAGTATTAGACGATCTGTATTGTGGTTTTTTAAAGAACAATTTAGAACAAAATAGACTGTATTGTTAAACATAGGATAACAAAATCATACCATTTATTCTTACCGATCTCGCCAATAACGCTCACAAGGCGAGAAATAAATGTACACCTTTTACGCTCCAAACTACACACAAACGGAGAGGTTTGGCGAGCGCAAAAGGTACTGACGGATGCTTTCCACCGATGTTCTACTCTACTTGCCACCGAACCCACTCATCAGATTGCCTAACCCACCGGCCCCTTGCTGTAGCTGTCGCATCATGTTCTGCAACCCATTCATACCGCCCATCTGCTGGAACATGCGGGGATCGATCATCTTTGCCATCTGTTGGTTTAGTTTGGCCATTTGTGTCGGGTTCACGTTTTTCGTCATATCGCCACTCTTGAACAAACCCTTAATACCGCCCATTTTTTTAATGACTGCCGCAAACTTTGTGTACTGCGATATCAAATCGCGCACATCCCGCTCCATGACGCCCGACCCCTGAGCTACGCGCGTAACGCGTGTTGGCTGCTTGCTGAACAGTTTCGCACCATCCTTATTGTCCAGTTCGCCGTCCGACATCGAGTCCATCATGGTCATGAGACGCTTGATTCTCGCCATCGACTCCTGTTCACCGCCCTTAGTCATAATGTCTTGCGAAAAGCCCGGAATCATTCCCTGCGCAAAACCGATAAAATGCTTCTATTAGCCACTGTTCGAAGCAGAGAAAAGGAAACACTGAACAAACCATGATCTGCGAAAAAGGACCCATTTTCATGATGTTCTGGAACTGCTCGTACATGTCGCGAATAGTAAATTGACCGTGTTTGATCTTGTCGATAAGCTCCTCATTGTCGTCCAGCTTCAGTTCGTTAACCTTGTCAATCAGCCCCTCGATATCTCCCATTCCGAGCAGCTTGCTTATGAATGGTTTTGTCTTAAACGGTTCCAAATCGTCTATGTGCTCTCCGGTGCCGATAAAGATGATGGGCGAGTTTGTCGCCGCGACACTGCAAGAATACGTAGCAAAAGAGTTAAATTCCTTTCCCTTGCCCAACGAACAAACGAGGATAACACCTACGCCGATAGTGCACCGCCGCCCTTAGCATGGCCGTCCAGCTTGGTAATGATGACGGAACCAATGTCGACCTTTTCTTTGAACGCTTTAGCTTGGGCCTCACAAGCCTGCCCGATGGTGGCATCCATCACGAAAATAATATTGTCCGGGTTGACCGCGTTCGCGACGGCCAACATCTCCTCGAACAGTGATTCCTCCTGCTTGTGGCGACCACTCGTATCCACGATGATAAACTCGAACCCTTCCTTTTTAAACATTTCCACACCGTCCTGTGCGATCGTGACCGGATCTACCTCCGTGTAGCTACCGTAGAACGGAATGCGCGCTTTCGTAGCGTTTTGCTTGATCTGATCGTACGCGCCGGCTCGAAACGTATCCGCACACACCAGACAAGATTTCCAGTTCTTCTTTTGGTAATGGTACGCTAGCTTTGTACACGTTGTCGTTTTGCCGGATCCCTGCAAACCGACGAACATGATCACGTTTGGGCGGCCCTTGATCGGTTGGTAAGGTTTCACGCCCGGATCGACCAACTTAACCAGCTCCTTAAATACGGCCGACTGTATCATTCGCCGCTTATTCAAGCCACCAGCCATTTCGTCAAAGTCAATCACGGAGCGTACATTTTCCCGCAGCTTCTTCACCAGCCGAATGTTGACGTCCGCCTCAAGCAGTGCAGTGCAGATTTCTTTTAGCATCGAATCCAACACCTCTTCGTTTATGATTGTCGCCTTGCTTAGCGAATGCAGAGCATTCGTAATCTTGCGACCTAGATCGGCTAAAACCATCTTGACGATTTGTTTTACTGTACAGTGTCGATGCCAAGGAAGAAGCTACACGGTTTAGGATCCTCTCTAGTACACCGTGCTTTCGGCAACTCGTGTGACGGACTTTCTCGTTTTCTATGACAACAGGAAACACTTTAAAGTTCGATGTTACGACTAGTTCATGTTAGTGTGCGTTTCGAGGCCCGTCGTAGAATGTACAGGAGACACTACAAAATGATGTAAAACGATCGTAAATTGCACTAATTTAGAGAATGCGATGATACGCAAATGGTTCTGATAGAAAATGGGTTTGTTTGGAAGAGCTGCATTGTGCCAGCAGGACAACATTCAGCTAGCTGTCAAATTGCTGTCAAAATTGTAGCGGAGGCGATGCCAACGACTACGTCCAAACGACCATGTTGATGGTTTGCATGAAAAGTAGGGTGGTGGCAGATATTCGAAAAGATAGTGCAATTCGTTTGCAGGGTTTATGGATGATATTTAAATGAGAACTTCATTTGGGCTATTAAATCGCGATATTTAATCAAAGATATCGTTCTCAGGTGATATTGCAATTCCAGCGCTTAATGTGCACCAACTGCGAGAGGCTTTCGAGGGCCATTAAATTTGACCCGCAGAAGAATAGTGGGAACAACGAAGATTATATTCAATATTCGTTTATCATCGACGGAGTTTAGGAAGCTATGGTGTATTTTCTGCATGCAATTCGGCACCCGAGACTAAATGAAATGTTATAAATATTAAAAAAACAACTTCAATTGGATCTTTACGAAAGAGCTAACAAGACTGCTGAACAACCAAATGTTAACTAAAACAAATAATCAACGATTTCAAACAACGATGCATATTTGTTTATATTTATCTTAACCCCTTTTAAGTACATTGATATAAGCAAAGATTTTAGAGTAAACCTTCAGCAGAAACTACTTTGTCGCAGATACACACGTTGTATTGTTTCGTTCACGAGTTGTTTTGTTTTTGTTATGTTAAGATAATGTACACTTCTGTACATTTGTTGTGCCCTACACTATATAAAAGCCAAAGGTGTGATGCCTTGTTCTGTCCTTGCACTTTCATTCCCCTTTGAATTGTAAAGCACTGAATAATCAATCTTAGAGATTCGCAATATAAAGATTTTAGTAGTAAAATTAACATCCAAAGTGCGGGCACGATGTGTGTGGTCGGTTCTGTCATGTACCACTTTTGTTTTAAGCAAAATACCGAAGAAACGAGATATTCTCAATCATTCAGTTGGCACTACCGCTGGAAGAAGCAGCCTTAGTTAGTTCGTCCTTTGTCTTGGTGTCCTTTTCGCTGTTGAATCCTTTTTGCATGCGGGAGAAGAAGGTCGTACAAGCATGAAACGATAGTTAGCTCCAAATGCCAGGTAACGAGTTAGTGACTAACGCTTTTATCTTCGATGCTCGTTTGCATTTCGGAAAATTCTCTTTCCCGCTTTCGATCGTGGTGACAGTCTACGAAGGCTGCATTGAACAGTATCTGACAGCCACGCTCGATCCAGTGCATGATCACGTTTTTCGTTTGTTTGTTGCTACGCCACACGATGCACACGTAGTAGACGGGAACTCCGGATAAAGTGATTGCAAGCCCAACAAGTAAATTGAATGGTTCGGTAAACGATGGCAGCAGCACCAAACCTAAACAGCAGACGAGGAACGTTATTGGGAGGGCTAAATTCACTTTAATCGGTCGTGGCATGTTGGGTCTGAAAGAATAAATAACATTTGTTCCATGATTGTGTTTGCACATCGCAATTTACCAAGTGTCATACTTTGAAACCCTCAACCACAGCAATCCGGCGATACTGGCAGCAACGGAAAGCCATAAGATTTGGCTGAAATAGTTTATCAACACGAAGACGTTGGCCGAAAGGAGCATTATGATGGAAGTGATGCAGGTGAATATAAGCGCCGGAATCGGTGTTTGTCGGTCAACGTGTACCAGCGAGAACCAGGCCGGAAGGTGCCCTTCCTGGGCGCCGGTAGAAAACAAGCGGGCGGACGTGAACAGAATACCGTTCACACCGCCAAACGTACTGAGCGCGACGAAGATCGGTATCAACCAGGCAACGGAACCGAACATCCGATTGCCGAACGAAACTGCTACGGCAATCGAGGCCAGCATCTCTTGTCGCGAGACCACCGCAAAGTAGGCCATGTTGACGAAAACGTAGATACCGGTGACCATAGGCATTGCGATCCATATCGCCCGAGGAAGATTTCTGAAAATGATGGGGAAATGCGAAAAAAGCGCTTTACAGTCAACTCTATTTGAAGAGCACTAAGCTTAAGCCTTTATTTACTTACTTGTAAGGATTTTCCAGCTCTTCCGTAACAAAGTTCAGATAGTTCCATCCGCCGAACGCGAACAGGCCGGAGTAGAAAGCGTACGCAAGACTGGAAAGCGCGTAATCTCCCTCCCAGGGGTTCTGGAAGTTGTCGAGCGATTCCGTTGCCATGAAGTACATGCCGGCCAGAATGATGGACACGAGTGCGGTAAGTTTGGCGATGGTAAAAACATCCTGTATCTTCATCGCCCATTTGGTGGAAATGCAGTTGATGGCCGTAAGGAAGCAGAGACAAACGGCTGCCAACAGTCGCACCGCACTCTCTGGGGCATCACAATCTTCGAAAAACGGTCTGACCGCGTACTGTGCGAAGGTTAATGCGACGATAGCCTGCAAATACATTACCAAACAAGTGAGTGTGATGATGAGTTTAGCGAACTAAGTAAGGTAAGTAATATTTGCTTTACGCTACGTTTATCATTTCACCTGTGGATTGTGGTTTTGATCGAATAATTATCTAACAACTGGTATTGCATACAGAGACAGCGTCAGCAAGGGCAAGGTATCGATTGCAAAACCTGTTGCAAGTGTGCAAGCGCGCTCCATCACTTCATCTACCTTTTGCATATTCAAACGATTTGGTTCTAATGGAAGGAATGATTACTCGGTCGGTGAGTATGGACAAAGTAACTTTCGATTTGGAATACATTCTCAATACATTTGTAGCATTTTTGTTCGATAAATCTTGGCTTTAGCGATTCTAGGCAAACGGTATCACTGCGTACCGGCTTTACTGACTAATGAGAAATTGATGCATTGATGAGCCAAATCAATCGAACGCATGCAGTCACACTTAAGTTGGTAATGAATATTTCTTTTAAAAAATTGGTAGCCTTTCTAGGGCGTTAGTTGGGACATTAATAACGTTCGCTGTTAAAAAGTGTTGGTTTGTTGCTCTTTTTGATCCTTTTATGATGATTGGAGCATGTTTGCCTAAACAAAAATCCATAGGATAATGCTGAAAATCGCTAATCGTTTCCAGAAGTGACAAAAATCTAAACCACTATTAACGACAGTCATAGGGATAAAAACGAACACTTAAAATTTCAGTTTTTCCATTGTTTTGATCTTAGCTGCTCCAAAGGATAACTGGACAGTCAAATGTTTCCCTCAAAATGTCCAACAGTTCAATTTCTAAACATTTGCCTTGGGGAAGCTCCAACCCTGTCGGGTCCCAAAGCATTTACTTAGTTTGCTTATAGCATGATCCGCCCCTGCTGAATAATAAATAGCAAGAACAACGAATCGTTGAATGAAAATGATTCGTTCTCTTTAGATGTCTACATCAACTAAATGGAAATGTATTTGAACAGGTTATAATAAAATTTGCAGAATTATCAGCGACATCGTCGGGATGTTCAACAAGCACTTTCCGCTTATTGTTATCGATATTCGGTGCATTTTTTTCTTTCTTTTTTGAGACACTGAGCATTCTTTATCAACCATTCAGTACTGAACATTTGTAACAGCGAGGTAGTCTAAACTTATAAGATAATACAAAAAATCGTACTATGCGCAACTGAAACTGCATCAACGCTTACGAGGCACACGATTGTTCCGGTTACCGCATAACGTTTCAAACAATCATGTTTTTAAACATGTTTCTTGATAACGGATGTCACTATACGTACATGATTTCACGATAAAAGGACAACATTTTAACATTATACCCCCAAAAGTTTGCCCACTAAGATAAGAGCTATAGAATCACGGCCAGCAGCTGTGTGTAAGCTGACAAAGGCCTCTAGTATAGTAGTAATTGAAAATTTGGTCAAAATTTCACGGTATTCGGGACACTGCGTGGATTGGCCTAGTACCATTTGCCACTCCAACTTTGCACAGTGTTCGGCGTGCGTTAGAGGTGGCTCACAGTTGAGTGTAGTGTAAACACCAGAGGAAAATGGAAGTTTCGGTGATGGCTAAACTGTTTGCGCTGGCCATCGGTAGTTGGTGGCTTTGTTTCGGACCATGGCGTAGCGTGCAGTTTACAAATGCCGAATATTTCTCATCCGTTGAGCAAATGCGTCAGTTGCTCAAGCTCGAGCAAACATTTATAGATAATCTCGATCGCTACATTAAACTGCACGAGCAAAAGATCGAGTTTCTTCACCGCCAGCGTGATTTGTATGGTAAGGAGTTAAAGGAAGGATTAACGAAGGAGATAGAGTACACATCCAACCCGACAAGTGCCTTCCTGCTGGTTAACCGTCTTGTCACCGATTGGGATCGCATTCGGGTGTTTATGGACATGGACGTCGGTGTAAAGTTGCAAAACAACACCAAAATGCCTACCATCGAGGATGTGGTGGGAGTGGCAGAGGGATTAGCCCGATTGCAGGAAATGTATCAACTTGACACCAAAGAGATGGCAAGCGGCAAAATGCTCGATCGAAAACTGGGTCGCCAGCTGAAAACGGCCGAATGCTACGAGATAGGCAACAAACTAACGATCGCGACCAACTATCGGTACGCTGTTAGCTGGTACCGGGAGGCGTTACGGTTGTGGACGACCAATAGTCCTGGTGTAAGCAAGGTGGAAATCATGAATGGGCTCTCCTACGCCCTCTCGCAGCAGGGTGAGTACGAGGAGGCATTAGAGTTAACCAACAAAGTGCTTAAACTGCAACCGGACAACCAGCGTGCACTAGCCAGTAAGGATCCGCTCGTGCAATGGATCGAATACAAGCAACAGCACGGTTTGCCACCACCAGTACCGGATGCAAACTACAAAAACTATCCCAGCTTGTGCCGTGGGGACTATCAACGGTCTGCTGAAGAGATGGCCAAACTGCGTTGCCGATATGAGCGTAATCGAAATCCGTTTCTGCGCATTGCCCCGCTGAAGTTGGAGGAGCTCAATCACGATCCATTCATCGTGGTATATCACGAGGTGCTGTACGACAAGGAGATCGACACACTCCTCACCATTGCCAAACCGTTGCTGCAACGGTCGATGGTAGGTGATGATCTTAAGAAGAAAGTTTCCAAAACGCGAACCAGCAGCAACGGGTGGCTCGATGACGTTTCGCATCCAGTCGTGCGTACAATCACCCGGCGGACGGAGGATATGACGAACCTAACCATGACGGCGGCCGAGCAGCTACAGGTTGGAAATTATGGTGTTGGCGGGCACTATCTACCACACCACGATTATGGTGTGCCGGAAGAAGGCAAGGAGGTGTATCCAGCGATCGGGAAAGGAAATCGGATAGCTACGGTGATGTACTATGTAGGTACAACTGCGCGATGTATGAATATGATCGAATTAAATAGTACTAAAGAACCCTATGTGCTCTTCAGCTAAGTGACGTAGAAATCGGTGGTGCGACCGTGTTCCCTGAGCTTGGTGTTGGGATTTTTCCTCGTAAAGGATCTGCCATCTTTTGGTACAATCTGCACGCTAATGGTACGATCGATTCCCGTACTCTACACGGTGCCTGCCCAGTGTTTGTGGGTTCTAAATGGGGTAAGTCGATGGACTGCGATGATCATCAGCCTTTTACCATAGATATCTCACAAAACTGTACCAAAACTGTGTTTTAATATTTTTAGTTGCCAATAAATGGATTCATGAGCATGGACAAGAGTTTCGGCGACCTTGCCAACTCGACCAGCTGGGCTCCGAGGGAACATCAATGTAAAAACCGGCCATCTTTTCCAGTATGAGTGTGTGGATTGATAGCGATTCATCATTATACCTGTTATCGTAACAGTCCTGTATGTCCAACTGTTTGGCACATCTAACTGTGTTATCGTATCCGATATCGACAGGCCTTTCTGAAGGTGAAGGCCTGGAGCAGGATAGTACGTGATAACTCCCAAACGGAAATAAAAAATGGAAGCAAAAAAAAATACTTCCTCCCCTGCGCCATGTGATCGATTGTTTTGATCTATTTTTCCCACCGAACCGATTGACGGGTGTCGCTAAGAAAAGGGATGTGGACTATCAATGTAGACCACAGCTTGGCCGATTCCGTAAGAATCACTGACGTGCGAATGCGTCATAACCAAGGCCGTTACACAAAGCATGAAATGCGTTACCTTTCCGTCGCCGGTTGCATTCCCTTACCGAACGTAGTAACTCGCATGGCAATAGTCGACCCAAAGACGTTGATAAGCGTTATTGTGGGTCCGACGTCAGGAGACGTTCCTATTTCGTTTTAAAATAGTATTTTATGTTTTAAAATTACCTTCCTTGGCTATCTGCAGTTGACGTTATCTTTACGCTTGTTATTAGCGTGGTGTGGTTTTACCTTGTCGTCACGGGGAGACATTTTTCATTATAAATAGCAACAGACAGATTTTGTGCGAGCACAAATCAACAACAAATAGTCTATCCCTAGCTCGCAAGACTTGTCCAAACGAGGAAAAAATCCCGCTTTACGTCGCTAAATGTGCCGAACAAACGGTGGAGTAGTTTGCGATATATTTTCTAGCTAATCCAAAAATGACTGACTTGTGTTACAACTACTCAAGTTGTATAACGTGAGAGGGAGCCTGCTTCAGGGATTTCGCTTCGGGGCGGGTTTTTGAAGGGCCTTGAACTGTAAAAGTTTCATTTTTTAAAAAGATGTACCACAAAAGTCACGAAAAGGAAAACCGACTCTTCTATCAATGCACTCGTGACAGTGTGGTTTTCGTATAATGTGGCAAGAAACAAATCAGAAACACAGTGCAAGGTCCTGGGGCAAGAGGAAAAACTTAATTATCTAAATTGATCAACTCAATTGTGTGTCGTTGTCTATTCAACTTTCTTGATAACAGTTTTGTGCAAAGACCGATTTGTTGTTTACATACATGGTTACTGCCTGATACCAGAAGCTCTTGGAACGAACAAAAACAGAGAGAAACAGTGGGAGAGAGAGAGAGAGGGATAGATAGATAGAAAGAGAGTTGAAATACACTTAGGAAGAAAGCATATCTTTCTGAAAATACGAGGAAGTTTGATAAGAATCTTGACAATCGAAACAGACTAAATTAATGGCACAGTCAGGAAGCAATTGTCTAAGTCTAAGATTCAAATATTAAACTACTACTACACTGTATGTATTTACAGTTAGAGAATTTTTTCTACGTTGTAGCTAGAATACACAACAAAACGGTCAATCAATTCTATCTGTAATTCAATTTCTAGCAAGAAAGAGAAAACTTTCCAATCAAGAGGCGGCTTTTCACTTTGTTTGTTCAACTCGTACTCGGTCGGATCCACCATCATTGATTGATGCTAGATGCCGACAGTTTTGCTCGTGGGAGACTATATGCTTACGAGCAGAAGTAGTAGCACTTGATTGGAAGTTCATGGCCATTCGATGCTGGCAACGCAACGCACGGCAACGCACGTTAGCAACGAGTTCTTTTCCAACCGGCCAGGGGAAAACGTAGAAAAGCGATAGACGAGCTTTATCAAATGCTCGAATCAAACTGGGAAAAATAGAAAGCTTTTCAATGACCAAACACCCTTGCACGGTGAAGGATGGTACATAAATCCATTTCCATTACAGTAGCAGAACTATCCTGGGGCCCGGTGTGGATTAAGCACCGGAACAGTTGCGATGTCATCTTAAGATGGCTCTACGGACGAAGGAAGCCGATCCGCAGGCGATGAATAATTAATCTTTGCATCTGTGCTGAACGAAGCTCGGTTCCGTACGCATTAGAATGGAACGGTAACAGGGTTACTTTTCATGATGGATTGGGAAAATTGTTATCTCGCATAACAATTCCTTATATACCTTTTGATGGCCATTCGGCCATCGAATGTCGTGAAGATAGAGAGCTAAATACACAAATCGTCACCATCTTCTAGGAGCGTTTCGTTCTGAAATATGCTCAGATTGAGGGAGTTGAATGGGAAATGGTCATTTATAAAAAAAACACCAATTCTGACCCGAAGCATCAAACTAAAAAGCAACAAGTTACCCATATACACCCGAGCAATATGTGAGCAATATGGGGCATAGAGAAAACGGTTCAAGCATAAAATAAACACGAACAAACCCTTGTGAAGGGTCTGAGAGTACCTGTGTCGTTGGGCGTATAATAAGCAGTGCCATCCAGAGCCGTAGGAATCCAACAAGTGGCCCGAAAGCAACCAGCAAATACGCGTAGTCTCCACCGGAGCGTGTGATACATGTGCCGAGTTCAGCATAGCAAAGGGCACCGAGCGTCGACAGGATACCGCTCAGCGTCCAGATGACCAAGGAGGAGCCGACTGACCTGGAAAAAAGGAACGGAGGAAACACAGATAGAGGGAGCTTTAAAACATTGCTGTCGTCGTGTGCAGAAGGAATGAGAGCATTACAATAAGAACGATGCTGGCGTACTAGCAAAAGGAAACGGACGAAGAATTCAGGCTTTTGTCGTTCGAGGCGTAGATTTATGTGAGGTGGAACCGGTTTTGTTCGCGGGTTGTAACTACGGGTGTGCGCTCTCAACAAGAGTAAAATGAAACCGTGAAATAAAAAAGCGGCCACCTAATCACGCGGGTTTATAGTTATTGGAGGATGCTCCAAACATTATACTCCGGTGGAAAGACGGGGGCCGCCTACAAAGTTTCGTTCGTATCGTTCCGTTGCGATGGTTACGATTCGGGAGGACCTTGTGTTTAGCGATGTTCTTTTCGATACGCCTGTGCACAGCCAAGCTATATGCGGTCATTCGTCTTATTTCCATTTCTGCTGAACATTCTCCATTTTCCCATTTCCATTTTGGTAATGTTTGTTAATTTCCTTTCTATCGAAGTTCATTTTTAAACGCGAATTTCTAGTCACAATTGCCCTTTTCTGTTTCTTTGGCAATCCATTTAGGCATGTTCGTCGAACTTACTTTTTTTAACTAAACATTAAAGTATTATTATAAACAAACTACTAAATCATACTTCTGATTTATCACAATAAGTTTTGTTACCTTGTAAACACAAAGACTCCAGTCGGAGAAATGAAGATACCAGAACCGATAATTGTTCCCACGATGATGCCAACTCCATTGATTAGTGTGATTTTGCGTTTCAGTACAACCTTATCACATCCCTCGTTGTTGCCGATGGCCTCCACTGCTTCCGAAGCCTGTGGGGCAGTATTCTTGGCAGTCATTATGTTTCCGGTGCTATGTAGTCTTTACTATTGTTTCACTACTGCATGACAACGTAACGTGCTTAGCGAGCTATGATTCTTTGCCGTTTCAAACTATTCACTGCACTGGATGAAGAAAAAATAAATATTTAAATTAGTTTCATTGCCTTCACTGCACGTTCCGAGTGGAATTCGAGGTTTCTGTCTCGGGTGTGATTTAAAAAAAAAAAACACCCAATCACCGTACACGACACGACACGCAACCACCACTTGTGGAATGTTATGTGTAATTTGGGTCCGTTTCGGTGAAACTGTGAACTCGATGCTGGAGCCTGCTATGGCTACACGAACCACGAAAGCACAATCACGATCTACGTGGCCCGGTAGCCGGTACGATACAATAAAATAATCTTCCTGCTTACTGTATGATCTGGCCTGAGCACCGGAAATGATTTCATACGCATCAACACTGGTACGCACTTTCGGACACTGGTATGTAACAAGTCAAGTTCCGCTAGAAGTAATAAAAAAAACGCTCCGAGTAGGTAGGGCCAATCGACGAACGTATTTTGGAGAGCGACACTTTATCACTGGCCCGTGTTGTTATCGCTGACCGCTTTTGATGTTCAAAAGCATTCGGAAAAGTAGCAGCATGGGACTGACCTGACCCTGTGCAGATTTGTTGTAGTTTCACCAGCCGTTTTTCCGACCAAAGTACTCGGTCAGCACGAGGAAAAACACGCGCTTCTCTCCATGTCAAGAGTTAATTTTCTCTCTGGGCAACTCTCTCGCTCGCCTTATACGCGTCTCATTTTTGCTCGCACATGTTGCGGTTGCTATGTTCGATGCGTTTCCTCCACGAGCGTTTAACCACGACGCAAGAACGCTGTTGCGCGCCGAATCATGCTGTAGTTGTAAAGCAGAAAATGACGCAAATTTTGTATCTGCTTGCACGATGGTACGACGCCGGCCCACAGCACATGCTCATACCCATATTTTCCTGCTAACTAATACAGCTCTAAGTACAGAACACGTTTGGCACGCACATCGCACTCAAGACGCTACCGGGTTTCACGCATAATAAAAGATTCCACTATGTAAACAAGTGAATTCAATACTACATCGAGAATATTTTCTTGGTATTGAAAAATGAGCGATTTTTTTATGCTACAACACTAGAACTAGAGCAAGTGAATGTTCTTTTGGACTGATCGATGTGACTCAAAGAAACTCTTTGCGGTCTAGTTGGTTAGAATGATTACCGTGTTCGTTGCACCGTTTGCATTTTACGTTGCTTTTCTACACATTATAACCTTTCCGACAGAAAATTACAGATTTCCGAGTCTCGCAGAAGGAACAGCAACACGCTACCAACTAAAACAACTAGCACAGCCAGCCAGCCGGGTAAACAAGCAGTCAAAACAAGTTTGAATAGAAATGTCAATTAAAGGAGCGGATCGTTGTGTTTCCAAGAACGGGTGCTCTCTACAGTGCAAGCTAGCAGAGTATGCACGACGGAAAAAACGAAATCAGTAGTTCGAAATGTGTTAGAACAACAAGTTTTTAAAAAAATATATTTTAAATGAAAGTGTTTTGATTCACGATTATTTCAATGTATATATTTAAACACATCGACACGTATGTAAAAGAATAGTTGTTTTAATTCTATCCGATCTTGGAGTACTTTCCAACCATCCTCGTGCCCATCTCTACAATAATCGAGCAGATGGTTTCGAGCTGTTCTAAAATGTGCTCGAAATCCAGTGTGATTGACAGTGCGGATGCATATTTACTTTTTTTTAAATATACAAACACACATCTTTATCGGTGTGGCAAGCTAAATAAGCGAATATTCATGATATAAAAAGAATATTGGCAGATTTGCAAAATGCCATCCGTAGAGCCAGCTGACTGTAGCTCAGAAGCAAGGGAGTGTTCGAACGAAAACGGTGACTACAGCACCGAAATGCCTGCCGACGGTACAGTGAGTCATGAGTCGCCGGACCCAGACCGACACCTAATTCCTGGCGACCGCATCGAGCACAGTGAAGAAATCGATCTACCTACGGTACGCGAGTTTACGCAAAACGATACGATCAACAAATTTTTGCTGAATTCGTTCCTGCAGCGCATAAATGATAGCACCAATCCAGAGGGACACCGTGAACCGGGTGCAGTTGCGACCGCCGCCGAAGAACAAGAACAGGATTTTGATTCTTAGCTGTGAGAAGCGGGTGAAGATGATACACTGGGTTTGCCGTGTATCGCCGATAAGAAAGCTATCCCGACCGGGCGTATCAGTTAAGTTTTGTGTCTAACATGTATTTAAACAACGAGTGCCGCAGATTAAATATGAATGAAATGATGTGAATAAATATCGCCTTAATGTGAAGTACAATGTTCACGTATTTGTAGTATAAAATGTACTTTTCGTTCCGTTGACATGCAAGGAACTGTGAACCACATAAAGACTGTCACCGGAGAACGGATCAAGGGAAGTTGTTTGTGCCGGAAGATTCCAACCTCTGCAATCACGACAGTCGATTTATCTTTTTCTTTATCGCTCGCACACTAACAAGATAGGGGCCGGGCGGATGTGTTGCACATGGCTGCAAAGCAGGGAGCGGCGCGGTGGGTAATGGGTAGAATTGAGCCCTTTCCACTGATTGTCCTCCAATCAGTTCGTGATCACTTCGTTCGCAGCACAGATCGTGCGCACATATATTCATAGTAGGCGCGTAGAAACCTAGCAGAGCGGACCGTTGTACGTAATCTCGGTCGAGTACGGCAGCGGCTTAACCATATCAATTGCTGGAACTGAAGACATTGCTCCACAGTGATACCAAAGTCACTGACAACACTGTACAGTGATCAGTAAATCGGCAGGAAGGTGCATTTAGTGAACTTTTGCTGTGCGAAATGGAGATGAAAACGATTGTCAAAAAGCGCAGTCTGGCTGAGGATGCGCAGTGCGAGAATGGAAGCGACAATTGCGAAACTGCAACTGGCACTGCCGAGGAGATACGGCACAGCGAGGAACCGAAGGCCGAAAACACGCTCAAACCGGGCTCGCAAATACGTCCGGCGGTAAGCGAGGAGGAGGTGCGTAAACTTGCAGAACGTCTTTATGGAATTATAGTGCTGGAAATGTGTGAACTCGATTCATACGATGACCGCAATTTCATGATTCAAGCTGATAGGTGAGTACGGCGGGTTTGAAATACGTTCAATGTTAGCTATCCTTATGGAGAGAATGCAAGGAAACGTTGCTTGCATGTTTAAATGAGAAGGATTTGTAATGGATCCAAGCAGTCCGGCACGGGTTAGAATGCAAAAATGTCGCGTTACTACAAACCGCGAAGAACACGTGATTACATGGCTTTGTAGATTCCGTTGTCTCGCTTGTCATGTCATCATCGGGCACAACAACCGGAGGGAAGAAAAGAATGTATGGATATGGGTGCCGTACTATGGGTGGGGGTAAATTAAATTGTCAGTTTGTTGTGGTTCAATTGGTCCGTCGTTGACCTTGATAGGGGAGGGGGGGGGGGTGGGAGGGGGAGGGGATCGGTTTTAATTTTGCTCAAAGTGCATGTTTTTCAGATTCATGTTTTTTGCTTTTTTTTAGCTACGTGAAAAATCCAATACTAAAGTCAATCAGCACCAGCGGTTACGTGATGAAGATAGCGAACTCGCTGGACTCGAGTGATGAATCGTTCTTTCATGCCCAAAATGAGATCATGCTGCATCTAAACAAGCGGGGCATCAAATGTCCCGTGCCAGTGCAGAACATTTACGCCAAATACCATTCGCTGGAGACGCTGGGCGAATCGAAACACGTCGTACGGCTTTTGGAGTACATTCCCGGGAAGGTGTTCCATGGTGTACCGCATCCGGACAGCTTGTTTTACCAGGCGGGACAATTTATTGCAAGAATTGATTCTGCGTTGAAGGTGAGTAGAAATTGTGCAAATTACGTTGTCTTTACACTGGTTTCGTTGCAGATTGGTATGACAGTAGTACACACGAGGATGCGTATCCAAAGCAATACGAAATTATTTGCTGGAATGTATATTAAGATGCAATTTTAAATGATATAATGGTATAGATACTGTAAACTGATGAATACAAAATGGTTAGGGGGTTTGATCGGAACCTATTAGATCAGCGCCATCCATAAGCGATTCATAAGTATCACCGGATCTGCTTCCATCTCTAACAAGTTTGGGTCGACAAATCGGTGCAGCAAAACATGTGCAAATTTGACCCGTAAATTCCCTGTAGGCCATATATCCCTGCATTGTTTATCCTTTGGCCAAGGAGTTTGAAGATGTCATGAATTGCTGTATCATAAACTTTTGGCATAGATTTGCTTGCTCAATATTATGCTGTCCTCTTCTGTTTCGGGTTCAGTGTTCCCTTGCAAATACCCACAGCATTTTGTAGTTTGTTCGGTTTATCAATGCAGTTATTTTTGTCTTGCCGCTTTTTAGATGATTTATAATCTTTTTTTTTTAATTGTTTGATTTGGATTACTCTTGTACAGATTGTTCGATTTCTTTTGTTATTCGGTGTCTTTGTATGGATATTGAAACCCATATCAATTTTTTTAGTTCACCAGATTTCGTACTCCATTGTTCTATTCTTATGTTGTAGAATTGGTTCTGATCAACCGTGTATCGTAGTTTACGTTGACGTTGTATCGTAGTGGTTTAAAGTGCTGTTCGCTGATCGATCGTGTTCGATAATTTTATCTTTTGCTATTTAAATCCAAAGCCATCGTATTGGACTCGGTATATAGAGGATTTTCACAAGATTTGTTGTTTAAAAGTCCATCCTCCTCCCTGTTCGTCTCTAAGTTCCTAAATAAATAGGCTTTTCGATATCCACAATAGAAGGTCGGTATGAAATCAAGCTGAGATAACCAACACCGTAGAATGGGACCTTACTCCGAACCAGCGGTTGAAGCCTTTCTCGATTATCGATTGAAGATTTGCCTTCGTTGATTGATAACGATCCGCTCGAAAGCTTGGAGTATGAAGCTTCTGCTTATCTGATATCTGGCCCAAATCTGTATGATTTGGGCCAGATTATGCGTACAAGCATCAGCAACTGGCTATGAACTCTCTCGAATATTATAAGTCTTAGTTTACATTTAACATTATTTTATAAAACGTTAAGTTTATATGTTTAAACTAAAGGCACTGACAGACATTTTTTTTAGAAAAGACCATATACTCGTTATATAGTGAAACTAAATATATAAATAAGCGAAATAGATGTAAAATCAGATTTAAAATCGTACTACAGGTGCCATCAATCGCTTGATCATGTGGGATTTATTACTTAAAAGGACGTTAACAAATGAAAAATAAAGAATGTTAGTAACACTAATAATGTACATCGAATTCGAATCGTTGAATTCGCTCCTATGAGTAGCAGATTAATTTTCGGATGATTTATCTCAACACCAATTGAAGGTTTTTTTGGCCGACACATTATCTATCTATAGCTTAAATGTCCTATGGTGCAGATCACGTTACGTCACGGATCAGTTGGAATCCTACACATTGGTTATCGATGATTTAACGCTTCTTCTCCTAATCTAAAGTACTGTACAATTTGTTAATTAGGTAAAGTTTCAGTGCATTTGCATAGCTGTAATGTATTGCGTGCTAACAACATTTTTGTGGAGACAAACAATAAGTCCAAATTATTTTTATTTTCATTTTGCATTTGAACTTTTTAATAATTGTAACTATAACTACATTTATGTGAAAAACATACATTTGTTTTTAATTCACAGTCCATCGACAAGGAACTGGTTATGAAACGACAATCCATCTGGATGCTGGACAATTTTCCTAAGCTAAAAGATTTCCTCTACGTTCTAAAAGACGAGCACCATAAGGATATGGTCGAGCAGGTATTGGACGCATTTCAACGACGTGTGATACCGAATTTAAACGAGTGCGAGCAGGGAGTAATCTACGGAGATTTTAACGAACATAACGTAATTGTTAACAAGAAACCGTCGAACAGCAAGGAATATGAAATAGTGGGCATTATCGATTTTGGTGACGTGTGCTATTCACGCTACGTTTTCGAGTTGGCCATCGCAATGACGTACATGATGCTGGAGGCAAATGATCTTAATACGGGAGGATTAGTGATAGCCGGTTACAGTATGATACGGTTGATTCCCCAGCACGAAAAAGACATACTTAGGGTAAGATGCAGAATCAACCCATCAACTATCAATTATTTCATTAATTTTTTCTTTGATTTATTTAAAGATTTGCGTCGCCGCTCGTCTATGCCAAAGTCTAGTGCTGGGGCTGTATACGGCCACAGTTGACGCTAGCAATCAGTATATTCTTTCGTCGCAAACACGTGGATGGAACGTGTTGGAAGCACTGTGGAGAGAAACTGATAAAGACATTTTGGAACGATGGAATTCCATTGCCGAAGAATATTTAACATGTAGCTCGTGAAGTGAAGTAACACGAAACAGAGCAAGTGATGTGAGTCAATTCCGTACCACAATGTAAGCATTTAATGTATATCCCTGCTGTAGTTATATACACACGTTGTAGCATGAAGCAATCAAGTCTGAAAGGACACATAACACTAACGAACGAATCAATTATAGCAATAATTCTAGGAGCAATATCACGAATCCAAACTTTTGATGCTTTTTATACAGTGAAAGGGATTGAAAAAAATCTTTACGCACTGTTATGCACTTTGGCAAACCACACGAAAAAGATAAAAGTAATATAATCAATAAAATAATTAGGACACAAAAAATTCCTGAAATTCTTCCAGATATAAAAAAAAGGATTAGTAGGGCTTAGTTTTTCTTACGCTATCCTGTGTGCAGTGTCGGAGTGTACTTTTCATGAAAAGCATAGTTCTGTGACTGCTGATAAATGATTGTTCTTGGTGTTTTATGATTTTCACGAAATGTAGTAACTTGCTTTACAGTTTCAATAAACAAGTGTTAAATGAAAAATATGTTTCTTAGACAGTAATGTGTTAAAAAGAATGTTTCTTGTAAGTGTCGTGAAAACAATTAATGTTATATTAAAAATTGACTTAAGTTTTTTTACCAGCTAATTGCCTTTTTAGCTGGTACATTGCTGTGCTAAGCCATTGCTGTCGTTAAACTTAATGTTTATATATTTTATGTTGTTTTTTTAGGGGTGTCTGATTACATACAATTTGGCACTTTGGTTTTGGCATTATTTTTGAAATGGAAAGCTCCACTACCAAGTATACAAGATGATTTTTGATGTGGATTACAAGATGACCAAAAGAATAAGAAAGCATTTAGATGATGATAAAAATAGCTGGCATCTGTGAGTCTGGACTCCCTGCCAAACTTTGGATATTTAAATCTAAAGAAGCTACATTCTCCCAGAAGTTTACTTTCATAATTGTTGGTGTTTTTTGTAGCTGTTTTAGGTAGTCGTGTCGCTATTCGGAAAATATTTGTCGCAAATTGGGTGTCGAAGTTGCCACAGTTAACGAAAGATTGCACATGGCATCATGGTCCTGGTACACTAAAATCTGCTTTTATAATGTCTAGAGGATGCAATCCAGAGCTGTGGTATTATTAAAGAAGATCAGTGACCGGCAGATAGAGTGTCTAGACGTTCGTCGTTGATGTAGTATAACCCGACATAAATTAATGACAGATTGACGAGAATGGTGGAAACCACCATTAACGATTCGACTGATGGCGGACCTACCTGCAAACCGTGCCCATCGTCAATCTGTGGAGTTGATTATTGTGATCCGGTTTATGTAAACGGTGCACCTCAACGAGCGGTTCGCACAAAGGCGTACGTCTTAATATTTGTATGTTTTGTTCCACGAATTAGAATGTACATATTGAATTAGTGTCCAATCTAACGACGGAGGCGTTCTTAGCGACAGCGGAAAGTTTGACGGGCGTATGGGTGTGGTCGGAGAAATTCCCTCAGTGAAAATGTATATCGGTTAACCCGCTATTCTGCGGCGCACTTCCTCATTACCTCTAACATGTACCAAATTCCGGCGTGTGTTTTGTACGACATTCTCAAAAATCGATTTTTAGCGTTAGCAGCTCCTTTAGTAGTTACAAGTGCGATTAAAATGGTTATATGCGTTAGGAACCTGAAGATAGGAACCAGGAATGTGAGTTGCAATTCATGAAGATAATTTTCCACCATATCAGTGGCATAAGTGGTGAATAATCGAAGGTCCATTCCAGGAAAGGATGAGAAAGTTTGACGAGTTTGAATAGGCTGACCAGGTTGGACTTCTTTGTGAGTTCGGGGGGTACCCCTTGCCATCTCGGGGGCAATGCAGCCGCTCACTTCGCGTCCCCCAAATCCGCCCCTGCCTCTATCTACGGCTGCATTCGATCTTCGACTGGTTTTTCTCCAAATGATCCAGCCAACGAACCCGTTGTGCTTCCCACGCCTCGTACCGAACGGGTCAATGACGAACACCTTCCTGGTGGGGCATCCTCATCACGTGCCTCAACCATCGTATCCTTCTGGCTACCGTCAGGATATCTGCCCCGCCAAACAGCTCAGCTACATCGTGGTTCATTCTTCTTTTCCACACAACCCACTCGCATGCACAGTCAAAGATCCTCCATAGTACTTAGCTTCCACCGTTCGAAAATGGCGAGTACAGTTCGGAATTATTCGAAATGGATTAGATCAGATTGGCAGTATGAGCTAGTATCAGGATTTAGAAATATAGTTTGACGATTGAACCACTATTCGATTAAAATTCGATATAATGCACCAATGGCCCTAGTTAAGGACTCTGGCGGGATGACTCTCAAAGTTTTCACCAAACCCATTCTTTCGTTGATCATTGTGATAAACACCCCACCATCATAATGATGATTCGAACAAAGCACCATTCACCTTTGTAACATACTGAAACAGTTAACATGCAAATAAGATACGTTGGTAACCATTGTTATTACGTTACAACCAACCGTATCGTCGTTACCGCAAATGATGCACGAAAGGGTACGAAATTATTGCTATTAATAGTGTGAACTTTTTGTCCAGGATTTTTACACGCTGCCATAGATTCACAGATAATTGCCTAACTTTCAAGCAATTCTGGTGCAATCTGGTTCCATCGAAGGGGGAAGTTTTTAATCGATTGGCACTAGAATATTGTAAAGTTCGATCCATCGAAAAATCGTCCCCACCAGCTGGGGACACGACATACGCCAAAAACTTTCCACGCAAAAGGTGTGTTTGGTTTGGTGAAGCGTTGCACATTTTTTGGTCATTAAACTGTAAGCCTTTTCGCTTGACTTTCAGTAACTTTTTATGGATGAGATGCCTCACATGGTTTTAAATCGTTGTCCATTGTTGAAGTTGTATTCCCTTACTTGGAGATAGATGAAATCAATTAAAGAGAAAGTTGAAGTAAGTTATTCTCGCATATTGCATGTTGGCGGTAACATTTGTTATTTGTTGGCTGATATTTATTATGAAATAGAACATGATTCACACCTTGTATAGGTAGTTCTGAATAACGCCATACGATTCATACCCGGGCAATTTCAATTTCCTTCCCATTTGTGTTCCATTGTTTTTGTGAGTGTGAAAATGGTGCGGTGGCGCGAAGGATTAGCTGCAAAAGAAGGAAAAGCCGATACCATGCCACACAAATACAGCGCTGACAACGATTATTAATAAATCTTTTCGCTGCGTTCAATCGATGGTACTAACAAAACGCTCATTTCCGGCGGCCACGCAGGTTGTGTGGAAGGTTTGTTGAAACGGGCTATAAATAAATCAACTTTCACCAGACTACCTTGAGGCTGAGGTTGAGTACTGTACAATCCGCTAGCGGCAATTCCGAACTTCACCCTCTCGGTGAAAGGCAGATGTATTTATATTTATTCTTTGATTGATTATTTCCGGAAGAACTTTGCGTTTGCCGATGGCAGGGGCACTGTTGACGACCGTGGTCTACATGGAACGGAAGATGCTTTTTTTCTCATTTCAGTGCTGAAAGAAGCCAAAGCTAAGCGATTAGAAAAGTGTTGAAATTCATTGTTTCATTATACTACGATCAAAGCGTGTACGGAGCGCAGTATAGAATCCTTATATGAATGTAAAGCAAAAAAATGAATTCACTTTGAAGTTTAAGGTGTCCTTTTGTTCCATTTACTTATTGTTAATAAAATTTCTTAACAAAACAAATGTTTTTTGATGATAAAGCAAATACAGCTTGCACGCGCATAGGAGCGGAGAGGGTATGCAGAACAAAATCAACATAAACATGAGGAGTATGCTATAAAACTTCGTTACGTTCACAATTAAATTTAGAAAAAACATGGACAAATTTAATCTATGCTAATATGGAAAGCAATAGCAATTGTTGCTTCAACATATTTCAAGTGTCAAAGGAATAATTAACAATAATTTCAAAATTATTTCCATAGCAACGATAGTGTGTGATTTAAGATCGCCAGTATTCTTTGCTCGCACGGTGAAAGTTTGTTCGAGCTCCATTCTACAGGCTGCGTTGTGCGTTGAATTGGAAAGGTAAAAGTGAGAAATTTCGGGTACACTAGCGTGTCGCCATGTGGACAGCAATTTGCATCGCGTAAAATCCCAAAATCTGTCATTGGTTGGGTGTGCGACCGAGCGATGCGGGTGGAAGGAAAATAATATGGCAAGGCTGTGGAAAAAATTGGTACGCTTTGCAGTGCTTGTGTGAGTGCGGGTGCCAAAACCATTGGCATAAGGCCACACTGTCTGAAGAAAAGGCCTACCCGGCTCCCGAATAGAACCGAAACGAAAGGCGTAAGATGCTCCCTCGTGGCAGAGATCTAGGGTATTAACGGTCGGGGGCAAATAAACGGCAAAGAAGGGTCACGTTGCATGCAAAGTATGGCCGGTGATAGATAAATTCAATTTCTTTTCACCACTTCCGGGGCAGACAGAAGGACAGGGAGAGGGAGACGGAGAGGGAGGGAGAGAGAGAGAACATTTTTGCTGGGTTTTATATTTGAATTTCGTTACCGGGGCCACTTGGTGGATAGACGACTCCGTAGCTATGCAAAACAACTTTTGAGCGTCCCTCAAACCTGATCGGCCACCTTCACACAAAGAAGAGTGAGGGAAGATTAATGGACTATCAATCGAATATTGACGATCCATGGCTCCGCTGTCGTTGCTAACAGAGAGAAAAAAATCCAAATACATCAGGCAAAGGGTAGTTTTTGGAGCGTTGGCTAGTTGTTCTGGAACGGCGCGTGTAATATTCCGGTCACGTGAAACATTGTTCCCCAGCTTATACTAAGCATCGAGTTTTACATAAATTTCTGTCTTCGTTTTTTACTGCGAGCTACATAGTTCCTGCATACATTCTACAATTGTGTTCTAGTCCGTGTGACATGAGCGAGGTAAAAAAGTTTCGCTTGCTGTACGTCGTAAGATGCGTTCGAGTAGTTGCAGTGTATAAACGAATTGTTGAATGGGAAGAGAGGTCTGCCATTTTTATCATTCGTGGAATTTATTTCAGCAGTACACACATACACCTTGAGCAAGTACTTTCAACGTGTACGGAAATGTACAGATATGCTTTGTAGTTTATTTCCATTTATCATCCCTCATTCCTCATTGCTCTCAAAGAAGATCGATCATCATGCGTCAGCAAGGGAATTTGCTTGACCATATTCGTTTGAACTTTTTGTGCTTGATTCTATCTGTGTATCCCAGCGGGGCACAATCAGTCACATTTCATTTTTATCAGGAAGGACCTCGGCCAACCAAACAGTAGCAGCAACAGCAAACTAGTTCTTAAAGCACGGCCAGGCTTTATCGTCTGTAAGCTGCGCTGAATTCTCGCCGGAGATGAGCAAATGAAGTTAGTCGGTCTGGTAGTTTTGTATGATGCGACCGATGCTGAACGCACCAGCAGCACTAAGGCTAAGGCACTAAATAACATCAGTGAAAGTATTCGCCATCGCACACCAATCTTCGTTTATTGTACGCTGGCCAGCTGGTTATTCGCTGGCGAAGTTTGAAGTGGAAAGTTATGAATTGTTTTGCGAACGTAATAAAGTGCTTTCGCGAGTTATTAAAATGAGATTATTGGCTGGGTCACTCAAGAATGTTGTATATTGTCAACAGAAATGAAAAAATGCGATTAATTTCATCCTCATAGTTTTTCTGTGCTGGTTCGGCTTTGTTTGGCACGGTTTGCTGAGGAAGGAAACAGCAGTAAGTGATAAGGCATTTCAGTTAATTGATCTCGTTAACCTTCCATTTGCAATAAGGGGATTCTTGATACTAAGATTGTACATCGTATGGAAAGACTCAATTACGGTAGAGCCTTAATTGAATTTATTTTTGCAGTAGAAACATTTTTTTCTTCTTTAGTCAGTTGAATACAAATCGTTAGGATAATTTAGTACTAAAGTATCCTATGAATATATGTAATTTAGCATTTGTGGTCATTATTCTTTGTCATTTAATTCATTATAGCGCTGTAAAAACTCATGTTTTCAACTTTAACATGATTGATTGAGGACGTTTTACTGTACTACAGAAGATTTTATTCGAAATTCTAGTTATTATATAAAATTTGACAAGGTTAACAAATTTTTCACACTTGTTTTACCGTCGAAAAATATCTTTTCGTGCCACCAATTGAGGGGCGGTTGTCGGTGGCAAAGGCAATAGCGGTGCCGGTCATCACACGTCAGCAATCTTAGTCAAAGGACACCAATAACCAGGCAGATGCATGGCCATGCTAGGGAATATTGGTCTAAAATTATTAGGATCGATCGTCTAAAATAGACTAAAATCGACTAAAAATTGGAAGAACAGATATACATATTTATTCAAATGTATATGCAAAATATTATAACACAAGTCCGCTTCAGAACACCATACTCCAGTTCATAGTCCCCAGCCTTTTTGGCGGACGAAACGACGCCATTACACCATCTCAGTTGGTCGGTCTACCACTCCGCCTCTGCCTATGTGAATAGCCTAGAAAGAGTAGAAAGAGCTGCCGACAACCGATCTGTGTAAATCACATGACGTGACAAACCCACGAAAGCATAGAACTCTTCATTGAAGCGGCTTTTTCATTGTCTTTCCAAACACATGGACCTAAAAATTCTTCCAAACATATTGCTATTTGAACGCGCCAAAAATCTAAGTCAGTACAAATGTTTTATAAAGTTTCCTGCTTCCTGCTTCCTGCGCTTCTTTGACCCAAGTTAGGTGAAATTTTCGAAGCCCTTAAAGGTGCGATCTGTATAAAGGACTTGTGTGGTCAACACCACCGTGTAGACTACAATTTACTTGTAGAGTAGCCTAACTTAACGACACGTTCAAGAGACAATAAATCAGTATTACTACCCTTAAGCTATACAAAAACGTAAAAGCAATAACTGCACAGAAAACATGTTTTTGTGAAATGTATTCAAAGGGTAGCTATTAACAGGTTGGCTGATAAGTCACCGGTCTAACAAAGAAAAACACATTTTTTTGTCGAAATTCGTTTTTATTATTCAACATAGTTCCCTTCAAGAGCGATACAACGATTATAACGACCTTCCAATTTTTTGATACCATTTTGGTAGTACTCCTTCGGTTTTGCCTCAAAATAGGCCTCAGTTTCGGCGACCACCTCTTCATTGCAGCCAAATTTTTTCCCTGCGAGCATCCTTTTGAGGTCTGAGAACAAGAAAAAGTCGCTGGGGGCCAGATCTGGAGAATACGGTGGGTGGGGAAGCAATTCGAAGCCCAATTCATGAATTTTTGCCATCGTTCTCAATGACTTGTGGCACGGTGCGTTGTCTTGGTGGAACAACACTTTTTTCTTTTTCGTTCTTTTTTCGTTCGTCAAGCAACCAAAAGTTGCTTGACAAAAGACGCTCTGTCTCACAAACTAATTGACATACAGACGTCAAATTTTGACACGAATCATTTGAAGGTTGGTGCTATATAAAAATAATATGTATTTAATACTAGCGGCGCCATCTATGTGTCAGACCGGGGACTTATCAGCCAACCTGTTATTGAAAAACAAAATTAATAATCGAAATGATAAATTATTTTTATCTGCCAACTTTCCATGTATTGATTGTTGCATTTTTAAATACAAGATTTTAAGGAAACTGATTCTTAATTTAAAAGCACTTTCGTTTTTTTTTATTGTATCACTTAATCACAGAACGTGCTAGATTTTTTCCATATCAAAGTGCAATGAAACTCTTATGCTTTAGCTCGTTCGTTCGTTCGTTCGTCGAGGTACCATAATGGTCTCAAAATTAGATTACATTCGATTCGTTTTGAGGGGGCCGTTCTCATACACCAGGTGCCAGGTACGCAAAGCTGTTTAGGTGCGTATTCCATGCCGGTTCAATTCGTACAGCGGAATCGGTCGAAAAAGCTTCTATGAAAACAAGGATTAAGGGAGGAGTGTAATAGAAAATAGTAACGAAAAAACGAGCAAAAAAAAAACGAAATACAGAGTACGTATCGCTTTCCTTGCAAATGATCTCGCTGTATAACTGGGGCGTATAAAACGATTCGTGAAAAAGCGGTAACGCTGTATCTTGGCTGGAATTTAATTACATTTCAAATCGCATCGAATGATTCGACGATGACTGATGATTCGAGAGTGAGTGTGAACTACAACGAAATGAAATGCTAACTTTCAAATCAATCGTATAAAGGCCATGGAAAACGTTGAAGCATGGTTGTAGAGAGATATATTTTTTGTATGATTCCAATCAAGGTTTGTGTAGCATGTGGTTTTTAAAAGTCAGAAGATAGCTTTAACAAGTTTAGTTTCTAGTAATTTTTTTATAACTATCTTATGTTTGTCAAAAGCTATCCTCAGTCTGTAAGCTCTTAGTCTGTTCCCCCGTAGTGAGGCCTGACTAACCAACTACGTGGTATCGGCAGTCTAGAAAGCCATTTCGATGGCCGACATGACCTTAGAGGTCGTTAAGCCAAGAAGAAGAAGTAAATCATTCGATGAACGCGGTGAGACTTAAGTAGATCGTTAAGCCAAGAATAAGAATAAGAAGAAGTCCAGCACATATTTCGTAACCTTGTCTTGTACCTAAAATATCACCAGAACCAGGTAGACCATAAATGGACCAATGAATATGTACCTTTGGCTCTGCTCGAGAATAGGAATCTGCTCATTGTTGCAAAGATTGAATTCACTCACTCATTCATGGCCTGCTCTTTTAAAGAGCACGTCGTCGTGACCTGGCCCGGTCAACAACAGGTCGCCAGGAGACGCGATCCCTGGCTGGTTACCATCCATGTAGGCACCCGCTCTCCGACAGCTCTCCCTTCACCTGAGCCAGCCAACGAACTCGCTGTGCTCCCCGACGCTTCGTGCCAAACTGGGGGTCGCTGACGAATACCTTCTTGGCGATGCATGAGTCCGGCATCCTCATAACATGCCCCAGCCATCCTATCCTGCCTGACTTTGCCACCGTCAGGGTGTCCGGTTCTCCGTATAGCTCAGCAAGCTTGTGGTTCATCTTTCTTCTCCACACTCCATGCTCGAACACACCGTCAAAGATGGTCCGGAGGATACGACGCTCAAACACGCCAAGAGCGTTTGCATCCTCTGCTCGGATGGTCCAAGACTCCAAGACGGATGGTGAAGACCGTAGTAGACACGATTCCCCTGCACAATGCGTCTCCGGATTTCGCTGCTGATATCATTATCCGAAGTTACGATCGTACCAAGCTAGCAGAACTCCTCTACCACCTCGAGATCGTAGCCGTCAACTGATACTTTGCTTCTGAGTCGGGCTCTATCACGATAAGAGCCTCCGGCAAGCAGGTATTTCGTCTTCGTCGCATAGATCATCAATTCAATTTTTGCTGCTTCACGTTTCAGTCGGGCACACCTTCGCTGTCGTCTTGCCAACGATATCAATGTCATCCGTGAAGCCAAGAAATTCTTCAATTTCAAAGACCGGTAGAGAATCGTGCCACGGATATCGTTGCCTAGCCCTGCGCTTCGTATGACACCTTCCAAGGCTATATTGAACAGTAGATAGGAGAGTCCGTCCCCTTGCCTAAGACCCTTGTGAGATTCGAACGATTCCGACAACACGTTCGATACTCTCACTTTGCACTGCACCCCATTCATGGTGGCCTTTAACAGCCGGATCAGCTTTCCAGGAAAGTGGTGCCGCTGCATTATGTTCCATAGCTCATTTCGATCTATGGTAACGTATGCCGCATTGAAGGTGCTGCCAAGCCTGTTTCTGAGGCCGTCGTTTGTCAGTTGGTGGGCGCTGAAGCTTCCAATTGTTGGTTTATATGCCTCCTCTCGCCCGACCTTAGAATTAAGGTCTCCGATGACGATCTTCACATCATGTTGTGGGCAGCGGTCGTACTCCCTCTCCAGCTGCGTAAAGAAGAGCTCTTTATCATCATCTGTGCTCCCAAGGTGCGGACTGTGCAAATTTATGATGCTCAGATTGAAGAACCTGCAACGAATCCTCAACCTGCACATTCGATCGATTCTCCACCACTTATGCACCACCAGATTATGCAGTTGCTACGGTATTGGCGCACCATTGTACCCTTGCAACGCACCTCCTGAAATTCTTCTATCTCGAAGCCCCGGGCCTGGACCACATCTAACAGGATTCGGGTGCTTCCATCAGATGTAGGGGATCTACAATTCCAGCTTCCGAACCTCCAATCTTAAGTCCTTTTTCCTTGCGGGGGTCTGAATCGATTGGTCGGGTGCTGATTTTTTCTTGCGGTAGTGGTTTTATAGGAGTGGCTTGCAAGACCACTCCCCCAGCCTCCTGTGTCGTCGAAGGGCCTACGATGACGGTGAGGTCGTCATACAGTTCGTACAGCTCGTCGTTGTAGCGACTCCTCCATTGTCCTTCCAAACATACGGGAACAACGATCCTTCTGAGCATCTTCCTGTCGAACGCGGCTAAGAGGGCTTCATCTGTTTTGGACAGGGTCCATGTCTCAGAGGCGTATGTGAGTACTGGGACTATAAAGGCACGATACAGTCCCAGCTTCAACCGTCGCGACAGAGGAGGTGAGATGTTTCCTCAGACTGTAGAATGACCGGCTGGCCGCCAGTATCCTAGCGCGCATCTCCGTCTCAATGCTTTTTTCGGTGCTGACCCGAGATAGATGAATTTTTGGACGATTTCAAATTTGCGATCACCTATCTGTACTGATGTAAGGACCCGACATAGTTCCGGATTGCTTAGAAGGGCCGCTTAGATGGTGCCACCATCAATTTGGTCTATGCCTCGTTAATCTGCAACCCGAGGGTTTTCTGCGCCTGCTCGATCCTTTGGTAGGCCTCTGCTACCTGGAAGAGCCGCAGACCAATGTTGTCTATATCATCAGCGTATGCCAGGATCTGGGTTTTCTTATAGTAGACGGTTCCCGAAGTCTCCACCTTCGAGTCACGGATGGCCCTCGCTAGCAGGCGAGCCCATCTCCCTGACGCAGGCGTTTGGTGGTAGAAAAGGACCCAGAGCCGGGATTCCAAAAGAGCTCATGGCCTCGAAGAATTTTTTCCTGGCTATGCTATCATATGCGGCCTTGAAATCTATCAAGAGATGTTACGTGTTCAACTGCTGTTCAGCCATCTTCTCCAAGATTTGCCGCATGATGAGGATCTGGTCAGTGGTAGATTTTCCGTTTCGGAATCCTCTTTGATACTTTCCAATTATCTGTTCAATGAATGGGTCAAGCTTATCGTGAAGGATTAGGGAGAATATTTTGTAGGCGGTATTCAACACCTTAATACCCCTGCAGTGTAGTTGTTGCAGTCCAACATATCTCCCTTCTTGTATATGGGATAGCTGATGCCGAGATTTCAATCCCATACCTTAGTAACAAGTTGATGAACCTCCTTTTCTAGTAAGGCACCTCCGTTTTTGTCCAGTTCGGCTTTGTTGTTTTTTAAACGACGGATAGCTTTTCGTGCGTCCTCGATGTCAAGTGTCGACGGTACATCGGGACCGTCCGCTACTGGAGCCTTAAGTTAAGCAGTTCAAATTTAGAATAATAGACAACTTAATAGAACCAACTTTATATCAAATTTGAGTAGGTTTAACCACAATAAAAATATTGAATTTTCATACTAACTTTGTTTCTGTTCGTCAATGTCCAAATCATGGTGTGAAAATTAATATCCTTTTTTGATACCTAATATTTTGAAAATTTATCGACGTAAAAAACTAACTATTTTTGTTATCAGAACTGGCCTCAGAGTTGTTGAAACAAAAAGTCTTGTCAGAGATTTTTTTATTTGATAGAATCTACTTTCAATAAATACATACAATTTGATAGGACCTACATGCTATCAATAAATGTAATTATGCATCGCACTATCGTGATAATAATAAGTATACAAATTGAGGGTAAGTGACCAAGCGCCATGAACGAATTATAATTAGCAACTGATCATTTTTGAACACGTAGGTGACGTTAGCGCTGATGATTTCATTATGCGCCTGGATGTAACATAAATAACTTCTCGTTACTGCTGACGACGAAACAACAGTGTAACCAAATTTATTTACCCACCTGCATGACAAGCATTGTTCTTGTGGAATATCATTTTTCCTACTGTTAAATAGTGTTGGCTTGACGTCAAAGACATGGTCGAACATGAAGGTTCAATTTTGTTTCACAATTTTTCCAAAAATATTGCTAGCTTTGTATTACTTTTATACTTCAGCTAGCAAACTTTTTTCTGCAATATAAAAATCACTGACTGATGCAGTATGGTTGTAATTAAAAATACGCAATTATCATCGTAAATGTGTAATAAATGGAGGATACAAATGCTGCCACATACCTCAAGAATCGGGTCAAGGATGTCCAAAAATCCATTATATCTTTACACCCCTATGCCAAATGACACATAAAACAATTTTGTTTTGCTTGCTGGTTATGAATTAGAGCGTCGTAAAGCGTATATGATTGGGTGTGTGGAAGTGAACGAGGATAGAACGGTGTTTTAACAGTGTCAAAAACTCGTTAAAAGTTGCCAGTTCTACTAGCATGGATCATGAAATTAAACAAGGAACGAAATTGGACTACCTTTTCTTCGCCCGGTAAGTTTACATTGTCATTTCTTACCTTCCGTGCAGTTGGTAAGGATTTTTCTTCTTGTTTGTTCCTAATGCTTGTTTTTTCTCTTCTTTACCGGGTATACTAGCGCGCCCATTTAATCGATGGTACAGTTTTGCTGCCCATGTAATGAAGTACCGTCCCGATTCGATAGCACTTCCTGGGCTGTATGGCATTAAGTTTTTTTTTTTTTTTTGGTAGTACCGGTCCTATGCAAACGAAGCGCAACGAAATTCAATTTTCCCAGCCCCTCGATATTTTGAACAGCTCTATCCAACTCGCATTCATTTCGGTTGTGCTACTCAAACCATCTTCAAAGATAAAATTACGAATACGGTAGAGTTGAAGTCAAGATGAACGAGAGGCCATCGGCTTTTTTTTTTGTTTGTTTTGGTTTGGTCAGGTTTTCCTGTCATTCAACGTGTAAGCTGAGATTTGTGAGAGGTTTGCTTTGGATTCAAGAAGACTTTCAGTTCGATTGAGAATTATGTCAAATTGCTTACTAAGCTCTTATTTGGTCACAGGGCTGCAATTACCGTTTACTTCATGCCATTTTTAAGAAAAAATTTTTTTTTTAAAATGACGTAACTTCCTGTCATTCATCAATCTACGTTTTATTTAATGAGGCGTATCATTATTCGCCATTAGAGTTACAAATCACATTAATTCAGTACAAACTACAGTATATAACATTTGATAACTGATCGCTAGTTAGGTGTGATGCTTTCGCGAAATTAAATTCTGTGTTGTGTTTTCTCATTTGGCTTTACAATCATCTTTGGATTTGTATTTGCTTTACACGAAAGTCAGGATGTCGAATTCCATCCGGATTGTTTCCCTGCATGCAGGACTGATTATCCAGCTACAGTCAAAATCAAGTCAAGGAAGCCAGTCCAAATGCTACGACAAGACTTTTCAAAGTTGTAACTCCATCAAAAATTTACAAGATAGCTACGGGAAAATTATAGCTTCACTTATTTGATATCAGCTCAGGTTTTTTGACAAGTATCACTAACCAAGTTAGGCTCTGATTTGTTCTAGAGCCGTGCACTTGTGATAAAGGAAAGCATAATCTTATCGTCTTATCGAGCATTGATAGATTCTGTTCAAACAATGAGCGAGCATTCGGTATTTTGTGAAATAAAAAATAATTTATGTAAAATTTATGAAAAACTGAAACTGGAGCCTTTTTAACTTTGTAACGAGCAAATAAACATGTAAAAAAGGTCGAAATTAATGGTCACAGTCTCCAGCTACCATAGTGCCTTGGAAGAGAATGAACAAGCTATCCATAATTGAATGATACCATTTTGAAGTTTTGCTTCCTTTTCTTGGCCTAACGACCTAGATTTACTAGACCTGTTGATACTGTTGGAAGGGAGAAATGCAAGACACAGTGCAGTCTTCGTTTTAAGCGTGCGTGTTTATTGAACGAAATACTTTGGCGGAAAAAAATAATTTTCGTTTCATTCATGGGGTAGGAAATTGCACCTATCCAACAGATACTACGTAGTTGGACAGTCAATCGTCAATACGGCTTGGATGGGAGTTGATCCTGGTTGTGCCATTCGAGGGCCACCGTCGTCACCTCTACCGACGGGCAGCCACCAATGCAATGATTGAGCTATATTACTAACATTTCATCAATCATCACAATCTAATATACTTACCTGTTATTTATGTTTTGTAATTCTCTACGAAAAAGCCAACTCGCATGCATCCATCTGTTTTTCAAATTGTATTTGATAGTATTTTTTGATTATCCAAAGACAACATATTTATTCAAATCGTTTCCATTTCCAGAACCCGGTGTCAATGGATCTGGTCACATGCGAACCGCGCTCCCCCTGTGTTAGGTTTACAGCTACCCTTTTACAATGTGTGTATTTATGCACGTTGTCGCGAAGGTTATGTCCAAAGTTTAGCTTTTGGATCAATTTTTAAGATGCTTTTGTTTGTACCTATTGTACCATTCGACTACTGCTTAGTGTAGTACTTTTAGTATCGATCTGCTGTCCTAATTGGAATTTTTACTCGTCTTATTGGCGCACCGTGGGGAAAGGCTAGTCGTGGAAACAGGGAAGGATCTTACGCTACTTTGGTACTTTCGAATTGCGTCATTCTGTATGCTATGCTTACGAAAACGTTGGATTTTAGCTCGCTGCTCAGTTATTTTGAGTTTTGTTTAGGAGCTACCAGGATTGTAGCGGTCGATCGTTCTACGTGAAATATCAAACAGTATTCTATTAGAAATGTTTTTTTTTTGTTTGCTCTGCCAAACTCCTCCCTTGGTTTGACTGATTTGCTTTCGTAGCTTCTCGAGCGAGCACGTACGAGCGTGTACTACAGCGTAGGTTTGGTTGTGTTTTGAAGAGATTGTTAGAACGCAATCCTGTATCAGTGACTGAAAGCTTTCGGTGATTTTTTGTTTGTGTCCTTTTTTTTTTACAAATCTAAGCCTTCATTTTCCGGTCCCAAGAGGCTCTAGGTTGAGCAATGTTTGAACTTCTTTTAGAATTAGGAAGTGGCAACGATTGGCCGTTTGTAGTGTGATCGTAACGAATGTACACACATAACTGATGATTTACCTAAAACAAACTTCTATGTACAGAAAAAATGCCATTTGGAAACAAATAACAATGAGTAACAAATATAGGATAAAGCTTTTGTATAATCACATGTCCTTGTATTATTGGTGGGGCGAGTACAAAGCGCTACAACAGATCGTTTTTGAAGGTAAAAACTTATTTCGTACTTTTGTCTTCACTGCTATAATAATCCTTGCCTGTGGAGCGTAAGATGTGTGTCTTATTGGATTGTTGGTTTGTTTACATGCTTTTCTATTTATCACATATACACCGTTACTCTGTCCTATTTATATAAATACCATTTCTTGAAACATTCACTTAGCTAAATACTATCCTGCCATCTTGCATCGCGCCATTTTACGAGTAGAAATAGAAACTATGGGTAATAGTGGGGACTCTGTGAAGTATGAATAAAATCTGTAGAGTATAACAGTTTGTACGATAAAGAAACATGATTGTGCGGAGGGGATCGATAAGATTGTATGGATTCCACTAGCTGCAGAATCCGTTTTTGGATTTTTGGATACGCATCAATTAATTTTCATTTTATTGCAGAATGGTAGAAACAATCTGTCAACCCTGCAGATCAAGCGTATGACATATGGATCATGATCATGATCGCCGTTTGTGTTATACACGCTTTTCGCGCCAACGGGTAACGTTCTCTTTGTTTTCCTTATTAATCTTTATCATCTTATATTTCAATAAATAATCAGTAATCAGTCTTATCATCAAGTAACTTTAATTTTTTTTTAGATGTACGGTTATTTTTATGTGTGTGTGTGTGCTTGTGAGCGGTAAGGTGTGCAGGTGTTTGTGTTGAAGATTCCCTTTTTCGGAATGGATTTAGAGGAAGCCTTTGGTGATCGGTGAAAGAAACGTGTGAGTACCTGATAACGGAATGGGGAAACATAACTTAATAATCTGGTTTAAACATGACCGCACCGTTGAAGATGCTTCGATAGCTCAACACAATACGCATCGTAAACTCATGTTCCTTGTTACCGTCCATACACATCTGGGGCTTCACAATTTGAGAAGGCTGTCTAACACGAACATCAAAAGGTACATCTAAGAAGCGGCACGAGTATTGGCTACCGGGGAAGTTTTCGCGCAGTCTGATAGAGCGCAAGAGTTTTGTCCAATCGGCAACGAAACAATAAAACACGTGGCATTGAATGCATAAAATATACAAAAAGGTACATGGAAAATGTATCTATCACGGGGATGGGTTCTCTAACATCAGTGTATCTTTACAGCTCTAAGTTACCTACACACTTGCTTGTTCGATCGCTTCCTCTCTGCTTTCGCCTTATCGCGTTACTAACTAATGTATCCCTAGCATTCGAAAAGATTGGCAGATATGTGAGTTTATTATTAATGTTTTTGGTTTTCTTCGGTGGACTAAGCCGGATCGCTTGCAATTGCACGTTATGGATTCCCTACCAATGGCACACACCATTGATGCATTGCATTTCGATTCTTTGTCCGTTGTGTGTGTGTGTGTGTATTTTTGTTTTAATGCTTGGTATATTCATCTACAGTTTCAACATCAACAACAGCGAGAACATAAATCCCTAAACCCTAGCTGTCAAGGGGTGCAACTTTTGGTTTGATTTGTGTGCAATAGATGGTGTCTGATGGATCTCTAAACCGACCGTTTGCGCGATCCTCGGATCTATCGTGCTTTGAGAGCGGGTGCGTGTAGTCACCGATTGCTTTTTGTCTTGTTTGATGCCGCGAACATTACGAGTTTTCTACAAAAGTTTCTACACCACCGACACTACCTCAAAATACGTTACGGAGTGGTTTGGGTTTTTTTTAAGCTCTTGTGAATGCAGCTGACTTATGAATTGCAAGGGGTACGGGATTTTGGGAGGCTCTGGTGCTTTACAAGGTTGTTGATGTTGCTTAGTAAGGTCAAATCGCTGACACCTGCTCGAGGTCCGCGGATGAACGTCCCGAGTTCATGACGACATTCTTCGCCGCATAGTCCGTAACGTACCGATCGCTACTCCGCGGGTAGATGTTGCCCATTTCCTGCCCGCAGCACCATGAGCTTCGGCTCGTCAGGATGCGCTTGAAGGCTTCCCGAAACTCGGTGTTGAAGATCGAGTAGATGATGGGATTGAAGGCTGAGTTAGAGTACCCGAGCCAGGACAGCACCTTGAACGTTTGCTGACCGATGCACGTCTTGCAGAACGCGGCGATGATATTTACACAGAAGAACGGCACCCAACAGATCAGGAACACGCCCATGATCACACCAACGGTGATCGCCGCCTTATGATCGGACACGTGGTATGGCGAGGACGCGTGGTGGGCGAGCTGCCGCAGTTTCAGCTTGTTCTTGCTGCTCTTGGGCCTTCGTATACTGCGGTACCGCTTTTCGCTAATCTCGCCCGGACGCGTAACGGCACGTATAGATTTGACGTGCTTTTGAGCGTAACAGTACAACCTGTGCGTGTGTGTGCGTTTGATTTTGTTGAAGTAAGGAAAAGAACGAAAAAAATAGAACACAGTGAAACTAGAGCGGCTGGCGGGAAATTATTGCACAATCGGGACAACCGACCGCCATGCTTCCGAATACACTTTGTTTGGGATCGTTACAGGCGGATGACTTTCTCGGACCTTCTTGGAAGCAAAGGTTTTGTTTGGGCATCATGTGGCAAGTTATTTTTTTTTGTTGAATATTTTGAAAGGAAATAATAATGCTTCTTTATCAACTTTTCTGGCCACCGCTTCCATTCTTTCATGCTGTTTGCCGACAGACGCACAAACGGTCGTACGAGTGTTTGTGCGAGAAATTTGATTATACTGAAAGCTCTGCATGTTGCAAATGGATGGCTGCGTGTTGATAGATACAACTTCCGGTCTGGGAGGAAATATGTCACCCTTCACCATTTATGATGAAAGGAATGTATGATTGATAACGCTAGAAGTCGTTTTTTATAGGATCAAATGATAGCTTACAGATTCTCCGTTATTGATACGTTTGCAGGAAACAGATTTTTAGAATATTTTTCCTTCCAGCAGAGCTTACCATTGTTTGATGCTGATTGTCGTTCCAAGGAAATGTATCTTTGGTAAACAAATTGTTATGACATTTTCACATTTCACAATTCTAAAACATAATTCTTTTACTTGCAAGCGGAAGAAGAAAAGTTTTTCATAGTTAAAAAAATTATAAACTCTATTAAAGTAAAATATGAAAATTAATTTCAACCTTCAAACCTCCAGACAAACGGTACCAAGCACACACGTACGGTGAATCCTTCCAATGGACGACTACAGTGCTTTGTATAAGCAATTTACTGACGTCAACTAGCAGCATGGTGGCATATTGTGCAGGTTGGAATTAAACTGCATTCTGTGAAATTGTATGCATTACCGCACTCATGACCACAAGCATTCGGTTACCGCGATTTGACGCGAAGCAATGGCCGGAAGCTTAAGCAAACGTTTAACTCCGGGATAGGATTAAATCAACGCGTCGAGAGTATCATATAAAACCATAATGCCGCTGTAGCTAAAAACTTTTGCTACGGACGTGTTTTTGGATTACGTTATTGCAACATAGAGAAGCGTTGGGATTCTGTGATTTTTTTTTTTTGTAATTCAAACTTTTGCCTTACGGTAGTTTATTGGATTTAGAACGAATGTGCAAATGTTGGTTTTACCGGTTAAAAAGTAAAAAAAAAAAGTGAAAAGATCATATTTTAAACAGCAATTGCATGTGCTTCGTCATCTTTCGCCTCCCAAAACAAAGCTTTTGCTGGGACCGTAATTTGAATTCGTTTTTGTCGTCACTTACCTGCAATAGATACCGATCATAACTATACAAGGTACGTAGAAGCTTATACAACTAGAAACAACAGCGTAGGTTGGTGTTAGATCAAGAGCGCAGGTCTCGTACTTGATGCCATTGATTTTGAGCGATGTGTCCGTTTTGTCCCGCTTGTCTCGATGTAGGTCAAGTGATATGGGCACAAAGGAAACGAGTGCCGCCAGTAGCCAAATGACAGCAATTGTTCCGATAGCGACTCGCCGTGTTACCCATCGACCGTAGCTAGAAGAAAAAATGGATACGGAAAATAATTTAAATAATTAGCCAAATGTTTTCGATACCAAAATCTGGTCATATTGGAGTTTAAAAATTGGAGAAAGATAAACTGTTTCCACTGCGGAAGAAGTAATAGGGATTTCTTCTTTTTTGCATCGCTGGTTGTGATAGGTTGGCATCAGAAAAAGAATCAGATAATGATAAGGGTTAATTAAAATAAATTCCACGACAGGATGGAATATTGGCAGCTAATGAGCTGGTCAATGACAATATAAATAATGAAGCCATTTTGATTACGCCCCATTTGAATGTAAATGAAAATGTGTAATAAGTTGGAAAAGCACAAGAGCAAAAGCATAAACAGTTCACAGGGGATGCGATAAGACATGCGATTTTGCATTACATGAGCTTTAAAAGAGCTGTAATCAATGGTTTGCGCCATGCATAGTAACGTATGAAGAGCCCGTTGTAACATTTTTCATTATTCCCTCGTGGAAAAAGTGGACGCTGTTTGGCAAGTGGCGAGTAATTTCAAATTCCATGTGTGAAATTTTCACACTTGCAAACCCTTAACTATGCTTTCAGAATTTGTGTGTGAAATTGGTTTTTATACCTTATTTATAGGAAACCGGAGTATGTGCTTTTCGTAAGCTCAACCGGGTGAAATAATAGCTGTAAAATGGTAGAACATGTGTCTGTAAATCACTTGTCGTAAATACGGCCGGGCAAGCACCGTACGATACTGAAAGTAAGCAAATGCTTTTATATGATTACATATTTACAGTGCCAAACCAGGCCAGCATGGTCGGAATGTGCTCGTGTATTTGTTAATTTAACCATGGAAAACCACTCGGGGAAAAGTTGGCCCAAAACGCTTATTTTGGGCTTGCTTTAATCTGGCGTGAAATTATTATCATCAAGTAGGAATAATGCATAAAATCTTCGCTAGCACGCTTACCATGCTTAACGGGCACCAAATTACCGAATTGTTAGTCCAGGGTGCGTATCATAATTTCATTTCCAGCATAAACAAGCAGAAAATGGATGCGGTGCGTAAAAATAGAATTTGCAACTTCGGTTAAAACACGGTGTCGTAGTCGGGTGTAGTTTTCGGAAAACACTCCATTTAATTTCAAATCCACGGAAAAAAGAAAATCTTTTTTTAAGCACGTGATTATCCAGCTTCATTAGCTGAGAGACAAATGATTTAATAAAGAAGGTAAAACAGCATTGCAACAGTATCAAACTGTTTTTCAATAGCACTTAAAAATAGGTCAGAAAAAACTCTTTGAAACCTTAGATTATCCGCTGAAGATACAAGTAATAAAGCTAATGATTGGAAAAATCATCGCCATTTTCTGTAACGATTTTTTCTGGGTAAGGTTTAGCATTCCACTTCTGACTTCCTTAGCATTCAGGTTATGAGTAACTGGATAGTTAGTCCTGCATTAAAAAGTAAAAAAATCTTTCTAGATGCGATTTGAGTTGATCCTGACATGAGGAAGTCTGTACCTCCTAGTGACCTCTTGCACGATTGGTCTTTGAGTTATGAAGAAGCTTTATTAGACAATGTCCTTAAATGATGAAAAGGTCCTATACATGATGAATGGCGAAGAGATTTCTTGAAATATAATTCATTTCGAAGGCTATAAGGCTCCTTGAAAGAAAAGGTCGTTTGGATGCCTTGACCTGAATTTAATCTGACTATTTATCGGTCCTACGCAGGAGAAAACGGTCTGGACGGATTTGAACCCCGGTCCCAATTTGCAAAATACTCGCTTCACCTCTGCCAAAAATCACCTCTGGCTAGTACCTAACTATCTGATTCTTCTTGGCCGGCTCAGGATTGAGCAAGTCGTGTGTCGACACGACGTGCTCAATCCCCAGGTGGCCAGGTCTCCAATTAGTTTCCAGGAAACTCGGTCTAAGTCTGCAATCCTCCATCCACGACTGCATTCGATCTCCGACAGGTTAGACTCCAGTTGATCCAGCCAACGAGCTCGCTGTGCTCCTCTACGGCTCGTGCCGAACGGGTCGCTGATGAGCTTCTTCTTGGTGGGGCATGAGTCCGGCATCCTTATCACGTGCCCCAGCCAACGTATCCTTCCGGCTTTGACTACCGTCAGGATAGCAGCACCGGCAAACAGCTCAGCTAGCTCGTGGTACATTCTCCTTCGCCACATGCCCTGCTCACACATACCGCCAAAGATAGTCCTTAGAACCCGCCGTTCGAAAATGGCGAGTGTGCATTGGCGTCCTCCGTCAGCATAGTCCAAGACTCGTACCCGTAGAGGACTAAAGGACGTATCAAGGTGCGGTAAATCGTGCATTTCGTGTGTTGTTGGAGTATTCTGGATTGCAGGAGTTTGTGGATTCCGTAGTAGGCACGATTGTTGTCCGAAATTACGATCGTACAAAGGTAGCAGAACTCCTCTACCACCTCGAAATCCTCGCCGTCAACTGATACACTGCTTCCGAGTCGGGCTCTATCACGGTCGGAGCCTCCGGCAAGCAGGTATTTTAACTTCGACGCATTGATGCTCAATCCAATTCTATTGGCCTCGCGTTTCAGTCTGGTGTACGCCTCGCACACCGCCGCAGTTGTCCGTCCGATGATGTTGATATCATTCGCGAAGCCAAGGAATTGGAGAGATCGGGTGAAAATCGTGCCCCGGATGTCGAAACCCGCGTTTCGTATGACACCCTCCAGAGCGATGTTGAACAGCAAACAGGAGAGTCCGTCTCTTTGTCTCAGACCCCGGTGAGATTCAAACGATTTCGACAGCATGCTCGAAACTCTCACCTTGCACTGCACTAATGGTGAGGTGAGTTCTTAGTTCGACTTTGTGCTTAGTGACTTAGTGCGTCCATAGTGACCTTTAGCAGCCGTACCAGCTTCCCAGGGAATCCGTACTGCTGCATGATGTTCCATAGTTCGGTCCGATCTATGGTATCGTAGGCCTCCTTGAAGTCAATGAACAGATGGTGAGTAGGAGTCTGGTGCTCCCGGCATTTTTGGAGGATCTGCCGTACGTAGAGTGAAGATTTGGTCGGTTGTCGATTTGCCTCCAACAAATCCAGCTTGGTAGCTTCCGACGAAATCTGTAGCAAGGGGCTCCAGTCTGCATAGGAGTATTCAAGACAGGATATTAGAAGCAGCATTCAGGGCTGTTATGGCCCGGAAGTTAGCACAGTCCATCCTGTCGCCCTTTTTGTACACTGGGTGTATGACACCCAGTTTCCATTCGTCCGGTAGTCCTTCCTGATCCCAAATCTTAATAATCTGCCGATGCATGATGGCGGAAATCCTCTCCGGACCCATCTTGAACAGTTCGGCCACCAGCCCATCGCTGCCAGCTAATTTGTTGCATTTTAGCTGTTTGATGGCACTGTTCTATATCTTATATCCAAAATAATTTATAGCTTAACAGTTTAATTAAAATTTAATTAAACTTTAGTTTAATATTTTCCTCAATCCAAAATGTTTACGGTTTCGTTTGAAATAAATAATCTCAAGTCTACCTCAATTTAATTTCCTACTGATTTATGTTTACTAGAAGTTGGAAGTCCCATGTATACCAATAATATTCAAAGCTCAATAACTTTGCTAAAATGACACGCTCGTGCATTCATTCACCACGAAAACGTGAAGCGAAAACAAAGAAATGAATATTTTAAAAATTTAATTAAAGAAACTGGAAACTTTTTGCATATCGAAATGCTCATCTCCAACTCTGCTCTCACACTGCTAGCTAACGGCAGACAGCAAATTCAACTCAAAATTCAATAACGGAGCTGTTTTTCCGCGACCAGGTGGCATACGGAATGCTTAAGCAGCGTGCATTAGAATTCATTTGTATCCAGCACTTGAACATACGCGCTCTAGCTGCTGAACCGGTTGAACCGTAAACATTGGAAGAACACTTGCGCGAACAGGGTGGTTGGAAACAAATTGTCTGCAAAAAAGGGTCATGGAATACTCGAAACCGTATTCCACTACGCAGTAGTAGCATTGGCTATGAATCCAATAAAAGCCGCTGTGTTTCCCCTTCGCAATACACTGAGTGTGGAGCAAACGTTTTGCCTAAAACAATAACCAACTGGTGAAAATACATATTACACACCCCAACCAACAACCATTGAGCCAGGGAGCATGCTGGTGAGGTGTTGAACGATACGCGTTCGACGATGTGAAAGAAAAGCAAACTCTCGATCAGCTTGGGTAAAGTGATTGTATGTGAACTGTACCGTGTAATTCGCCAGGCATGTGATCATTACACGCATGAGATTCAACATAAAATATGTCAACTTAAAGAGCGATAAACCGTGCTTCGCTTCCGAAGCAGTCGAAATTAAGTATTACAGATTAAGGTTCTGCTAAGGTGGTCAGGTCAAAACATTCAGCACGACGTCTGCAACAAGCCATCCTTGTTTGTAACTTTAATACCCGAAAGGAATCGCGCTATCCATCCATGGGCAACAAACGGTGAAGTGCTATTTAAAAAGGATGTGGTTGCTGTGTGTAATATTTATAGGATACGTGCATGACCCACACTCGCGTACTTGTGCTGATGATCATTTGGATGTGAAACTTGCTGCTGCGGTGTAAGTGTTCCCACGCCAGACACACACTGGGTGGTCGGTATGGGAAGAGTTTGCAGTAAGGCGCCTGTAAAGTTCGTGAAACTCTAGCCTTAGGCAACGTCTGCAAAGCTTACCTCTGTGAAGCTTCGAATCTACTCACCAGTCAGCTGGTTCCAGTAGGTTTGTTGTTGAAGATTACCGTGGATAAAGAATGTGTGTGTGTGTGTGTGTGTGTGTGTGTGTGTGTGTGTGTGTGTGTGTGTGTAAAATGGTAGTCGGATGATGGGTAATGGTGTAGGCAAGGCAGGATTTGCAGATGATAAACAAATGGAAGTTTGGAACAGTTTGGTGAATGGTTAGAATTGCTTGGAGCGGGTAAAATATGTACGCTGGAGTGTGGGATTTTGGTTTGTAAAATTGTACATAAATATCAATTTAAAGTATAGAAAATGAACTTTATGTTAAGCGAATTGCCACATCAAACAGGGGATTACGAACAGTGTTTCACAGTATGCTTGACTTGTACGGAACATGGGCTTGAAATAGAGTAATTTTATTTTAAGCGGTTACAGCAAGAAGTGAAAAGATACTTAATTTGGAATAAGCAGGTTTTGCTTTCAGAAATTAACACAAACGCAAACTGCTTTAAGGTTAAGAGAAGAACGTTTTCGTATTCATAAAAATGATAAAGCGTTGTACATAAATCGTACACGTTGGCAGGTATGGGAAGAAAAAAGAAAATATGGCATATTTGCAGCACTTTGTTAAGGATTCATCTTCCTGCGTATACCGGTAACCAAGAAAGGATTCTCACTTTACTTAACAACGGACGGAGGCGGTGGTTGGTGCAACAGCCAAAAGAAAAAAAAGGGATAATAAATTGAAATTCTGTAAATTATCATTGTTCATTGTGTGCCCGAAACGTTGGGTCGGAATATGCTTAAGCTTGACAAAGCGAGCATAATTCCGTCCTGTTTGCAGGGTTCGAATGAAGCAGATGAAGCCTCCCCAACAGTAGCTTCTAGGCATATGGCCGTGGTGATGAGAATGCGACTTGAAGTAAGCGCATTCAACTTTTTCTTTACACGTGGTTCTTCACAAAACGTTTATCGGGGTCGAAACGCATGTTGAAAATTAATTTATATTTGATTTACATCCGTCGAGAATGATAGCATTCACATAACCAGTGGTGAATGTGGAGAACAGACGTTGCTTCCGTTTTTCTATCGATGGTACTCTCGGGGGAGTTCTTCATACGCTCAGTGGCAGAGCACAATCTTTCGAAACCACCAGGGGAGTTAAAGAAGGTATATGGTTTAACAGGATGAAAATAGCAAAACAAAAAAAACGACTAAGACCACATCGGCAGGTAGTTTTCTGTTTGAAGTTTGCAGTTCTGTTAGTTGCACTCAAATAATAAAAGACAATTTGTAATTCGATTCCTCCGGTATTGTGTTGGAAGGTTGGAAGCAACCGGCGGAATGATTGCGTGCTGTTACGTAGAAAAGAAACAAGAAAAAAAGGTAGAAATACTTTAAAGTTTTCTCGATACGGATAGATAACTCACCATTCAGGTTCTCGTAAATAAAAAAAAAAAAAAAAACAGCTGTGAAAGGAGTTGGACTTTTAAACAGTTACAGCTTTTCATGGAAGGAAGCTTTTTTCAGTAAGCATCTATCATTAGGAGCTAGCAAAGCATTGGACCAGATCGTGCCGATTGTTTTTACTAGAAAGAACGTCCATAAATTAATCTAGACGATTGTATGTAACGACTTAGTTACTGTTACGTATCGACAGTGAGGGTTTCTTATTTTGTTTGGCCGTTTTTGAAACAATTAGTACAGTGAAGCACAAAAAATTAAACTTAAAATTGAGTTAGTAGGTTGGAAACAGTTTTTGTAATTGAACCATTTCACAATTACGCATTGATTGGATTTTAGTTGTTCTTCTTCCGTTTTTTATTTGTACAACAATGGCCAATCCAATCCGGTCTGGTTTCGTTAGAGATTAAGTCAATTTCACCTGAGTTACTACCTTTCAAGTAAAAACTTTTCCCTCGCAACAACTTTGTAATTTACGAGGTGACGAAAGTTGGTACCGTTAATTCGTACCGTCAACATTCCTGGGCTACCCCACACCAGGTGACTACTATTTTTTCTGCGCACTGGATTGAAATAACTGGCCGCGGAACAGCGCAAGGAACAGTAGCAATACTGTTTTCCAGATATTTTATGACTGCAAAGCATGGCCAGCATGACTAATACTGTTTCAGGTGTGTGGAAATTAGATAAAAATGTACAATTCAATTCTAGCTGTCGTCGTAACTCGCGAACAAATTGGAACCAGGGTGTTGACTGGCACTGCTACTTGGTACTATTTGTGCTGTACATTGCAAATCATTTGTTCAAAATATTCGTCACCGGAGCGGTTTCTGTCGTCGTTGCTGGCACACCACTTCGGTGTTTGTTGCTCGTAGTCGTTTCGCAACGATCGATATTAATCATTATTACTACAAAACGGCTACGGCAAAACTGTGGCGACGCCGGCAAAACAATAATGTTTTCCTTTGGTCGCCGGCACCATTGGGGCATGGTCGTCAGATCATACGGCGGTGCACCATTGTGGTTGAATGTGCACTGGCGAAACGGCGCACTCACACATAGCCACACAAAATGGCATCCTTACAAGCGTGCTGTTCTGTTGCAGGATTGCCAGCACCGTTCGCAGAACTGGCTTAACTTGACACAAACCTCAAAGCCCGAGATGCTCACCACTAAACGAAACGCTTTCACAGGACAGGGCAGTAGTGGGACGTACAATTGTGGACGCAGTGTGATAACGATATACAGTTGCTGCCACCGAGTGCTGGGCATGACTATTTGCACCTGCACGAATGCATGATTGAATACAGCGCCGGCCATTTGGTTGATGGATGCAATTTTATACTTAAAAATTAGCTATTGCTATAATTATACGCACATGGAGTTCCCAGCGCATGGGAAGCGCCATTCCCTTCATTAGGGTTTGCGTTTTTTGCTGTTGCCCTCGCAAACATTGTAACCACAATGGCTGCAATTGTAAATGGGGTATAAAAACTGTACTCCAGTGGAGTAGTAAAGGCGTAATGTTATACGCGAGCATGTGGCGTCATGGAATCAAACTAAAAAAAAAACTAATGTCCCGCAGGACTCTCCAGTTCCACGCTACTCTCACTCGCGTGAGAAAATGGATTCAATGAAGCGAATACAGTTCAATAGCGCATTTATAAATCAATTAAGAACTATTTATCGATTGATTGCGGTATCCTTATGTACCGCGCACTCACCATATGTCGCACATAAGCGGAGGAAAATGTACGGTGCCAGTACGTCCCTTTTTACTCACCTTAAAACTAGCTACCCGTGTGCAGCATTGTGGTGTATCGTCGTAGTGTACGTGCTAGGCGAATGATTATTAAAAATAGAAAGTTTGAAAATATCTCTTCAAGGCTTCCAGGCAGGTAGCAGTAGCAGTAACACCAACAACCGTTCGACCGCCATCACCACCATAATGATAATGTTGATGCAAAGGGCCGAACCGGTTCCGGTGTAGCACCTTTTCACTGCCCTGGTGGTAGGTTGTTTGCGGGAATGGGGGTGTTTATGTTTATGATCGTCCGCCGCGTCATGTCCTGCCCAACGTCGTATTGGTATGCTGCATGGGCATACCCGACCCGACGAGATGAGGTCTTCCCCGGTGCCGAAGAAGAAGGATTATCGTATCCCTGAACCGCACCAGGCCGCTACACATTGTGGCATACATGAAGCGAACTGGAGCGTATCGGTTGGGATCGGTTGGCCACATCAATACACGACACACAGCGTGCTGTGGAAACTTTCCAAACAGCTCAATTGAAAATATATGTAGCGAGCAGAAGCGAGCGCTCAATCGATCGACCTTAGGTTTTACTCTTTGTTATGGGTAGCTCATTGCAAAAGACAAGTCCCCACGGCTCCCGGCAAAGGAGTAGCCGAAGTGTTTTTTGCCGTGAACCTGCAGCGTATAGAGCCGAACCAACCAGCCATGTTGGTGGGCAGTTGGTTCGGTTAAATTTTGACGAACGTGTACGGCTAACCGTAAGTAATGGCGAAAAATGAGGTACTTTAAATTGGTAATTTTATCGCACGCTGTCGTTCGGCATGCCGCTACAATGCCGTTGAGGTTCGTTGTGTGAGCAGGAGTGTTCTTAAATTATGCTATAAATTTTACTGTTGGGTAGATGGGAGCCTTACTACTTGCAATAGACATATTTGTATACACTGAATGTTCATAACTAACGCAAGAAGATTCATTTTCTGTGTACTAAACATCATAAAAATGTACGGCCTTTCGAAACTTTCGGCAGTGGAAGTAATAAATTTTGATTCATTCTTTTCCGTCGTAGTGGTATGGAAATTTCATGTGACATAATAAAATGACGATCCTGCCAAATTGTGCACAAGGACGGGGCGCGTGCATAGCAGCATGGGTTCAGAGATTTAATCTAGCTAATGGTGCACGGAAATGCATTCCACCCCAAAGTGACATGATATGTAATGGGATGCAACCTACCAGCTGCTACTACGGAGTTTGTTTGCCTTGAACTTCTGACTCCGCAAGATTCGGTGGCTGAGCCTACAGCAGCAAAACCACTTTTTTCATGTTTTATTGGACGTTCGCTTGAGTACGCCTAGTACTCCCCCGTACGACGGTAGATCTGATTGGAAAAGAATGTATGCCAAGAGACACGTTACGGCCAAAATAATCTCGACGATGTGTTTGACGAAAGCACCAGTTCAATCATGTTTATGCGCTAGTTTAGTTCCAGCTTTAGCGCGTGCATCTTTACGATACTTTCCACGCCGTAAGCAACAGCAAGCTGAAAGTAAAGCCCAAGTTAGGTGTTTCTCTGCTCCATAGGTAAACGGGTAGCACAATGCGCACTGGCAAGCAAGAAGGGGATAATGCTCGATCATTCAGCTCAAAGTCGATAGAGGAAGTTGTTTTCAAAAAGTCATCCTTCCAGCAAAAGCAAAAACCCAAACGACGGTGGTGCTGGATGGCAAGAATGGCAGCAATCTTGACTGCGCACTAAAAGCAAAGTTCATTCCCAAAGTTTGGTTTCTGATATCGAGGCATAATGCAGCCTGCGAGAGGGAAAAATGTCCGCACACACACACGCTTTCCGTCGTGTTTGCTGTGTGACGTACTGACTTAGGCCGAGACTGCGGTGAAGGTGTAGGTAAAGTGTTTTCTCGAAGAATACTTGAGCCTTCTTATGCTTATGCCGAGACCAGAGGTTCTCGTTCACCGGAGAACTCTTTCCTTTTATTGTCCTCCTGCCCTCTTATCGTTTATCGCTAGCCATCGAATGTGAAGGTAAAGTATTCAGTTTTGACAGGTCCGGGAAAGAGAAGTTTGTCAGCTTGTGTCTGCTTGCGCTTTTCGAAAATAATGCTATCTTTTCACAATTTTTCCATACATCCAGCAACGGGCAAACGATTACTAAATAGAAAGGCAGATAACGAAGCCAGCAATAGAGAGCGGCCGAAATTGTTGTTTGCTGAAAATGGGTGCTGCAGCGTGCCCGGCAAATGAGAATGCCTGTCCATGGTGGTGATAATCTTGCTGAGCAGCGTGCTCAGTTTCAAAACCGGGCCCAAGGAAGTATCTCAAAGAACTGTCAACTGTCAGCGAAAGTAACGTGCTCGATGAGTTTTGCCGTGCCTCAAATCATTCTGCCGTATAAAGCTAGGTAGGACCTGGCTTTCGTGCATAGGCAAGATAAGATTACAACATTGCCCAACATTGCCCATGTGATTAATTGTGTTCGACATTCCAGGAGCATATGAGATGGGAGTTTCAACGCGATGAGACGGATGTACATCATGCATACATAAACACCGAGTTTACGATCAATCTGTGGCAGTTCAAGCGTGTACAATCGTAAGCATTAGGTCAAACGATGTTGATGGAGTGGTGTGCAATAACCGAAGCAGAAAACATGTTTTTCTTACATTATTTAAAGCTGGCTTGACGCACGACAGGAATGTTTAATGCAAGCAAAATACTGCTATGAACGCAAATGTCTAGTGGGAAGTTTTAATTAACTTCATAGTACTGTTTGGCTTTGTTACAGCTTTCGTAGCTTGTTTTAAAAAAAACTCCGGATTTGTTTTTAGTAACTATGCGTATTCTTAAGTGAGTGTCCCGAAACTGTGAAGCTTTCAGAGAAGGCTAAAGGAGCAAAATGTAAATCACGGTTCATCAGAATGGGCAGTCTTAAGATGTGAGGTTTCCGGTTAATCTAAGTTTCTTTGTTTGTCTGCTTATTGGTGGCTTATGCTGCTGATGGGACTTAGCAGCACATTTTTGTGTGTGATATAATAAAACGCGACTACACTACCTCGTTGGTCAATGTGTTTGATTGGCTGTCGGTTGGTTTCACAACTGTGAAGTTGTAGAGAAAGTTTTAATTAATTCAATTGTTTTCCTCACACTTCACCCCTTGCCTCTTACGCTTCTCGACATGTCATGCCCGTTGAATAGTGCCAGGGGTTGCTCACATCCGCACTAAAGCTATCCTGCTATTGTCCATTTTAAACTGGGGTATGTATTACCTAGCACTAGATACGACCTCTCGGAAAGCTCTCCAGCCGTCCAGCGGTTGAGTCCGGTCGTGTTGTCTTTTATTGAAACGATCCGGGTGCTATCCTATTGTGGAGTTTTGTGTGAGAATCAGTAAGATGCGAAAATCAGCTCTACTTCCTCTCGAACAAGAATAGCATCAGGACTGGTTTGTTTGTGCAAAAATATTTCAACGATGAAAATCTCTTCTTGCGGAGCTTATCGCACGGGTTAGGGAGAGATAGGGGTCAAAAGTTGTCGTTGCTATTGTTATGGTGTCACTTCAGCGGGTAATAGTTGGGCTAATGAAATAGAAATTCCGTGCAAAGAATCAGCGATGCTTGGTAGGAGCAACGTTAGAGATGGAACTGAAGTTGTTAAGGTCTGAAATTGAAAAGCAAGATAGGTAAGCTAGTTTGCCAGTGGGGATTGCGGGAAGAGGTGCTTAGTTTCGGTGATCTTTCTAAAGGTTCTGAGCGCTTTATTAATTTTTTAAAGGATTTTTCATGGCAAATTGAACAGCTTCTATTGGATTGGATTGGAAGTTAATTTTCAAAAATTATACGATAATAAATGAATGGCACTACAGACTGCAAGTGCCGAAGAAGATAATTATTGACAAGAAGTCAAACATTCAAATTCCTTCTAAAACATGTTCCCCTTAGACTGTTCAAATTTTGACAGTTGTATATAGGCTTCACCGAAATGGAAATGAGTACTTACATTAGCCATAAATTATAGGTTGCAGTGATATCAAGCCGACTGCTTTTAGCCTTTTGAAACAACTCGCGTACCTGTAATGTGGAAACTTTTGCCAGTGAAATAAAACCCCGCATCCATAGCAGTGCCATCATGCTACTTCCATTCTCTCGTATTTTCCAGAACTTTCATTTTGCGCACCATCTGTGTCATCGTGGAACAATAGGAACGATTCGTTCCGGGGGAATGCTCGACGCATAAAGAGGGTCGTTCATCTTTGTACTGTATCATTATTTATGCAAATTAAAATAATTTCACGAGTATGCAGACAGGTCACGAGCTGGTTGACGTGTAGACAGTGGGAGCTTTCACGTACATGTAAATTACATCTTCCGGAAGCTACTGAGGGCATCTCCTATGCCCCAGATCATTGCAAGGATATCACCACACGTGTGTTGTGATGCCGTTGCAAGAGATGTATCCTTTTGTTATTATTGCGTTGGGACAGATGTAACGATTCTTTCATGTTTTTCATTCTTTCTCCGTGCAAAGCATATTTGTTTTCCGTCCAATGTGTTTTGGTGGCGTTCCACGAATAGAGCATTAAATGTACTTCAAAAAACGAATAAAAAAGAAAACAGAGTACGAGCATGTTTAACACTGCTGACAAAATTGGCTGACTATCACAATATTTGTTCCCGTTGTAATTTACTGCTTCGGACACCAAGAACTTCAACGTTAGCAGCGATGGTCTAGAAATGCTCCGAGGCGTACATACAAACAACACCCGGTGACCTCTTGCCACAATCAAAACGAACTTGTGGTCAAGCAGGATAAACACTTTCGGGTGTAATCCAATCAATCCGGAAATGATTCCGGATTAACAAACCTACCGAAGGTCCCGGAGCCTTCCGAAGCTTTCCGTACAAGATCGATATGCAAATGAGACGTTAGACGATGTATGGACCGACCCGACCGAGCGGCCACCACTGGCTGTGGCGGATCCTGAATGATGTTACATAAAATAGAAATGGGGGAAAAAAGACCAAAGCGAAGCGGGAATTGTTGTTATTGAAAGCTTCTGCAAACACTAACCGAACACCCGGACAAATGGTGAGTAGTGAATGGTACAATTCCCATCGATGCTGAGCACAGAAAAGGCAATGTAGATAATGGTGGCTGAAGCACTCTTGCAATGCGATTTGTTGTTTGCATTAGATTGCTATTTTTCTGGCTGACCCAAGCGAGACATTCAGCAAATTGCTCAATCAACTCGCATGGATCAGTCCATTTTGCGGTTGACAGACGATTGTTTCGAATGAGTTGGGTTAATTAACCAACAGCTGAAAGGTTGCATCCTTTTTTCCGACTTCTTCCCCTAAAAGCAGATGTCTCGGGAGGAACTCGTTGTTGGAATTTTACTTTAATGTCGGTTTGGTTAGGAGAGCCCATATACCTACCGTAACGGATCCTTGATGTGAATGTATCGATCGAGCGAGATGGCGCACAGGTTTAGAATGGAAGCGGTTGAACACATCACATCAAATGCGACCCATGTGTCACAAAACTGAGCCCCAAAGATCCAGTAGCCTGGTTGAAACAACAAACAATTCAAATATTAAGTACTTTCTATCACATTAAATGTCTCACACACTGGCAGCGTACCTAACAGGTCGTTGACACCGGCAAATGTCATCACAAGCGAGGCAACGAACAGGTCGGCGATGGCTAGTGAGGCTAGGAAGAGATTTCCGATGCGCCGTAAACTTCGCTCCGTGTAGATAGCAATACACACTAGAATATTGCCCGCTACTGACAGAAATATCACAATCGAAAGGAAAACACCTGCAATTGCATACGAAATACGGATTGGGACAATGGGGTTTGCTGGTTCACCTTCCGACCCAGGGGACTGGGTGTCCGGAAGTTGACGACGTGTCTTACTTACCGAGAAATGACATCGACAGGGGCGATAGGACATCAACATCGTCATCATCGCTGTCCTCTCCGGCACCGCCCGGAATTCCTGCACCACTGCTAGCACCCGTACCTCTCCCACTGGCATCGACCGAACCATCGGTTTGGTTCACCGACGTCAGATTGCCGATCGTCGTCGCAGACACAACCTGTGGAAAAGCGAAAGTGAACGTCACAGTGCGAGTAGCTCAGTCGATAAGTAGAGCACCAAGAGTACTTAAGATACTCGTGCAAAACAAAAACTCCCGCAGCAGCAGCAGCATTAGTAGCAGCCACCAGCAGCAGGGAAAAGCATCGTTCGAAAAAGGGAACAAACTCAGGTGCAGACGCTGGGAACTTCATCAATATTTATAACCGGTGTGAGTGTGTGCGTGAGAAATACGGGGAGTTATGATTATGTTTTGTTGCGTTCGCTAAGACTGATAAACAATGCCGTTCGAAGATGGTAAGCCGGGAAACCGCCATGGCAGCTGTATTTGCGTTCTTGCCGCGGTCTAGCTGCCTGTAGTCCGTCTTTATGCGAAATTAATATCCTCGTTTTATATTCAAGATACGAATTTCAATTTACCGCTCGTAAGTTTAATGTTAGGATGTGATTTGAGAAAACGAGAGCGCGTTACGTTAATCTGGAAGAACGAAAACAATGTGCTAATCTGCGCTGAAGGATCAAGAAAGCAAAGTGTGGCCTGCAATGGATATGTACGCACTGGAAGACATCCGCGTACCGAAAATCCCTACACCTGGAGTGAAACTTAGCGAGACTTTCGGGAAGTAGGAATAATTGAAGAAAGTTGTAATGAAAATGTATATTTGAAGTTTAAGCATTACTGCAAGCCGGTTGTTAAGACAGCATCACGTGACACATCGTGATTGAATCGTGGCACAAAAATATAAATGCTTTTCCATGGCAAAAAGTAGGATCTGCTGTCAACATGTCAGATTGATTTGTTGGCTTATTTTCAGGTTCTGGTGTTCCGCATTGCCCTTTTTCTTACCGATAAGTGATTATTTGTTTGTTTGTTTATTTGTAGGGCGTTGAAGTTAAATGTTGAAAAACATTTTGCCTTCCACATATCGGAAGCACTGATATCCTTGCGACGGACCATTTGGAAACAATGTCAGCTCGAAATAATACTAATGCAAAACGACATTCGCATTTTGTGCGAGATGGGTGAAGTACATTATTGAAACATCGCACCAAACGTACAAGCATCGAAAAAAAAAATTACCATTTGTAGCGCAATCTGCGAACTGGTTCCCACCGGGTTTTACAAGAGCGATATGCATGTAAACTGTTTTCGAAATGATATCGTTGCCTTTCGCTTACGCTGTCAACACACAGCAAAAGTGACGTGAAGACAGAATCAGTAGCGCAGAAAATGCGTTCGTTTTTCGCAAGCAACGTTTTGCTTGTCAATTTTTGTCAACCTCAAAAACGGGATTCGTTGGTTTGTGTAAGCAACACACTGAAATGTGCGGTAAACAAGTCTGTTGTCTTTTAAATTTTTAACTGCGATTTATACATTTGCTTTAAAATATCGCTTGCTGTTTGTTGTGAAGTATTCGTGTGCCGAAGAGCTAGATAAGGATGGTGACCTAAAATCAAATATTTAGCGACGGTTGAGGTTGAGGGAAACAAGCAGAGCGAGAAAGGTTTTGGCCGGTTTTGATCCAGCGCTCCGAGGCATTACAGTGGCATGATGGGTAAGATTTTTGTAGACATTCATTTTTAAATAGACCTTCGAAAACGGTACAATGTTTCAAACATAAACATTGTACCTGAGACTTGATAGAGAGGTATGGGCACGGTTGAATGATTTTACAATTTAACTCATCAGAAAATGAAGTCATTGGATTGAATTTCTATGTCAGTTTTTTAATGATAATTATTATGTATTATTATCAGTATTTCAAAGCAGACAAAGCAAAGGAGTTGTTTTCGAAAATAGATGATCAGCTATTTTCAGCCCACAATGGGATTGATAGAAATTTGATACTTTAAGTTATCAAGCACAAGAAACAATATATGTACCGTAGTGTTCTATAAATAGAACGGATTGTTGTGAAGCAAGCAATGTGGGCTTTCTTTCTATTTGTAAACTGTTCTACAAGTCTGTGATCTAGCTCTGATACTGACAGCAGGACGCACACCAAGCGGTAACAAGTTTCTCCCCGTGATTGTGATGAAATCGTTCTACCTTCAGAATTTAACACAAGTAAGAAAACACGGTAATCACTTGAAGAGAAAGTATTTTTCAGCCTAGCCTGGCCCGGGGCGATTGCCTTAGCCCGAGAATTCTATAAAGTATGAAAATAAGGAAACCTTTACGCCCAACTGTGAAGCGGACCATTTGCAATCCCTCTTCCGTTAGCGGGTGGTGATGTCCGACCGGGTGATGTAATTTGAAAAAAAGGCAGGAAGCAGATGTCAGAACGTGCAGCTAAACTGCGTCAACACAGCCTGATTTTATTGGATTTACTGGTTTGCGATGTTATTCGTTTTTGTTTTGTATCCCCCGGTACGGGGATCACAAATTCGTCCTGATGCTTGCTTTGTTTTGTAAACATGCAATAAACATAATATTCTACCTATTTATTAAAATAGCCGGAACATGGCTGGTAAATTTATTTTCAATGCGTAAACGAAAGATTTATTTATAATTGCTTTCTTGTCATAAAATGTTTGTAGGCTGTACATCCGCCAGCAACAAGCAAACATTCAACAACATTCAATTCCAAGCGGCATGATTGGTTTATGTTACATAACAATCATTCACTAAAAATCATGTGTATATTTGCCATTTATAAACTCTGGCATGAGTAGGATAAACAAGCAATTCATCGTTCAAAAGCACATAAAGACGTGGCATAATTTTCCTACGTAACGATTAGAAGTCATATTCATATCAACTAAGTTGTTCATTGCATTGTATGTCACTATCGTTGTGCCCTGTGTGGTTTTCATTTAACCCGTTAAAGTTAGCTTTGTCTTAGCTGTTCACCTAATCGTTGTCTGTCTTATGAACGTGGTGTCAAAATTTCCCAAAATTTTCTTATTAAGCACAACACACTGAACCGTCATTCTTCTAAGCTTTTACGATTTCTCGATTACGCAGTCCAAAAATGCTATCATCTAGTTCGGTAGCTAACATTTTGTGTAATATATTATTAAATCCTCACCGAATAAGGCATGCTGAAAATCACGTTGCAACAATGCAACTTTAAATTCATTAAAATCCGGAAGCCCTAAAACTGCAATGCAAGTTTAATCAGTTGTACAAGCACCGCATGTACGGCCAGGAACAGTTTGGCCATGATTATTTCATGCTATCTTGATTTTACATGGCATTACGAACACCGGGGCTCATTGTTAATTTTTATAACAGTGCTTCGGGCTTTGACAAGCGCTCGGTACGATACATTCATTGTATATAATTGAATGAACCTCGCACTGACCACCGACCGACGAGTTGTGCAAAACGGCGTGCAGAACTGATACAGCACAATACACGAACATTGTAGCATGCTGCAAGTAGCTAACAATGAACATCAGTTCGATGCATCAGTCCGTTCGTTCAATACCTTGCCTCAGCATCGATCCTTCAATAGCTGATCGACATTGTTCTTTTGTATGGATGTTTCCGTGCTACGAAAGCAAGTACGCCATGCCCATCAATTACAGAACCTTCCATTTCCTGCTCAATGTGCGCTAAAGGAAACAGTTCTTCTCGGTGTGGGAGTCATCTATTGGAGCTATAAGATAGCCGCTAGATGACAGTGGGCATCTGAACAATTTGCCATTATCGACGGCATCGTGTGCCATCCTTCAAGTGTTCCATGTCAAGTGCACATTGATTTCGGAACTGAAAAATGTTCATCAATCAACCTTCACCGTGTACCACCAGACAAATTCTATTCAAATTGTTTGGATTCGGTATGATTTAAGCAATTATTATTTGCCAGAGCATTTATTCTGCCAACATATTGTACTAATTAATGTACACATGTAGAATGCTCATTTGACTTATACGTCGATCGGTCAATAAACGTAAAAACGTGTGTACATGAATCCAACCCCCCATGAACCCAAGCACCGATGAAATTTATCAAAGACGGTCTTCTTCTCAATTCGGAACGACATATTACGCAACATGGGTTAAAGCCCAGATCCTATGATAATGCACACATTTACAAACACATACCCACATACGCACAAACTTGTTAATGTATGCCTACCGTGTGCCAGTAGAATTCCATAAAACAGCTAAATGTTGCATCGGACCACTAATATCACTCTATTGGAAGCAAAATGACAATAATTATTTTAAAAAAATCACTAACATCACATGGAACTAATAGCACGGATTGAACACATACTTCAAATGATATTTACACTCACAATCGAAATCATTGCACATTAGCAAAACTTCACAAATCCCTCATGCGACACAAATCCGAAATAAATTCGCCGTCGGTACGATTGGTACGGATAGAGCGGAGTTAGCACGGATCAATCGTAAACGTGATACCGGTTGAAACTGATCTTGTTCGGAAGCCTGGTTTATGGATATTCGCACCATTATTCGGGTTTGGAAGTGGTATACTGAAGATGACCATCTACTTGTTGGTCGTTTCCATCACGGATTTCGTTCGCAAAACGTACTTGGATATGGGTAAACGAGCCAGAGTGAAAAGGAGTACACGAATAAGCCGATTCTCATCTTGCTGCAGCACCGTAGAGGGCGAGGGTTTCGAGGCTGGGACCCGGTCACGAAAGAATCGTTTGTACGAATTCCCCTCAATTGGAAAAGTAGATTGCGTTTGAGCCTCTTGAGCTCAATTGAATAAGCGAGGGTTATCATTTTGCTTCGGCACTGCGTCGGTTCGAACCCGAAATGATGGTGGAGGTATGCTGCTTTTCCTTGGTATCTGTGTGCTATATTTCCGCGTTACTCTAATCTCCCAAGTTGCTACTTATACTAACTGACAGGGAATGGATCAGAACAAAAACTCCACGACAGCTCCACAGTTTCTGGACAGGAGGATAGGGTTAAGTATACAGAACTCTTTTTTTGTGTTCTCTTTCTTTCACGAAGATATGCATTACCCAGTGCTGAACCAATATCAACAAAGCACTAATGTGCCATCTGAGGTGTTGTAAATGGCGTCCATTATAGTGTGCAGTGGTTGTTTTAGGAAAGGCAACAATAATCCGATCTAGTGATGTTATAGTCAATTAGCAGTTACCTTCCGAGTTGCTGCCTAAGCTATTTCCATTACATTACAGCACTAAATGCAACACAGGCAGATGTACGAGTAATCGCTGTACATAGAATTCCAGTACGAGTGACGTCTGTTTGTGATAATACAATAGGCCAGTCTGTTGGATGTCCATTATGACCCCAACATATCTGCATCGAATCGGATCTGATCGGGTGAATGAGCTGAGATTTGATTGCATTTGCTTTAAATAACTCCTGACCCTGTTTGAGTTTAACTTTAAAAATATTTATTCCTAAAAATGTAAAAACTTTGCCAAATTCGGCAAGCAGATCGATCGACGACATGAAAATTGATTTTGTCTCGAAAGATTTGCCTTTCCACCACGAAAGACCATGATGATCATCATTTGTTGACGTACGGGTTGACTTTCGATTTCCTATTCCGGTCTCATAAATAATGGCTTCTTTTCTGAGCAAATATTATCGTCAACTTCGTGCTCAGCGTCTCACGTGCCATTGGAAGATAATGATTTCCGGTAAGTGATACGGTTGTGCTTCTGACGATGGTGGAATATTATTCTGTTGGTTGTCTTTTAATTCCAAAGCTCAACACAGCTCGTGTGCGTTTGCGACGATGGATAAACAAGAGAGAAAGAGCCCGAGCAGATATGGATAGCGAACGAACGAGAAAGAGAAACATATCAAAAGTGTGGCAGAGAACGAAGCACTGCATGCGCCACGAGTTGAGATATGAATGTATTATCAATTGCAGCAAATTGAAATTGAATGTTGCATCGGCTTCCCTGTAGAGGCACGTTCTCGTCGTTGACGCTACCCGCATCGGACCGGCCAGCAGTAGGAGTACCGGCGCTGGCGTTCCGTAGTGAGACGTCCCATTTCAATTAAAATTGAATTAAACGTGTCCCATACAAAGAGTGTGGTTCATAGATCGGCTGTACGGCGCTACAAGTTTGGCATTCCCACAACTGCACTATTTCTTCACCGAATGAGATATTGTTCTGAAATAATAATTACACATCAGCTACAAAGCCGATTATGTCGCACAAACTAAACATTAATGCCGTTTAAATGTGCCCAATGGTGGTGGTGTAATGAATTTTGATTTATTTCTAATGCAATACCTCGAAATGAGTACGAATCGTTTTAATAATTTACAACAAACATAGCGGAAGGGCATAAAATGTTTTTAATCGAAACTCTTGGTAGTAAGAGTTTCGATCAAGCTGATAGCAGTTTGAAACAGTCACACGAACTGTTCTTCGATTCATACGACTGTCTATTTAGATGGGGTAAAACAGGAGCCCAAAAATGGTAGATTCAGTTTTAGTGTTCTTAAATTTAAATGGAGAGAAGAAAGATTTAAGTAAGCTGAAAGAGTTATAATACGAAAAAGTTTGCCTAACCTAATTCTAACCTAATTCTATTCAACATTCTAAGAATGTTGAATATTTTACTTTGGACCTTTGAATCCCAAAAGTGTGTACCATGTCCATGCAGAACTGGACAAGATCAGCAAGAACACAACCCTTTGGCTTTTGAATAATGATTAGTGATGTGAGAAGTTTTCATGAAATTATAGCCAGTAGATCATTTTCATCAATTCCCATTGTAAAAGATCGCAGAAATTCGCAACCAGGTAACCCGGATTGCTAATAGTAGGTTTGATCAGTGGGTGTCTGGGGGCAGGACGACAACCATCCATCCAATAAAAAATGCAAACTCAGTATCAAGCTTACTAAGCTTAAATCAATGAAACTCTCTACCTTTACACAATTAGTCGCAATTAGAAGACAAACAGAAGAAGTATTGCAAGTTTCGAGGTTGTGAAACATCTATCAAATGGTTAAACTGTGACCGAAAACACTGCTTAGGGCTAGTTAAACAAGAATCAAACACTCAAGCACCAGTGCAAACAACGTATTTTTACATCATCAGCATTATAAAAGTTATCGGTTGTTAGCCTGCCTGGGGGAGGAATGCCTTGGATAAAATGGAGTATTTTCCAGAAAATTAATTGCTCGGATTATTAAGAATTATAATCTTAGCATCTCTTCAAGCACTTTTTATGCACAAAAGGTTAGGTAGCCGGTGTAAGGTGATGGCAGCCAGACCATAGGATAGTGACGATAAAATGAGTTGTTTAAATTCAACCGGAACGGTTAATTGAGAAAGTTTATGCGGCGAGCAGCGCGCCGTGAAAATCAACGTTCCTTGGATTGGCCTATCACAATCTTCGGCTGTTGGTCACAGGACAATCAAACGATAAGGAATCCTTAAGCTTCTGCGTCAAGGGGCCTGTGCAAAACTCTCAAACGTGAATTTTTGATGAGTGGTTTTGTTTGTATTAATACATTAGCATGGCTGTCAGGACAAGGGATTTTGTAATTAAAAATCTCGAACGAAAGAAAACACAATCATTGAGGTGTTTGTGCGCGCGGCATCTTTTGCACAGTGAATTTTAATGAAAAAATACTGAACTGAAAAAAATAAGTTGGGAGGCACGATTACATTATTACAAAACAATGAATTCATATTTGAACTTATTGTTTCGCCAGTAGAAATGATATATTGATGTTTGTTAAGAATTTATTATAATTTAAAAATCACTTACATTGTGACTGACAATCAAAAAGAAAAACAATCAGTTTTACGTTATAAAGTAACAATCATGTGCACAATTAGCACAGGTTGTTTTGTTATAAAAGCTTTCTATTTTCACTAGCAACAAAACTGGTTGCCACAAAGCTACATTGGTTGATGATGGCAACAAAGCGGCACTTGAAGCACATTATATCAACAATAAGTATCAGTTGTCGTACCGTAGGTTACCTTGTTCAAATATCTTCGTTGTACTAAGCTATTTTCCAAGAAAAAACACACTTCTTTTGTACATTGCCCTTGTACAATGATGAACAGATCACTGTTGACCACTTTGAAAACACCACTTCACAGAGTTTCCGATCCTTTCGAGTACTACAAACAGAAACTGTTGCCATTCAATATACTTCCAAACGAACCACTCAAAGCTGACAAATCAGGGACAGGGCAGGATTTTTTATTTGGAGAACAAACATGTACATTGTTTGATTGTCTGTGACATCCCACAGAAAAAAGAAATAGACACAATAATTGGATAAATATGTTTCAACCCCAAAACGGAATTCGGTCAACCACTTCAAAATCGGTATTTTTCTAATAGTCCTTTTTAAAAAAATCGGTATCTTTCATATGAAGAGCTTTCACATTGCTGACTAACTGTTGTATGAAAAGGACCAGTTATCCTTATTCATTCGTAAAGTAAAAAAAAAATTATTGAATTGATTGGTGCTTTATGTTAGTATGAGAACCTTCATGTTTGGTGGTAGTGTGCGTATAAATTGACTAAAGCATCATCTTTAATTGGATTTTGGCGAAGGCGCTTTATTATATGGCCAATTTAGGCTTTTTTGAATCGCTTGACATTCAGGATCGATGGTTGGATCCTTTGTTATTATAGATTTAGTTTGATTTATAATCAAAAACCTTTGTTCTTATTCTGTGCTAATGATTGAGGATATAAATGCACTACAATTCAGACTATCAGTATTGTACAAATACGTGAACATAAGGATTGTGGAGTTTATTCTCTGGAGAATATTAAAAAAACCAATAAAGCACGTAAATACCCTCCATTTAGGCAAACATTGTTCAATTCGACCGATGATGTTACATTGAAGGATTAAGAGAAATCGGTTTCTATTCAAGATGTGTAATTTAACCAATGGTTTTACAAGTCAGTTAAAGTCAGTGATACAAGTCGATGCATCAGCGTGTGCCTCGTTACGAAACTAAGATGTATAGTACTGCATGTGTCCAGTAGAATGATTTTCGCCGACATTGGACCAACTTACAACTTCGCCGCGCAGTACCCATATCCCCTTCAGTAACATCGCTGCTCGTGCGTGCTATCGGCTCGACTTCCAATTCCCGAGATAAAATAGGATCCATAAATCATAATAAAGGTTTCATCTGACGGACAATCAGGGCTTCTATAAATGAAGAGTGATAACAAAGGAATCGATTGTACTTTCTATTTACAGGCACCCGAATAGATGATTATTTAGCAGTGTGTGCTTCAAAACAAAATTCACAATAAATCGATGTGTACCTTCATCCAGCGATGGTAGCTTTAGTCATCAAAACAAAGCTTTTATTTTTTTATCGATTCATTTTCGTTTGGTTCTATAACCAATCTGATTTAGCCTACTTTTAGTGTTTGGTGTCTATAAATTATCCATCGCCAAAATACCAGTACTGTCCATCAGACAATATGAGAGTCTGCCAACTAAGAACTGCTTAATGTAATGAATATTCTAGAAGATTTAGTTTTACCTCAGAACCGCACACCTCAGTCTTTGTAACAGAGCTCCGATATGTGATTTGTTCCAATTCTTCGGACGTACTTGAAAGGCTGGGAAATCTCAAGACCATTGGAACCCTCTACACAGCATCCATTAAATCCTAATAATAAAATCGAAAACGTCGTTTCTTTTGCTCGGCCATTCATTCCACGAATGCATGTAAACCAATCAAATGAATAAGTAAATAAAGGGACGAAAACCAGGCAACCCAACAAGGTGAGGGTTGGTTTCCGTCCATTTCGAATGTGCTTCAAGCAGGAAGGTTTCCAGTTAGCTTAACATTCGTAACATAAACTTCAACATTCGACATCGAATTCTGACACTTGTGAAGTTTGTACGATAAAATATCAACTTTGATGTGTATAGGATGGGCAAGGGTAAAAACTTCGGTTCGATTGCACATTGCTGTAGTCGGATGTGTATCAGTGTTGTACAGTGCGAGAGAGTGAGCTTGCGAGGAGCAGCGGTAACCACATTAACTCTACTCACAGCTTAATTCGTACATCAAACGATTCAAAATCGATGCTAATGAAATTTTCATCCTCATCCGGAAGCGGTTTCCGAGTTGAAAGCTTGCGTCACGCCACGTTTTACGTCAGTTTTGTGTTATAACCGTTATCGTTGATCGTCTGATTGCACATGATGGGGTCTCGTGAGAGTTACAAACTGAAGCAACAACTATTTTCATTGCACTTGATAGGGGAAACATTCCTGGGCTATATTTTCACACAGTTTTTCAAAGTGGTGTTTTCGTAGTAAATTAAATTGCATCTCGACGTGTGAGGCTGCTGTTGATCTAAATTTGTCAGTAACGTAAACAATCGTTCTAAATTAATATCGTAAATCAAAATAGATAGGCAATGCTTGGGTGGTGTGTGTGTGTGTGTGTGTGTGTGTGTGTGTGTGTGTGTGGAACGTGCAGTCTTAACAAAATATGCTACATATTTGTATGGCAAAACAAATCTTATACGATCCTTGTATGGTTGCTTCTGGCGTACATGCTTTATCATGTGCGGAAAAATTCTAACATGCTCCACATTTTCCTGAGCTTGTATTATAATTGAATTCTTTAGTATAGAAGAGGATATCCCACTCAACAGGAGTAGTTTCCTATTTCGTGAGAAATATTTTCTAGAGCTTGTAGATTTTACTTGCTTTGTACGGTATGTTGTTGGGAAGAGCAATGGTACGATGAAAAGAAAAACAAAACAAAAACAAGCGTTTATGCACGTTGAGTTTATTTTGCGCAATAAAATTGCAGCAATAGTGAACATTTCTTATTACGATCTTCAAACCTGTTTGTTCAGTTTCCATTGTGTAACATCAGAAAACATAAATTGAAACGTAAACCAATCATGCGGAAAATGTAAAGTAATGTTTATGCTGTGTCAGCCATGTCAAGTTTATGGATATTTATTACCAGCAGACACGGGTGCTCGTACCACCTTCAACACAATACTTTTTTATAGTTCGGCTAACGAGAAACATTTTTCGTTATCGTGCCTTTCTTGGGACCATGCATGGGTGCTGCAGGTGTAAGAAAAATCAATGATCAATCTTTACCAACAACCGTAGTAGCGTGTTACAAATGGTACAAACTGGGAATAGGAACTTGCATTTTGCTTCTTGTTGCACCGCCACAGAATCGTAAATCGCCGTATTCGAATCCTTTTACGAGAGCAGCGTTTTTATTCACATACTCCAAAATGTTTGTTGAGGAAAAAGTGCAAACGATGGTAAAATATGGGACTTTAAGTGCTTTTCGTATTAGTAGATTGGTGTATGTGTAAACGAAGGGAGAAAAAAGTCCAATACCACAGCAATTCGTTAATCTCCACCTGATCGTAAACCTCTTCCAATGTCGTTAGTGTCAGCGTGGGAGAAAAGTTTCGACAACAAAGCAAATCATAATTAATTGATCGTTTGATGGGATCCCCGAGGGCTACACGCGAATTTCCCAACAAATACGCTGCCCTTACCAAAAACCCCCGGCCATACAGTTCAGCAAATCGGTGACAGACGAAACGGACGGGCTGTCTCGTGCAGTGTGACACCCAAAAATGAAAATGTGTCCCCGGTGCTTGACTGGTTGGAACGATAAAAATCTGGTCAAACTTTTTATGTGTCACAATCTGGACACGATGTCATAATTAATGTAATCGATTCGATCGATGTCTTTCCCACAGCTCACAGGCGTTTCTGTAAGCGAGCAACATTGCATGAAAAATGTGAGGTTATGCTTCATCCCGCATATAGCCGAATGTAATGATAGGTGATTCGATTCAGAACGCTACCGCCACGATCGGGATTCCGATTTCGACCCACATTCGATACCATCGATATCAATTATCACTAATGACGAAATCAATAGCGCATGGCACCCGGGGACGCGTTCTTCTGTGTGTACATTAGCAGGAAGTCAGGTATTCCGCTTCTTGGACGGCTGGCGATACGGAGTTGAATTTACGACAGCCGATTTTCGAAGACATTAGCAAAGCTACATGCGAAGCAACGAACGAAAGGCGTTTTTGCTTGAATGATGGGTGGAGCGAAGCTAGAATTTATAAAGACAAATAGTCAGACATCTTTGATGCTGGGGAACGATTAGTACCAGCACTCGTACGGGTTCACATGGTACCAATTGCGTTCGGTTGATTTCCTACCGGCTGCCGTTCTGTTGGCATATTCAATTTATGTTGCTAATGGGCCTCTAACGAACACAGTAACGAACACAAACATTTTCACTTCCAAACTCTTGCCCCAAGAACCACACAGCACCAGTGCTATTCGTTGAAGGCGAAATTGCTTATCACGGTCTCAAGCTGTGATGCAGTATTGCCAACGTGCCATGTACTCGAAGGTACACATTGATATGAGTAAAAATAGCTATCGTTTACAGATTAAAAATGGATTTGAAGTTTGAGAGCAGTCTAATTACTTTACCTCAAAACCACCATACGTCACTCACAATCAGTGAGGTGGTAATATTTGAAAAACTTGTTTCGTCTTTCTTCATCGGCCAATATCTGTCTAGATTTCTTCCTGTCTGCTTCAGCGTCGTGCTTAGCACTTGCGTGCGACAATAATGGTTCATCTTTTCACAGTAGTTCACCGCCTATTCTCCCAGTCTCATGTGAGTGTTTTGTGTGATAACACACAAGAAAAGCACCTAAACGGCCTCGTTCACATTCCTAATCTGCCAACCTCGTTGACTAGCCCGTTCGAAAGTGGAACACTGAGCCAAAGGATTGGAATGGTGGGAATCTTCTTCCTATTTCTTCGGGAGATTCGTTGCAGTAGAATTATTGAGTTGTTGTGTTCTGTCAGTCAGCTTCCAGTCAACTGTCGGTCGCTTTTATGTGGGACGTATAGACGTATAGCCCAAAACGTGCCATACCCGTATAGATGAAACAAGGTTTTTTGCTTTGCTATTTCGTCCTCCACTCAACCTGTGGTGGAAATCGGCTTTTTTTTTTCTTTTCCATTTCGCATTTCTTTTCCCCGTACTCAAAGCCTGTTGACGAGCATATGTCGGAGCAGTTAAGTTTTCTGTCAGCAGCACAAATAGGGGTCATCTTGTCTGAACCATGTGTTTCCTCGACTAGCACCGAACCGTACGGCCGCAGTCAATCCGTTTGCAGCGATGTTTCGTGTTTTACTGCTGAATGTGGTTTTCATCGTCCGGAATCACGCTAGTAGGGTGGTGTAGACGCATGAACATGAGTTTTATGACACAAGCACATAACGGCAGCAGCCCACTGGTTGGAATGTCATCCTAAACCTAATCTGTAAGGCTCGGATGGTACCGAAGGAACGTTGTTTGCTGACTGCACGAAACAAGGAAATCAAAAGCAAAAGTTAATGTTTAAAGTATCAATGTTTCAAGGACGGCTTTAATTATGGTGTCTTCGCTGTCGTGATGGAGGCGCCTGGTGCTTTATGAGCGCTGGTTAGTGTTGCTGTTTCGCAAGGAAGGATTATGGTTGGAAAAATAAGCAAAATTGTTTAACGCACTTGCTCGCAAGCAAAAACATTGGTTGGTGGAAGCAACCAATGTTGCTGTAAGCAAAGGGTATGAAACACAAACTTAACTCCCTTCAGGCTAATGAATGGGTTTACCATATTGTTGGCATGTTTCTGACGTGTATCTGTGTGTGTCTGTGGTCAACTAATGTTTATGCTGCGGTTAAAAGGTGGGAAGAAAAGAGTCAACTGTAAGCATAAAATCCCAGCCCCCGTCAGAATAACAACGGTCGTCCGGTGCGCTCCTTTTTAGCTACCTTGGGCAAATGGCGAATTGTTTTGGAATCATAAATTATTGAGGATTTTATTCACTTTCACCTCCCGAGGGAAAATAACCGATTCGGTCGGTGCACGGAAAATAGCAGCCAATCGAGGTAGGGAAATGAAGCGCGTCGTGATAAGTGGATTGTTTTCTAGCGTAAAAGTGTCCTCACCGAGTGGTGAGTGAAAAAAAAATGAAGGTGCGAAGATGGCAGCATTGTCAAAGGTGTGCCCAGGCAAAGAATCATTGACGGCAGAGGTGGCCAAAAGGCCAATAAATCAGCCGCCAGCACTGCGGGATCGCTTAGGTGTGTGCGCGTGTAGGATGAAGTCATCGGGAACGAAGTCTCTTTGGACTTGTTAGACAAAATTGATGGTTTGGGGAAGGTCTGAACCACTCCTGGGACGGTACGCAGTTCGCTGTTGGGAGCTGCTCTTGTTTTTTTTTTGCCCACGAAATGGATGTGCAATGGATTTGGAGCTTAAAGGATTTTTCGTGCTTCTTAAAAATCCTTTCTGGTGGTAAGTCGGCTTAGCAGAGGTTTTTTAGTAGCGACGATTGTGCGAGCCGTGTGTGTGTGTGTCTTTTTTCGTCGGCCAGGATGTAATTGAAAAAAATACGACAATGGCACATTTCAAGATTTAGTGACGAACCAGCCGAAAATGGGGAGGAATAGGACAAAGAACGCCCCGGCACACACATAAAGCTTGCTTTCATTTGTTCGCTGCTATTGAGGAACATTGTCTTGCATTGAAGGAAGGAAGAAAAATGTCTACGACAAATAAATTCTCCTGTACTCGGGTGAAAATGGCATTCATACCTTAGGACTCAAACGAACCGACAAAAACAAGCCACGAAAACGTAATGAAAAGGGTGAGAAAGGATATTAAAAAGTTTTCCAATATTATTTAAGTGGTTAGAGAGTGTCGCCTTCGTTCAAACTTTCAATGATGCCTTTGGGTGATAAATTAATACCATTGAACAGGTTTCCCAAGCACACCGAAACACACCGAATACTCGTTTAGAATGGAGCGCGCTCCAATCGTCTCATTCCTCATTTCCTGTTGTGATGTGCGGTCCAACGATCGTGCTAGGCAACCGGTGGTTGGTCGGTCGGTCGGTCGGCAAGGCCCAATCAATATCCGTTGAACATTTTTAGAGCCACCGTGTAGTAGCGTGACACAAACGAACTGTGAAGCGCTCGGTGGCAAACGACGTTGTCGGTTCATAATAATAAATAGGACAACATTAAACAGCCTGCCCGGGGAGACAAATCGTAACACACAGTTGTTGCTTCGCCCGTATTTTCATGGGACTCGTCCGACTAGCGTAAAAATTTATGCTTAGATTTTGGTGTGCTTAGGCATGCTGGTGATATGGTTTTGGAGACAGAGTGAGCGAAAAAGGGGGAGAGGCTCGGAAGATAAGCTATGTGGAGACTATTTGCGGGATTAAAAATGTCTCATTCAGTCGAAAGCCCAATAACTTTGTTCTATTAGTAGAACGTTGGGTGGCATTTAAACACTCCTGGCAGTCGTATTTGTCAATAACCGTAAATCACGGCAAGTTTGCTTGTCATGGTTTGCTGGCGACCAGTATTGTTCACGTGGGAGATGTTTATAATAATTTAACGTTGCGTACGGTCAATCGGTTGCTGTTTGTTTATTGCCTAGTTCTTTAGAGGCTTACATACTCGTTTTCAGCGAAAGGTACATAAATTTTCAACACGAGTAATGCACTGACATGTAAATATGCGCATTTTACTCCGAACATAAAAGTGTTCTTAATATAATCTGCTTATTATACGAAACATCATTATTTTAACCGTTTCAGATGTAATGAAGTAGCTGAAAAATATCTGAATAATTCATAACGATAGATCAAAACGAACTCTGGTGAAACAGATATCGATTTTAGCTGTAACAAAAAAGATGCGTATAACTGTATCACGAAGTACACAGGAAAAACAGACAACGAAAGCTTGCCCGTTGCTCCACCAAGAGTACATTGTAAGTGGAGCCCTCATTCGTTCACTCTAAAGATAGAACGGTTTCCGTTCTAGATTCGCTGCTGCTTCCCTCTGCACGTTGTCTCGCAGCTGAGGGAAGGTTCATTAAAAATACACCCGTTGTAACAGTGGGAAATTTTGCCGCCGAGAGTGTGAAATGAATGGCTGACAATGAACTTCAGAATACAGTATGATTGTGGGTGCCTTTTGATTGTCTTATCCGGGTGAGGAAACGGATAAAAATTTTAGTCAATGCACCAACGTGGAGAGTGGCGTACCACTCGTAAGCGACACAGCAGACGGATACCGAGAATAAAAAACGAGAACCGAACGGCATTTGAAGAGTAAGCTTGCAATGGTTTTTGTATGGGAAGACACGGAACAGCGAACTGGGATTTTCATTCTGCTCGGCACAGGAAGTTGGGCCAAACCGTTCAACCATTTGGCGTTAATTAATGTTGCAGTCATACCAACTCAAGGATAATTATTTATCGTAACACCAGCCAACCGGCAGGCGACCTTTTTTTTTTGTTTCCTTCCTGCCAGCCGCGGTCTTGAAGTGATGGATGGAATTGCATCCCTTAAGCAGCGGAGACTAATTTCGAGGCGTTTGGACGAGGACATCAAGCGCCAACGAAATAGAATGCAATCATTGCTTCAACTATCAGTCCACTACACAGCATAGTGACAGCATCACTAATGGGGGTGGCTGTGGTTGTGTTAGAAACAATTTGTCATTTCCAGACCATGAGAAACGCTCTCGGTAGCTATTAACCATAAAATTAATGATTTATATTTCTGATAAATGAAGGAAAAAAGAAAAAAGGATTTGTTAAGCGCTACTGTACAAAAGTAACTAGAGTAATTGTCCATAACAAAACAATTCGTTCAAATGTTGGGTTACCTTTATCAACGTAAGAATTGCATAAAATAATAAGTTTTTCTATGAACAAGCCGACAAAAGTCTACATAAGTCTCGAAAGTCTACATTAATTTTTTGTGAGTCATGTATAGTGTTAAAATTTAATCTTCTTACATGAAAGATTAACAAAATATATTTTATTTTGTGTTTTACCTGCAATGTTACCGGTTAATATGTTTGCGACCGTGTTGATAAGTAATTCACCTTCCATCGAATGATATTTTATGCTCTTCAAGTCGGATTATCGTAAAGCTAATCTGTAAATTACTATTGTACACGGTACGAAATAATATATTACATAAAAAAGCAAGTGGGTCTAAAAATTCAGTCATCATTGTTGATGGCCACCTTTTTATTTACTGTACCACTTTTTCATGCACCTTTCAGCCGCATCGGTGTGTTCAATATGCGGCCAGCGAACAATTTGATGAGCAATAAGAAATTCATCTTCACCGTTCGTTCTGCCCAAGTCGTAAACGTGTCTTATGTACTATTCAATATTTGCCATTGGAGCGTTTGGTGTTATTGTTGCGGCGTCCTTTGTGAGTTTGTGTTTCATGGTGGGTAGAAAAAAATGAAGGTTTATTAGCTGATATTATGTTGAAATTTTCATAGAATATTTTTATCACATCAAACAGTGTGCATTCTATCTGCTCTAACGCACATCAACAAGGCGAGCTATATTCATTCGGTGGTATGTGTTAAATATGAGAAATTGGTTGGAAGGCATGCCACGGTCGATCAGAAATTCCAGAAATGTCATATAAAAATAATAGATTGTGTAGCCATACATTTTCTGTGTGGTGGTATGAATGAAAGCAATTAAGAAAAATTGCTTGTTAGCGTCAGTAAATAGATTTTTTTATCTATCACTTAAAAAGGTAAAATATACTTTTTAACGTATATTTTCTAAAAGATTCAGTACTTCGTAATAAATTATACCATTGCTTTGAATTTTGTAATCAATAAACTTATTTAGAGACGGTAGGTGCGTCAGGGGCAGCCCGGTGGTGTAGGCGACAGCGGCGCCGGTCTACAAACGGCAGGATCGGGGTTCAAATCCTATCCGGATCGTCCCCCCGTAGTGAGGACTGACTATCCAACTAAGTGGTATCGGCAAGTCTAGTAAGCCATTTCGATGGCCGGCGAGACCTTAGAGGTCGTTCAGCCATGAAAAATAAGATGCGCCAGTCTTTCGTACGGCATGACCTATGTCTTCAGCCAGGCAGGATTTCAAATCCCTTTCCGATCATCCCTCCGTACGCTGGAATGACTTTTTGTAAGTTTACAGTTGTAAGTTTTTGTAAGTTGTAAATTCAACCAATGCAGATTGAACTGCTATGCCAAAACGTTTCATGGTTGAGGTGTCATAGAAGAAGAAGGAGAAGACGAAATAGAATAAGAAACTTACTTCCAATCAACGACATACAAAAACAGCATTTGATCAAAAGAAATATTAATCGGATATTTGGATTTTATTTTGCTTAAAAAATCCCTTCAAATATCAAAAAAGATTGCAAAAGGGTCACTGCTAAACAGGGCGCATAAAAATGATCCTTTTTTTTTAATAACCATAATTCAATGTGTCAGTCAATTTAGTCCAATGGTTTCGGTTGAAAAGATGTGTAACTGGTTCCATCGGTCTTTCGCTGCAAGATCTATTGCCAAATAGATGAGCTTTCAAAGAAAGTAGAAGTAGAAGTAAAAATCCGACAGAAAAAGACAATTTTGCTCTCCTTCGCCACTTGTTAAAAATGTTTTGGCAACCCTTTTCTTCGTGCAACCGTCGATACCGGAAGGAAGGCACAAAATGTATTCCTGCTTTACCATTTGCTATACCAAACTTTTCCAGTCCCTTTCAGCACTAAAATGAGATAAGGCATAGACCTTTTCAACACTCCCGCTGTCAGCAGCAACATCGTGAGCAGCGTAATCAACGACGCCATCATCGTTGGCATCATCAACTAATTTATGGGGATCAGTTTGGGTTTCGCCCATTTTCATGTTAGTACACAACAGTGTAAACTTTCGGCCTCATTTAAAGGATCTTTACCGGGGATTATATCATCGTGTGTCCGACTGTTGTTAGATACCCGCCGTCAATTCATTCATGAAATTTAAATTCATTTCTGACTTTCTGATGTCGATGCACATGAACGTGCCTAAGTGATGCTGGAGACCAGCTCTGTGCGACTTTCGGTCGCCAGAGCCCGAATGTCGATGTCAGAAATTTGCTACAATTTTACATACTGACAGCACCAATACCTGTTGACACTATGGCAGAAGTGAAGCAGACGCGTCTTAAAGCTCCAAATAAATCACAAGGTTACAATAGAGTACTTTTTTCTAAAGCAAACGGTTTACTAAACTTACACAAAGCCCACAAAGAAATTTGTGAGCTATCGTATTTCACTTTTCGTTTTTCGTAGAACGATCCACTGTTTTTATTCAAATAGGGACGCATCACAGCAGAGAGCAGATTTTTCTTTTGATCACGTCAGACAAGCCAACGCATGTGCTCTAAGGTGGTAACTTGAGATTTTGCTGTTCCGCATCAACAATGTCATCTGAGCATCGTGCCCACTTTTCCTTGGCAGCTTAGCTGGGTGCTGCTGCTCCACTCGACCAACGGTCACGGTCGGTTTATGGCAGTTAGAGAATATGGTTAAGGAATGGATGAGTATCACTTATCTCCGAGCCGCGTCTGAAGGGTGTTGGTTCCACATTAACACTGTTGATGGTTCTTCCTTTCGTTGGTACACTTGGCTTGCGGGAGTATCCTTCCGTGCCCAAAGAGATCCGTTTAAGTCCCTATCTGCTGTTTCGCTGCATGTATCAAGGCGAGCCAGGACGTGTACCGCTACCATTTAAAGCTCAACAGTGGCAACGGGTACATCCCACGTGGAGGACTTAATTATTTCGAGATAATTATCTGTGTAAATTTCTGTCGGGATCCGTTGCACAGGTGCAAAAGTTAAAGTCACCGAGTCGTTGTTAAGTACACGGTGACTCAATGGATGCAAAAGATATGCTTAAGAAAGAAACAGTTTATCGTGATTTGAACTATTCATCTAAAAATAATTTGGGTTCATGGGATAAGGTTTTTTTGTTCACAACAGTAGACAAATTTTAAGATTGTTTTTTCAGTTAATTTATATTCCTTTGAAGAATTCAATTTTTTTCAAGATACTTTTATTAGCTTAAAATTGTATTTTAATACGAAGTGCAAAATTTTCAGTATTATCTACTTTGTACTATATTTGTGTAAGTAGAAGGTATGAATTTTTTCTCCGTATTCTTTTCGGTCAACCAGTGTGATAACACAGTCAGGTGTTGATTAATTCAGTACTTTTTTTGCGACCGTCTGGTTTACCGCCCACTTCCGAGTCACAGCAATAAAGCGCCCATTACAATTCCGTAGCTAGGGCGAGGAAGCTATCTTGAATAAAACATAAGCCAACGCATTCAACCAACCGCGTCCAACGTATGTTGGCGATTAACACATACGTTGTACAACTCAGTAGATCTGGTTGTGGTTTTGCTTGAATCTTTTTTGTTTTCTTACGTTTGCTCTTTAAGTCGGCAGGTTATACAAAATTCAAATTGATTACTCTTACTCAATAAGATAATTTTAGACACAGTTTAGAAGTACGCAGACAAAGTAAGAAAGAATAAATGATCAAATTTCAACCACGTGCACAACACTGGCCGAATTTGATTTTACATAAGTAAGCTAAAAACTCATGCAAGAGAACATTTCCATGCCATACAAAACATATGATAAACTGTAAAATTATGTCTTGATCATGGCACCCAGTACCGGATTGAATGATCAATAAAGGTTGTATGCATCTCGGTACGGTGTGTTCTCTATGTCCGGTACAGTAAAACTTTTACAAGTGAGAAATAAACCGTCATAAGCAACAAAAGTGCCAGCGAAAGCAGCAAAGCAAAGGACCGGCTTATCCGAAATGCATTTGCATTGAATGGGTTTTACACGTCCTTGTTGACTTGATATTTTCTTCCCTTCGGTCGTAAAAATGACGCGAACCTTACACTCTCGAACCTTTCAACTCGTAACGTCCTGTGAACGTACTGTGCAGCTACTTTGCCAAATTGCAAACATGAAAATGTAAATTGCTAACAGTGAAAAAAAAAGTAAAGTGAAAAGAAACCACAAAACAAAAGCAGACTTGTGACAAAAGGCTGCGTTGTAACGCAATGTTTTCGTTTGGTTTCCGAGCGTACTCCACTGGAGAAATAAAAAAGATGGAACGAAGTCACCAGTAACTGTACAGCAAGACTATTAAAATTTTAAAATGAACAACATGACAAAAACCAACTCCAACACTTCTCACTCACACACACACACACACACGACGGGGTAGAAAACTGGGAACTATAAACAGGCGAAAGGAAGTTTCATGATTCCCGAAGTCGTGTGACTCTACAATTCTTCTACACAAGGCTGCTGAACATGGTGCGTACTTGCTTCCATTACCCATATCCCTGCAATTCGTTAAGATTTTTTGGTTTGTTTTATTATTTTGCCTCCGATTTACCTAGCTTTGATTGTCTGCGGTGTACCCGCCAGAGAAGAACCGAAAAGAACGAACGGCAAATGGATTCCGACATTTCAGCGTACCGGTGGCTGGTGGTGGCTTCGGAAGTGAATTAAAAAGTATGTCAAATGCGGTTAGGACTGAAAGCTTTTCCATCGTTTCTTCTGAAAAGCTATTGCATTCGGTGCCAATCATCATGAACCGTCAACCTCAATAACTATGCTGACAAAGACGACGATGAGTTAGCGGAAGAGCAAAAGAACTGCTGCTGGCTTGTAAGTCGTAGTCGTACCCGTAATTAGCATGGTACGGCACCGATGATGATCTCATCATGAGTCCGTGGAATCCTCGTCAGCTGTCGTATCTTTGGTTGCGGAATTCTTTTCCGCGTTCTGGTCTGAATGTACATTTGTCTGTGCACTTGTCTGTGTGTGTGTGTGTGTGTGTGTGTGTGTGTGTGTGCCACTATATAAGTTTGAAGGTGTCAGAGTGTTTTATTTATTCTAGCAGTACAATTTACATTTCAATCGTCACCTCAAATCCATTTTGTAGCAATGCAAACTACTTTTTCATGGCATCAACCACTCTTCTCCACAGCTTTCTTATCAACGCAACCAGAACGGAATTCAAATTTGTTAGCTCTTTCTATCTCTCTTGCTTCTCTTTTTATTCTTCTCTCTTTCTTTCTCTCTCTCTCTCTCTCTCTCTCAGATAAGTGACATGATAGTAGTAATTGAGCACGAGCAAAAGAAGTGCATCTGTGTGGTCTGGTCTGGCGCGGCCTCACACAAAATGACATGCAGCTTCGTGCGAATTTAAAAGCTGTTACAATATTTGCGATAGATCTTATCATTTTTCACCGTTGCGAGCATCGGTGCGCATTGGTGGAAAATCAATTTTACACGATGCATTTCAAGTGTACTCAATTCGCAAGTTAGTCAATTTATGCTGTGTTCAGGTTCGTCGTATCGACAAAACGGGCTTTTTTGTAGGATTTTTGTCCATCCTTGCCATTTAATTCATAAAGTTGGTGTGAAAAAATGTCAATTCGACGCGATTTTAAACACTTTAGATTTGACGCAATCGAAACATTTTAAAATATACCCACTGTTAAGGTTTTTTTTTTTTTATTTTAAAGTGTTGCTGGTAATGCTTATATTGATTACAATATATATAAGCATTAACAGCAAGCAGTTTATATTTATTACAATAAAATAAGTTTCAAACCCAAAACAAAAAATATCTTAAGTTCAATCGTGGTATAACCCGTTCCAATCGTGTTTAAAGGCCGACCGAATCTCACAAAATCCTCAATCGAAGATTTTATCTGATATCATCTAATGATCGTGTACACGAAGCTACACACGATTCCAGAAATATATCCACTTATTATTAGGTATTAAATCCCAATAATTTTTTGTCTCATAGAGCAATAGAACTGAAGACTAACAGAATGATTTATAAACCATATCTATTGACGTATATGACATATAAAACTGACATCAGTGCGAATATCGAATAAATACGAGCTGTGAAATGTATGTTCGAACTTATTTTTCATTGTATACATTCCACGATGTTTACTTAACGGTGTTTTTGTCATTGTTCTTGACAGGGCCGTTTATCACAGAAGAAGATTGAACAGTGGCATTGAAAACAACAGTGGTTCAGCAACTATCGCTCATTTCAGAGTCGTTTCGAAGCATAAGCAAACAATGTGAAGAATTTAAGTATACTTACACGACACGACTCGAAGAAGGGTACGCTGTAAGCCCTAAACTTTCATTATGAAACGAGAAACGGCCCTGAACCTTGTACGAACCTTTAGAACGGGGTGTGAAACATAAAAGGTTGCCACATTCCATTACTCTATTGAGTTATAAATTGATCCCATTACCGAAACGTTTTAAATTCCTTGTCGAGCATCCCGAAATTCCAGGGCAAATCTATCACTTCCCAATCGACCTTAAGATCCCAGAAAGAGATCCTTACGTACGCACCCACAAGTCTCGGGTGGACTTGTTCCAAGGCGCCTATCGAAAGTTTACATCTCTTCCCGTGACATTGATTTTTACTATTTTTCAACGACTTGAACCATCCATCCACTTCATGATGGGCGACCAACCTTTCGGAACAGGAAGCCAATGCAGAAAACTTGACGATCGAACCAAGCACACCGCATGGTTGATCAAAGGAATTTATGTCTTCCGAACACCATCGGTGAAAATGCCGAATGGCAGGGTAATAATGGCAAAAATTGCGAAAGGTGAAGGTGCGAATGAAGTGGAAGAACATAAAAATGGTGAAAAACCCGCATATTTTTCTTCATCACGGGCACGTTTCTTGGCTTCGTTTACTTCTAGATTGCCACCCAACGGACAGCTCACACTGGCATCTCAAGCCGCATCATGCTCATCCAACGAACTGAAACATTTCCCCATTGGCATTCTCGATCGTCGGGCTCACTGTCTCGTCCCATCTTTAATTCAATCGCTAGTCAGGTGTGAAAATTGGTCGGAAACCTTGTAAATTTTGCTTCAACTACCACGCTCCACCATCCTCCTGCACCTCATCATCCCAGCCATCATTTCCGCAACCAATACTAAAGCGAGTTGTCTACTTTCTAGCCGCTCCCGGCATAGGGCAAGCGGAAGAGATTGTTGGAAGATGGCGAAGGGACGAGAGTCACAGCCGCAAAAGACTCACTTTGAGCCGTGCAAAGCAGTGATGAAATACATTTCATCCACGGAGGCTGTGGGTTTATTCTGAGATTGAATTTATTTCACGCTTTCCTCATTTCCAATTTCCCACAAGCCTTGTATTATTTGGCGCTGTGCGTTGACAGTCGCTTTTCGTCGTTGGATGAGAAATAGCATTGTTGGTGAGGGGAATATACAAGAAGAGGACTAGGGAAATGAAATGAAAAGGAAAAATAAAAAACAGGAATCGTAACGAAGGCTGCCAACTGATAAAGAGGAACAAATGGTGACAAGCGCCCAGTGCGACGAACCGCAGTAAAAAATGAACTGTCATAAATTCCGCTCAGGTATGAAAATGAACACGCACACACGTTGTGTTGTCGTTGGCGCCAGCTAAAGATTTCCATGTTATTGTTGCTGATTTTTCGTAGAATCCGTTTGTTAGTGTGTGTGTGTGTGTTTTTTTTTGTTCACTTGTCCTTCCCATTGTTTGACAGTGTCGTGTTTGCAGTTGTGATTATGCCAACAACAGGTTCCCCGCTCTGACAAGTGCTGCTTTGATATTGATCATTTGTGGGTGCTAAAGATCCCCGCGTAATGTCCTGCCCCAGAACACACAGAGTACAGAGAACGAACCGGTTCATGGAAATCCAGTTCGTAGAACCAAAGAAGGGCGAGGCGAAAAACAAAAAAGAAGCCCATACCACCCTACAGTAACAGCTATGGACAGCCTGTTAGCTTCGTTTGTTGGTTCCGGAAAAAGATTCAACATTTTCCGGTCGAAGGAGTTTTTCCTGCTTGCTGGGCGGTAGTGATTCGATCAGAATCATCGTGCTCATGTCTTTCGCTTACGCATGGGAACACTTCAGTGCGTTGAAGCACATTACAGGCACTGCTGATGTGACCGACTGTTGTGTGGAGAAGGCGTTGGGTAGCAAAGAGATGGAAAGCCATGAGTGCGTGAGAAGACTAGAGTAACGAGCGGACGCAAATGATTCGATGAACGAAGATCCCATTTTGAGCAAACCTCCGCTACATGCTCGCTCGGCAACCCAGCCTTCTAAAGCTCCCCGGGATCGAACTTGTCGTCGTCGTCTGCTCGTCAAAAGGAAGGGATAAATTTAGCTCATTAACTCAATGCCATCGTTTCGCCGTCATTTTGTGTCAGCCATTTAAGAGTCGCTGGGTCTGTGGGAAGAGAAATGAGGGTTAACTGCTGCTCGGAGGGGGGTTAAGATGTTTCGCCACATTGAAGCTGCTTGATTGAAATCTCGTCCCGATAATCATGTTGTGGAGATTTAAAGAATTTATTTCCCCTAGCAATGTACACGCTCAATCTACCGAACCCAGATACTGGAACGTAATTAGATCCCGCCCCGTGAGTAACAGATAAGCAGGTTGATGAAGAAGCTAAACCCGGTGAATTTTAAGTAAAAGCTGACGGAAACAGAACGTGGGATGGATCGTCCAACCCTCGAGGACTCTTTACATTGATGAGACGGTGGGGCTTTGGAATTCTGTAAGCAACAATTTCTTTTCCATTTCTTGCTACATTCCATTTCTTGCACATAAATCAATTTATGCTCATACTTTTTTTTTGTGATTAAGATAGTTAAAGCTTCAAGAATCATTAAAATATTATTCAAACTACAGGTTTCTTAAACAATTTTCGATTTTTTTACCCGCTGCTTATAACGCTAATAAATGCTTGTCGAATGCATTATAATGCAGACCGAACTATTCTCTTCGTCACTTCTCACGTCACACAGTCAAAACAATGGTGTTAGAATTGGGTTCTGTTGGTTCGTCACGATGACCTGCTACCATACCTTAGCATCCAAAAAGCTCCTGCCGGTACAAGATTAATTATGCATACCGTTTGCTTGTCACCTGGTCGTAAGCACTGAATAGTACCAATCAGCTGCCGAAGAAGGCGACGAGAACGTGATGCACAGGGGAAGGGAGGCAGGAACTCAAACACAAGCACCATGCCGAAAAGCTTCCTGATATGTCCCGCATGATGCACGACATCCTTGTAGAACGGAGGGATCGTCGTATAATGCATTCATGAGACAGTAATGTTGGTAGTTGGTAGGTGCTGTGTTTTGCGAGCAACTCAACTTCAAATAATTAGTAAAATGAATAATACAGCTCTTCACGACGTGTTAGACCCAGCAGCTTGAAGCCTTTTTTCAAGCTGAAGCCGGGATAAACGGGGGCAATCGTTGTTCACCTAAATTTAATGAAATTTACTCTGCTCCGTTTGTGACATGCCGATTACTATGAACAGTGCAGGATGGTTTACAACCTAGCAGGGAAATGTGGTGTATCCTACTATGCATCCTAACCTACTGCTTTCCAATGCATCCTACTTGAGCATCGAACAACGCTACACGTTGGCACCATGAAACGCTTATTTCAATATATTCTATCACCAGTAGAAGACCCGACAGGTATGATGGGTATACAGCAAACTTTCGGCACCCAAATCCCGAAGCTCCCAAGCATTGCGAAATTTTCTCTGCATTCAAACCTCGCCAGGGGTTCTTTTCAATCATGAGTGGGACAGAAGGAGAAACTTCGTAGAAAACTTTATCGCCCCACTACTACCGAATGGGAACGGGAAAGGGTTTGGTTGTACCTGTAGGAAACACTTGGAAAACGAAATCAATAGTTTATTGCACAATCTCTGGGGCAATTTGTAATACGCTTCCTTAACGTTCTAATTTCGACAAATCAACTTTGCATTTTCGATTGGCAAACTATTTCTGCCAGTGCACTAATTATATGCTATCATAAGATTTGAAAGAGCAGGTAATCTTTTCAGTATCCTAAAAGGATTCTGATAAAACTTTACGGTCGTAAGAAACTATGTATTATCTTTTCGGTATGAAGTTTTTCTGATGTTTACGGGTTCCTAGAACAGAGAGCACTCTGTTCTGTGTACGTTAAAGTTAATAACAACATCAAACTGTTTTTTAAAAATGATTTTCCGTTGATTGGAGAGCAAATCATCGAAAATAGAGAAGCTTAAAAAAATATTGTAGTAACTCTGAACATTGCATAGCAGTATCGACATTTTGTAACAACAAACAAAAAATTTAAAGAAAATTTATAGTAAAGTTGTAAACGATGGATGTTTATCGCATCTAAATAATTGTTTGATTGATGGCATGTTTTACAAAATCTCGATATGCATTCAGGACCAATTGCTAGACTGACTTTTTGTCATGAATCTACCCATTTGATGGAAAAAGTGCTTATAAATTATTCATGTTCGTGCACTCTAAACTGGTGACATGGTTTACCCGCCTATCATGTGTACCTCTGGGTCAGTTTACCTTAGGGCTTCTGGGTACGCTTTCTCGAATGCCTGCACCTACCTGCACACATTCAAGCCTTTCCGAGCACGCCATACGTTTTTAAGGTTATACGCTCATCACGTAACGGAACTTTCAAGGGAACCGATTCGTATCGAACTCCGCATACAACACTGCATTCTGGCATAAAACGTGGGCGTCTATTATACCACAGTGGCAATGTTGCTGCAGATTCATCAGAGTAACGTTTGCCGTTACTGCTCTAACAGTAGTAAATGGCACAACGCTAGTGTAAAGCCCTGTTAGGACTTTAACACGCACCGTTTGGTGAAAAAGGGAAAGCAAAGATATGAAGCGAAAGAATAGTTGGAATTCGGAGAAGGGTTTACGTAACGTGAAAAGAATTGCCCAAACCTTTCCGTGCATGGTATTACGGAATTCTAACCTCTATTCCACTAAAGTCGCTTCCACTTCCATCCCCAAACATCCCGGTGTTCCGTGTTTCGCCGCCGTATCCTGTTGCTGTTGGCTCTCTTGCACCTGTCTAATGGGATCTATCAAAAATGAATTATGTATGAGCGAACGGTTCGGCACTGTGCAGAAACAGAAACTTCATTCATTTCCAACGGCTGGATTCGTTTCTCCCAAAACAACACCGTGGCGCTTAGGTTCTGTTGTAGCTAACCGACTCTTTGGCAGAAAAGTTTCCTGATGCCGTAAGTGCAATCAATGTACAACAGCTAGCGCTAGCCGCTGTAATAGAATGCACGATTCATGCTATCGTAAATTCTATTACGAGCTAAACGTGCTTGCGTTTGTAGGAAAAATTTGCTGTAAAAATGTTATTAAAAAAAATAAATGAATTTTTTTCAACGACCTTCATTGGTCTAGCAAGAAATCAGTTTGAATTGATTGACATGCACGGCACGTCAGTGTTTTTGAATAAAAGATGCATCCGAAGATAAATGTGCATTTGCTTGGTTGTATTAAAACAAAGAAGTTCATGAGACTAAGAGACTACTCAACATTTGCATCCGGTTAAAGGGTAGTCCTTTTTTATTATAATTTCTTTCTTTTGCAACGTTGGCGAAAAGCAGTATGGTTCTACCTAGCCACCGGTTCTAAAAGCTTAAAAGTGTTTAGAAATAATATTTGTTCAAATTTTACACATTTACTAATAACACAAGTGCCCACCAGTCGACAAAATTCTTGGAACAAAGAGCCAAATGTTATGGTTGGGGAAAATTTTGAGAATATGTTTAGTAAAATATTTTTTCATGTTACACGTTGTAATTGATTTCCCATGGCTAACAGGTGCTGTTCAAATAATTTATAGCCAGTTTGATCTTTCACAACACTCGCTTCCTTCTGAGAAGAATGAAGATATCGGATTAGGCCTGATCAATACCACTCAACAGATTTGACACACTGTGAAATGCATCCTTTTAAATTTCTAACCCTTTGTGTGTCCTTTCACACCTTGATCCTGACCATCCGTTCATCGAGCTAAGACGGTTCTGGATAAGATGGGTTTTTATAGATTATATAAAATCCTCAGTCGAAATTCTCCCATTCTAAGCGATGAATAATAATTGCTAAAGAGTGGTCGATGTGCATCGTTTGATAGGGGAGATTTCCAACTCTTCTAAACAGCAGCAAATAATGTTTTTTTTTTCTCAAGCCGGAAGACATTTTCCAGTCATTATGTGAGCATGCCATTCAAACAGGTTATATTTTTTATAATGACCATCTGTATGAATGCATAATGACAAATGCAGTCAAGTACTAGGCGACTCCATCTATAACATACGCAAATAGCTATTATGAGGTGTGGTTAACAGGAAACCTATTTACCAGGCAGTTTTTATACATAAGAGAACTTGAATGGTTAATTGCTTTGAAAATGAAACCAAATGTTATTATTTCTGTTCAAGCCATGTTTGTGCGATCAATCGGTACATCGGTAATCGGATGATTTCAAGCGGTATGCAAAGCGTTACGGATTTTTTATACCGTGTCCAATTAAAGCAGTGGACAACATTCACATGAACTCAAAGTTTCTAGTACCACTCTAAACTATCATAATTGGTAAAATAGTAAACGTAAAGAGTGTCTTCATTGTTTTGACAGTGGTTATCACTTATGTGAAGCATCCGCATTTGTGCGTGATAGTGGTAGGTATTTTTGTGCAATTTTCATTAGTCCAGCGATTGCTCCTGTGTAATTCATGATTCTTCGAAGTATGGCCTAGTGTGAGAGTTTAAAAGTGCCAAGAGCAAAGAGAGTAATTAAAAAGTTTTACCGTCCCGTTTTGCGCAAACTTATGCGTACAAACACAAAGAGTGAATTCAAAACTGTTGAAACTGCTTTTTACTTTATTTCATTGCTCACAATAAAAAAAGCCCACAAAACTGAACCAGCCAAGGCTCAAGGAAAGTTTCCTGTAAGATCATTAAAGATGTAAAGAAACGCGCTCTGAAATGTGAGAAAATTATATTTGAATCATTTCTATTTCAAACCATACGCATGACTTGAAAAAAGCAGTTTCAATTCCGTTAAATTCCATGAGAGGATAGAGCACATGAATGTCTTTATATTGATTTACATTCTTAGAACAGAAAAACATTCTGAAAATTTTTCGTACATATAAGAAAACGTTGCCACCCTTGCAACATGTTTTAAGCAATTCATGTTTTATGAATATGACTTTAACTCTTAACAGTAAGAGCAGCAAAATGGTTCACTTTAACTAAAACGAAAGCATTTTTGTGTCAAACTTTTTTCCTGTAGCTTATATTTATATTTTTAATTTTATCTGTGCCATATAATGGTGCTTCATTCGTTGAGCCCTTTACGGTCATCTAAACCTAACAGTTACAGGCTTTCGATTCGTGAGATGTTCTCGGATACTTTCCTTAATAGCTAGGCGCTATCGTGCTTATCCTGTGCGTTTAAAATTATCGATAAATTCATTTATATTTTCTCTTTGGTACGCTTTTATGAAGAAATGGCAAAACTAGCGTTGCTAATCGCATTAAGTGTGCCTTTTTTGTGCGACAGTTGGTCATTTAGCGCGTACTATCGTCGCAACCTTTGCTCAGCTCTACAAGTGCTATCTGAAACATGTTTCACGATGTTTTGTAACATTTCCTAATCATCTTATGTTCTTGTTTTCACGAGGAACGGCCTGGTAATATTGCTTATCCTCCGATGTTCTTAAGTGTTATAAATTGTTGATGTGATTTCTATTTTTCTGTCCATTCATTTCAATGTTGGATTCTTTGAAAGTTGGTTTAATAAAAGAAATAAATTGTAAAATATTTTTCTGTATTATTTTCTGGTTTTGAAATATGTGAATACATTTTTTCACGTTTCGTATTGTACTTACATCCACAAAAGTAGATCGGAAAATCGGTTAATATAATTTTCTATAGAAAGTTTTCCTACTCGAAGGACACCAAGCACACGTTAACGATGGTGACATATGGACGTGAAATCAGCGGCAAAACTTGGAGTTATTAAAATTTTATGGCACAACGCATGACTGCAATTTGTCGCGCGTACTTTCACGTTACGCATGAGGGAGAATATCTGTTACTGAGCAAAAGAGCAAAATCAGGCGGTTTTTTGCCATAGGACACTGTTAGATAGCAGCACACATACTGGAATCGTAGCTTTAGTAACGAATCTGAACATCACCAGCTATGACTGATGTTAGGTGAATAACGCCACAGAATCCAAGTGTAACCTTTAGCATCGAAGTGTGATTCTGGTACTGATATCGTTTAAGGACGAATTCGATTACGTTTGATTCAATGAATGGTTAAATTGGATTTAATTGACATCTATTACTGTTTGTGTATATAGCCGCATATAATAGATTCAAATGTAATGTTATTGTATGAGAAAAATGAGTGTCTTAGAACATAAAATCCTTATGCTATAGATATTAATGTAAAGTACAGGTTGAGTTGTATGTTGAGAGTGTTGTTAATACGCCCTTCCCTCAAATTATTCGTATCCATTACAAGCGAAAGCATATTTGGATAAATTCTGAAAACCCGTGTTGAAATGAAAATGCACTCTGCCAAACCACAGCCCGAGAAGCTTTTCAGTTAGTTGGTTTGATGCATTTAATATCGGTTTTGTGCTTGTGCTATCCTTAAAAGGCTCGAAATTTCGATGCAGACACTGCTGATGGAACGTACAGAAATGGAGTGCGGAAAGCGAACGGTAGAGTTCGGACACAGAACGAAGATAGATGTTAGTTACCGAAAAAAAAAACATTTACAAACATTCAACATTCTCTTCTACCGACGAGACTCATCTATGCAGGAAGTTGTGGATAGGGAGCTTGGAGTACTGGTGGCGGATGAAATTAAAATCAGAGTCTAGTCACTTAAAGTGATACTTCAGACCTGGTCAAGGACAGCATAGAAAAGAGTGAAGAACGGGAAATTCTGTGAATTATGAATACTATGCGGTTTTATTTTTAAGGCATCTCTGTTGGGCACTGTTCCAGATTATGCAAAACTGAAAGAAGGAATGTATCAGTAAAACAAAATGCTGCCAACGATTTTCATACTCCTTTTTGAGTGCCGACCATAATCTTGACCATGACCGCAAAGAGCCTTGTGCATTGTACAAGGACAGGTTTGAAAACTATGACCTATGACATAAACAGCTTTCAACGATTTAGCGTTACACTACAGAAGAGCAGTTAAGAAGGGGCAGTTACGAAGTTAAAAATATAAAACAATTGATAAAACGTTAGTTATGTAGTGACTGAGCTCAACCTTGACTAAATTTATATTTAACTTATTCGATCAAACATATTACCCCGCTGCTATACTCGCTTTCTGGACGCACGTTCGCTTGAAACAATTAAATCAACCGCATTTGACTTGTTTTACACTTACATCAAATCATCTGTGCCAAGCCTAAATTGATCGATTTATGAACGATAATCTTTGCAATAAGTGTAATTACCGCTCGGAATCGATCATCCGTATACCGTTTCATTCAATCTGTGCTAGGAATGTGGGGAAAATCAATCGCTCAGCGCATTAGTGGCCTTTTGTTACAACGAATGTCAAACACAACTAAGCGACACAGAAACGGTCCGAATAGAGAGCCAATAGAATCTTCAGTTCGTTCGTATGGTGAGCGCTTAGCCAGCACAATGAAACATCACCAATCACTTCAAACTTGGCCATAACGGAGTCGTGCGATCTGTAGTTTGACAGAGCTCGTTAAAAGCTTTCGTTGTGCTGTACGTTGTATACGTTGATGGCTTCTTTAGTGCGCTTGGCTGAAGGCGTATGACAACCTGTCAACAGATAAGGTGGATTGCTGGATAGCACGAGTACAAACAGACTCATGCCGCTATTTATGTCCGATTCAATTGGCGATTCATATTTGATGCTACTTAAAGGACATTTTCTTAACGAGCTCCTGTGGAACATTGGCACAGAATTGTCACCATTGACATTGAATGGAAGGAAAGATATCGATTGTTTGAACGCCACAAGGCCTGGAGTTTTGCGCAAACCAGAAGAAGAAGCATCGATGGTAATGATGGATGACCACAAGCATTCTTCACATGATGTGATGGTTGCAAGTAGTGGAGATGATGGGAAACGTAAGCCGTAAAACTTCACCACAACACTACAACTAACCGTGCAACCAAGGTTCCTTGTAAAACGCAGTTTTGGTCTAGTTTAGGGTGCCAGTAGACAACGCTGGTCAACCTTTAGCAAACTGGCAGTCAAAACTCATTAAGACCGGTATGTTCACTTAAGTGCATGCTAGGTCTCCCATGAGTCTGCTGGTTACACTTAGGGTGAAAGTCCTTATCGACGCTTTCGTACGACACCGCCGCACGACGACTTGCAGTGGACGTACGGTACGTTATTCCATTACTTTGCCACACCCAGGCTGTCAAATACCTTAATGTGGTTATGATTGAATGACGAGCAACGCTGGAAATGATTTCCGACACCAGAAAAACTGTGTCACTACACACTAGATCCTGCAAAACCACTATACCGATGTTAGGCTGCATGTGCAACGCTCCTGTCATATCGTAGCGAATGCATCTACACGGTCTGCTAGGTAATATTCTTCTGCTGTGATCTTCAGACCAAGCAAGTTCCACAAGCTTTATCTGTCAGGGCGAGCTGCTTCGTGTTTGGTGCACCGTGTACACGAGAATTCCAATTTGATTCGAGCCCACAGGCTACCAGATGTACACGTTCGTTAGATGAATGGATCAAAAAAACGAAATAACGTCCAGATTGTCCTGACGGAACCGGGGCAGGTTTCGCAATAAATTTTACTCTCGCCATAGGCTAAAGGTTCCCTATGGATAGCAGTCATCGTGTTGTGCCCTATCTCACTTTACTTGAGGGCTGGGACAACTACGCTATGTTAAATTAAAATTTGAGCCTGACAACCATGACAATACACCGTTGTCGCATTTTTATCTGGAAACTCTAATAGAAGCTGGCAAAACAGTATGTTCCTTTGAATTTTGTCCATAAAGCTTTTTCCAACAGGAACATATTCGTTGTACTTCCAAAATGCAATCTGATTTAATGCATGTACAGGAATTCTTCACACACGCACACGCACACACACCTTGCCACCGTATCATTAAATGGTAAAAATGAAAAAAATCATTCAAAGGTTAAATATGAATGTGCCGCGAAATATCATCATTTTTTGTTTTAAATTTCAATCAAACAATACGTTTAATTCGCGGTTTTTTTATGTACGCACAAAAACAAAACAAAAATAAAACAGGAGGTGTAAATTCCGAGAGCAAGCTTGTGGAACCAAAGCAGTGTAAATAATACATAAAAAGTACCAGCTGACCAGATTTAAAAAAAAAACTTTTTTACCGTTGAGTAACACAATTAAAATTTCCATTCTTCTTTCTTTCCTACCACTCGATATCAAACAGTTTTAAGCAGGGTTGATACAGTTCTCGGAAAACAATACCCCAACGTTTAAGTAAGGTTTAATATTGCATAATACCAAATCCAAAGTACAACACAAATAAGCACTCTGTAGCTACACAGAATTGGCCATGACGATGTTTTATTTATGTTGCAACATATTGGTTCAATGTTCTCTGCTTCTTTTTTTACTCTGTAACAGTGCTGAAAAGATTAATAAGTAATTACTGTTTAAGTGACCTACGTACCGCATCATCGCTCGGTACAGCAGAAACAGCACCCATACATTTAATTGACCCGCTAATGGAGCTGTTACGACTACAAACAACATCAGCGAGACACGGACGAAATTCGCCACGGGGTCGGAAAACAGGTCAACATTTGAAACAAGATGAAAGATAGAAGTGTAATTTGTTCAAGCATCGATCGAAAGAAGCTCATCAGCGTAAGAAAAGTTGATAGCGTATGCATGAAGCAAAAATTAACTAAACAATCTCAATGAACGTACTATGTAGTCGCCGTCTATGGCTTCGACCGGGCCAGCAGCTTAATATGTACAACAAAAGGCTTTTTTGTATGTGCAGGATGTTTTTTTTTTCTTCTTTCTCTCTTTTTGTTTGGCCCCAAAATCCTGTCCTGTCATGTTGGCTTTGGCTGTGTGTGGGAATGATTGATGAACGTTTTCATCTACCTAAAATACAAAGCAAACTTCAAAAAACCAAACGCACACTCTAGCTCACACAGGAAGCACAAGAACAAAACCCATAGTATAAGAGTTTTTGTATGTGTGTGCAAAGCAGCAGCAAGAGTGTAAGAACAAAAATCGTTTATTTTTCATCACACGGCTTTTTACGCCATCACACTACACTGGCCCTTGATGATAGTGATTTTTTCTTCTGAGTTAGCAGATTTTGGCACCGAGAATTTCTACGGTCATCACGATGCGCTCTCCATCCTCGAACCTCGGATCCTTTTTGGCACGAAATATATAACGAGCGAAAGAGATAGAGTGTGTGTGTGTGTGTGAACCAAATTCCGACTCCAAGAAGCTGTGGTGTGGCCGCACTGAGGCGTAGCTGATTGATGCTAATCGCCTGCGGATTTGTCTGGGCCTTTTTTGTTCTACCCCCTTTCGGTGGGGCTTTTGTTTTTTGAAGCTCGAAACCTCGCACGCTGTTTTGTAAATATTACAGAAGCTTTCGGCCATATGGTAAATCCAACATCAGCATCATAAGCCTATTTCGTGCGATTTGGAGCATGTTTGGGAGCTGGGGAAGGTCCCTATGCATACACACGTTGCACATCGGTTGGCTAGCTCTTCCAACTATGGATTATTCATAACCACAATTCCCATCAATAGCCGTCATTGATAGCCGGCTAAAGAACCAGCGTACTTGCCACCGGGTTCAACTGTACGGCGGGAAATGGAATTCATCTCGCGTCTAGCGTGATATCCTCCTGCATTGATATTTATTATTTGGCTTTACTTCCGTCTTAAGACGAGACTAACACCCAAAGCGAGAGTTTGCGCCCAAGCACATCCGTCGGATGACGTTTGCCACTGGAAGCGCCACTCGACCACGGATTGTCACCGTCCGGGTCATCAGGGGATTTAACACTCGACCACAGTGTTACCACCGCCGGCTTTTAGCAGGTCACGCGGAATTACGGTTCGGGCGTTGAGATCGCGGTTAATAAATTATGATGATGAGCCGTAATTAATTTCATTAGACCGCAATAACAGCCGACAGACGAGCGCAGCATCAACGGCAAGTCATGATCGCCACCGTATCAGTGAAAATTCCTACGGGTTTAAACTTTGCGGACGAGGGTTTGCTGTTGTTGCGTTTCTAGTTACTGAGATTTGCAACCATTCCATCACGACCCGGGCGGTGTACGGGACGCATTACAACATTGGCCACAAACCTATTCATACCTGTGTGTGCGTATGAATAAATTTATCATTGGCTAAAACACCGCAACTGCACCGTCGGTGTCGCTGTTTTCGATTAAACATGGGTGTTGTAATTTGCTGTGTGGTAAGTGGCCCCGCGAATCGTCCCGGTAGCGATGGCAGAGTGTTTGTGCTTTTATGTACAAGTGTGGAATACCACCAACCAACGTTGACAACTTACGTTAATGAAGATGGATTCCATAAACACACATGCCATTGCTGTGCAGCTGAGTGACATTTGGGGATGTGGACATTACTGATATCCCTGCGAGCCATCATTTGGTGGTTTCCGATGTCACGTCACGTCCGAAGGGTTGCATAGAACCGAGAAATGCCATCAAGAACAGATTCTTGCAGAGGACGTCATCAGCCATCCCATCATCATCAGCAGTAAGACATGTGTATGTTAGTAGAATTAGTAGATTGTCATCTAATTGATCGCTAATTATGACAGGTAAGAGCTCATAATGATTTTCACGCACGTAATGACGTTGCGGTGTGACAGGAAATTGTTTCCGAATGCATCGATTTTAGGAATATGGCGATGTCTCGCTTACCATCCTATTACATCATCGAGAGCATTAATGCTCGTTAAATAATCCACCGCTTATATCGTGCTGGAAACGCACTGAATGGATTTCCCAAATGTGAAAAATACCTATTCATATTCATGATATGGAATTGGTTTAACGAGTACTCGAACAATGTAACCGTTCGAAGCTATGTTTCCACTGTGACTGATTCCTACTGTGGATGGATTTATCTGTGCGTATGGTTCGCACAACATTACAAAGCATTATTTTATAACCAATATCCGATTTAATACCACACATTGTGGATATAATAAAATTTTAGTATGCACCTTTACTCGAGAGCGAAACGGTTTCTGGTTTACTTTTAGCTTTCAACAGCTATTTTTATTTACACACCCTTAAGTGAATCGTCTCAACAGTGTCGCCCGGGATGGAAAAGAAAAGAAACTCGTAAAGATATAGCCGGCAGGCGTTGGTGAGTAGTATCGTGCCAGAAGATCTTCTTACGTTATGTTATGGCCAAAACCGAAGCAAGCGGTAGAAGTAGTACAACAATCGACTGTCGCACCATTTCGCTTAGTGGCTACGCAAAAAAAAGGATAGATGATAGAGAAAAAATCATCGAAAGGAAATGTGGATCGGCTCCCTGGACGTTCATTGCCTCGGGGCACACGTGACGGCCATATGATGCGGCAGAACACACATAAGACACAACGGAACGTCTTCAGCAACAGTGATTGAACAATGAATCTTGACTGTAACGAGTTGTTGGGGACAGTCATCGACATTTACGTCCACCCGGTGATTGATACGAGTCCGAGAGCACCGGAAGCAACGAACGGAAAGCGTTACGATTTTTCCTGATTGATCCTCATCTAACCGCACAATGTTATTATGTTACGGCATTATCGCCCCCTTCGCCCGAGACACCGTATGGAGTTGACAAACAAAACGTCTTTTGCTACGTCGTTGTGGTTTAGCTTGGAGCTATATTTGCTGAAATGCTTCATTTCCCTGACACATAAAGGAATCTCGCTTCAAGATGATACAAAAATGTTCTTGCACGGTTCAATTCGCACCCAATTGAAGTTGCAAGAAGAAGACTGATATTCTCTATCACTTTCCATCATCCCAATCCTTATGACCAGAGAAGTGGAGTCTTTGAGCTGTACTAATCCATCGGTATTTTAAAAATCACTTCAACCAGATAGAATGGCATGCAAAATAATCGATATCTTAATCCTTTCCTTTCCTGCAAGGAATTTGTCCTTGTCTATAGTGTATATTCCTTGGAATTTCTGTACACCTCATGGTATGAGTGCAAAGCTATTCAAGTTGTTTACAAGCGTACACGTAAACACGTCAACTGCTGTGTTTAGTACGCTCAGTGAACAACATGAATAGTTGATGAGGAGATGGTCAGGCTTGTGCATAAAATATGCCAACTGAACTTGGCATACTAACGGTTTTTTTTTTCTACTATCAGTACTCAATATGTTGGCATTTTGTCTATGCATTCGATAATGTAGCTATGCAGTGTAGTAGATCTATCTGATCACTATTGCTATCAAGAGTTGCACTTGAGAAGTGTAATAAAGGCAAAACATCTCAAATAACCTCTTGCTCATTTTCTTCCACCCTGATTAGTTCTCCTCGAGAATTTTGTTTACTACTACTGTATTTGTATACTTATGTTTGCACGTTCAGTATAAACTCATGAGAAATATTAACCAGTGTTGATCAAATCAACATATGTATGAGAAGCCTACAAATTGAATATACTTTGCATATGTTCTTTTTGGTTTAACGATCTATTAAGTTGTGTAGGTTATCTAACGGCTTACTAGACTTATTGATACCACTTAGATCAATATTCAGTTACTACAGGGGCACGCTCCGGATGGGACTCGATTTCCGCCCCTGACGTGTGAAGACTAACTTCGCTATACCCTCAAGATACGTTGATATAGTTGCTAATTACACCATCACAATATACCAAGTATTTGTACCCTCATTTTTGTTATACATTTGTTACAACGCAAGTTTTGTTCAATTAAAATGTTACTTCGGAAGTTGTATGAAACATAGCGAAAATAAACGGCACAGCACACGAACTTTCTCATCGCTACTAAAACAAAAAGCTTCTTTTAATTAATCTATATATGTGCTAATACAAGAAATGAAAATCTTTCTTCAGAGTACACGTTCTTTTGAGATGTTTTTACTATAACATGTTGGTTCGACACCATTAACAATTGGCTCGAAATCAAACAAACCTGCCACGAAAGCGCGGGACCTGTCATCCAGTCCTATCGCACCCCAAATAACTACTGAAAGCCAAATCAGAATTTCAGAAAATTCTGAAAGAAGAATCAGAAAAAATGGGATCATGGAATGTACCCACTCTAAATAGAGCCGGAGCCCTGAAGCAACTGAATGATGCCGTAGCCACACTGGACATGGACCTTGTAGCACAGGAAATGCGGTGGCTAGGGAGCGGTTTGCAAAGAGGACGTGGCAGTCAACGCTACGACATCTGTTATAGTTGCCACGACCGCAAACACGTGCTCGGAACGGGTTTCGCCGTAGGTCCCCGGCTGAAATCCGTTATCATCGGCTTCAGGGCTATAGATGATAGGCTATGCACCCTGCGCATGCGAGGCAAGTTTTTCAAAATTAGCCTCATAAACGTTCACGTCCCTACCGAAGACAAAGACGAATAGGAGAAGGACATTTTCTACGACCGCCTCACCAAAATACAAACGGCTCAGTCGGTTAGAAAAACGAATTCACCGCAACAAAAGACACGCTTGAGAAGAGCAGGGAATGCGGGAACTCGAACAAATCACAGAGGTGTACGGTCCATCTCGTAAGTTTTATCAAACGATAGCAGGCCGCCGAAACAACTTCATACCTAAGGCGACCAGCTGTCGCAAAAAATGTGATGATCTGGTCAATAAACAGCCATCCTCTAGCGATGGGCTCAGTACTTTGATGAACTACTTAACAACCAGTTCAACGAACAGCTAGAGCCTCCACTAGCAGACGGTCCCGATGTACCGACGCCACCTGACATCGAGGACACACGAAAAGCTATCCGTCGGTTAAAGAACAATAAAACACCCGGAACCGACGGAATCGTAGCCGAACTGGTCAAAAAAACGGGGGTGTCTTACTAGAGAAGGAGTTACTGAGGTATGGGATAGCGAATCGATGCCTTGTGATTGAAATCTCGGCATCATCTATCTACAAGAAGGGAGATATGATGGACTGCAACAACTACTGGGATATTAAGGTGTTGAATACCGCCTACAAAATATTCTCCCTAATCCTTCAGGATAAGCTTGACCCATTCATTGAACAGATAGTTGGAAAGTATCAAAGAGGATTCCGAAACGGAAAATCTACCACTGACCAGATCTTCACCATGCGGCAAATCTTGGAGAAGATGGCTGAACAGAAGTTACATGTTACACGTACCATCTCTTCATAGATTTCAAGGTCGCATATGATAGCATAGCCAGGGTAAAACTCTACGAGGCCATTAGCTCTTTTGGAATCCCGGCCAAACTGATCAGGCTTATTAGAATGTCCATGACCAACGTCACATGCTAGGTGAATGTGGATGGAAAACTCTCAGGGTCCTTTGCTACCACCAAAAGCCTGCGTCAGGGAGATGCCTGTCTCCTATTCAACTTGGCGCTAGAGAGGACCATCCGTGACTCGGAGGTGGAGACTTCGGGAACCATCTTCTATAGGGCAACCCAGATCCTGGCATACGCTGATGATATAGACATCATTGGTCTGGGGCTCTCCCAGGTCGCAGAAGCCTACCAAAGGATCGAGCAGGCGGCAGAAAACCTCGGGTTGCAAATCAACGAGGCAAAGACAGAATTGATGGTGGCACCATCTAAGCGGCCCTGCTAAGAAATCCGGAACTACGTGGAGATGATCTACGAATAGGTGACCGCAAATTTGAAGTCGTCCAAAACTTCACCAATCTCGGGTCAAAAATCAGGACCAAAAACAGCACAGAGACGGAGTTGCGCGCTAGGATGTTGGCGACCAGCCGGTCATTCTACAGCCTGAGGAAACATCTCACCTCCAAAAACCTGTCGCGACGGTCGAAGCTGGGACTGTATCGTACCTTTATAGTCCCAGTACTCACATACGCCTCTGAGACATGGACCCTGTCCAAAACAGATGAAGCCCTCTTAGCCGCGTTAGACAGGAAGATGCTCAGAAGGATCGTTGTTCCCATATGTTTGGAAGGACAATGGAGAAGTCGCTACAACGACGAGCTGTACGAACTGTATGACGACCTCACCGTCGTGCAGCGAATTAGGCTCGTCAGGCTATGATGGGCCGGCCATGTTATGGTACCAGACGATCCATCTCAGAAAGTCCTTTTAGGCCGTCCACACGGACAGAGGTGGCGTGGTAGGCCCATATTGAGGTGAGAGGTTGGCGTTGATTCCACGCCATCAAGGCCGGGATGATGGATTGGCGGATGACAGCGCGGGACCGTGAGCGGTTCCGGACTCTGCTGTGGCATGCGAAGAGCGCAAAGCGGTTGTAGCGACCGATAAGTAAGTGAGTAAAACTTAACGAAATAATTTCCATAACAAAAATTACCGACAAAAGATGCGTACTAATTTTAGCTACCTAACGTATCGACTGTAGGAAACTAACGTATCGACTGTGCCTAAAGAATTGATGACCATAATTGTCCACCACATGGCGACCGTAATATTAGAGACGACGAATTTAATTTATGCAAACTAACGAGAATCAACAAGAAATAAAAATATTTAAAAAATAAATGTGCACACTACATGCAAGTGAACGCAGCATTAGCGACGAACAGGATGAATAGTACAGTGCACTAGAAAAAAAAGAATCGATCAAAGCATTTCTATCTGTGCACTACACTAACACAATCGAGAAGTGACTCGTAGTACGCAACGCGAAACGACACAAGTAAAATACCGTTAGAATAACATACGAACATAAGCTAAGTGTCGTGATACCATTACAGTGAAGAAAAAACTCACCTCGGAACCAAAGTGCACACGAAGAATCCAAGCAAAAGTGCATCACAAAGCTAAAAGTGAAACAGTAATAAGAAGAAAGCAACAAAACAACGTACGCAGTGATACGAAGATAACAAAATACTCAGCCGATTAGTGCACATAAACTATTTGAACGCTAAACTATGTGCATAAATTGAACTAGTTTTAAGCAAGTGGCGCACATCACATCTTCACAACACATCACGCTAAGTGTAACGAACGAAAGCGACGCGCACAGCATCAATAGCAGTACAGAAACAGTAGACGCCATTGCAGTTTACACGAGTAGCAGATGTCTGGCAGCACAACGAGGGTCCCGAAGGACACGTTAATGATAAGTAGCTGACAGTAAGGTGTTGTAAACAAAACTATGGGATATGTATGAAATTAGTTGGTCAAAAAGAAAAACAACATCATTGTAGGTTAATTTTAACTTTATGTTATTTATTGGATTTGTTTCGTAATTAGTAAAAAAATGATAAATGAGTAAACTAGAAGATAAACTTTTTCAATTAAGACTAATAAGAGAACCAAACCAAAGAATTTTAGAGTTTCCACTGTTACAAAATACAGAATTTTGGCTACAGAACTTTTAACTTCGATACAAGCAGGTTTGCTTGAGCTCGAAGAAATTACAAGCGAAGAATACTTAACAAAAATTCACGGTAATACCAACCAGTGCTTTTCTGCAATCGAGTTTCATATAAATAATTATTAAATGTCAAATTCCAACGAATCAAAATTAAGTGAATCAGAAAATAGCAAAATGGCGCATTTTGATATCAAAACTGCTACATCTCTTGTACAAATTTATAACAGATCATCAGAAAATCTTGTCATATTTATAGATTCAGTAAATTTACTGAGGGAAATTACTCCAACAGATCAAATGGTAATGCTAGTTAAATTTATCAAGACACGATTTACAGGCAAAGCCAGAGTAGGATTACCAAGAGATATTGTTAGAAAACGAGCGGCTTCTTTTGCCTTTTCAGTATAGCTGAGCTTTTCTTTATTACTAAGCTCTTAGAGATACACTGTTCGCGCGCGCTTATATTAGTTTTCCGATCTTTATCCGCTCGTGATTAGTTTTCGACTGAATCGATTGTTCCCTAACTGATCCCGGGGCAGTTAGGGCTCGTCCTGCCCTTTTCTGATCCTTCTTATCTCTTCTGTTCTTATTCGTACCTCCTAACTGACAGGGCGTTGGGAACCTTATAAAATTTCCAACAGATATTGAAAAAGTTTGTGATATATTAGAAAACATTAAATCAAGATGCAAGAAAAAAAAAACACAGGAAAAAATAATTTATCAATTAAAAAACTATACAAACAAAATAAACCACAAAAATTTGAGAAGAAATTGAAAATCTAACATGTAAACTAAAAGGGCTCTATCTGGAACAGAAAATTCCAGAAAAAGTAGGAAACGATATGGCTGTTAAAGTAGCAGTTAATACACTCATTGATAAAACCAGCAAATCTGAAACAACACTATTACTTAAAGTAGGACGATACTCTACAATCACTGCAGCCACCCGAAAGGTCTTAAAAAGTGAAATTAATAATAATAAAAAGCCCGCCCAAATTTTACCTTTCCAAAGAAATAATAGGAGTCAAAATTGTTCTTCTAACTACAAAAGATTTCCAACCAATAGAATAAACAACAACAGGTATCAAACAAATAGAAATTTTACAAACAACATTAGGTACCAAGCAAATCTCTTCACTTATAAAACAACAAAAACAATTACAATCCAAACAGATATAGAAACAAATATTTTTATGGAAACCCTAGATATCTATACACAAGACAAGGTACACAGTCTAGTAACCGAAAATTGCGAAGAATTCTAACTGCCGAAGCAGAGGAAGAAGACAAAGAAAAAGAACAAAATCATTTTTTAGAGCTACCCCGGCAGGAATATTAACTTTAAACTTATCAGCCAAAAATTCCACTACTATCAAAGTAGAAAAGGCTCAAGGGTAGAAAAGACACAGTACATTGTTCACCGATACTGGAGCAGCAGTATCATTATTTAAAATTCTAAAAATCAAATCTCAAGATGAGTTCAATAGTAAAAACAGAGTTAAGTTGACATAAATTACAAATAAGTCTTTCGTTACTGACGGAACAATCAATTCGAATTAGTCATTTGAAAATGGAATAGTTAATCATAGTTTTCACTTAATTCCAGATATTATAGAATAATAAGCAGATGGTATGTTAGGAAGAGATTTCTTTACTAAGTATAAATGTAAAATAGACTATGAATATTACTTGTAAAGTTTCGAGTTTAATGGTATTTCAATTTCTCATCCTATAGAAGATAACACATTTTTAAGACCAGCAAGAAGTGAAATCATTCACAAAAATCCTTCAAAATATATTGAAGTAGATTCAGTAATACATCCACAGGAATTTAAATCTTGAAATTTTTCGCTAAAACAATAGCTTTTAAAGATAATCCTTAAAGTAAATTTATAAATACTATCGAAAAAGACACTACCAAAAATTTGTAAATTTTTAGACCAACTGTAGAACCAGTTAATACTTTGTTATTTACAATTTTAAAGGTAATAAAAACAATAAACACAGAGCACAAGATGTATTAGGCTACATAAACAAAGCAAACTCCCCACATATTATTAAATAAGAAATTAGTACACTAGCAAACAAGTATTTAGATATATTTTGCTTAGATGAAGATCCAATAACTACTAATAATTTTTAAACACTTAATTACTCCTAAACAGATACATTCTCAAGGTGAAGAAATAGATAGAATTCCTATAATTCACACTTGGGAGATACGGAATTGGGAACAAGCAATTCTGCTTGTTCCCAAGAGAACGGGCAATGACAAAAAATGGAGATTGGTAGCTGACTTTAGGCAGCTAAATAAAAAAGATACTGCCACAGAAATTCCCACTACCAAGTATAGATACGATATTAGACCAATTAGGGAAGGCAAAATACTTGTAAAAAAAATTCCAGAAAGTTTACAGCATAACAAAAGCACATTACCAATTTACAAGATTGCCTTTCGGACTCAATATAAGTCCAAATAGTTTCCAACGAATGATGGCAATAGCCATGGCTGGCCTTACGCCAGAAATTGCATTCATTTACATCAATGATATAACAGTCATAGGAAGCTCAATGAAAAATCATATAGATAATTTAACACGAGTATTTAACAGGTTAAGAAAATACAACCTCAAATTAAATCCTGAAAAATGCAAATTCTTTAAATCAGAAGTCACTTATTTGGGATATAAAATCATAGACCAGGGAATACATAGTTATGCACAGAATGTTTCACACGCTGAGTTGCATCCGACACCTTGGTCCCATGTTGTACAACGTGACTTCCGAGCATCAGCATGTCATCTGATACTCTAGGAATGTCAGCATGCAACATGGTACCGTGGGACAAGCGGCCAACTGGAGAACCAACTAGCGCAGTCCAGTAGTCTTCGCCTATCGTGCAGCCGAGGTGCATCAGCTCAAAAATAAAATATTAAAAGTTACACACCTGCTTTCTATCATTTAAAGAAAGATAACCATAACTATACCCTAATGATTCTAAATTTGAAACAGTTAAAAAGTACCCATTGCTAACAGAAGAAAGTTTATAGCGAACAGAATAGTTTATAGCGAATTACAGAAAGTTTATACCAAATTTCACAAAACTTGCGAAACCATTAAACGATTTACTAAAGAAAGGCCCATTATCCATTACAGCGTGCGGAGCAGTTATCTCCCAAATTACAAATCGCCAGTAAAACTTTCACAAAGGTCGAAAGTAATAAGAGCATAATAGAAAAGAAATTAGCAGAAATTAGGAATTTTATTGTTCTATAAAAATGTTATTTCGGAATTTGGAATGTAACATAGCGAAAATAAACTGCACAGCACATGAACTTTCTCATCGCTACTGAAACAACATTCTTTTAATTGATCGATATATGTGCTAATACAAGAAATGAAAATCTTTCTTAAGAGTACACGTTCTTTCGAGATGTTATTACTTCTACTTGTTTGTGCCCATCGCACATCATCGTATAGAAACAATAGCGCAGCCCATCAATGTGCATGTGCTTTAGATTGACATAGTTGCTCGTGCCGTATCGTGAGGGTGCATTCTCGCTTATTGACATCGCAAACTATCCGTAAAAGCGTAAGGGTAGCATGTTTCTGGCAAGCTTTCTTCGCACGTCACTTGTCACAAACCGTACGGAGCCAGTCTATTGTAGCACACATCCCCCGGCCCGAACCAATGTTTCTCTTCGTATCCGTGTAGGTGGTACGTGCAGCATCAGTTTGCAACTGGTCCCTTTGCGTCAGGAGTGCCGATGAATATGTGCAAATTCTTCATACCAACCCAACGTCCACCCGCGGTCAGCCTTCTAAACTCTTTGTTTCCTACAAACATTCCACTCTTTTGTACCGACGTCTATCATATCGTCCTATAGGCGGCTGGGAAGGATTTTCGACAAATTTCCAATAAACTAAGTGTTGGTTGCTGCACTGCTGGCAGAGTGTCGTACACGGTGCATGCCAAGTGTTCGTCCATTTCGGTACAATGAAGTGCAATCGTGGGAGAAACCAGGAATAGTTCTACGCGGAAACCTCATTGAGCAGAGAGAGTTCAAGCTGCACAACCGAACAGCACACTTTGGGTGGTGCGTGCATGGAATGTCCATCGTTGAATCAATTCCAAAACCCCTGTTCGAAGGCAGGATTTAGAACTGGATAGGATGCTTTGTGCATTCGTTATTTTAAGCAACGCTGACTCGGTAGGCCTGATGAAAAACATTCGTCTGCATCGGACGTCCACCAATTTTCGCAAGCGCAATTCTCCAATGTCCCTGTACTAGCGATACATGACGTGTGTGGTATAACTTTTGGGTGACGTTTCGCGGCAGGTTACACCCGCGACCCTTCCCATCTGTCCAACACATAATTTGTATGCTCCCCCGTGTGGAAACTGACCCTCGCACACTACAAACCAACACTTAAGTGCTAACCGTCGTCAACCGGGCTCTGTGCGCCTCAGCACAACGGGAAAAGGTAGTTTCCAGCCAGCCACGTTGACCTGTTAGTGATTTTAAATCTCACTCAATGGCGGAAACCATTCCCAGAAGGTAATCCGCTTTCGGAAATGGGGAAACATTTACCCAGATTTGTGCACACCGAGCTCACACACATACATAAATTCGGTGTCCCCGTTCGATGGCTATCGTGCCTGTTGTACGCGCGTGTACGAGCGGGTGTGTGAGCGCGCTAAAGTGAATGCGCTAACGAGCCAATCTTATGCTAAATTGCTTTCCCGAGTACTAATGCCAACCGTATTCACGTTCGCTCTTGACGTTGGCTTTTTAATTAAAATCCTTTTTTAACCCGATTCCAATGAAACCTCCAGGCGAAAGATTTTTGTAAACTTAAGTTCTACAACGCTGGAGAGTACTTTCGATTTATAGGAAAAATACACACCCACATACACATACACAAACATAATCTGCACTGCACTTGAATATTCGGGATCGAGACGCAATGGCACAGAACAAGAATGAACAATCCAGTTAATTATGCGTGAACATGCAAATATGATGTTGCTTCAGCAAAAACAAAGCAGATGTTTATTTTTTGTTAAAAAAAATATCCTCTTTCTGTTGTTTCTGCTATAAGGACCAACAATTCCCCGTAAGCGACGATACCAGAATTATCTTAGTAATTAGAACGAATATGTGTCGATAATGTATATTAGGAGAACAAATTAGTTCCAATGGTTTGCAACCAAAAATAGTGTAATTTATCCGACACAATAAATGGCTACATTTTGTCCACTATTCGTTTAACAAAGATTCATGTTTTGCCGTCATTGTATTTGAAGGAATGCTCGTTAAGCCAGATTCCTGGTTCCTTGCAGAATGCTTCGTATTGTACGGTTTTTTTGCAACAAAAGTTGTATAAAAAACATCTTGTTTATGCTCTTGGAGTAGTTGCTAAGTAGTTGTAAGGCTGGTGTCATTTCTCGGTGGCATGCCTCTAGTTGCAAGCGAAATACATGGGATCTGACAGATGAGGTTGAACGCCAAATTTGGTCGTGCTATCAAATAAAAAAAATTGATTTCGTTGCACGGTGCCTTGCAACAAATTGAACTCGCTTGTATAAACGCGTTTTTCTGAAAACGACAAATTAAAATGTAAACAGATGATATGTAAAAAAGAATATTTTTTTTATAAAAATCAGCTACAGCATCTGTTCTGTTTCGTGTTCTAAATATTTTATTTATTTATTGTTCTCTTTCATACGTTGTGTCTTGCCGTCTAACAGATTCCAAAGTGGTTCACGATTCTGTTCCTTCTTCTACTTCTTACAACCATGACGCAGTTGACAACTCAAGGAAATCGAACGTCTTACGTCTGACAACAAACAGCATCATTAAAACGGTACAAATGTAATGGCAAGCGGTTTCTTATGTTGAGCCAAACAGTCTAATCACACCGCAAGTTTAGTATTCCTGTAGTACGGTTTTCGCCCGATCCACCAAAATTTACTGTTCACTAACAGGACTTCCGATACGAGGCATAATTATCAGCGCTGCAACCATAAACTTGGAACTGCTCTGGTAGCAGAATGCTTGTATAAAGAACACCTTCCTTCTTCGTTTGTTTACAATTAAACGTCAAACGTCGAAAATTGTCGTACGACTAATCTGCCGAGCAATGATACCCTTACCAATCGGGTCGTACGATAAAATCGCATGCCACCGAGCAATGACACCAGCCTAAGTTTGACGCCTTCATCCTGTATGACCACGAGTCTTAGTGGATTTTTTGTTATGTTTGTGTATGATCTTCATCGATCTTTACCTTCAGTTGTGCATCCTTCAGTCCTTTGTGGCCTTCCGAGGTGTTTTTCGTTCTGAACGATAACTTCAAACTGGCATAGTTGCTAACATTTACTTCAACTAGAGTATGGTTGTCATCAAAATTTCACCAAAGCAGCGATGACTTTCCGCTATCTTGTTCTGCATATTGAAATAATCAAGCAAAACTCGGCCCCAAAAACATGTTGTTGTAGTTGTTATTGTATAAGCTTGCAAACCACACCTGATATAAAAACGACACAAACTTATTTGTGCTCCTAAAAGTAATCAGTAATCGGTTAAATTGTATCTTCTCCCTACCATTCGATAGAAAGTTTAACCACAACGTGTTTGGAACACAATTTTGAACGTTGTTGCACAGCTTCGTACATTTTGATTAGCGATGCAATCATGATACTACATATAATGGTCCAGAAAACGCGCATTCCCGAGACACCACCTCCTCCTTCCCCAAACCTGCCATTAAAAAGCATGATGAGAAAATTCTTATCGACACGCTTCGCTCTGGCATTATACTAATTAAACAGACAGCCGCTACTGAAGCCGCCGGCGGCCAGTGTTTGTTCGCGCACTTCCATTGTTTCCGTTTCTGCCACCACACTGGAGAGTAGCGTGTGAACCCACTAAGAAGGGAAAAAATCCCAATGTGGGGAAGCTCAATATAGCCCGGTTTCCCTCCATTAACAGCGAAAGACGATCGATCGATAGTTCAATCGAAATGAATTTTCATCTAATCTGATTGAAAAGTTCTCCACTCGCAGTTTGACAGGTATAGCCCTTCGACTCGAATGTAACGCTACAGACGAGTGAAGAAAGTTAAACATGCACCGTGGGACAGCGAGTAAAAAACCCATCCCCGTCACACAAATACACAACGATTCGGTACCCCAAGGCCCTAAGGTGCATAAAATCGTTACCATCGCCTGGTTGGATGCTGGATGTAAGTTTCTAGTGCATTCAGCATCATTTGACAAGTGCTGTGGTAAACTTTCCCACCGTGCCACTAGCAACCTTGTGTGTGTGAGTGAAGGGGTTGTAAAGGTTTTCTTTTGCTCTTCTTGTGCACTGGCTTCTGCTGGCAATGTCACCATCCGAGAACTTTAAAACGTTTGCTCACATTCACCACATACATCCTGGGTTGTACCGATAAGCATGTAGAACTTTGCCACATGCTAAATATGGAACTCGCGCCAAAAAGGATACACCGTTTGGGGTTGTAACAGATTACGCGATTAACATACGGAGCCGAAAAGATGGGATTACCGAGCATGCTACTAGCTTTACACACAGACACTGCACGCCGTAGCTCCCCCAAGGATGTCAGTCGGTGTCAAAGCTTTTGTAGCTAAAATCCGACGAAATGTGTCCGCTCTCTGTCTCTCGCTCGTATTGGCCATATGGTGGATGGAAAAAGTGCAACCCTTTGTAACTGCATTGCTTGTATCACCTTCGCATCTGGCAAGCAGTGCTATCATACGAACAGGGGAAACACACAAGCCGCACATACGGCGAACGCTACTAATCTTATTGCAAAGGTATTCAATCATCTCGCTCGACGTATGTGTGACACGAGGGTATTGCGCGGTGTATTCAAAAATCAGTTTAGAAATTCAATTCGATTACGAATGAACGTGATTCAGGGAGGCGGAAATGTAATCACTACCAATGAATGGTGGTAAGATTTTATGTACTTTTTAGCTCTGGGAACCAGTTTGGCAATGAATTGATTCACTTTAACATTTAACCGGCCTGCAATCAATGTCAGATAGAAAGGATTGTCAATTTTTTTAATTTCTGTTAACTGTATGTTGTTCCTTAGGTCTCTTGGTAGAGCACTTAATATTCCATAACAAAAAGTTGGATAATTATTTGCATCAATTTCATCAATCATTATTTCAAAACTGGAAACATTAAACTTTCTCTTCCTCTTTATCACTGATGCACGGTTACAAATAACTGTGTCAACAAGATAAAATAGGTAATTTGTGTTAGGGCTTTTACACTTTTTTTTTGCCACATGTCTACATGCCTTGTCTACGCATCTACTACATCAACCGTACGTTGTGAAGCGAACATTTTCTCGTCCGTTGCGCATTTTAATCAATCGTCAATCTACGCCCAAACCATCGTAACCCGAGGCCTCTCGCTGTGGTGCTATCACTGTTCGACATACATTGTTTCTTCCGGTATCCAAAGCAACAAACACACATACACAACACATCACACACACGCACACTGATTGATGGTTCATTTATTCGCTAGACTGCGCAACATATCGAACCAGTAGAATATGATTTGCGCGGACAGTAACGTGGTAGCTGATACATGTAGTATCTTCGCGGTGGGTTCAAAGAGCCTGGGCTCTGTAAAGTTCTGTCCTCTCTCCTCTTCCTCCTCCTCCTCCTCATCTATACCATTAGGCGAAACGGAAGCGAAAAGTCATTACTGTCCTTTTTTATTATTTATCAATAGATACTTTTTTCCCAGATTCCAGTGGACCTCCTGGGGAGCGTGCACTCTCGCCACTCTGGGCAAGTTTTTGGACGATTCAACGTTTCACCATTTCTTTCCCATTTCGGGTGATCTGATCGTCGACCTCGTCGGCTGACGGCTGATTTCGAAACCACCAAACGAGCGAACGAACCGTCGATGGCATGACACTGGCAGCAATTAGGAGGAAATTAAACGTCAATTCGTCGTGCCTTTCGGGGGCCTTCGCTTTACTGTCAGGATCACTTTAGATTGCTTCCATTCGGGTGAGTATGTGGCGGATAGCCGGTTTCAAACTGCTCCGAAAAAGAAAAATAATGCCGGATGCATGTTTGTTTGACCCACTTTCTGTGAATGTTCTTCGAAACATTACAGTTGAAGTTGGGTTTACTTTAAAATAATATTAAAAGGTTTTTCGACCTGGCACACCGTGAAGCAGAAAACGACTCCGTCAACCCCGTGGCCCGGATAGCCGAACGATGGAGCTAAAGTGGAATAGCGTTTGATTGATTAAAATACGGCATTGCGCTGCACGATCGAGCCCCACTCTCGGCTCGGCTTAACGTGGCTGGCAGTTTTAGAACGCGTCGAACGAAACTCGTTACTTCAAGTGTTTCCTCGGCGGCCAGGAGTGAAAATGGCGAGGAACATATACAAGCGAAGGTCACAAATTTATTGCGTGACACATTCGGTTTTTGGAGGTTGATGTGGGGAAGAAAATCACATTTACCTTCCACGGGCAATGTTTACCAAAACCTCACGATATGGAAGACTTCGTTTTGCCGCAACAGCCCAACTCAAATGCCGTTGTTTCATGGGATGAACAGTGGAAATTTAAAAAAGATGAAATAGATGGCGAGCTCTTGATTGTTAGGTACACATAATCATACCTTGCAAAACAAGATGTGATGCACTTAACACGTACTAGCTTGAAAAATTCAAACAACAGCAAAATGGAAAAAGAGAATTTAATCTTTCCTTCCCAAAGAAGTCCAAATGCAAAATATTTGACCTCTTGACTTGTCAAGATTCGTACAACCTAAGCCATTCTTTCACCACCGCTGTACGGTGTCAAAGCTCTAACTCCGAATCCGAATCAATGACAAATGGGTTCAAATATTCTCACCCAACTCTCTTCCCACACAAACTGGCAGTATATCATTTTCGCGCCGAGGGGAACATTTATTTCCCTGCTGACGGTTTCGACAATCGATGCCAATTGGACGCATTTTCAAACCGATTACAAAATAAACATTAATAGACCGAAGTAAGATGGATGGATAGGCGCCTCCGCGAATTGAGTGACGCATACAACAAGCGACGAAAAGTTGGGATCTTTTTTAATACTTCTGTGAAGTGTTGGCTCAATTTTTAATGGCTACCAAACATGCCAGAACATGATTCACACAGTAGTACGTTTGCTCAAAACATTCAAGCAACAGATAGCAGACAGGTTGACAAGCGTACCGACAAAAAGCAATTAAAAGTTCAATAAAACTAAGCTGTCGCTCAACAGTTTAACACCCGGTCACATCCGCCAGGTGTTGTGATACGGACAGTCAATTTGGTTACCATCATTTGAAATAAAAGATGACACCAAATGTTGACCAGCACAAAAAAGCCCTTTCCTTGGTACTGCTTCCTGCGCGAGATCTCGGCGAGGTTTTGTACGCGTGCTTTTATTTTACAATCCACACAAAGTTTCCGTAGATTACGCACACTTCAAGCATCACCATTTTAGCATAAAGCCTCGGAAGTGGCAACACCATTAAAAGCCAGACGTGCTTTCGTTTCCGCTAATGGACCTCGGGGATGCAATGTGTACACGGACGGAATGGTTGTGTCCAGCGCCGAAAGTCACAATGCCGAAGGGAATCAAAATTATGACCCTCATTGATGTCAGAGATGATGATGATAAATATTCTACCAATAACATGCGCCACTTTTAATCTTTCAAACAGTGCGAACGCGAACTGGAAAAGCTGCGTTTTTTGTTTGTTTGGGCTTTCAGGAACGATTGCCAGGCCCGGTACCGTCTCGGGGTGCTTGAAGACTGCGTGAAGGTACAATTTTCTTGACACAATTTTTGTTTGTTTACTATCTGCCCAAGCTATCATACGGACAGAGAGCGCGCGCGTTTCATCACGTGGCCTGCAATGTGGAGTGGAGTAAAATGAAATTAATAGAAAGAAAAATCTGACCACGATTTATGCGCTATCAGATAAACAAATTATCTTGTCCGTATTCCCGTTCGCTAGGGCACGGGCCCCATCATCCATCTGTTGCTGGACTGGTCCTGGAAGCGCTCCATTCGCAAGTTAATTGATGATAATTCCTTTCATTCATTCTACTTTTCTACTACATTAGCGAGAATTTTCAGACGGCACAGATCACGAACGACCCTCAAACATAGCGTTGGGCGGTGAACCCAGTATTCGTGTGGATTCCGGTTCTGGGCTAGAGTGAAGGGGCCACTTCTTCTAGCCAGCCCAGGCTCATCTTGTCCACTTGGAGCTATCGGAGAGCCCTTGGGTTCGGGCGGTATCGAATAAATAATGGTAATGAAGCACTGATTGCACCGAAAGAAACTCCATGGAGGCGCCGGGTGTAATTATTATGATTTTTGCGCGCCGAGATGATTGTGGATGGTTGGAATAAAGTTCACAAAACAACTTTTCGTTCCATTTGCTTTTCCTGGAACAAGCGGAAGGAGCTAATTTTGCATACAAAACAATCATCGTCAAATTGGACAAATAAGTGTCGGACAGAAATCATTTCCTGACCGTTCGGAAAACTTTTGCAAGTACGTAGACTCTCACCTAAGAAGATCTTGAGGGTACTAGAAGACTTTTCACTCATAAAATCATAAACTTGATATGTTTTCAGATTAATAAACGGGATGCTCTATTTCAAGTATATTACTTTTTTTACCTTATCTTGCACATAAGTCTCTGTTATAAATCAATATCAATCTTCCATTCCCAGGACCTCTTATTCTGTGTTCGTCTTTCCTGCGCAGCAATTTCAATTCAATGACTAAGATGAATAGATTTAATTCAAGCAAATCATTTGAAATTTTCAACGATTTCTCGTCGCAAACGGACCCGACCGTCTGCAAGAATCTTGGGACATAAAATCCGATATAAATAGGCACACAATATTGTGTTCCGAGTGATACAGTAATCGCGATAGGTTCTTTTTCTACCGATTTGCTTTATCGCAAACGATAGGATTTGCCCGCCAGTGGCTGTTGCCGTCCCATCCAGTGGAACACAGCGCAAGGATTATGCGGAATTATAAAATCAAATTCATTCGGCTTTACGTCGGATTTTGGGTAGCTGTGGAATTGAAATTGTGCTGCTGCCGTACGATCGAATGTGTGTGTGATTGATTGAATTGGTTCTAGTGTGCATCGCGAAACCGAGTGGTGTTGGTAGCATCGGCCTACAACACCCTGAGCCGGGCAATATGGACCATGGAAGTCCATGGAAAAGAAGAATTTGGTGAAGAAAGCAATAAAACATGGATGCTGCCAAATCAAACATCAAAAATCTAACGTTACCGTGCTTGTGCTGGAAAGGTAGCCTAGTGTCCGGATGTCGATGATATCGATGTCCATCCTGGCGGGAATTGGCTTCGTAACGAATGATGGGTTGATGCTCGCTGTTCAGCGTCACTGCTGCTGCTGTTGCTACTGCCTCCAGATAAACTCGAGGCTTCGGTTACATACACATGTGCAACCAACAGCGTTAATCGAAATAGTATACGATGCACTCTTAGTTTAGTTGCTGTGGCTGCACTTGCGCGGCTTTCCACACCAAATCGAACGGTGTGAAATGCAACGTAATTGAATGCATTTTTTCAAACGCATTAGATACGGTGTAATGGTTGTTTTTTTTTACACTAAACAATCGTACACCACATTGAAGTAAAAGAAAACGCCACATACACACAGGTATTAAATTCACTCACTGTTTCGAAACTGCTTCTTCTCTTTTTCTGCAAATTTACCACCACAACAATAAAATACCCTCTCTACACGCTACAATGATGCATTAGTACAACTTTATTACTTGCTTCCTTGTTTTTTCTCTTAATTTTTTGTGTTGGGTTTTTTTTTTCTTAATGCAGGAATCATTCCGGTGAACAGAAGGTGAAAACAAAATTGATTCTGTTTTGTACCAATCTTAATGACGTCTTTCTTGGCGGAATCAGGAAGGAAAATGAAAAATAAAACACTCTCACTTACTGCTAAAGATTCTACTAAAAATAATGACTATGGAAATTAAAACTTCGTTGCGCCTTCCGCCCTGCACCCCAACGTTTCAACCACCGGCCGCACACGATCGCAGATATATTTGTTCCTGATTTCACGTTGTTCACGCCAGCACACAACACAACTTTGAACTTTGCCTTCCGGACAAGCAATCTTTCCACCCGAACGGGTAAGCATTTTGCGTTCTTGTTAGTGCCGATGTTTCCATAAGTTTACACCATCAGCAACCCATTTTCGACTCGGGCGCAGGGACTCAGCCACAGGACACACGGCGCAGTGATTGAAAACGTTTGTGATGACTCCGCAAGCAGCGAAGCATTGTGCTCGGTCGGTAATCGATGCAGGAAGTATGGAAAAGTTTTGGTTTTCCATCCGCTTTTTTTTTTTTGTCACACATTTGCAAACTTGGCGTCATAGGTTTCCACAATACACACACACACACCGTACCGTACCCCGCACACTGGGTGTTTGCCCCCACGAGCGTTGAAACTGTGACTGTTTGCTACGATTGAGGAAATCGCATTTTCGTTACATCGCATCCGAACCATGTGTGCTGTTGTGGATGAAAAAGTTGCATCTTCTTTCGTCGATTTTCGATGGAAAAGACGGGCTGCTTGTTTCAGATAGTTCGAGCGTTCGCTGGATTTATTCTTTCGTATTGTCACTCGTGTTATTTTTCCATCCACTGGATCTGAAGCTTAAACAGCCCGGAAGACCAGCTCTACGCTGGTGGCTTGCGAGTGGAGCGTTTATGTGTGCTAGAAGTTGGCAAGTTTATTGGAAATCCATTTCAAGCACTCTAGCATGATATTGTTTTTATTTTTCTTTCTTCTTTTCACTTAGCTTCGTAGCTCCTCCATCGGGATTTCCACAAGAAACAGCGCTAGCCAATGGGAAGCGTATTGAAACCGGACACATTCCTTTTGCCAGTACATGGACAAAGATAGATTAACGAACACATGATATACCACCAAAAAGGCTATCGATTTCACTGACATTCACCGTCGATAATAAATTGATGTCTCGATTTGGTATGCTTCCCGATGATCCGATCGACGCAATGGACTTTGCGTGTTGCTCTTCGAAAAACGTCCGTCATACTAGCCGTTTCGATTTTCCCGGGCAGTTATTCTAAGTAAGTAGAGTAGCCACTGCCCGATAAAATGCGAAGCTCTCCCAGGGTAAAATTGGCAAAGTGGAAAATAGATGTAATTTTCAGTTCGTGAGAATCGTAGCTCCGAGTGCTCCGATTTACCGGTTAACGTGACGCCTGTCTAACCTCCCGATATCAAGCCGATGGAACGCACGTAATGTGGCCTCACTATTCAAATATGTACGTACACACGCATAGTTATGGAGTGTTAATACTACGGACCTGGATAGAGGCATAATCTCACTGCATACGATCAGTCCCAACCGTCCGGCCGCTGCCACAAACTAACCGACACGTGGGCACGCAACAGCGTCTCATCTTTTATTCAAAAGCTGTCAAGATTACAATCGCAGCCCTTCCCGCCAAAGTTCGCACTGGCACAACACATTCCACTCTAGCCACTCCGCCGGTGACCCCGCTCACCACTACCTAGAGTTTGCTAGTTCCGCCGTCCGGTGAGACGTTGCGTCCGGTCGTTGCTGTATTGGCGTCGTCCTGCAGGACAACGGTAATGTTGGTTTGTTTTAATGCCACATTTGCTTCATCACGCCAGCGGGTTTCCTGTGAATCGTGACACTTGCGGTTTATAGCTTAATCCAAGCCCTTATTCCACGTGGTGTTTTCAGCACCTGACACTTACGCACACAAAACGCACAAGCCTGTATGCACGAAGTTCATGCAGCTAAATGCAGCTACTGATCTTTAAACCCGTATTCACAAACGACTCTAGTACTGACACTTGAACATTTGGATTCCCTTACCGCTTCTACACACTGCTCGCCATCTTCACATACCGTGCGTTTCCGGTTAGCCTGCACGTCCGGGATTAGTACAGACTCAGTTTAAGGGCAGTAAGCAACACCATGCTTGACGCAGGATAAGCGCTCCTTCAAGTTACCGTTACTGCCAGGAACATCGTCTACCGAACGCTCGTTACTAACTGGCTCATTGTGCACGAAGGACGCTGCGATGGCTTGATGTGACATGTGCATCGGAGGAATTTGGCTTCAGCAGCCTACTACATGTCTTCGGCATCGTCTGTGTAGAAGCGTTCGGCTTTTTCCTCATCTATTTGTGCGTGCTACCACGTATACGTTTAGTTACTTCGTTGATTTAAAAAAGGGGAAAATGAACGTTGTAACAGGTTGAATGAATTGGGCACAAATGAAGTTCGGAAAAGTGGTGAAAAGCGCGGGCACAGCTTGAGAACCATCAGCTGTAAAGGGAAGGTAAAAATGAATAGTCATAGCGTTGATGTTCTTAACAAAGAACTAGCAATGAACACGCCCATGAACACACACACTGGTGAACTGGGAGGGGAAAGTAAACTTAATCTATGCTGTGTTCACCTTTTTGGCGGCAAGAACTCTATGTAAAGCTTTATATAACGTATCAGCTTGATTAGTGTGTTGTCATGCTTCCTATATAAAATGTACAATTTTTAAAATTAAAATATATGATCAAAAAGTTGTGTGGAAAATACAAATTAAATGTTTATGTTGTATTATGGTATTAGCAAATTTACATATTTTTTAAGCACAATTTAAATTTGCCTTTCAATGTGTGCAAAAGTAACTGTCACGTTGCAAGTTCGTTAAATCTTCACTACAGTTCTTCAATCAATGCTATCGTATCTTGCATATTAATTACATGTGTGTATGCCGGTATGTACCGGCAGGAATAATTTATCGTACACACCGTTTTACTCATCTGAGTTGCTACACACCACCATCGAATTAATTTCTCGTCATAGTTTTGCCACGATGCACACGCCACACGCACACACCTTACCTTGCCATTGCTCAGTATACATATTCAACATTACACTAGACATGTGCTGCACGTTAGCGCTCCTGTGCAAGGCACATCATTTGTTAAGATCCTTCGAGTTCGCTCGTACAGATGTTAATCGTTTCGTCACACACGATGGTGTGATTATTTATTGCACATCTCAGGACAAAGCTGTGTACGTAGTTTGTCAAGAAATTCCATCCCATCACACTGGCAACAGCTTTGGGATAGAGGATCAAGTGGATGAAGTCCGTCCGTGGTATGGTATGATTCTCATTTCGCAGGATTTGTGCTGTAGCTGTAGTGTGGATTTCTTTCCATCAAGATACACATCTACAATTCTATTCCATAGTGTATCACCATCAAAGGATAGAACTTAACAACAAAACTAAGCATGAGTTGCACCGTGGCGGAGAATTGAATAAAACTCGCTACAGCTTTAAGATTATACTTTATTTGTTTCGTTTTTTTTTCTTAGAGAAGGTTTATGATTTATAAACATTAGTTATCAGTCTCACAACAGCACCCGTTAATGTTTTTCCAGAGGAAATCACTTTGCTCTCTACTTTTCACGGAACGTAGATACAAGTACAAAACAACATTAATATTTTATCATGCTTTTAGTGCGCTTCAACGATAAGATGTTTGTTTATAATTGACTAGTGTAAGTACAACTACAATGTGTATCATCGAATCTGATCGATGAATCAAAGGAATGTGCGGGAAATAGTAAAATCGCAGCTATCACACGAACGGTACAGTTGATTTAATCAGATATAATGAATTATCGAGTAGATGTTGGAATATTTTGAAATACAATTTCCCTTGGAACATTCCACAAAGGTAAAACCATATTTATTCAAAACTAACAATTCATTAGAAAGTCATGAAGGTATGGTAATCATCCCAACACATATAGGTGTGTTGGACAGTACTGAGCTTTTATACTATACTATATTATATTCAGCAATGTGTGATTGTCAATTCTTTAAGGAATGTATTTGAACGTACCATTTCTCTTGTCTGGTAACGTTTCAAGAATTTTATCACACGTTCGGCGGCAAACATAGCTCCGAGTACGCTTTGACGCGATATTATCTGACATCTACGATCTTCGATCGCACTCTATCGCACGTCCATGTTTTTGGTGAGCGGACGAGCAAATGAAGATAAGTTTCTGTTGCTGGCGGATCTACCAAGCCCACCGGCAATTTAGTTCGTGCGCGAACCTTCGAATCGACCCAACGTGACGAGAAAGATACGTTTGTTGCGCAAACGCTTCCGAACGCAATATGGGTGCCTATCCGACACAAACTCGCTGGGGTGGAACTATACTGATCGCGATAGTGCTTATGTTCATTATCATGGTGCATCGATCTAGTGCGGCCGACTCGATTTGTGAGCGAATAGACTTCAACGATATAAATACGTGGAAAGTGCAACAGTGTTCTGGACCATTTCGCGAGATCTTTCGCCTGAGAGCGTACGGTTCGACGTCACTGTTTCGACCATTTCGGGAACGCGTTACCTACTTCCTGTCGAACGATGTGCGTGGCATTAGCTGTACGGAATCGATCAACAGTTTCTACATGAACGCGTTTACGGAGATTCGTATGATTTATCAGCTAATGTTTAGAAATCCTTGTCTGCTAACGCTCATGGTGTACGATTTGGATATGATGGATGAGTTTGGAGAGCCGCTGTTAGCTCAAAACTGGACCACGCGTGCTCAAACATCCACGTGGAGCTTATTTGTGGGAAAGGTGGAACGAGAAATTCGCCGAGCAAGAATACAGCTGCAAGCAGACATGAGTGCGGATGGTGAGCTGGCGATCGAGTACATAACAGTCTACAATCCTCTGGTGCTCGAAGAGTTTTGCATGGTGCTGGATGAGTTCTACACAACACCCGAGCTAACCACTGCAACCACTAGACCTACCACGACCACAACATCGCTTGCATCCACAACTACGAGGCGAACGAGAAGCACTACTACATCCACAACGATGATGCCGTCTACTACGACAACAACGACCAGGCCTACCACAACATCACCCACTACAACCACTGCTTCTACAACTACCACTACTACTGTCACTACGACGCCTACCACCACTACTACAACTCCTATGACTACAACCACTACTACGACTCCTTCGACTACAACCACTACTACGACTCCTTCGACTACAACCACTACTACGACTCCTTCGACTACAACCACTACTACGACTCCTTCGACTACAACCACTACTACGACTCCTTCGACTACAACCACTACTACGACTCCTTCGACTACAACCACTACTACGACTCCTTTGACTACAACTACTACTACGACTCCTTCGACTACAACTACTACTACGACGTCTACCACCACTGCTACAACTCCTACTACTACAACCACTACTACGACTCCTTCGACTACAACCACTACTACGACTCCTTCGACATCAACTCCTTCTACTACTGCAACCGCCTCTACTCATCCTATCACTACTTCTATTACTACCTCTACCATAATAACTTCTACTAGAACTGCGACAACCACAGCACCGCCAACAACTGCTAGTCCTCCATCAAGCACACCCTTTCAAAATGAAACAACAAACATAATTACTACTTCCACTACATTCGCTACTATCGTCCCAACTACTTCTTCAACGGTGACAAGTACAACTGCTATCGTCACGTCAACAACACCGATTACATTTTTCACAACAACTTCTACAGTTCCGACCATTACTAGCACCGACGATACAACATCAACGCAATCGAAAACTACTGAACCGCCAACAACTAGCACTACTGTGACGTACACGACAACGCGAAGACGACGTACTACGACCACTACTTTGAGTTCGACGACGACGACGACTTCAACGACACTTACAAACTATCCCGATCGTACAACAACGCTGCCAACGACGAGTGTCCCTGTGAAAACTACAACAACAACGACGACAACAATTGCGCCCAGAACGACCACCAACTCTACCAACACTACTACCACGTCCACCCAGAGTACCACTGTTCCTCTCACGTCTAGCAGTACAAATCTTCCGTCTACACCTTCAACGCCATCTACACCGAACAGTCCCGTACCGTCCACGACGACAGTGCCTTACACGACCAGGATATCTACACCACCAACGCCCTGGAATATATCTTCCACGACGGAAACATATGCTCCCACCACCACCACCACCACTGACCTTCCCTCGTCAATGCCAACGACACTGCCGATAGTGAATCTTCCGAACGCATCGGTTGCCCTATGGATAGCACTGAGCGGTGTGTTTATTGTGCTGTTCATACTCGCATCGGCCATGGCTCTATACATCTACGTATCTGGTGCTGAGCTTCATCAAGCGCTCGGTAGCGTGGGCCACTTTTTCACCTGCACCAAACGTGACCGTGCTGGAACAGGGAATGAGGATGACCAGCAGCCGTACGGTACGGATCAGCCGAACAATTTCGATCCGTTTGACACGTTCTACGGCCAGCAGCAACTGAAGAACAGACTGCGACCAAAGCACAACAGCATCAGCAGCATTAGCAACAACAGCAGCAAAGCGATCCGCCAAAAGTATCCCAAATTTAATGTCGACCCTTACCAGCAAGGCACAATTGCGGAAGGGTCGATGAATGCAGCATCGCTCGACCAACCACGCTTCGATCTAATGGACGATATCGACGTCATCAAGTACAAAAATAGGCTTAACAAACTTTAACAACAGCAGACGGTAAATGATGTTGCTTGACGTGACGGTGTTCAAGTCACGCGCCCAAAATTAACGGACAACGAACAAGAAAGTGTTTCGTATGTTTTGGCATTAAACAACTATCGCATCCGGGAGAAAATAATGGTAACATCCGTACCCGTAGATAAGTGTTATCTGTTTTGCAACAAATCTCATGTAAAGCGGTTCTTTTTTTTTAACATCGTTTCAGTGTTGTTTTCGCACAACGGCAAGATGCTTTTGCTTTCATCAATCCTTTCGAACTGAGGGCAGCTGATGCTGAGCTGTCCAACCAAACACTTCCCAAAGACGACGCGATGTTCCGATACGAATGGCACAGTCGTTGTACGCATGTCCGTCCGAACCATAGTCCAAAAAATGCAAACCTGGGGAGCGATGATATTCATTTCTGCTCCGCATAAAGTTCATGCATATGAACCACGTTCCGTGCAACAGTTTCCTCGTCGGTGGAGCGATGTTCAGTGATGTGTGTACTAAAAGCTACCTGCGTCGAAAATTAGCGTCAGCAAACAGTTTTGATTGTTTCTACTCTAGATGTCACTACACGCAAAATGCAAATTGACCAACACTGAATTAGCTTCAGGTGCACGTGCACGGGTTCCATGAGTGAGGTGTGTCAGTGTGTGCATTTTTTTTTTACCGAGAGATTTTGTGAATTGGATCGCTGAATAAACATAGCCTAGTAGAAAATTAAGCGCAATGTAAGCAATTGTGCACGGCTGTTACTTTCTTACGAAAAAAAAAAGCTGTATTGATAAAGTGTTCCCATTCGTTCCTATGTAACAATCGATTGTTGAGAATATCGTCCATCGAACGCACTTCATCACACATGTTGTGGTTTCAAATTATTCTACCATACCACACCAGGAGTACGACTAATCGCTCCTCAAACGCAGATATTCATTAATTAGTGGTCACTACAGTGGCGGCTATCAGTAAAGTTGCTTGCTCCAAACATCGGACTGGAGTAAACATCTATTCAAGATAGCTCTAAAATCTTAAAGGTAGTTCGATAGACCATATGATAAGCTTTGCTCAAGCACACTCAGCTCATTAGCTGCTAGCAGTGAAACTTAACGAATGACGCTGCACCATCGTTGAAAATGCCAGCTAAATGAAACAGGCAAACGATGGCATGTGCTTCGTTTCGATACTGGAATTACCGACTTCAAAAGACCACATCTTCAAAATTAGGTAAAACCGCTTCAAACTAAATTCGCAGTATGAGTTTAAAAAGTTTTAAGAATAAATTTACTCAGTATGTGGTTGGCGCTCTCGCGAAACCGCTTCATAGCATAATATTAAACACTTGCAAATAAGATGTTGTGCATTTGAAATTCCGTATTATTTCAGCTTTCCCAAATATTATCGCAGTGCGATTTAGGAACTTTCACACAGTACAAATAGTTTCATAAGCAGTTCATGATTAACATTTTTTGTTATGCTTCCCTCCCTCGTTTTTTTTTTTTTTGTTTCTGTTATGGCAAAGGCTTGAAAGTGAAGAACTAATTTTGCCGCTTCAAAGACAAACTCCTGCAGAGCATTCCTGCCAAGGCGCCCCAAACTAACATACCGTAGGCGAACCGTGTAAACTTTCCAAAAGAAGGAAGTATTAAAGAAAGTTTTCAGGTGTACCGACGCACGCGGTGGCAATGGGATGGAAAGTGCTTAAATTATGAGCGATGAACATTTTTACCCCGGAGATACTCTAATTACGGTGTCTGGCAATAGTTCGAATGACATTACAGCTGGATGGCAAAGACGGTGGGCCGCTATGCGGTGGCTCGGAGTACATGCTTCCCAGAACTTTTCCCAAGATTTTCGTCCATCCCTTCATTATTATTGACAGCAATGCTAAATACGGACCATAGCTTTTGTACCCCGTTTTCGGCCGCACAGGCATACTTGTGAGCAGGAGAGATCTTTAAGAGCATTGGCAGAGGACATAAGTTGGTGAGTTTTATATCAGCCAACCTCTTAGCTCTTAGCTAAAGTAAACGAGATCCTACAAATCTGTGTCCGTACGCTTGAGCGGGATTTTAAGTTAATGTTTTCGTTTGTCAACCTTTTGTTCACGTGAAGATGATACGGTAAATGGAGTAAAGGATTCTACTAATTTTGCTTCATTTTGTTATGTAAATACCGTTGTTCATGTGATGCGATTTAAAACTAACAGTCATTTCAGCCCCAAACGTGTAACATTCCAACTGTAATTGCTCAATATCGAAAAGGAGCATTTTGGAAACGGTAGGAATGTAGGTCCGTTCTTGAAGGGAAATATATTTTACTGCTTATTTCGTATGATATTTTAATACTTTAAAGAGCAAATAGCTTCTAAATCCCTCAAAGTCGAGAAAGGCTATAGCACCAGTTAGTTAAAAATAAAGGAAATATTTTTATACCACTTCAGATGATTCTTTTTCCTTGTTTCTATCTTGCTTTTTATCTCATTCTATATCTACATATAACTCTATCTGCTGAAACTATCTAGACTCGTGCGATTTTCAATTCATATTAAACCTGCTAGGTCATGCCGGCCATGTAATGGTATCCTAGACTAGTTGGCCACAGATGAATGGCCAGCACGGGATTCGAAATCTGCTCTTGCCGAGTGAAAGACCAATGAAACCGGTGTTCAAACCCCATCCTGACCGTTCCGTAGTGAAGGCTGACTTTCCAACCACGTGGTATCAGCGAATTCTTGTAAGCCATTCGATGGCTGGAGTGACCAGGTAGGTAGTTGAGCTATTAGATGCGCAAATAAATAACGACCGTTTTTCCATTAGTTTACTTTTAATCGTGGCATTTTTATTTGTAGAAATTGGGTCAATCAAAGTATTGACCATTATTATTGGTAAGGTTTGTCGTCACTGTTATAAAAGAGGTAGACGAATGCACGTAAATAAGTTAACTCGTTAAAACTTTTACTACTATCCTACTTGGAGGCACGCCGGATAGAGAGTGATCATCCGGCGATCACGTCATGAGTCCGAACCTAAAACGGCATCTCTCGGGATGCGGGCACTCATCAGTGAGAGCCGCGATAAATACAGGTTGGCTCACGATGGCAAAATATTCACCATAACAATTATTTATTACTTTCTTCCAGCTGTCGGGTGAATCGCGGATTCCTTTTCGGAAAAATGATGCATTTTTCGACGCAATCCAAGTATCCAACCAATTCTGGATCTGTTCATAGGAGGAGAACTACTGGTCAGCCAATCCATGTGCCATGGATAGGAACAGATGGAAATCCGATGGTGCCAGATCCGGTGAATACGGCGGGTGCTGTAAAATATCCCATTTGAGGGTATTAATGTAGTTTTTCACAGGTTGCGCAACATGTGGCCGAGCATTGGCATGCAGCAGAATAACTTTGTCGTGGCGTGATGAGTATTCTGGCCGTTTTTCACGCAGTGCTCGGCTTAAACTCATCAATTGTTTCCGGTAGCGTTCACCAGTGATTGTTTCTCCCGGTTTCAAAAGTTCATAGTAAATAATGCCGAGCTGGTCCCACCAAATACTCATCATAACTTTCGAGCTATGAATATTCGGCCGATGATTTATGATGATGTTGGGGTATGACCGGGGGATCCCCATGATTTTTTCCGAATAGGATTGCTGACCAAAATCCACTTCTCGTCTTCCGTCACGATTATGTGCAGGAATTCCTTTCTGTTGTACCGCTGGACCAGCAATTCACACATGAAGAGTCTGCGTTCAATGTCCCGCGGCTTCAACCGACATCTTGTTTCGCTTAGAGCAGCATCGCCGTACACACTCGAAAGTTCTCGATGCGCTTCGGCTGCCGTTTTCTTCGCTCGAAAAAAAATTGCAACACCTCCCGCATATGGCGCTTATCCGTCTCAAAATCAGACATTTTCAAGAACTAGGAACTTCTATCCGCACGAAATAATCACTAATCTGTTTACACACTTTGATTATGTCATTCCCAAACTTGATTTATGACGTTTGTAAACGTCAAAATCACGCCATTGTCCACAGTGGCCCAATTAATTTCAAAACGGCCGTTATTTATTTGCGGATCTAATATGAGGAAGAAGAACTTTTCAAAGCGGCTCAACAATTCTTTCTAACTTCAGCAAGATAAATGATTACAACAAAAAAACTGGAACTCGTTACACCAAGCGACGAGAAACAGATGTGATTTGAAACACTTATTGAAGCCTGTTTCTAATTTACTGCAATGAAGAATTACATCAATTAGTCAAATAGTTATAAGCTGTCTAAGCTAAGATGAAGATATATTGAAATGGAACCATTTCAGACTCTAAACCACCGAAAGAATGCGTAAAGGTTTGTATACACACCGTAATACATTATACGACCACAGAACCCATAAGCACAAGCTGTAGAGCTCCACTATACTCTACTCTCTAGATTGAGCTCTAATAACCGAAAATTTTAAGCAGCAACAAACATGGGCATTGCGTTTTTATTTGATAATCGATTAGAGGCATCCTTAGGCAACGTAAATAATATCTTTTACATAGTCTTCTGCACTCATTTCATACACAACATCGCTGTTAAATTTGCAGTTGAAATTCTATCTCAAATATATCCTAATATTTGGTTGTTACCATAAATATTTGGTTGTTTATATCCCGATAAACCAGTATTTCACGACTATCGTGCATATTTTACTAATTTTTGGCGTTTAGATTGGAGTTTTGGAGATTCGATTCATAATCTTTGGGGTACACAAATTTTAATACAACATAATTAATGTGGTTCGCTGATCAATCATGATGAAAATCCCAATTGATTATTTATCAGTAAGTTTGTGTATTTTCACCTATTAATCGTTGTTTTTCGCTCAACCTCTTGTAGGTTCGCCCCTTGCCCTGCCGATGGTTTGTACGCGAATCGAGTGATGCAAACAAAAAAACCACTTTAAAAATAATTTGTTCATCGATTGCTTCAGATCTATCAATTTCACGTGGAAGAGATTTCCCACGAAAAGGACGTGCATTCGAAAAATTATTATTTACTTTACAAATCCCATAACTTCCTCGAAAGATCAGAAGACCTTCCGGAGTAGTGAACAGCACCATATTAAATCCAATCGATGTACCAACACCACTCGAAAACCGGGAAACCTTTCAACCACTCAATTTATCTCCATTTGTTTAAACCAACTTCAACCCAAGAACCCAAGAAACGCACGCTTACCATCCTTACCGTACCCATGGAATGCCAAAAGTGATACGAAAAGCAATATCCTTGAGAGATAAGCAAACTCTTTTTCTTCACTTGCAGACGCGTGTGGAAGGCTGTGTACCGCTCAATTGCTATGCGTGTTTATGTTGCTTTATCCATCCTTTGGCCAACAACCAGTTACGGAAATGCCGTCGGAAGCAGTAATAACTTAAAAGGAAGAGCGTTCGACTTTCGGCAGGCGTGAAAACGCACCTACCCAACCTACCTCACACACACATCTTGTCACGCTGTATCCTACTGCTTCGTTTACGATGAAATTTGCATGTATTCGATTCCTTTCCTAACACAATGTTCCAGTACAAAAGCTTTTGCGAGCCAAAGTACTTTTTCCCACATTTTTCCTGTTTTACCACGGCAGTTGCGAGGAGTGGTAGAAAATGGAAAGAAAATCGAAAATATGATCAAATCATCAAATCATATTAGTTCAACCACAGCTCAAATCCGATACCACATCAACAACGTCATATTCGGTTGGTGGAAGTTATGTTGCATTTGTTTTCAGAAAGAAAAACGGTAAAAGTATGTTAAAAAAAACAATATCTATTTTCTTCACTTTTTTGTCTAGTCGAATCAGCAGCACCAGTCAAATGAATATTTTTCATATTGTTCAATAAATTTCGAAAGCGAAAACCGAAAATATGAATCATTTGGCATACGGTTAATTTTTTGTCCACCAAGGAAGAATTTAATTAAACGCTGTCACATTGCCGGCACTGCTATATTTACGTGCTTCAAAGCTTTGTGAAGCTGGGCTGTATAATAAACTGACCATCGGCTAGACCTCGTTGTAAGGCGTACAATATTCCTGCACGGCATTTGCAGTGACTGGTAGAGTTTAAAAATATTTCATTAATAAGATGACATCCAGTTGGTGTCTGCAAGGCCCGACATTGGTCAATGTAACGTCCATTTTATGCTTGTTTCGTTCGCACGGTTAATAATTACGTTTTAAAAAGGGTTTAGCCAGTTTACGAGACACCCAACAGCTATCAACCGCATACCAGGAATTACTTGCGAACTAATTTCACATAATTGAATGTATATTAAGCTGCTTTATTTTCATTAACGGTTCGGTCTAAGAATTAAATTACGGGTAAATTGCTTTTACGTTAACTTGGCCTGTTGATAAGGTTGGACTAATAATGGGAACATTTATTATAATAGTTCACTCCCGGTCGTGTGCGAATACATACAGCACTGCCCGCAAATGACCGACCGTTATATGGTGAACACAAGCTGTTAATTTAGAAACTTTTCCAGAAATATGACAATTTAACTGAGTGGCTGCACGATAGCGAACCATTGTATGTCGTTACTTTACGGGGCGCTTTACCGAAAGTGCAGGTATGATAACGAGATAAACTTAAGAAAAAAAACGCCACAAACGTTTTGGAGAAGTTGATGTTCTCAGTCCTCAGAATCTCTTCTTATTAAAACAAATATTTTGTATTCCAGAGAGCGCTTTGGATTTTAATTACATTCTGGTGTCTAAATAATTCAACCGACTCACCGACTTGAACCTTCTAGGTCACGGCATTTACTAATGGCTTACTTGGCATGCTGATTCTATGTAGTTGAACAGTCAGTCCTCACTACATCGTAATGGTCCGTATAGGATTTGAACTCCGACCCTGTCATGTAAAGACCGGCGTAGACGTCGCATCAATCACTGAATCATGGGTACATTAAGTTTATGAATTCTCTTGAACATACCAAACATGCAAAGATGCCCAAAACTCAAAAATTATTCGACTGCACAATTCGATTATTCAACAGTCTTTTTCTGTGGCTCTGCAGGCAAGAGAAATCTGTTGGCCTGTCTGTGCCGGGTTCCTTAACTTAACTATAACCATACCCATACCATTAGTTAGTTCTACGTATAAGGAGACGGTAAGGTACTTTCATGCGAAAGATAGACGCCGGATTATCTAGTTTTACTCGCTGTGAGCGTCAAGTGTTGTACCAAATTTTACGATCTTTAATCTAACGCTCGTACGAATTTTCAAAAGTTTATTCCACTCCAGAGACAGCATCTTTTATTGATAATGTGTTGATAACACATAATTGAATGAACAACAACAATTGTTTTAGTGTGTTTTTTTGTTTTTTTTTTTGGGGGGTTTTTGTTGCCAGAGAATGTAGTTTATTGTTTTATTGCATCGCACCTACTGATTCTATTGTCGTGTATCCTGTACGCTGGTGTAAAGGCTTTACTTCCTTTGACGGGGCTCGCTGCACTTACAGACCTTCTCAACGCACTTTCCATCCTCGAAGTCCTTTGCACGGCACCGTAGCGAGCAGGCCTTAGCCGAGGCCTTTGGGTTGTCGCTCTCACAGACACCGGCACTGATGCCGCCGAACAGCGAGCACACGGCAAGCAGAACAAACAGGAATCCGAAGGAGAATTTCATCTTGAGGCACTATTGCTGGCTTTACTTCCCTTGCAAATGGTGCACGACTGGCAAATACTCTCATTTATATAGCCGTCTGGCAAGGGCCGACACATGTTGTTCTGTACGCGGCATTGGTTCTACAGTGTCTACTCATCCTAAAACCCTGGTATGTGTCCAACTGTGCAAACAAAAGCGAACCGAAAAACGTTGCGCACGAGGTCGCAAAAAAAAGTATGTCGATCATGAAAAAATCCCCAAATTTTGTAACATTTACAACATTGGGTTTAAACGTTTCAGCAAGCCATAGGTGCAGAAAAATAGCAAGAAACGCAATATGTAACTGCCCTAACGTAAATTCATATCAATAGTGCAAAGTGGTATGAAAGGAACTGCTTCAAACAATATTTTGGAGCGACAATCAGTTTTGTAGAATAGATTTAAGATAGACTATATCTGTTGACAATGTTTTTTTTTCTTTCTCTTGAATGCATTATGACATTTTGGGAATATTGAAGAGTCATTCCTCTAGTTATTCGTGTCATGTCGATTGCTTCATGAGAAAAAAAAAAGAAAAACAATGTAGTTTGCTGTATATACAATATTCGGGCGGCTTAGTCGCATGGAAATAGTAGCGCCTATTGGTCATACGAAAGGGCAAACTTCAAATCCCATCCGAGCCGCTTCCATGTTTACCGAACTAACTGTCCAAGCAAGGAATAACTAAAATCAAGAAAACCGGATATCGTACACCAAGATTTCGTTAAATTTTCTTTTCTCCGTATGTCATATCGGTCATATAATGGTTTACTAAACTTATTTATGTCACGTAGTTAACTACTCAATCCTCAGTTGTGATTCCGGTCCTGCCATGTGGAAGACCGGCCCCACCAATGCCTCGAACACCGGACCACCGTGGGTATGAAGAAATATTTAGTTCTTTGGTGTATCGGTGAAGGCATAAGATCCAATGGAGATTTGAATGGAAAAGTGTAGAAGTTCGCTTTAATTCATTCAGCAAATAACAGCAGCAACAGTTAAAAGACTAGCTTGAAAAATATTGTACAAGTGTAACAAAACCTCATATAACACATACACACACGAACACAAAATGAAATAAAAAACACCACAACATGTAGTATTACAATTAACATTTATTGGTTCCTTTCAGTACAGCTATTTGACTACTCTACTCGTCGCAAACGCATTCTCCATCCTGGCAGCTGCCTCCCGAAAATCGCAAATCCTTACATCTCAAAGGACAAATGATTGCGCCAGCGGAAGGTAGAATTTCACCGCAAATCATATCGGCACGGGTTTCGGTCGCGAAAAATACCAACGACACGATCGAAATTGCAACGACGAAAATGGATAAAAGCTTCATTTTTTTCTGTTCTGTTTCTCTTTTTGTTCTGCTGTTAGGCTCTTTTCCAGTGATGGCTGCGTGTCTACTGTACCAGTCGCACGTGCTATTGAACGGGTTGAAGGTGTTTTATACTTTGAACAGATTCGAGCCTTTACGGACAGAACAGTATCGCGTCCAAATAAAGATTTTTCTGCGAATTTTCATCTATTTCAAGTAACGCTACAACTGATCAAACTTCATTTGCTAAAAACAAGCTGAATCTACAGTTTGTTCTGATTTTATACAAAGAAACGAAAATACCGGCGTTTTAAACCATACAAACGTACAAAAGCTTATTTTAAATGTAAGATTGAATGAATTCATTTCCCTGCACTTGGTGTAACTGCCTTCTGTAGCTGTATTTACAAAGGGGCTGCCCGGTAGCAGAAGGGACAACGGCACCGGTCTTCACATAGTACAAACCGGGGTTTAAACCCTATCGCTCGTAATGAGAAGTGATTATCTTACTACCATTATTTAATTTCTATATGCATCCTCCTTATGCCCAAAATCTGATAATTTACAAGCCTCGTTGCATGATTCGAAGGAAAAAATTGGAATTATATGCATTGGTTGTATTGCAACAATTCAGCTTAAGCAGATAAATCGCTATAATACTTTAGCAGCACTGTCCTGTAGACCAAACTTTACACTTTTCAGGCGGACGGATGATGAATTTGTTTACTTCGTAATACCGCAAACCAGCGCGTTACCGGGAAAAGAACATACGTGCGTGTCAGCCATTGTTTCAACAGGTGCTTAACATCTGCAAAGCAGTACCGATGAGAAACCTGTGTCACATTTTCAGGAACAAGACACGAGATGAGGTTTTCGAATGCATTGTAGGCAAGATAGACACTGCTGCGCAAAGCTTCCCGAAACTCGCATCGTGTACAGTCTCGGCAGATTGATAGTTAGTAAGATCTCAGGCTGGATCAAACCTAAATTTATGTGAGATTACTCAAATGCCCTTGATCTGACCGATCTGCCGAATGCCCTTGACCGAAAAAAAACTCACCTGATTTTGTCTCCATTACGTCAATTATTATTATCAGTCGGGTTTTGTTAAAAGAAGTGTTTGTTACGACTGTAGTGACTGAATTTGATGTGGAGCACGAATTTCCTCATACTAATTGTAATCTCTTTGCAATTTCCTCTTTGCTAAAAGAATGCTAAAAGCTATTCTAACTGCTTCGTTTCTTGATAGGAAATAACTTCGTAACATGCAAGCACGGTAATAAGTTAATTTGGCCAGAATATAGGGATCATAGAACGATCTTTGTAACGCATTTAGCTCACTATAAAACACAATTGTAGGATACTCAAAATGTTAGGCCTATGTAAAATTAACTATATGTCTCCTCCACTTACTGAAACCATCTTAACATTCGCCGTTAGTAATGCCACATTTGATATACTATCGTTGAACTTATTAACGTCTTTTAATGTGCAAAGGGTTTGAAATAGTCAACCTGCGCCACATTTGAATAGCAATCATTTATTTAATTGAACAAATTACTTACAAACCATTGAAACAAATATATGTAAGTGGTCAAATCCAACGAAGCAAAATACTTCCAGATTGAAAAACTCGGACCTGAACCTATGCTACTTAAGACTCGACACGGAAACATAGATTGATTGTTTAGCTAAATAAATAAATAAACAGTATCAAGGAACTTTAAAGAATTGTCAGAAGAGTTGTCTTTAATTATTTTGCAGCTGATTAATCTTCAAGCGGAAATCACCTTCAAAGTCTTGAGCATTTTAACAGTCCGTCATACCCGTAATTAAGTTGTTAGTACTCTATTTTTTTTAATTCTCTTCGTAACAGTTTCCTATCTCTTGAACACCTCCAGTGTCTAGGAAGTTTATATCATTTAGAACATGAACGCTATCGTTTGTCTAAGTTGTACCAGTCTTAGCCAATATGTCGTTCGTTTTTTTGCAGTGATTCCAAACGATAGAAAAGTGGTTGTTGTGAGCTTTCTTAGAACGGTCTTTAATTTAATCTGTTCTGTCCTGTTGTTTAGCATACTATACCATACAAGCTAACCTCTGACGAACAAAACAAAGTTTATAATATTGACCCAATATTGAGCACATTTCTCGAAAACTGTTACCACACAAAGGTGCCAACTCTCCACAACGAAGCAGTTCAAAATGATTCCCTTATGTTTATTCTTCATCAGGTATTTGCGAATCTTCGACAATTTTAGTAGAAGGGTAATACACTTTAAATGCAAATTTCGATTTCGGAAAGGATCCTACGTTCATTACCGTACAGTCGTGCTCGGTGGTATGAAATCCTTGGCATGGATCACCGATGACGATTAAATCAGGCAGCGGGTAAAGAGAAAGAGCCGCATCATAGCTCCAATGTGTTGGAAAGGCAATTGGTGTAAGCGGCGCTAGCGTGCTTTGATTTATAATCGTCCGGGCAAACTGAAAACAACAGAAAGTATGCATAAGTACAATAGGCAGCAAATAAGGTAATGTTTTTACACTATTACTTACATGCGTTTCCAACAGCCCTTCCTTGGGAAAATGAATCGTATTTCGACATAATTTGGTTACTAAATCGGCTCGACACACTACAATTTGTTGCGTACAGTATTGCAAACGGCAAGGATTAGTCGTTAGAATAGTTCGGGGAAATCGCTTTTTTAGCTCCATCGTTAATGCATCTGGTATAGGTGGCCGGGGTAAGATGTTTGCCGCAGCAGGATCATCGATCGAGGGCACTATAACCAAATCCGTTTGTGTTTTGAGCTTCTCACACTCGGACAACATGTCACCCAACTTTTGAAAAAGACTTTTCAGCGAATATACATTTTCGTTCGTCTTGGCAAACGGTCCCATAAGAACTATTGCAACTGGAGGAAAATCATCGTACCCTCGCAGCAATTGATTCAGCTTTTCCATTACCAGCGGATTATCTAACCAACAGTCCGATAAAAATACAATACTGTGCTCAGGATTAGCTTTCTCCAATTCGCCCAAATTCCGTGAGTACTTTAGCAGCGTTTTCGAAGGACCTCCCCAACTGTTGACGGATCCATAAAAGGCCCTACTATTGGCGGCCGGTTCTGGAAACGGAAAACCAATCTCATCTATTTTCAAAATACCGTCCCGATATTTGCCGTAGGCCAGCAGAAAGCTTCCCTCGCAAACCAAGCCGGAGGAGAAGCTGGCCTGGCTAATATCAATCGGAACCGAGCCAGTGGGATCTTCCAGGTAATAGTGACCTTCCATAAGCTGTGTTAACAATCCCAGCAGAACGACGTCGTTCATCTTGGACGTTGAGAGAATATTCTCCACTTTGCGCAGAATCAATCTGCTTTTCTTTCCCGTTTCATCCGTACCCGGTGCCATGCGCTGGGAAAACGATTCGTGACGACATGTTTTTTGCCACAGCAGCCAGTATCGTTCGCGGATATAGTTCGACTTTGCATCCGGTACCGCCAATAAACTTTTCTTGCTCGTGTCCAGCAGGAACTTTTTCTTCTCTTCACAATACACGAATGAAGGCACATCGAAAGCACTGATGACGCGGAATATCGTTTCTGAATCATCCAATCCCGTGTTGTTTGCTTCCTTAATAGCCAGTTCGATGTGTTGCTTTTCAACCACCGGGAGACTTAAACATTGGCCCTGAACGTGGTTAGCCACATTCGTAATCCATTTCTTGCGTTCCGTTTCATCGAGCGGATGTAGCTGTTGGGCAAGGAATGTACTTGCTTCACTGAAATAAGTGCAACATTTCTAAAACGGAACGATACTATATAAACAAATCTCATTTGTACCTTCGAATCTGGAACCCACCGAGAGAAAAGCGGGTTGTTATTTGTGCTTTTAATCGAGATATTTCGCTCATTTCCTGTGCACTGTGCTTTGTTGTTCACAAATTTAATTTCACTCTGCATGCCAAGCAAATCTTCGCGCCTAGATGGTTTGCTGGTTATACACACGGTTTGGTAACATTACTTGTTCCCTGTCAAATTGACTTTACTCGCTGTCAAACAGTAGCAATTTGCACGATCAATTGGCTTTTTGCATTATGAAACAAAAAATACATGGTAATTTGTTGAGATATTCATTTTCTATGTTTTTTAACTAACATAAATGTGTGGAGATAAATTTCAGAAAAGTTGAAAGAAATGTGACTCCATATGTTTTGTTATTGTAGATATGCAGCAGAACAATCAGGTTGACAGAACGATCTACCATTTGGCGCGCAAATGAGACTGTCAGTTGAGCTTGGAATGGTATTGTTTTGGAACTGGAACGGTGAAATACTCTTTTCGTAAAAATGTTTTCGACAAACACAGGAAAATATAACGCAGAAAAAGCGGAAGGGTAAGAATTTGGTGTGCATTTCCTCTCCTAACTATTACGACATTTTATTCATGCCCGGTGTATTCCAACAGTGATGATACAAACGAGATCGGCTACCGACAGTCTCGAGAGAATGACCAAATCGATCTCAAGTACGGGTTCGAACGGGTGAAAGACACGCAAGAACGCACAGGCTATCTTATCAACATACACTCGGTAAGTAGCAAACATTTTATCGATTCGAGCGCCCTGTCCAAAGTTGTACTTCACATTCACTTTACAGACGGAAATTCTTAATGAGGACCGCCGACTGGTAGCCGCTTTGGATATGTATTTCTTACAAATGGACGGAAGTCGTTATAAAACAACGGTCATCTACGCTCCCTACCTGTTGCTGATCACACGCGACGGCACCTCCCTGGAAGTGGCCAAGTTTCTAGGTAAAAAGTACTCCGGTCAGTTGCTTGCCATTGAACACATACAAAAGGAAGATCTCGATTTGCCGAATCATTTGAGCGGGTTGAAGCAAAATTTGCTTAAATTGCGCTTTCCGAACACGACACAGATGAACAAGGTAAAGCGTGATCTGAACACTGCGGTACGCAAAAATCGGGAGCGTGAAAAGGCCAACACGTATTACATGCAGATGTTGAGCACCTCGCTGTCGACCGCAATTCGCTTCGATGGTACCGAAGGCGAAGGAAGCGGACCGAATCAGAATGTGGATTTTTATGACTACATTGTGGACATACGAGAGCACGACGTACCGTACCACGTTCGAGTGTCTATTGACTTGAACATATTCTGTGGCACGTGGTATACAGTCCGGTGCCGGGGTGGGGATGAACCGCCAGTTATTACGCCTCGCCCCGACATCATAGATCGTCCTGAGCCGGTCATATTAGCGTTCGATATCGAAACTACGAAACTACCGCTCAAGTTTCCAGACGCGCAAACCGATCAAATTATGATGATATCCTACATGATCGATGGACAGGGCTATTTGATCACGAACCGTGAGATCATTAGTGGCGATGTAGATGATTTCGAGTACACCCCGAAGCCAGAATTCGAAGGCAACTTTATAGTTTTTAACGAAGCTAACGAGCTGGGGCTGTTGCAGAAATTCTTCGACCATATCCTGGAGGTAAAACCGCACATCTTTGTAACGTACAACGGTGACTTTTTCGATTGGCCGTTCGTTGAAGCACGTGCAGCAGTATACGATCTGGATATGCGACGCGAGATAGGTTTCTCAAAGGTAAATGGGCGCGATGGCAATTATCTGTGCCGTCCTGCAATGCATCTCGATTGTTTGTGTTGGGTGAAGCGTGATTCGTATCTTCCGGTTGGTTCGCATGGTTTGAAAGCGGTCGCGAAGAGTAAACTGCGGTACGATCCCGTCGAATTGGACCCGGAAGAGATGTGCCGGATGGCGGTGGAGCAACCGCAGGTGTTGGCCAACTATTCGGTCTCGGATGCGGTAGCTACGTACTACCTGTATATGAAGTATGTGCACCCATTCATCTTTGCGCTGGCAACGATCATTCCGATGGAACCGGATGAAATACTGCGGAAAGGTTCGGGAACGCTTTGCGAATCGTTGCTTATGAAGGAAGCGTTCAAGGTGAACATTGTATTTCCTAACAAGCAAGTGTCGGAGTTGAATAAACTTACCAACGATGGGCATGTCCTGGACTCGGAAACGTACGTAGGAGGACACGTGGAAGCGCTCGAATCCGGTGTGTTTCGCGCTGACATCAGTACTCGCTTTCGGCTTGACCCGGATATGATCAAACAACTGCAAGGCAATGTGGAGAAAGTACTGGAGCATGCAATTGTTACCGAAGAAGGCGTTCCCATATCGGACGTGATCAACTTTGAAGAAGTCAAGGCGGAAATTTTATCAGCGCTCCAACAGCTGCACGACATTCCTACGCGGCTCGAGCAGCCAGTCATTTACCATCTCGATGTCGGTGCCATGTACCCGAACATCATACTTACGAACCGTCTTCAACCGTCATCCATGGTGAGTGATGCGGATTGTGCTGCGTGTGATTACAACAAACCGGGTGCACTATGCAAACGGGACATGGAGTGGCTGTGGCGCGGAGAAATGCTTCCAGCAAGTCGTAACGAATTTCAGCGCATTCAACAGCAGCTTGAGACGGAGAAGTTTCCGCCACTGTTTCCAGGTGGTCCACAGCGCGCCTTTCACGAACTGTCGCGCGAAGATCAAGCAAATTACGAGAAGAAAAGACTGTCGGATTACTGCCGAAAGGCGTACAAGAAAACGAAGGTTACACGGTTGGAGACGCGAACGTCTACCATCTGCCAGAAGGAAAACAGTTTCTACGTCGATACGGTGCGAGCGTTCCGTGATCGTCGGTATGAGTATAAGGCGTTAACTAAGGTTGCAAAAGCGGCGGTTACGGCGGCTGTAAAGAGTGGTGATGCAGGCGAAATAAAGGCCGCAAAAGGGCGCGAAGTACTGTACGACTCCCTGCAGCTTGCTCACAAATGCATTCTCAATTCGTTCTACGGATACGTGATGCGTAAGGGTGCCCGTTGGCACAGCATGCCAATGGCGGGAATTGTCTGTTTGACTGGTTCGAACATTATCACAAAAGCGCGAGAAATCATCGAACGCGTTGGTCGACCGCTAGAGCTGGATACCGACGGTATATGGTGCATATTACCCGCATCATTTCCCCAAGAGTTTACCTTCCGAACAAACCATCAGAAGAAGAAAACGCTCAACGTTTCGTACCCAAATGCTGTGTTAAACACGATGGTGAAGGATCATTTTACCAACGAACAGTATCATGAGCTGGTGCGAGCTGGAGATGGCGGCAAGGGCGCTGAATATTCGGTACGTTCGGAAAACTCGATTTTCTTCGAGGTTGATGGCCCTTACCTGGCTATGGTGCTACCGGCAGCCAAAGAGGAAGGTAAAAAGCTGAAAAAACGCTACGCAGTATTTAACTTCGATGGGTCGCTGGCAGAACTGAAGGGCTTCGAGGTAAAACGGCGTGGAGAGCTTCAGCTGATTAAGATATTTCAATCATCCGTATTCGAAGCGTTCCTGCAAGGCTCAACGCTGGAGCAGTGTTATGCGTCCGTGGCCAAAATAGCCGACTATTGGCTAGATGTGTTGTACAGCAAGGGGCACAATATGCCGGACAGCGAGCTGTTTGAACTGATTTCGGAGAATCGTTCTATGTCGCGAAAGCTTGAAGATTATGGCGAACAGAAATCAACTTCCATCTCGACGGCAAAACGTTTGGCCGAATTTTTGGGAGATCAAATGGTAAAGGATGCTGGACTGGCGTGTAAGTTTATAATTTCTCGCAAACCGGAAGGAGCCCCGGTAACCGAACGAGCCATCCCGCTGGCTATATTTCAGTCCGAAGTAAGTGTACGACGGCATTATTTGCGACGCTGGTTGAAGGACAATACGATGGGCGATGCCGACATTCGGGATGTTTTGGATTGGAACTATTACATCGAACGATTGGGAGGAACGATTCAGAAAATCATCACGATCCCGGCTGCCTTGCAGGGGTTAAACAATCCGGTACCGCGTGTGCAGCATCCCGACTGGTTGCACAAGAAAATGTTGGAGAAAAATGACACCTTGAAACAACGACGCATAAGCGAAATGTTTAGCGTAGCACCGCCAAAACCAGCCGCTCCCAGTACAGACCTTACCGACGTGGAAGATTTAGTAAGCAAACAATCCAATGGAGGCCAGTTACCGGGAGTTCCCGTAGCGCACAAACGTCGCCGAGAAGGATCTGACGATCGTGGAGCACAATCCGATGATGAACCGGTGCCTACAGTTCCAAAAACGTGGCGCGAAGCTCTGGGTGATCCGCCCTCACCTGGCACCACCAAGGCAGAACTGGTAGAATGGCTACGGTTTCATAAGCGCAAATGGCGCTGGCAAATATCTCAACGCGATCGCCACCATCGCGATGTGCGTAACAACAGCAAACGAATTCGTACTGCCGTCGATGAAAATGTCAGTGCAGCGGCACCAACTCGAGCTGTGACGCTGGGTGGCTTCCTGCGCAAAACGCAACGCTCGCTGATTGAGCAAAGCTGGCAGATTATACAGCTTATACCGGTGGACGACCTGGGCAACTTTACCGTGTGGGCTATGGTTGGAGAGGAGTTGCACAAAATTCGACTCTCGGTACAGCGAATCTTTTACGTTAACCAGCGAACTCCGGCACCTCCCGAGAACGACGGTGCAATAACGCCGGGGGCGGGCAAATCGATGTGGAAAAAGGTTCACCGTGTGTTGCCACGTGCACGACCCGTCTACCATCTCTACCAGTACGTGGTTCCGGAGCAGATCTTTCGCGATAATCGTCTCGGTTTGCTCGCCGATCTTGCTACGCCCGATATTGAGGGCATTTACGAAACGCAAATGACGCTAGAATTTCGTGCCCTCATGGAGTTGGGCTGTGTATGCGCAGTACAGCGGTCTGAAGCAAGAGCGCTGGCAGCTTTAGCAACGAAAGATCTCGAAGCGTTCAACATACAGCAGTTGGAAATGCGTCCCAGTAACTCCACATCCTACTTGAAGAGCTCAAAAAATGGTGGTGTGAATATGCGCAAGATATTCATTTATCAGCACGTTTCACCAACGGGAAAACGTGAGATGTGGGGCCTATTTTCGCCAGCCAACAAAAAAGCGCTTGTGATCGTGCTGGATACGGTACGCACGAATCAACTGCCAACCGTAAAGAATCTTTACACCTCCGAACGGATTGCACTCCTAACGGCCGGTGGCGAAAATCAAGAAGAAATGCTACCACCGCCAGATATGACATTCGAGGTGTACATGGAAATCGATGCTAAGCAGGTGTACCAGCGTGTTACACGAGCGCTAACGGCATATCGAGACGAAAAACGTGGACCAACGCTGCTATGCCTTCAAACCGCACTTGGACTGCAGAAGCTAAATCAAAATTTGCCTATCTGCTTAGAGTTCCCGGAGGTTTCTATTCACATTGCAGACGATGCGGCTCTTCTCTCCGGGCTCGATTGGCAACGGCACGGTGCACGGTCCATGATAAGACACTTCCTCAATCTTAACCGCGTACTGCAAATGATGCTAGAACAATGTCTCTACTTCCAGCTGCCCTTGGGCAACATGCCACCGGATACAGTTCTTTTCGGGGCCGATTTATTCTATGCCAGACTGCTGCAGCGTTATAATTTCGTTCTTTGGTGCTCAGCCGGGGCCCGTCCCGACCTTGGTGGACGCGAAGCGGACGACAGTCGACTGCTGGCCGAATTTGAGGATAACATCTCGATCGTACAGAATCGCGCGGGACTTTATCGATCTGTTTGCGTTGAACTAACCGTGGAGAGTTTGGCCGTTTCGGCTTTGCTGCAGGCAAGTAAAGTGCAGGAACTCGAGGGAACGTCTTCAGCAATTACGTTCGACGTAATGCCACAAGCATCGCTAGAAGAGATGATCACCAGTGGACCGAACGGGCCACAACTTTCCAACTACGACGAAACGGCCCTTTGTAGTCAAGCATTTCGCGTAATGCGAATGATGGTCAACGCATGGTTGCGCGAAGTTTCCATCAACCGGAATGTGTTTTCCGACTTTCAGATCATTCATTTCTACCGTTGGGTACGGTCGAGCCGTGCCCTACTGTACGATCCTGCTTTACGACGCGCACTGAACACCCTGATGCGGAAACTGTTCCTGCAAATTGTGGCCGAGTTTCGGCGCATGAAAGCGGAGATCATATATGCGGACTTCAATCGCATCGTGATCGATACCGGCAAACGAACGGTTGCCGATGCCATTAGCTACACGGATTTTGTTGTGCAGAACATTCGCAATCGTGAGCTGTTTCATAGCGTTTCGTTGTCCTTTCAACAAGCGTGGGAATTTTTACTCTGGATTGATCCTACCAACTATGGTGGTGTGCGAGGCAATCTGCCGAAGGATGTAATTGCCTCGGCGGAAATGACCACCCCAGCATCGCAAGAGGAGGATGCAGAGGAAGAGGAACTTTCGCTCGAAATGAACTGGAGCATCTCGGAGCAGCTTCCCGAGGAGAGAAGATGTCGTGCAAATTTTGAAAGCTTCGTCGTCTCCTTCCTGCAAACGATGGCCGAAGGAGTTTCCCCTGAAAGTGCGCTAAAAAAGTTAGCTTGCGTCGCGTATGGAATGGTGCAGAAAATGCACGACGGATATGCACGTGGTGCGAGCGGGCCGGCTTTAGAGTTTGTAAAAGCTGTCTCTAAAGCTTTGGCGGCTTGCAAAGAAATAGACGAGCAGTTAACGACCATGCGGCGCAACATGTTGCTGCTTGTCGGCGTGGGAGACTTTAGTGACAAGGCGATATGGAAAGAGTCGATAAAATCGTTCGTCCTTACGGAGGTGATCTGCCAGGCGTGTAACCATTGCCGTGATTTAGATCTCTGCAAAGACACTCATCGCGCATTGAAGGATGGAGACCTACCTGTGTGGCTGTGTGCGCAGTGTAACGTCGACTATGATAACGTGGAGATTGAAATGCGACTCCTCGACGTCGTTCAACGAAAGCTGATGTCCTACACGTTGCAGGATCTACGGTGCGTCAAGTGCAAGCAAATCAAGCGGGAAAATCTCTCTCAATATTGCACCTGTACCGGTAACTTTGAAAATCTCATCTCTACGGGCGAGATACGACGATTGCTTCAGACTTTCCACATGCTGGCCAAAGACTATCGCATGCGTGTTCTGGAAGAAACTGTTCAGCACATACTGCAAACGTAAGCCGCAACTGTACTACTTTTGCTATAACATTTCTTTTCTTAGCCAAATAAATAGCTACACAACTTCGATACTTTTTACATCTGTTTCAGTAGTAGCAGTAGTGTTTAGTTCCTATTATAACAGGTCTGCTCTTAGATGACCCGGCATAGCTTAAGCACTCGCATTGATAGGATCAATCTTAGGTTCCTCGAACTTGAACGTGGGGAAGGCAGTCATGTCTTCGCCCTGCGCACCACCGTACTGCTTGGCCAGTTTCTCCATCTCCTGTTTCAATTCACGTTCGATTTCCGGCGTTGAATCGACAAGCTTGCCACCGCTAAAAAGGGGTTTAAAAAGTTGATAAAATGATTTTGCGTGTGATTCCTTTACACGAAAACATCCGTTTGCAGATAATATGCTATTGTTTTTAACTTACGCGCTCTGGCTCTTCTGTGCATATTCGCGGAGCTTGTTAACGAACAGTTGCTGGATTGGATCGCTAGCCTTCGCCAGCAGAACGGCAGAGACACCGTAGTTACGGCGGGCCTGCAGTCCCATGACCCGGGCAGCGGACAGGATCTGGTTGGTCAGCATCTGGTGCCGGGAGAGAAGAAAAATACACCATTTCAGTGCAACAATAACCTCATATCTCACGTTATGTAACTTGGAAGCAACCGGAACATCTGTTCCAGTGATTTGCAGCGCTTAGATAATGTATAGAAAGGCTTTTGCTCGCTTCGTTTATTGAAATTTATGACGGAAACCGTAAATATACATACCTTCGGAATATTTTATTCACGTAAACGTAGAATTCGCTCCGATAACAGATGCAGGAAGATTTTGCGATGCCGAGAAATCTTTTGGCTAAATCCTGTTGACGGTCGACCGAACTTTGACATTTGTTGACATACGGAGTGTTGTTGTTTAGAAGATAGAGCCGAAAGCTTCGGTAACCCACTGTGCGGTTCTTTCGTAAAATATTCGTTTTACCGTTAATTCAAAAAAGGACCACGAAGTCAATTTTTTTATAAATGCAGCTTCTTTTGATGTTGGGCATTATATTTGTAAAATAATCAACCCGAGGAAAAAAAGTTTGCAAAAAATTTCAAATATTTGTAATCTGTGATGCTAAAAAAATTTTTTTTACAAGAAAAAAGACATTCCGATGAACCAATAATAATTCGTTTTTAAAGGAGAGTACGCAAAATAATGTAGGTAAGTATTCATTTACTCGTGGTTTAATGATTGTGGTTGCTTCGGCAGTCTATTGTTTTTATACTTTCGGATTACCACAAGCCGTATCATCCACAAGTACCGATTCCCATTAAGAGCATTTATCCATACGCAGGAATGACTAAATGTGAAGAGATATTGTGTATGTTTTAAGTGGCTTAATGTACATGAAAAGTAAAAGTGTATTTTAGGCTATTTTACTCTGGGTGATTACACAAATGTTCTAATATTTTCTGTCTACACAGTTAGCACAGAATGAATGTTCCCTATCTACACAGTTAGCACAGTTCAAGGATTGTGTTAGCGGATCCTAAGCAAGACTTGCCAGAAAAATGAACCTCGCAACCGTTTGAAAATTCTGAAGATCAACCATTCCAAGGTTGGAAAATTGTTTGGTACCGTACTGTAGCGTATCCGTAACATAGGAAGACTTTTACAAAGTTATGATGGACTGGAATCAGAGTCTATTGATACTGTTGAGTTGTCTGTTAAGTGATCTGTTACACTATTGGCAACATGGCAAAGTAAAATTCTTCCAAGGATCGTTCACGACGTGTTCAAGGATAATAAAGCTATCACAGTTAGAAAATGCATTTCCCATATAAATGATCTATATGCTTTATTGCGTATAGTATATTCCCAGGTCTGGTTTGTGGTTCGAATTATTTGACTTAGCAATGTTTATTTATTTTAGTCAATCTAACCTAAGCTCTCTAACGGGGCTGGTGGAGGCGACTACGGCGCTGGCCTTTACATGACAGGGTCGAGGTTCAAATCTCACCTGGACCGTCCCCCCAGTAGTGAGGACTAACTATCCAAGTACGTGGAATCGGCAGTCTAGTAAGCCACTCGATTGCCGGCATGGCCAAGAAGGTACGTTAAGCCAAGAAGAAGATGAGCCTTAGCTTTCCAAAAAAGGGGTACTTCGAGTATTGGCAATTGCAACTTTATTTAAAAATACATTCGTTTCTATATATTTCACATTCATTACTAATGCTCAGCTCATCTGAATTGCAACTTTAACTATCAAAGTCTGACATTCAACAGTTGATGTTGTACATCGACAAGATGAATGTAATGTACAGTAAACGAAAGTGGATGGCTTTGAGTTACACTTGTCCCACTCAATCCCCATGTCTATTTTTATTATGCTTCTGTTTGTGCTTCACCATCGGAAAGAAAGAGAATATGCAAAGAAATACTGTGCATGTTACCCATACTAGCGAGAAAGTATACAAAAGGCTTCAACGACTCGGTGAAACGAAAAGGAAAAAACGAACGACGAAAAGCAACATAAAAAAACGCAATAAATGCAGGCCAACCATGCTACAAGGAGACAGATGGAAGATGATGGAACAAGAAAACAGATAGAAGCACAAAACCCATAAGACAAGAACGGGATACCAATGTGAAGGAAAAGCAAACCCCAAAAGAACAGATGACAACAAACATCGGCATCACAATCCATGCAAGTGAAAACACAACCGATGGGAACCAGGACAGTATCCAGCAGCCAAAAACTCGATCATTCAAGACGATCACATGCGTGCGAGTTTGTGTGTGTGTGTGTGTAGGTGTATGTGTGCACGTGTACATTCTGTGACTTCTTGCACAGAGCAATGAAGCTGATAGGAGGTTTAAAATGCGTTCAACGCTCGCCAAGGGTCCGGTCCCTGGCATTATCGAAGGATTTCGAGAAACGAGCTACAGAAAGGCATTTTTTCCCAGGAGTTGAATCGAAATGAGTGTGTAGTAATTCTTGCTTCGGTAGGTGTAATTTAGGGGCTCACACGATCAACTGACCTCGAAAGTTGAAATGGCTAAAGTTTCGACAAACTGATTGGCCAACATAAATAAGGGTATAAAAGACATGTTTTTGTGATAATTAGCATAATAAAAATAAAAACATGGCCTCGAACCATAACAAACTCGAATAAAAAAAAATAGTTTGAGTTACATAAGCTACATAAATTAAATTCATTGATTTTACATTTTACTGAATACATTTAACAATATTTCATGTACAATCTCTATAAAAATAAAAAGTATTAAGTTGCTAACTTAATTTACAGCTCCCAATTCTGTCCTGCCTACCTGACGATCATTGTTTACACTAATTCCGATGCAACGACTTGCTATATTGTCTTGACTAAACTTTACGCGGTTTTATGTCATCTAGAGTGGGACGATGCTCCCCTCCCTCTCTCTAAACCTACTTGCTGACGTGCAATCAACCCGTTTACGTTCCCAACCCTTACCACAGTGGTACACCCTTACCGGCCTTTCTTTCAATCTCTCTCTTTCTCTCTCTCTTTCTCTCTCTTTCTCTCTCTCTCTCTATCACACATACAAACCCTCTCACTCCCTCTCGCTGATCATGCAGAATCGTAACAGAATGAATATCGCTTATACGGCCTGGTGGTTCAGGTGTGTGGGTTTTCATTCATAACTTTCAACGCAACCCGTCCCACTGTGTCCGCTATCCTATCCTTACCTGCTTATGCCCAGACAGGTTCCACACCCACAAAGGCGTGATCGTGATCGGTGTTGCGATGCGTATGTGTGTATTGGTGTGTATGCATGTGGGTTCCTTTTTTTGCTCTCATTCATCCGTTTGGGATCAGTACTGTAGCTCGAGGATCAAGCAATAGTATATGTGAGATGCATTAGGTCTATCATGCAATTACTCTGGTTCTGAACCGTATTCCCTATGGGACGGACTGTAGTTGCGCGTATGTAGTCTATCCTCTTCCCTACTACACGCAGGACCACGGACAAATGGTGGCGTGCACACGTTTAACATCGTTTGACCATCCGTAACTCATATTAAAATTAACTTGATAATTTCCAAATTAAAAAAAAACTTGAGCTATGCGTCTTGAGACACATTTTTTATATCTTTAAAATATGTTTTAAAAAATATTTGTTTTTATTAATATGCTCAAAATCGTTTGCTTCTTGGCATGGCTTACTAGACTTTTTGATTTAATGCCTGGTCCGGTTGTTATTGCCTCGACCAATGGGCAGCCGTTCTGCAAATGCTCATATTAAAAGTGTTAAAACCCTAACCACAATCTGAATTCATGTTGCCCAACAATCTGTTCATGTTCGAACCAACGGACGTGTTGGTTTTGCATGGATCCAAAATTGGACTTTTAATAAACTATTATCTAGTCTTTTAAAATCTTGCCTGTCCTGTTTTTAAATAATAATTGTGTATTGTAAAAAAATGTTAATAAAACAGTAAATTTATTTTATGTACTATTCATTATGTACGGCTAGGCAACAACAGAGAGCACGACTTTATCAGATGTGAACCTTGATTCTCGCTGGAAGTTGACATCGCTCGTGTGTATGACGCCTGTTGGCAAGAAATAAGATCAGTGCGCTGCAGTTAAACTGGTGTGCGTGTGGCCGACCGCTTGCTGGCTGTTTGTTGCGACTGATCACAAGCTGAGCAACAAATTTTCCTTTCAGGTCTTTCGAGAGAACGTTCTCGCGTGGTGCTGAAGTGTGTACAGTTTGAATGTGCGACCGCGGATGCCGGAGTATCGTACGTAAACCGTACGATTACAATTTGGTTTGAATTTGCTCCAAATTACGTGTTACAGAAAACATTGGTCATCATTTATCAAACCGCCAAGATCCAAAACAGACCCTGATTTTCGCATGTAAGAAACAACAATTACGATATCGGCCAATTTTATGAATGTACAAGTGTTAACAAAGAAATGTTGTAGAGGAAAGTGTGAGCAATACATCCATCCATCCAAGCTCTTATCGCGCACATGAACTCGATTTAGGTCCAACCGTCCAGGGCAGCAGCGATAACAATCCCGATGTGCCCCAACACTGGTCGGTTTCTGAGTGCCTCTTCGCGAGCTTAGTCAAAAAAAAAAATACATTCCCTGTCCCTCGTTCCGCTCGGTCGTCGATGTGTCGTTGATAAACTAGTGATAGTGCAGTGTCGCCGAAACGCGTGGCTCCAACCGGCCAGTGATGGACGAATGGCACACCACGCAGTGTTTCTAGGATAGAATACTTAGAGTTTAGGCTGGTGTGTGCTATACGAAAGACAATCATAGTGTAAAGTAAGTGTGTGCGTGCACGTGTGTGGATCTTAAGATCATTCTGTTTCGAGTTCTTCAATGAAATTCACACATAAAAGATGTATTTATTTTGGAGTATAGGATTACTTCTGTGTGTGTGTGTGCATCTATGTGTTCTCCGAGACAATCAAATTCATTCAAGCCAACCGTGTGAGTAGCAGTAGTCGCAAGTTAACGATAATCTCTGATCGCGCTGACTGGGACTGGACTCTACACTACACTACACTACACTGGCAGACCCGAGAATGTCCAGAAGATCAGACAAGGCACATAGAAAGGCAATCGAACAGATCCACGAATTAATATGCTAGTCAGCTGCGGCCGTAAGCAGCCTGATGCTACATTAAAACCCTTGCCGGCACATTACGGCAGGCGTGCGGACGTACATGATGACGAAGACGCGAAGAACAAACCGTTGAGCCACCCGGTCGGTTGCTATGGGGTGGCCTTTTAGCGGGTGTGCGGGTGATGGGTCGCGGGATTTTTTTTCGTATCGTATCTCTGGCCGTAGTGTGCCTTGCTACTGTTGGAGAAGAGACTGACGAAACGAATTGAAACAAAGTTGAGAAAAGGAATAATGAAGCAAAGAAAAAAAAAAAGCACGATAGTGAACCGCCATCGCGCATGCTAAACCGAATTGGAAATGAAAGAACCGCGCGGAACGCGCCGATGATGGAAAAAGCGATGAAGAGTAACACAACAAAACCTACCCCAGCGCTGCTTCGTAGGCAAACAAACACGTAAGATCGTGGAAAGAAGCGTCCAAAAGGAAAGAGTGTCGAGATGGTGGGTGGGGGGGGTCGAGCGACGTGCGACGATTCTCTTGATAGAAACAACGCTCGTTTGGTTGATGGTGGCAGTGAAGGCGCCCTGTGTACCCGCGAACGGATCCATTCATTCATAAAATCTTCACTCTCGAACGCAACGCGTCCAAAGAAGGTGACGGTGATGAGAGCGAGCGAAGCGAGCGAGTGTGTGCCTTTGTGTATGTGTGTGTATTTGCGTCTGTGTATTTACTTACTCCTCAAAAAGTCAAACCGTAGATGATTTTGCATGGTGGCAATGGGCGGCGACGTTGTGTTTTGGTGCAAGTTGGCAAAAGAAGCAAACACGAGACCCTTACAACCAAGGAACGGCGGCGGGTCCACGTTCTACCGACCCCACAGAGTACAGAGTCGATCGCTACCCTAGCTACCTCTAGCCAGAGAGCGAGCGAGAGAGAAAGAGTGAGAGTTGTCCAAAAAAGATCAAGTGAAATGTCGTTGCTAGGAGCAATGGTTGTGTGCTTAGATCTTTTCTTGTAGCAATTTAAGTTTTTAAGTTTTTGTTGTTGGTGCTGTTTTTGTGTGAAATTGTTCCAACCCGGACGGTCGGTGACAACTGTCCGACAGATGTTGTGTAACTGTGTGTCACAGTTGTGTTGAGTTTAATCCTGTGTACGGTTCTAATTATGGGCCCAATGCACGTTTTGCGTTAATGCGTCGATCATGTTTATAAATGTTATAAAGTTTTCTCCTTCTTCTAGCCAATTAAGTGCGTAAAAGTTTACTCTGGTGCAATGTGTGAATAATGCATAATGTGTTGATAATGTGAGGAAAATGCTATTTTCGCCCTTCCGTGCACCGAACCACTAACAAATACTTTACGAATAAGTAAGCTATGTGTGTGTGTGTAAAGAACATTTCATTTTCGCACGAGGATCTCATTGCTTTCGGTTTTTAAAAATGCACCCTGATTGTGCATTGTGTAAATGAAATGATTGTGTATTGTAGCTAATGTCCAGTTCTACATATAAGCTAGTGTTTGTGCCCCTGCGTATGTGTGTGTGTGTTTGTGTGTATTTGTGCATTCTTCCAAAAGAATATAGTGTGCTACACAAGTCGGGAATCGTGCATTTATGCCAGTGGAGTGTGTGTGGAAAGCGTTTTACTGATAACTGATTTTATGCAGCTGCAGCACTTATCAACATCGGTTACTTCTGGTGACAAAATATTAAGTCTTGCCGGCCAGTAGAAGTTTCCCAACGGGCGACCCTTACAACAACAACAGGGAGCAAAAAAGCACCTTTAGTAGGAACGAGATTAGCGATATTTGAGAGCTTCAACCAGCGAAGAAACAATCTTCTACTGGCGGGGGTAAGTAAACTGTGAATTAACATTGGTTCTATCAATCCAAATAAAATGCTTCTAGTAATACTTCGGTTAACTGAAATACTTTCTCATTTCGTCTTGAATCGACTACAATGTCATGGAACACGTTTCCTACATGTCCACACCTGACAAGGTAGCTCCATACCTAAGAAGCATAATTTTTGTGAATGAATTCTTGGCCTCTAGTGAGAAGCGAAAGCGTCGTGGTACGGTATGCAGGGCGGAGTAGTAGCACTGTCAGCTCCTCTATCTACGTAACCCACCAAACAGGCTTAAGGTTCTCCCAATGTTTCCACAGCCTTTTGCTGCATGTTTCTTCAGACTGGTAATTATTTTTGCTTCACCAGCACGATGGCATACTCCCCATTTGCGTTCTGTTTTTTTTTCTCTTTTTTTGTTGTTTTCTGGTGGTTTCCTCCAGAGTGGAGTTTCAAGGAGACAAGTGGTAGTTTTTGCCCATGTACGTACCCTGTTTTCACCCTGATAATCTGCCCTGCCTTTGTCGAGGGGAAGGGGGGAGGGGGGGGTTCCATACTGTTGTAGATCGTGCATTTGGACGTTGTTTTTGCTCCAATCTTGGAAAAATGGTACCAACCAATGTACGTTTCTGCGAAATCGTTACAATCTGTTGCGCAACAGGGCACATTAGCACTAGTGCGATCGCGGCTTGAAGCAATTGCCCTGTGTAAGGGACGGGCCGCCAGGCGACAATCTTCACACGCAGCAAGATTCATCAATTATTTGTGTAATCCAATTGCAAAAGAATATACGCTGTATTTTGAGCAGAACCAGGCAAAGGAACGAGATTCCACTGGCAACATACTCGGAGCTGGTAATGAAAATTCCCCCACACCGTTGGAGATAAGATAAAACAATAATCGTAAACTTCTTCGTGAGTTGGAGGTTGTTTTGTTTCTGCCATGTTTTTTTTTTTTGTTGTTTTTTGCACCCTTTACTGTGGCTCTGCAAAGAGGCGGGAGAATAGTACACGCCTACACGCACCCAACACGCTAAAAAGCTTATCATTTGTACACCGATAAATGTTCGAAATGTTCGGGCAATGGCGAAATATTCATACCGAACTCTCTGAAAAGCAAGTCTGCTAGGTCTAATCAAACATTTCGGTTACGACGCTGATTGTGTGGCCAAATTTGCGCCTTTTCGAACTGTTCATGGCCTCACGTTAAACAACGGCAACAAAATAAGGGCGAAAACCGAAACGTTTATCATCAATTGTACATTTTATCACGGCTGACATGCGCGTGATCGCCAAGGCACGGAGGCATACGAGTACGCGGTGATAACGTTATTGTGATTGTATTAGTAATAGGATAGGTGGGTATGTGTTTCACTTAAATGATAAAGTTAAACTCTAATTCGAATTCTGGTAAATTCGTTATTGCTACGATCGGATGACTCAGGCTGCACTTCTTTTGAAGTTTGTTTGTTTCAAAATGGTTTAACAAAAAACGCATAATTAGTGATTATGATATTATTAGGCCGGCCAACTCTTCTGCCGATAAGCCTACGTTGCAGCGTTGATGATTAGCAGCCATGATTCGATTATTAGTAATGGTCTCAATCTCTCATCCATGAAAGTACGCGTACTTCCCCGTGCCGTGTATAATCGGTGTGATAGCAAATATTTGCCGTTCTCGATTGTTGACAACCCCAAAGGTGGCTGGGCTGCCTTTGACGGCTTTCGGGCGGCTTTCTTCTAGCATGAAAGCCGGCCGGTCGGCCGTTACGATCGTAAGTTAATTTTAGGAATCGGCTTAAAATTATCATGTCAATACAAAAATGACGTAGACGGTTCGGTACATCTTGTCACACCACCGTAGCGGCGTTCATTCTTCTCCGTTCGGATGGGTAAATAAACAAACAAACAGCATCCTTCAACGCTTCGGTGACGTTGTGCCTCGTGTCTGAAATGGAACGTGAGCTATGGATTGCTTGCGTTACCCAGTACAGAGCATACTGTCGTCATCGACCAAGGCCTCACGTAACGAGTTACGAGAATGGAGTCTTAATGAAGATAAATTCTTTTAGACAAAATCATAGTTCAAATAATTTTCACACAGCTCCAACAGAGAAATCCAACAGAGAATTCAGAATTTGTTGGTTCAGTTTGTGAAAATTTGGTCTTCGTAGTAAAACTTTTCTCACGACATCATTGACTTGAAGCCATTCGGCCATATTCAGAATTTGGACCGTTGAAATGCCTCACTTTGAGGAAATAAGTACTTTAGGGCATATAATGCATCATTCGCAGGTTTTCTTCTTGGCTTGACAACCTCTAAGGTCATACCGGCCATCGAAATGGCTTACTAGACTGCCGCGATACCACGTACAGTACTGGACAAAATAATTTTATACGCTTTAACTATTCTTTGTATAAGCTCAATATTTCCTTCAATGTTATAGTTACAACAATGCTATCTTTAGGAAAGTTGATGTCCTATTATCAGGAAATAATGTTGTAGAAGTGAGGTTATTAGAATTGCGCATGACTTTCTAAATATGTGCTATATGATCGAAATGGACAAAATAAATCATACGCCAGATTTCTTATTCACAAGTTATGCTTACATCAAATATGTCTTTTTATTTTTGAACCCTTAACATTTGCTATGACCACCCTTTGCCTTCAACACCGCTTCCAATCGACGAGGCATACTTTCAACAAGATTCCTTAGTTATTCCGGATCAATTTTCTCCCACGCTGTATTTAAAAAAACATCAAAATAGTCTTCTTTGTTGGAGATCGATGTTGTGTCCACTCTATCTATCGGATTCAAGTTGGGAGATTGGGGTGGCCATTCGAGCACCTTAATTCAGTTAGATTTGAAGAACGGAGTTGTTTTTTTGGCCGTATGTTTGGGGTCGTTGTGTTGTTGAAGTATGTAATTTGTTTCTAGGCCAGTTTTCAATAGCGAAACCTCCAAATTTTCATTCAACAAGTCAATATATACATCTGCGATCATAATCTCCTTGATATTCACCAAACTTCCGACTCCAGACCACGCAAACGATCCCCAAACCATAGTTTGCGCCATACCCTGGATCCACGTTTTTGTCCAAACAGCTCATACTTGCTGTCATCGCTCCGCAAAACGATTTTCCAAAAGTCTATGGACATCCCGGCGTACTTTTTGGAAAATTCCAATCTCTTCCGTTAGTTTTGCATGCTTATGAAAGGGCGCTTCGATGACAAACAACTTTACAAACCACTCTCGTTGAGGCGCCGGCGTATGGTACGGCGATCGACATCCAGTTTCATCGTTTCCTTAATTTCCCTGGAATACAACTTAGCGTTTTGCTTCGCCACACGAATTATTGGCGCGAATAAACGCGATGTCGTCCTTGTCCAGATAATTTGTGCACAATTCCAAAGGTTTCGTGTTTTTTTCCAGATATGCTGCACAGCTCCAATAGAAATCGAATAATTTTCAGCAATTTTCCGGAAAGCAATTCCTTTTTTGCGATCGCTTATAACCAGATTTCTCACATAAATTTTCCTTACATTTTACACTTTTCATATGAAGCAATATTTTGATCCACTCGCTTTCCTGTAAAAGAATTGTCAAAGAAGCCACAGGGGGCTGCTAGTTTTACAGTGCTGCAAGAACGTTAGTTAATTATCACGGCAAGAAAAAATGTTTTTTTAAGTGTATGATTTATTTTGTCCATTCCTAAAAACCAACTGTTGGCTATAACAAATTCTTGTAAGCATATAAAGCTATTTTTAATATTTTTCTCTGCAATGCTTAAAACTTTAGTGAAAACACTGTTATTCTTCCAAATAAATCATATTTTTTATCTGATAATTTTTTTTATTTTGCGCGTATGATTTATTTTGTGCAGTACTGTAGTTGGTCAGTGAGTTCTCACTACGGGGGGACGACGATCCAGATGGGATTTGAACCCGCGTCCTGCCGTATGAAGACCGGCGCCGCTGTCCCTTACACCGCCGGGCCGCTTCGTCAATTGCAAGTATTGTAGCTCAATTAGAATCGCAATTAGATGCAAAACAACGAAAACAGCGCAACACACTCGATCTCAAACTGCGTGTGCTGTTGAATGGGTACAAAACGATGCGGTTGACATGCCGTCTTGTAAAATGAAGATTTATTTCTGGAACAGTGTTTCATTTTATGTACATGCATAAACTGATCGATTAAAGGTACGTACTACCTTTGCCGATGTCAGTCACTTAAAGATTCATCGAGGATGTAACCACTAGACAAGCGAGATGCTGTTAAAGAGAGAATAGACGTAAAATAGCAAATCTGCTTTGGTAGCCGATTTTGAACGTTGTAAACGAGTAGGATCGTTTGGGTTAATCTTCAGTGATTTTATTTTTTTTTGTTCAATAGGAACGGCTTGGGAGCATTGCTTAAAGAAAAAAGTATGTGGTTATCACTTGTAAGGTGTCTTTCCTGTACATTGAGTTCGAATCTAGGGCCCCCACATATCCATGGGAAAATAGCAATTCTGTAATCTCTGGTGTTCGTTATGCGTGCTTTATCGATTGAGGTATCCTTTCGTCATGGAATGAAGAGAAAGGAAAATAAAGTTTTATACATTTCATGAAATATGAAACTACCGGATTTTAAGGGATAAGAAGAACAACAGAAACAAGTCTAGATCGATCGATGATTCGGCTGGTGGTTATGAGTTTCACTGCATGATTGTAAGGATATAGTGATTGAAAGATCCTGCAGCATACAACTTCAACCCGTATAACTACAGCACTTAAGATCGCGCTGGTTCCAATGTGAATATTACGTTCGGTCCTGGCCTCGCTTTTTTTTGGAGCGGTTCCTTCAACGTTCCCAGACAGGTTGTTCGATCGAAACAAAAAAGGATTGAGTTACAGTTTTGGCAAGGATGCAGCATCGCATTCCACCTTACCAGACAGCTGATATCTTGTTACCATTTATCTTTGAGCGTGGAAGTTGATCGCGCTTCGGACGTTGAACTGCAAAATTATATATCAAAAGCCGATCAGTTAAATTAGTTAGCTCAATATAGTGACGATGGACAGAGGAGAAGGAGTTAGAAACGAAACGGGTTAATTATTTGTAGGTGGATTAGCTCCATATATGGGCAATCCCAACGCCGACATCGTACGTGTAAAGGATGCACAGTTGAACTGTTCGGACGTGATCGCTTGGTGCATTCGGGTAATGCTTGAACCAATTTTGGGATGCTTGTCTTTCGCTCTACATCGAGCACGTGAAGGCGCTGAGAACATTTAAGGCCCTCTGGTTGAAAACAGTCACGGCACTTGGTGCGAAAGGTGCGCGCTAGTCCTTCATTTCTCGGGATCTTCCTTAGCTCCTTGGGTAGAATGCCATATGGTTGATTTCTCGCTTTCTTAGCTACAATTCTATCTTTCCGCTTTATTTCTTAGAAGATTCGGTGATCGCAAGCGTGATTTTGTTGTTGTATTCGTGTGTTTTGTATATGTTAGTTAATTTAGTTTATTCGTTGGAGGTAGAAACTAAATAAGCAACACTTGGTCGCATCGAGCCCATCAAAAGCCGTTGGTGCTTGTGCCAACAAAACTGCTCGCCGGCCATTTATAGAGTTTTTGTGTATGAGAAACTTGTAACAGAAATTGCTATTTTACAAACATCACCGCTAATATAAGCTTAACTTAGTAACTCCTCAATCCTAGGATGAGGTTGTCTATTAGAAGTTAACGTTGTAATGAGAACACTTCAACACGCTTTTCTTTCGCTAGACCTTTGTGCCATTCTACAAAATTCTTGTTTTGAACAAATATGGCAGCTACCCAAAACGGATAACGGTGGGAAACGAATGGCGATGGAATGGAAAAGTGTCGAATAGCGTCCCAAATCCCAGAACTGATTTTGGTTTGGGCTACCTGCTTTCGTCCGAAAGTCGAACCACACATGCTTGTAACTCTTGAAGAGTCGGGATCTCGACATAACACCACATATTTAAACACTCGACACAAACGTGTTGCCCTGGATCGTCAGGATGAGGAATGGTTTGTTTCGGAGGTTAATGGTGTTTGGTCGATTTCTTTTCATTTAGAGCAGTAAAAGAACAGATGGGAAATTACGAACACGTTTGAAAAGATTGTTGAGAAAATATATAATTTATGCATAACATAAAGTGAAGGCCCGGTGGTGTATGCGACAACGGCGCCAGTCTCCAAACGGCAGGACCGGAGTTCAAATCCCATCCAGACCGTCCCTCCGTAGTGAGGACTTGACTATCCAACTACGTGGCAGCGGCAGTATAGTAGCCATTTCGATGGCCTGCGTGACCTCAGAAGTCAAGCTCGTTAAGCCAAGAAGAAGAAGAAAGTGAAAACATGCTAACTTGTACTTGAATATTACTCTCTAGGTTGACTCTATATAGCCATGTTTCAGAGCTTATAATCAAAAATTAAGCACAACTACCAACATATTTGATTATTTTACAACATCACAACCATCTCCAACCATCTACAAATGTCAACTTCGTGTACAATTCTTGTTTTGTGTTTGTATTGCTTTCGGAAGCATGAACGCATTAGCCGAGTCCCAAGTCTATTTATCTAATGATGGCGCCAGGCACGCGGAAGTATCGTGAAAATATCATGTTGGGTCGACTGGTAGACGATGACGGTATAATGGTGGCGACATCATTATTGACTTCTGTACATTTGCGAAAGAAGTGTACATAGATAATAGCAAACATAATCTTCCTTGCTTATGAGTGACAATATTCACTGCTGGAGCAACAATTATTTGATTAAAACATTATTCAGATTTCAACTAAAAGTTCAGTTCACACTGAAAGCAATGTACAAACTTTTTTAAAGTTTTCTTCTTGAGTGCAAGTTTACTTAAACAAATTCGTTTCGATCAGAGAAAAATGTTCATTAACTTGTTCTTTTCTATCCTTACAATCTTTACAGGCAGATGCAAGAAATGGAAACGGACTTGGCGTATGAGGTATTGGCGGACTATTCGCTGCAAGAGACCCCTTTCTACGAGGCCCCGACACCGTCAGGAAGTGTCAACCTGTATCCTCCGCCTAACGAGACACAGTCACAATCTACCGTGCTGCAGTCCCGCAATATCGGCAATATTGGCCGTCGCTACGATTCGGCGTATGATCTTTCGCTGACTACCTCTATGCTGAGCGGCAAAATGCAACTTATGAATACCAGTAGTTCCACCGGATCGGGAACAAACGTTGGTGCCACAGCGCTTCATGGTGGAATGCATCACACGGCGGGTAGTCATCAAACAATTCAACAGAATCAACATCAGGCCGGTATAGCACTGGTTCCGATCGGTGTGTCTAACCTCAGCTCAGGATCGTCGCTCACGTCGTCCATCAGCAGTGGAAACAGTGGTGGAACCATGATCCGACCGAAGAAAATGAAGAAATCCGTCAGTTTCCTACCGACTTTCGTGCAGGTAAGTAACCGGAACACGTATGTAGGAGTGAAAGAGAGCCAATACTCTGTAGTGCTAGAATATATTTATAATATGCTGTTTGAATATTCTTGAACGCACAAACAATTCAATGATGGAACGTGCAGCGAATAGGAAATTGGAAAATAACCCTACGCGTTGGGCAGGAATAAATCTATCGCATCGATTCAAATCGCAGAAAAGCATTTTAGCTTAGCGTCGCTTTCGGATGAATGCAACAATCCACAACGGAAACAAAACGCATTGGCTTTCGATGGACACTTTATGAAATATTCATCATCCTTGGGGTAACTTCTTGAATCGAAATTGTAATGGAGCCGTTAAAAACCAGTGTTTTGGGGGTTTGGTTTACCATAAATGTATTGTGTGTTTTTGGGTACTACGCCGATCGCCTGTATCTTGTTATCGGTACAAAAATCTTCTCATCAGCGGAGATAGCAAAGAAGCTTCGTAGACGAGCGAGCGATATTTACGCTAGATAGCGGGCCACGGTATGGACCATTCGTCGAGCGGGTTGTAAACACATACATTCTGCTTGCCTAACAATGCACTACTTACACCAATCATATGCGATTGATTCATGCCGATTGCCAACACCTTTCGAGTGGCAGAGATACAACGATGACCAAATGGAACGAAATAAATGCTTTACGAACGATGATGTGGCGGTTGATGATGATGATGATGATGTCAACGGTTTCGCTTCTTGTCGCCCGATCGTTACGATCGTTGCTTATAAAGCGAAGATTCAAATATCCATGCTTGGTGTTTACGCAAGCTGTCAGAATTTGGAGTGGCTTCGGCAAAACGAACGGACTGTATATTTGGAATTATAATCGCATATTTAAAATTTCGTTTTGACATGTACCATCATATTTTTACGCTGAGAAGTTCTGTGCGGCGGGCAGAGATGCGAATTTCGCTGTCTATCGTCAGCTTGTAACGGTGACTTCCAGCAAGGCTTGCGATGCACGGTGCAAGAAAGAGTTAATCTGTTGTGCTATTTGGAGCTAATTATTCACAACAGACCGTGAACAGCTTCAGCGTGTCATCGGTTTCGTTTTGCCATTTTGCCTTGATCAATGGTTGTGTCGGCAGTGTTTGTAAGTTTGGGTGAACCCGCCCTGCCATAGCACGTTGCGCTGGCTGCATGTTACGGGTAACCAGGTGCCCCAAGAACGGCGACGTTCTCGAAGCAAGATGTGGGAACGATACGCACGAATCTGGAAACAAATGAGGTGCCACGATTAAGCACCCGCCAGGTTTGTCTTTATCTAGCCGAACGATGTCAAAATAATGCAGCTAATTTATGGCCGGGACCGAAACGGCCGGATGTAACTCTTTCGCGGCAATTTCTTTCGCTGCAGCAAACTGTTTTGTTTTGTTTTTGTTGCTAACGGTTGGTTAATCCCCATTTTCTGGTCGCAACTGTTTTGGATTGGAAAAAGATCGAATCGTGTCTTCGCAAAGAATGTAATAAATAGAAAGGTTTGCCAGCTGCTTACTCTTTGGTGTGCTGCTGGTTAATTGCAAACAGCAATCTCCGACACGATCGGGATGCACCATTTCCTTCAGTAATCTAGCTGATCGCAAAGTGTCCGGGAGCAGTTCACTGTTAACGCGAACCTGCCTGCCCAAGTGTTCGATGCATTTTATGTGCATTAAGAAATAGTCTTTTTGAACAAGGTCGCAGCCACTGAACATTATCATTTGCGGGAAGGTATTCAAGGGGTTCAAAAACTATGTTGGATCGGCTAAGGAACAACTGCACGTTGGCAATCGGTGCCGATATAAAGCAGAGGTGTTTGCTCCACACAAAGGTGCTGGTGGTGGTGGTGGGTGCTGTTTGGTATTATCCAGCTGTCGATTGTACCGATGCTTTCGATCAATTCGTGGAGGCGAACGGCTTTGCGAGTATCGTGTGTGGGATGCTTGCTTGTCGATCGGCTTGGCGCGTGTGTGTTTACATATTTTGTTTATGGTTTGTCAGACCAGACTCACGATGCGAAGGGCTGTGACTGGGGTGTTAGTAGTGAATGAGCGGATATCTAAACGTGACTCGAACTGCTTAGTCGACTACGGCTGTACCCTTCCTCCATTTTACGTTAGCTGAGTGTTAGTTTTATGAATGAAATCGGCTGTTAGTTCTTCTCAGTTCTGAGTATTCTGAGACCCTACATCTTGTGGGTGTGTGTGTGTGTTGTGGTTTGGAGTAAATTGTACGAAGGCGCGTGTGCGTTGGGGACGTTGGAAACTGTTGAAAGAGTAGCAAGTGCCATGAAATGGTAGTGTTAAAATCACAAGAGGTTTCAGTTAGCTATGTTTTTTGAATTGTTTTGATCCGTTCGTGGAACTAAGTGGAGGAAAGATCTTCGATCCTCGATACGTTGGCGCATGTAAATTACCAATTGAATGAACTTTTGACCGACTTATCCAGTTACAAGTATAATCAAGCCAAGGAAGCCAGAAATGGCAGGTCTCTCGAGAATGTACTCCCTATGAAGAAATATAATGCAGATGTTTATTAAAGCGAATTTGATCGACCATCAACCATGAAAGATCATCTTTCTCCCTAACATTTAAACACTCTGCAAGAATCTTTCGTCACTACTTGCTTTGAATTTCCTGTATGAAAACGCGAGACATGACTAATTGAATGCATACGATCCCGTTGACAACTTAATTCTGTTGACCCATCGCTTGACGGAACGTTTTCCTGCCAGCTGTAAATCCCCCTCAAAAGTTTGATGTGTGGCAAGCTTGAAGTTTACCAGCATTTTCATATAATCTCGCTTACAGCATAAAAATGACAGTCATAAAGATAATACTTCCATCCCCCCCCCCACTGTCTCGTTAGCTGACCGACCGACTCTATCTATCGTTTTCAGACTGCACCCAATATTTCGATTTGCTTCCACTTCCAGGGAGATGAAAATAAGCGCCTTAGAACATGGGGCCTTTCAATCATTATCGTGTTAACATATTTATGGTGGCTCGTATCACAATGTGCCCTCTCCCTTTCTACAGTGCAGCGTAGTTTTACGGCAACCCGATTAGATGCACACACTCCCTTGCGAGTGATCGTTTCCGGTCGCTTGAGTGTAGATTGCGGGTGGTATGGCACGAAGTCAACGATGCTTGGAAGAGAAATTATATGTCCCTATTTAGTGGCTCATAACAAGTGTGAAAAACGAATGATCGCTAAGCTCGTCCCAAAGCGTTCTTATTAAGCCGTGAACATAATTAATGATGGATGTAGTGTGTGCGCCTCGAGTAAGATTTATAGGTTAAGTGGGATAGATAGAAGTTTAGATGAATAAGTTTTCGTCCAAAAGTGTTTCGGATCGCCAGAAAATACAAATCTTTGATTCTTCGAGGGAAAATACTGATGATCGGAAGTGTTCGAAGTAAAGGTAATTTAAGCTTGCGGTTTATACGGCACCACCGGAAGCTGACGATGTCAGAGAATTGGTTACCGAAAATATTATGCCCAAACGAATGGAAAACACCAGTAAAATCAAAACCCGCAACCGCAACCCAGTGCTGCAATGAAGATCGATCGAACAAGGGGTATAACCAGCTTTTGAACACTTTCTTTCGCAGGGCTACGATGGAGACTCGGGTCCAATACAACTCAAACAGGAGCCGTTGGATGATGGACCTATACGAAACATACAGAAGGTGCCGAGCCTGTCCGATCTGTCCGACCCCGAAGCATCACTTGGTAAGTGCACATGCCGAATGTCGAATGCCATTTCTGTCTATCCTGTCCCCTTGCTACTGTTATAAAGCAAATTATTAACTTCAATTGAGTAGATGTGTGTGTGTGTGTGAAGGTATGCAAACGATGTTACATATTGTTTTTGCTTATGCTATGGGTGTTGCAGGGATCTCTTGCTAAACATAGTGGCCAATTGAGCTTAAATTGTGGGTAATTTTCGAATCCACTGAATGCACTTGAGCGATGATGAATACAAAACGCGTGTGTGTCAAATCGAGCGGACGATGGATTTCGACCGAAAAACGATGGTGGGTTTTTTATTATTCACAGTTGTTTTCCAAGTAGCTTAGAATGTACTCCTGGTCGGCTTGCTGGAGATCCAGTGCCGTTTCACTACACTCAACGAGGTCGAGATACACACGATCAGCCACGTCGGCATGGGCCAGAATCTCATCGAACAGGAAGTCTCCAAAAGACACAGCTAGCGTCTGGTAGTACTCCCATTCACCATCCAACTCACTCACCAGCGCATCCAAACCCGAGACGGCGTTGTTGCGCGAAAAGGACTCAACCACCTGCGTAATGGAGCGAGTGTTTTCCGACAGGAACGTGATGGCGTATGGCAGGAAACGGTTGACGCTGTCTTGAGCCAGTTCTCGATACGCGTAGTACGCACAATCCTGAATGTCCCAGTTCTGGAAAATCAGGAACAGCTCGCGCAGATCCTCCACGTACTCACGGCACTCATCGTCTATACCGTCGGCGGCCGCAATCTCCTGCTGGAAGGACGCATCCGCCTCTCGCATCGACGGTACCATGTGGGCAAGCTCTAACAGCAGTTCCCGGTTGAACTCGCGCACAATCTCCCCGTTGAATTGGTACAGTTCGGAAATTTCATTCTGCGTTTCGATGGCAAGCGTGCTAAAGTTAGTTCCGAACTCCACCAGCACATCAAACGATTGCTGGGCACAGGCAGCCTGCACCAGTGCTATCACTAGTAAAAACTTGGCAAACATTTTCACTTCAGCTTTCAACTTGAAACTGACTCCACGTATTGGCCGAACGTAGGCTTGTAAACTTTTGGCAGGCCGATGTTAAGAATGGTTCCCCGTTTGTAGAAATGGGTTGATTAGATTGGTACGATATCCTCAATGTCACAGAGCAACGGTTACGGATAGGCCAATCCATTGAACCTTAACACAAGGTATCATAAAGCAGTAAAACGTGTGCCCTTTACGCGCCACGATAACCCACATCCCGTGTACAGCAGCTTAATACGGTTAGGTAAAAAGGATTAACTAGCGGAAACCATTATTCTTGAGCAGCTACCTTGTAGATATCGCAGGTAGTGAGATACGGAATCACACGATTAGAGATTGGGAAGTATATGGCTGTTTTACGGGTTGGAATTAGGAAGACAAATTTGATTGAGCTGCTATAAAGATTCCGTTTACGCAGGCAATGACTTGGTAAGAATGGTTTTTACCGGGGCTATCTAGCAGCATGGCCCTTGAAGATTGATTTAAACTGATGACGAAACTTTATGCTTATGGTTACACGAACAGCTGTGTGTTTGAATGATGATGTTTGAATGAATTTGCGTCACAAATGTTGTTTTCCGTAAGAGGTGATTTATAAAATATGTTCATCATTTTCTCGCCTGATTAGCTTGACTTGAAAAATTCATCAAACATGCCCCAAAAACGAGCAACGTAGCAAATTGAATTCGTATTTTTGTAGACTGTTCCTTCGGTGGTATGCTAACTTGCACTCAAGCTTCGATACAAGTAGTTCGCTACGAGCGCCATCTGGTAGATTGTATCAAATGCTATGCTTGTACATTTGCACGGTGGGAGTGCATCGAACAGAAATATTTGTTAAAAAATTTAAAAAAATCTATTCAATCGAGAAATATCTAAATTTGGATAAATGTTTTATATTCTGTATAATCTTTAATCTAAAATCTACAAATGTTTGTCCATACACACGTATACACGAGCCATTCCGTTGTTTTTTTTTTTTATTATCTGAAGAACGGCCAGGCCGTATAACTAACACATTCCATTTGTCAAATACACTTCTTGTGAAGTACACTAAATTTTTTTTATTTTGTTCTGAAAGACTGGCATCGCATCCACTAAACCAACAGCTAATCTGACAAGCATTTAAGAATGCTTTTGATAATTTTTAAGATTTTATGGCTTGTGGCATCGTGTGGGTCAAAGAAACAAAGTATTGTTATGTGATTATGAATCGTGTAAAGTGAATACATTTCTGGTTGAACATATCGATACATGACGTCATAATGTTCCTGCATATTAATAGAAGTCCTGCGTGTGAAATACCACCCGTTGAACCAATGATAGTTTTTATAGTTTTGAAAGAAACTTTTCAATTTTTGTAATTGGATTAGTTTGATAGGAAACTATTGAGCATTGTATCGTTACAGCAGGCTTCGTTACAGAACGATAGGTAATAATAATTATTTACACAATTAATTTCTAATTAGCGACTAATCTCAACTCACGGATTGAAACGAGTATAGTCCCATGTGGCTACATAATCAAACCACAAACAGTTTCCAGATATAAACGCATAAACCATCATTAGCTTTTATTTAACAATTAGACGAGTGCATGTAGCATTGCACTTGCTCTAGATTAACATAAGAAAACTCGAGGGACGTCACGTTGAAACGTCATTTCCTCTCCACGCTTAATCCAATCCTGATTCGTTATCTCCACCGTCAACCGTCCGTCCCGCTGTTCTTCTTATCGCCTAAGCACCATGCCATTACTAGCGTATCCTCCAAATGACTGTTCCCCAAGCAAGCAAACAAGCAAGCCAGTAGCAGCCACGGTTGATTGATGTTTATGAATGGAAACATCAGCCACAGCATCAACGCCGCTGCAACGATGCACACAACCGCAGTACGAGCTTCATTCATTGATGCGTTTCTATTCTGCGCTCCGGTCCAAGTGTTTGGTACTCGGGCGGCTAAGTGAGTTGAAAAGCTTCACACCGATGCAAAGGGAAACATCGCTAGATCCATCAGCATCTTCTACATCTTACTGTCAGTGCGAGATAACTTACTCGAGGTTTATTATCGTTGGCCTCCACGAGCCGGTCATTCAGTTTCTTCCCTTACCCAATGGGCCTTAACCTTCGTTGAATCATTTCAGACCGCGATTCGCTATCGTATCTGATGATGCCGTGTGTGTCTTGCGTATTTTTTGTTGCCCCTTTTTCGGTTTCATTTTACTTTTTATCTTGCGCTATCGCCAGTCGCTTCCTTCCCATCGGCTTTTCCGATGTTTCAGACGGACTGGCTGGTTCATTCAAGCTTAGTTGTCGTGTACTGTAAGCCAGGTGGAGGTCTGGCACTTGCAACGCTACCGAACAAGTATGACGTGATCAATGCTTTGTGACGTTGTGTAGTTGAATGGTGTGTAATGGTTCTATTCTATCGGTGCCTTGCGAATGTTTTTTTTTCATTTATAGCATTTTAAATTGGTGTTTTTTTGTGTTGCGGATTGTTTTTCTTTAAACATCAATTTCACGTTTTCCTTCGTTTAATCTTATTGAACGTTCCATCAAGTGCGTAATTTGACTTCAACATCTAATTACTTCTTTAATGCAGGTAGAATTTTCAAAGCCTATAAATCGAATAGCATGGTTTGCAAAAATAGAAGCTATTTATTAATTTCAATAAACATTTTAATAATTCAGAACACTCAACAGGTATAACATGGGTACATAGAGTATAGACAACATAATTAAAATATTTAATTTCTCTACTTTCGATAGCTGATGTTGGGTTTCGATATGAAGCTGTCAACAGCCACAATCATTAGAGACCATCAAAATGATTTGGAGCTCAGAAGTTATCGTAAATACAGCATGTTTGCCATCTGCCATAGGATAAAGTTTTAAGATTGGCGTCGTCGGTTCTCATGAGCCAAAGGAAATATCAATTAGAGTTTGGATTCGCATCGCTGCTAGCACATGAGTATTCGTGGACAGCTCGATGAACGATCGACATCATTTATGCTATCTAACAAGCTTGATCTTGACTTCTCTGGTAGGATGGCAGTACGATCCATGATCACCGCTAATTGTTCATTCGCTTCATTTCACTATTCACGAAGCGGTTTGACTTCTGTATGTACTTTGGGATGTACAGTTCTTGCACATTGCTTTGAATATTTCTATAAGTGTCACGCGCCTGTACCTTAACACGAACACAATTCTATTGGAATCAATCAATTTTCACCGTGACGATTGTTTTGTAGCACAATCCGATTTGCGTATTTAGCGATGATGAACAAAGTCTTGTCGTGTTTGTGCCAGATACTGTAAAAGTGCCCATTGTCGGGTGGTCTAACGAAGGCCAATCTCCGTGGTCGAGCTGTCGATCGCTCGCTATATCCCGCCGCTTTGTACGGCTGTATCGATCCTGCAACACGTGAAAAAGCTAGGCCTGTGGCGCCGGCAAGCCTGGTGGCCTTTCGTAGTTGTAGCTAATTAGCTCGGAACGAACAGATTTGAAATCGGACGTCTTGGGTCCGATCTCGGGGAATCTTATCGCAAACGAACGTAGATGCTAATGAGCTGGCGTCCATAGCGAGTGACTAATATTCGGTAGTTCGCATCATAATGGGTGGTTTTAGTTTGTCAAGCAGTTCTCGTTTCACTGAATGTCGAATGTCGCCGATCGAATTCCAAAAGAAACTGATCAATTTCGCATTTGCGTTGGGTAAATACATACAAAATTTAAGCGTAAGTGATCATTCTGATCAACATCCAAAACAAATATTCGACATTGTCTTTACCTAATGATAGCTGTAGCTAATCTAAGGTGAGTTAAAGTATGTCAGTGAAAATCAGTCAGTAAAGTATGTATGTGAAATTAAAATTCCCCAAAGGCTGTCTGACTTCAAGCTCAAATGTTTGATGAGAACTTGTTGCCACTTAGCTTATGTAAACGAAGTGGCATAGGAGTAGGTACAACTGGTACAATAAAAAAAATGTATCTTCTGTAAAAAAAAGTGGATATGGTGTCTGGGAACTGGGAAGAAGGAACTGATGTAGTCTCCCTTTCACTGGTTCAATGATGAATAAAATGTTTCCAATTTAAGGTCATCCTCATTCTCTTCAATGGTATTACGCCTTTATAAGTCAGTCAGTGCGCGGCCCGGTGGTGTAGGCGACAACGGCACCGGTCTTAAAACGGCAGGATCGGGGTTCAAATCCCCTCCAGACCGTTCCTCCTTAGTGAGGATTTGACTTTCCAACTACGTGGCATCGGCAAGTTAAGTAAGCCATTTTCGATGGCCGGCATAACCTTAGAGGTCGTTAAGCCAAGAAGTAGAAGAAAAAGAAGTCAGTCATTGGTTGGGATGTAGCTGGTCTGATAGCGATACTCACTCATGCGTCAAAAATACGTGATCGTATGTCATAACCCGCAACAAGAAAATACATCGATCACAAATCTTCTGTCAAATAATCCAAAGTGATCTAATTTGATGATTCGTCTTTTAAGTATACTCGATGTCAAATATGTTTCATGTGATTTTTGGCTTAGAAATGTTTCACATGTTTGTTTTGAAACTGTCGTAACTGTCAGTATTTTATCGTATTTTGAAAAATTTTCAGTTCAAAATTAGACCTCTGATATCTCATACAAATCAAAGTACAACAAAGTATTCTTCATTACCAGCAAAACATACTTGCAAACGAAGAGTTTGTCAAACAAGGAAATACCGTACCGGACATGTTACCGATGTAATTGTTATGCTCAGCACAGTACATTCGAAACATTGACGGATTATGTCCGGCACCTTTTGGCGGAGTGGATTTTACGGGTGTGTCCCACCTTTACGACCCTTCGGCGACTGCTAACACTGAATTATTTACGCACTTTCATCTTTTTCCGGAAGCGAGGAGACGATCGCTAATGATTTTGCTTTTGTTTCATGAGAAAAGAACAAAGAGGATCCGATTTGCACGTGTCGTAAGGTGCACAGTAGGCAATAAAAGTTGTTTTGTAATGAACAACTGCACGTCAGAACGTCGCGACATCTTTTTTTTATAATGTAGTAAAACTGGCGTCTACGAAAGACACACGTGCTTAATGTTAACAAAATTCACGTGGTATTCGATCACATCGTCAAAGTAGCGGTTGAAGGAATGATGAAAGATTTCGTCTTAATTCCACGTTCGATCTTTCGTTTCAATACGATTGTAGGGCAATTTCTTTCTAGCTATTCATACATCCAATAGAATTTGTGGATTTTCGAAGCACGAGGAACGATATTAAATATTCATGATGTCTTCTGAACGGGCTCTCAATTAGATTTTCCATCTTTTCCCCTCGCTTGCCCCACCGTGACTGAACATAGCTTTCTTCAATATGCTAATTTAATATTTCAGAAAATGAACGTAAAAACTACACATTAATTGGATTCAGACCGGTTATTCGATGGACGAAGGGATCTGGGAATTAAGTTTGCGTAATCAGCAGTAAACTTTGTATACCAAATCTATAAAATTTTACATCGAAACTGTGTATCAATACGGTTCCTGCGATATATTGTTGTGCCGATCGTCGCATTTTAACCCTTTTTTTTCTCGCCATAACGAAAATCGTGCCAGACCTTGGGGAGATTTTATCTGCTTTTCAATATCAATCAAATATTTCCATTTCATTTGTGCTATTTTAGATAAAATAAAATAAAAATTTTTGCCTTGAAAGCAGTACGTTTTCTGATATGTATAAATGGCACTAATTTCAGTAGAAGAATCAAGAGCGGAAACTCTTACATCTCTTCAGCTAAACTGTTCAGCTAGTTGTGTTAGGCGAAGCATAGAGGTGGTGAGAAAACGAATGAATGAATGAGTGTTAGCGTATGAATGAATGGAGCTTGCTTTTTTTTCTCTTCAATGAGCCACCTTTACGCCAAATGTGCTTTTAGCTCCACACCTTGTAGTCCCCTCCGCTCCGGTGTTCGATGTAGGCTTTAGCAGCTTTATGGTCACATACGTCGATACAGGCGATCGCACTAAACGTATGCATGGAGCTTTCATGCCGTTTTGTAGTGTTGGCTGCTGTTTTAGCTACCGAACGAAAGCTAGCATCCAGCACAGTGGTTTCCCTCGGCCGGGTTGTACCGGGTAACCCAGAATGATACGTTTCTGGAGACTGGACTGGATGGCAGACAGCGCGAGGGGTGTTGTCGTCCGGTCGTAAACCCTTCACAAACCGTAGGACCCATAGGACCAATACAACTTGGCGGCCGTCAGTGTGGCGATGGTCGGAAGAGATATGTAAATAGAGTCACAAAATTTATGATACATCTTCCAGCTTTTTCCCTTTCTCTTCTCTTCTTCATGATTTCATTCATATTACCATATCATGTTTGTTCGTGCCAGCCGAGCTGAGCCTATTACATTTGTATTAGTTGAGTGAACAGCTCAAATACGGCAAAAACCTTCAGATGAATTAACGATCACTTGATAGAAATTGGCAGTAAATTGTAAATCTAACATCACAGCATTTGTTAAAAGTTTCGACTGCCAATGTCGAGAACAAATTTTTGAAAAACAACAATTTAAAGCTTACGTGAATGTATGTAAAACACGTACCAGAGCTACCAGCTCATGGGTGGATTGTAGTATGCGCTGTTGGTATTGGTTTTCATGAGTGAAGTGAATTTTTAATCACTTGCATCTTTTATTCCTTCGTTGTCCCAGCTCTTTTCATAGACTATAATAGTTTCACCCATAAGTGTTTCCATTCCCCCCCCCCTCCCCCCCCCCCGCCTCTCGCGGAACACATTCATCTCCTCAATTTACTTTCGTTGTTTCAACCCGGTCCGGTCTACCATTGATTAGAATAAATTATAAGCTTATTATTGGCTCGACGTACAACCCCTTTACAAGAGCCATCATGAATGAAGGGTGGCTTTAGCCCATGTTGCATATACGTCTTGTTTACCCGCAATCCAGTTATTCAATCGTCGAGTCGAGGAGCAATTCCGCCATTCTCCTATAGCCTCCAACTTCCCACAGCAGCGGTTCGACTTTATGAATGAAATCTTACAATACGTAACGAAGAGAAAGAGTTGAACCGTTTTCGATCTATCGAAGTCTTTTGGAGAGCCACAATATTTGGGCCCCTTTTCGGTGGCGTCACCACCTGTGGCGAAAACCTGTCGTTTCAGTTTAAATAGTTCATTTGTGAAGATCTCCCGGTCGGTTGGGAACCGTTTTTTTTTTAGTTAACGTCAGGGCTTCGTGAAAGTCAAGAATAGGACCGTAAAGCACGCTACGTATATAACGAAAAAAAAAAGCGCCATGTTGAGATCGTGAGGAAGCAACCTGCAGGGAGGTAACCTTCAATATTAGCATAAAATTTAATGAGTCGCTGGCCGTGTTTTCGTGGTAGTTGGGTTCTTCGATTCCGCTTTTCTTCCTTTGTCTGCCTTGATTGCAGTGTAAGTTGACAGCGGAGCTTTGATTACGGATTGAAAGTAGAGGAAAGAGGAAGGCTCATGGCACGAAACGTAAGGCATGGCAGCCAGCGCCCAGTGAAGGAAAGACGCGTTTTGCGTTCTTCAAAAACCTTCAATCGATCCTTACTATTCGCACCAATCGACGAGAAACGCGATCGTCGTGAAAGGAGGCAAGCGATCGACTCGATGTATCAGGTTCAAAACAGGTTAGCTCGGGCAGGGGGTTCCTCCCTTGGTGTGGCGTTGTTATTCTTTACCCAAGGCTCCACACGCACGATCTTAACTCTGGATCGTTGGCAGATCTTTTAATGAATGGGCCCGTTGAAGACTTTATCTTCATTAGAGGGGTTGGGTTATAAGGAAGAAATTTGTTTGTATCGGCCAAAATCATCCAAAATGAAAAAAAAAAACCTTCAACAGACGAAAGAGGCAATGGGGACGCGTGTCGCGATGTGCAGAAAGTCAATAAACTTTCTGCACCACCGGTATCCTATTTATTTTGCGAAGTGATAGTATTCGACTAAAACGCAACTTGAATTGAACGAATAACTCAAGCAAAGTTAAGTCATAATTTTACATTTATTATTTCCCTACTAATAACACAATGTGAAAGGAGACTTTGTAGTTTTATACTGTTCACTGAATGTCCACGGATATTCCAAAGAAAACTCGCTCTTTCTACTGTTCAACATTGTGATAAGAAACTCACGAACGATACACATTGCACGATCGGAAAGATCAAGCAGTCGGGATCGGAAAGGAGAGAAACCAGTTTCTGGTTTATCATTTTGCTCTGGGACCTGCCACTCGTTCTCGATAGTACTACGTGCTAGCCATCCGAGGACATTATCATACGTCCAGCTGGGTCTTGCACCCAGGTTCGCTTAAGGGTCGATGCTCGATATAAATCAAGCAAACCGGTGGAGGACTCCGGACGGAATAGATGAATCACCTTGACCATCAATCAGTCCGACATGTTGGTTAGTGCACGAATGTATCGCGGGTCAGATTCACACCTTTCAATCATGGTAAGAAATGCGTGTCACGAGAAGAGATGCCATGACAGGTGACCAGGAGAGTTTGCCATGATGACAACGCACCCGACTACTAACGATTCTAGCATGAAGTTCTGGATCTTAGCAGCAACATTAATGCTCGCTCGTTGTCGCCAGGTTTTTCGACTGAATGCCTGGAGAATTGTTACTTCCACTATTGGTACCGGTGAGCAGTCACTCATTCGAATGCGTTCAATGAGAAGCCACGGTAAAGTTTTGTTGATTTTTAAATCACGGACAAGACGAAAGCAAGGGCAAAGGAAGCAGATTGTGACGAGATTTACGATGCCTTGAAGATGGCAATAAATTTTAAAATTTTAGATAACATTCGTCGTCGTGCCTGGTGGTGGACGTTTTGGTGTTGTAATTTATGACTTTCGTCCAGCCAGTGCTACGAATTGGAAGAAATCCGTCGAGCACGCATCTCGCGAGACGGAAGGAGCAGTGACATGGGTCCGCGAGCGAACCATCCTCGCGGGTAAGGGTGGCTCATTTGCAAACGATGATTGCTCAGCATAACTAATCCGATTAGTCCAGGAAGTAGCATCGAGGCAGAAAAGTAGTCTGTGTGAACTGCTCTTGAATGACTAGACCAGCCGAGTGGCAATCGACCGAACCGTAGGGAACAGAAGGGAATGAAGGAAAGATCGATACCAACCTGTCTTCGATTGCTAAACCGGTTTCAACTTAAGCTCCAGCGAATGTTGTTCTCCTGCTTTTGCATTTGAATTTCGCCATATTCTCATCCCGCTCGTGTTTATCCTGTTGAATTCACCTACCTTCATGCAATTACTGGATGTTGCTGTTAGCCATCGGAAGTCTATCTTTCTTTCTTCGGCGATGGAACAGGATGCGTATGCTGAGGCTGGCCCCTCGTTGCCGATCGATGATAAATGGTACGGTTGGAAAACAAAAACTCAAAAAAAAAAAATACAGAAAAGACCAGAGGTCTACATCGAGTAGCTCTACTCTATCGTTAACTGGACAAACTGGATCTCTACAGTGAAAAAAAGGCACCATATAGAAGCAAAGATCGTGCATCCAAGGCGCACAGCCCGAGCCACGCGACTGTTTTCTCATGCTGATAAAAATAAAACGAAAAAAGTCAAGCTCCAGCATATGGGCATAATCGCCGTGCAGCATGCAAACGGCCGGACATCAGGTGTGCAGGAGCAAGCTTATCCAACACACAGATACAGATACGTATACCCCAGGTAGGGTGTGCGTTTGTCGTTTTATTTCTTGCTGCTGTTGATGTTTTCTGCTCAGGACGGGCAGCACGCCAGTGCGTACGCCTCGCATGTAACTTGATCAACCGTGAGACAGATCACCGCAGAAACGGTTTAGTTTAAAATAATAAAACAAGTCTGAGAAGCCACGAGCACAGGAGGAGAGGCAACGTCGTTTTAACGTTGATTCCAGAACAAGTGCAACGCATCGCAGAAAGGGACGTGGAGCATCGCAGAGGCTGCATGGTTACACTTGCACTTACTCTTACGTGCAAGATCCCGGTGCGTTCTTGCCCGCTTGCATGGAACTCGATCGCTTGAACGTTCGCGTGGCTCCTCATCCGGTGTATGCAGCGTGCCGGGGCAGTGGCAGCAAAGCCAGAAGCGACAAAGAAACATCGTCAGCCTTGCGGTCCTTTTGCTGTCCGACACCATCCATGCTTGCTTGATTGCAATGGCCCTAGGGAAGGTGGAGTTCATATTCCGGTTGGTGCTTAATTTATTGTTATTGTTATGACTTTTACTTCCATCGCTGACCGGGCGGCCAGTGGCTTGCATTTACATTTACGATGGGAATTTATTTCGTTCTTTTCGCTTCTTTCTCTTACTTTGGAGTGGATAATCCTTCGAAGGATGCAGCGATTTTCAGCGACCACTAAGCGTGTAAAGCAATGAGGCCGTTTTCATGAATGAATAGAGAAACAAAGCATGCGAAGAATAAAAGGCAGTCGAGAACAGTCCAAATGTACTGAGCGCGATACATTGTCTTACTGCCGAAGATCTTATACATTGAAGAATAGCGTTTTTTTATAGAAGGGCTGGGTTGGCTCAAGGCACAGCAATCCGTTAAAGGTACACATATTCTGATAGTAGATGATGATATCAAGCAGAGGAAATTCTATTTTTAATCAACTTGTCTACCATTTGTCAGAAAACCTTTTCTAGTTCTGGAGTAGCCGACTCTTGTATTTGTTCTATATGCAGTTTAAAGGACATAATGCAAATGTAAAACCTTGAAATATTTTCTCTGAACTGGGGTCAACAACATCCAGATGAATTTTAGGACATTTTGTCGCTTTCAATATTATTAGCTCTTCTTAAAGTTTTAATATAGTTTAAAATGTTTTTTTTTGCAATTTATTTCTAGTAGGACGGCTCTTTGCCGTATGGTCAGTTTAAAATGCGCCAAGCCGCAATGCCTAATTAACAGATAAAATTCAAATAGTCATTCTGGGAGGATATGTCTTCCAAATTTTCCCCAATGTAGAACATAACGATTGTATCGTTATGTTTCAAAATGTATTTAAATTTGAAGATTAATTAAATGATGAGCATCTCGCTTGTACTATGAAAAGCTAAAACCTTTCCAACTGGATGCTTGCATTGTTTACCGCCACACGCAGGCTCATGCATGCGGCACACTTATGCGCGTACTCTGTGGCTTCTGCTTACACATCGGAGGACGGTTTTTAGGTGATGATTTTCGGACCCCAACGATCGGTGTCATATTCCGACTTGCTGTGAAGAAACGTCCGTTACTACGTGCCTACGTGGCATTGCACGGAGACACATAATCATGGGTGGCACAAGTGTCCGAGTGTCTGTAGCATTGTGCGATTGGGGATGCGTTTGCGGTGGTGTGGTGCGGTGCTGTAGTTGCGATATGCGGCGAAGCACACATCCGGCCATTTGAAATTTTCAACGCCACCAAACGGCCCGGGTCTCGCTCGGCTATTTCATGTATACACAATTTGTCATGCAAAACGAAATGAAACTGTAGAATTGGCTTGAGTCATGCAGCCACCCTAAGCCATATCTAAGCATCAGGCTTTTTGCGTGGTTCTTTTCGATCTACCACCATCAAACAGTGTTAATAGTTTTCTCCGATTTATAGATTTTTCTGAATCTTTTTAAAGTGTCTTTCCTTGAGGTACCTTTTGCGACACAATCTGATGCTTCATCAACTCAAGCGTTGGATGCCTTTTAGTGGCATCGATAGTCCTTGCTGAATTTATGAAAAACGCTCCGAGCGGTACAAGAGCGATTACAACATCAAAGAAAAAGATTTTCACTGGAGTTTTGTTGCTATCTTTCTTGAAGAATACCTTCCCCTGCCCTAGTAAACGGTCATGAGATACGTGTGCGGTTTGGAAGAGAATTGTAATGAGCCAACCAATTAAATATTGACATTCTACTCTTCGGTGGTTTGTGTCACTGTGCGACGGTTGTCGTAATTTTCGCTTGGGATGGATTCCCTGGTCTCCCATTCCGTACCATGGCTTCGTGATGCTGAAACCGACATTACGATGGTGTCGATTGAGATACGGTCGCAAATCTTTTAATTACACTTGCCCCGCAGCAATCGTAATTCAATTTTGAATTTTATTATTTTCCTCAACTTGACAGCTTTAGCGCCATCACGAACGCTGATGGCACGATGAAACTAACCGTACCTCAATATGTACCGAGCGTATTTTCTTTCTATATTTTGTGGTATTTTGTGGTCTTCTTCTTCGCTTTGGGTTCCATGTGAATCTGGTAAATATTTTTTTTTTTGTAGAAGTTAATTTGAATTGAATCATTTTTCATTTGGTAGCTTATTGTGTGGAAAAGGTTGAAATACCCGATTGAAAAAGGTGGTAAAAGTCAACGATGCGAACCTGTACAAACAAATTTTCGAACGCAGTCCTTTTGTCGTTTAATTATGCGGAAGGTTTGGTAATGTTAATTGAATTTGCATCACTAACCAAGAACACGCACTGGTTACACAAAATAGCCACGTGTTTCACGTGTAGCTAAACAATGACCGGTCTATTCTCCAATATGAGATGTAATTAAATTTGGTGCACCCATCCCGAAATACGGGAGAGATGCTGGCAGGAAAGAAAAAATTTGCTCCACGTTTGACCAAAGGACATTGGTGCGATGCAGTCACGTTTGGCATATTGATGGTGTCCATGTTTGATCGAGTCTAAGTCATGGGATGCTGCAAAATGTAGGGATCGGGAATCTAGCATCACTCACTGCTGTACTGCTGTGGTCTAGTTGTTGTCATTCTTTTTTCCCGTGCACCTTTTAGTGTTGCCTTCACCTAACTTAATTAGCGATCGCCTGATGGCCGGCACTAATTAGTTTAAATAGATACTCAAATGCGCCTGCACCAGGGAACGGCAGAAGTGTAGAGATTTTTTCTCCTTTGCAAACGGCCACACTTGAATGCTGCTGATGCTGCTGCTGCGGTACGTTCCGAAGCCTCTTTGCCAGTTAAAACTCAATTAATTATCAATATTGTTTTCTTTCTATCACTTTCATCACCGGTTGGGCTGGTTGGTAGGTGGTTCAGCAATAGTACCCGACGTTCCGAGGCACAGCCGGTCATTCGCTGTTCTGCATCTTTGATGCAACGCTCTCAAATGCACGAGAAAAGCAGATAGAACATAACTGGTACGCTTCCCGTCATGTGAGATGACGACAATGTGAGGCTATGCAGCAACAAATGCACTTGCAGACAGCTAGCCGCCGCACCGCCGCGTCTCTTCTGGTAAATGGCCGGAAGAAGCCCAGCGGTGGCAGTAACACCAGAAGATAGATGGCGCTACCGTTGGCACCCGCACACGGTTGGGTTTAACCGTGCCTGGTCTGGCACGCTCCTGTTGCTTCTGTCGATATTTTGACAGTTGTGATTGTTTACGAACCAACCAACCAGCCAACCGGGCCACAGGACCATCATCCTACGATATGGGCCTAACACGGAATGCCATGCACACCGGATGAGTGCATTATTGGTGGGTCTGAGAAGCATTTGAACCGCCGTTGCAGCAAACCCAGCGTACAACAACTCATGCAGGCAATCGGTTTAAATAATGCACTTGTTTGAAATAAAACATTGGCGCCTGGTCCCACAGTGTAAAGGGAACCCCACCTGGTTAACTGGCTGGTTGTGGCCACGGGTTGTCATATCTCACACGTTTCCCCGCTTTCCGTGCGTGCTTCCTGCCCATTGCTCGGGGCACCTTGACCGTATCCCCCGAACCGTAGCGCTACACCGCTACCCACGAGCGCAGGGTGTGATAAAATAATTAATGTTTTATTTGATTTTCGAGCACTGATTTGTTTGTTTTGAAGTTTCAGCTCCCTTCCCCTACTATTTTCTGGTCGAACGAGACAGAGGGTTATTTCTCGCTCACCCGTTTCGAGTCCAAACCAGGAAAACCAGGAACGCTCTCTGCACGATTCGATGCACCCCGCGTGGCAACGATAGGGCATCGCACGTGTCTTGTGCGTTGAAGTCGACGTTTTTGGGGAAAAAAAACATTTCCATGCAGAGTAGTGCTGGAAATGTACGGATAGAGCTCCGTTAGTGAGTGATGTGAAATGTTTGTACTTTTGTTTAAAATATGTTTATGCTCAATCATAAGCTAGCGTACTTCATTGAGTGTTGTTTTAGTTGATATTTCTGTATGAGAATTGTTAGAGAGCTTAGAGAGGTTAGAACATAAAAAAACACAATTTTCGTTTTTAGTCTTACGTAACTCAATCATTACAGCATTCAATTATCTTATGGACATGAATGATGTATTTCGATTTGTTGATTGCGAGCTGTCAACGCAAATTTCTTTCCGCAAATGTGTCTAAATAAAAATTAGACAGATAATAGTTCTTCTCCGGCTACGAAGGATGAGTATTGAGGATGGTGGGGAGATACGGCCGGAAATGTTTTACCAGGCTACCGGTGTTACATCGAACCTTTGATTGCCACTCGCAGATGAATGGTGTCGTGGGATAAGCCTGGCAAAATGAACGAAAGAGCATTAGCACAGGGACTCGTAAAACAGCACCCCACACAGAGCGATAGAGACAGGCGAACGCGACTTGGAAGGATGGTCGAAAACAACGCCCAAGAAAGAAGAGTCCCATTAAAAAGCCCTTCGGAAACGATGGCGTCGGGATCGGTGCTTGGACGCGCTCTGCTTTGGACCCACGGAGACGGCAGGAGGCAAATCTTAAATTATATTACAAAAATAATTACCTCCGAACGGGGCGGCATCGTCATCCCTGTATTTATGATGCTTTTTAGAGCCTCTTCGATGCTCTCCGTTTTGGACTTCCAAGGTTTCCGAAGTAGAGTGCCAAGCGCAGGGGACGGTTGTACTTTATAATATTCGATCGGGGAAAAAAAAAGCTCTACACCTGGAGAAGTTTTCGAACACATTTCCTTGGTTTGTCTGTGGCCATGGATGGATGGACGGCCGATAGTCATTCATTCTTTTAACGCAGCCAGACTCCCAGTCAGTCTACGTTGTTTACGGCCACGCGACCCAGAGGATTCAGCTTTTCTGGGGCAGCAGGCATGGATCACACAGTAGCAGAGTACTTCAGTGGCACGCCATAAAAAAAAAAACCACACCGTAGAAACGATAGCTTTCATATCCTTCCCGTCTTCTGGCGGCGGTGCTTTGCTTGGTCACGTATAAAGCTACTACCCTCTCGCGATGCGATGCGATGATGAATGGATAGCTGAAGTGATCGGTAAATGGATGGATGGATGGGTCTCATTTTCAACAGTTAACCAGCACCATCGTGCGAAAATACGTTACTGCTTGATTTTGTGGTCACTGCTTCCTTTCGAACCGCTTCACGCAGGAAAGACCTCTACCGCGTAGAAACGTTTATACAAATTTGATACTGTTGTGTTGATATAAAAAAAAATTAAAATAAGTTTTTGATTACGACAGTAACACGAACCATAGTAGAAACTAGAAGCAATAAAGTTTAAAACTGAGCACAGAATGAGAGATGAAATCGGGATTCAATTCTCAGTCCGGCCGTGTGTCCGGCTGAAAGTTGAGTTAGTATATTATGTATATTCTAACATCGGATTAGTTAGCATATTAACTATGATATGTGAAAAAAATTGAAATTTTTAGTCATAACTCTTTGAGTGGTCCATTCCAACATTCAAGTCGTAAAAAATATCATCGTATCATCGACTGCGTGAAACATTTATGCCTCGAACGCAATTCTGTCATAATGGCTAGCTTTCAGTATTAATTAGTGCTTTTGATGAGAATTCGACTTCGTAATTCGGTAGCGAGCTACGACCGCTAACTGATTCCCCCGTACGTTGATCGTGCGGAAGATTAAAACATCGTAATCCACACTAGTTCTGCTTTTCGAGATATAAATCAAGTTGAAGGATTGCAAGGCTTTCCTGAAAGAAAAGAAAGAAGAAAACAAAAACGATCTGGCATGACCGATAGCGCCCACCGCTACTATTAATAGGCCAATCGATTGAAATGTATGAGAAAAGGGGCGGATTTGCTTTTATTGCGGCGTCGAAATATAGACGATCCTCAGTGACCATGAACGGATCAAATGAAAGGTCGGAGAGTTGAATCGTCTGTCAAGCATCATTGTGTCCGGTGCTGTGAGAGGCATCGGAGAGGAATGATTCAACAGAATTATGCTACCGGATTCTATCTATTTTACAATCCCCCTCCCCACCAGTGTATGTTCGAAGCCAGGAGCCATTCAATGTTCTTCATTTTTCATCTTCTTTTGTATGGTGCATGGTTCTATTTGGAAATATTAGCTGTCTGTGCTGTTCCAATTGACTTTAGAGGTTTGTATTGGGATTTGGAAATGTCTAAGATGAAACATACAACGTACAACGCTCTATTTCTTACTCTTCCTTTAACATCCTGCTAGCGCTGTCCGGTAATGAACCGGAGCTGGCGTTACTAAACGATCGGTGTGACTTATTTTTCCTTTTAGAATCATACAATTACTTCTTATTCTATCGTTCAAACGCTTTTGCGCGTGCAGAAACATGCAACGTTTTTGCAAAGTAATTGTTTTATGTTTGCTGTCAATATCAATCGCATCTTGGTTCGAATTTTGTCCATGTAGTTGGCATTGAAAGCGCATTCTGGCGCGATTTAAATTGCTGTTACTGTCGATTTCGATTGAAACCAAGTGCCACACCAAGCATATTCGAAACTGAAACCCCGTATTATAAGGATAACTTTCGTAGATATTCATTCCGACTTCTCAGACAGAATTCCATTAGCCATTTTAAGGGGCACGCGACGCGCCGTGTAGCGCATACAGAAGCATTACATGTTTCCAATTGATATTCGCAATGCAGAGCGATCGTTTTCAGTAATCGGATGAACCAGACCACACGTCAATCGTTGTGTTTGATGAAACGAAAAGAAAAGGAAAAATCTCCACAGCTAAGCACACACGAAACCCATCAACATTTAACGATAATGCCCTGAACAAGGACGTGGCCGACGTGACGATTCGACACTGTTGGCCAACAATTGAATAGCGATGTTAATGCACGGAAAAAATGCATTTCGCGCGATCGATTTCATTATCAATGCATCACACTAAATTGTAGCGAACTGATCGCGATTGCTACCATGTTTGGAAAGTATCAGTAAAGATCGGATGCATCAAGAGTACAAAACTGTACTGCGGTAAAGTATAGATCGTGTTTGTTACATCTTGGTAGGCGATGACGTTTAGCTGCAGAACGGACTGCTCCAAGCCAAATGCTTAAATAAAGTGACGTCTGAATTGAATAGCATTTAAGTCGCTGATTACATGCTGTGAAGCGACAAAAACGGCTTCACCAATGGTTTGCGTACGGCTGTTTTATTCTTCAGCTACTTTATTTTGGACAAACATGTAACAAATGATTAAAAGTATACAATCTTTATGAAGCAATTAAACTCTTGCTCTGCTCTTCGATTCAACTGAAGTCACACAATCTGTGTGTGGTTTCTTACAGCGCTAGATGCAGTGTTTCAAAACTCTCATCATGGATAGAAGCTCCACTTAGGTGTTCTTAACAATCGTTGCCCAGCCTTTGCTTGATGTTCAATTTTGGCTTTACATACCACCGAAAAAACAGAAGCGATTAAAGGTACTTTTCTTCTCCAAGCGAAATGAACGCACGCGCACTTAACCGCTTACTGATCGCGGCTGCGCGCGCTAAGCAGTCAAACTAAGAAGCGAAGCAGAAGCCACAGAGAATTGTGTAAAAGGGCATTTGCGCGTGTGAGAACGCAATGGTACGCTTGGTCAATTGAAGTGAGAGAAACGTAAAGCGGAAGTCGAAGGCCTTTAGGGCAGGGGCAATGCGAAGCACAGCACAGCAAAAAAAAAAAGACTGAACAAGAAAAGTACAAAACGGGCTAAAGCCCCCCGGTGAATAGCGCCCCTGAAGAAAAATGTACGCAAACATGCCCCAAACCGGACCAAACCGCAGGGCTTGAACCGGAGATAAGTCATTATGTTTTTATTATTTTCAATTTTCATTAATTTGACCAAAGATGAGAGCTCCAGAACGAGCAGCACTCTGCCATGCGAAAGAAGCTGCAAGTAAGCTTTCAAGTCGAAATGGTAAACGGAGTGCGCCACAGTAGAATCCAAGGAGCAATCATCCGCTGGAGTTGCGCACGAGCACGAGCGGGACAGGACGACAACACAGACTCCGCCGGATGGGTCATATTCCTTCGAAACAAAGCCAAATATGAACTTCAACTTCTTGTACCTTTGCACGTGTCTCGCTCTTGCGTACACACGGCTGCCACATCTTTGCGTAACTGTCGAAACGCGGAGGCGGCCGCATAATCGCTAATGAACGAGAAGATCGTTCTGCCAATTAGCCTCCAAGTGCCGGATCGAACATAAATTCGAAATGGTTGCTCTTGGTCCATCCTCGTGCCTGTCGCCCAGCGTTTTACAGCGTCTTTTCGCCTGAGGATTGATCAGGTTAGTAGTTTCGGTTGTTGTCCCTTTGAGAATTGGAGTGGATGTTAGTAGTGATTGTTGAATAACTTCGGCAATTCGATAACACATAAAAGGAAGATTTTTTTTAGAAAAATTTGACGCTCGATTCGATAGCGTCAGGGCGTGCTTTTTAAACAACAAACACCATACTGTCTGCCACAGCCGACAGCGCTACCAGCACCAGCAGTTCTATTGCCAGTGCGTAAACAAAATATAAATTTTCTCAAATTCACTGCTTCGCCGTCCCTTGGACTGGCTCTGTCCCAATCACGGACAAGGTGCAGAGGACTGCACCAATTTGATTACTAAGAAACGTGTTAGAAACACGCAAGCTGCTTCTTTTCGTGCTCCTTACGTCCCAGTAGTGTTCCAAAGCCATACTTTATTTGGGGTACTAGTATTCCGTGGAGTTGCGACTCAATTGCGTTCCTCGTGGATGCGCCGGTAGTATCTGATCAGCACATCACACGGAGCAGCCACAATAGACATGATGGCGCGAATAGAGATGAAATGTGCCGGTACGACTCGGCGGAGCAAATTGAGAAGCTTAAAAAAAGATTCTTTAAATGTGTGTTCCTCTCGCTCGATGCTAAGCGGCCAGCACTGATGCAATAACTCGTGCGCATCTCACAACAACAAAAAAAGAGTAAAAATAAAACAGATAGCAGATGTGCCTGCATTTGGATGATAATTATTTCCATTTGTTTATTTACCTTTCCTCGATAGGAACAGTGAAGCTTCCTTCGGTTTGTTGAGATAAAAAAAAGAACTATGAACTGAACCAGATGCGCAATGGCTAGCTTCCAAAGACAATAACTGGGTCTTTTAAATAGGAATGCAATTTCATAACACAAGCCAACAGTTACGCATTAAAAACATATTTACAACACGGAAAAATATTGACGCACAGTGCAAGGGTTTTCTAACAAAACTTACCAGTACGGTTCAGTCAAGCAGAATCAAATTTGAAACACTGCAGCGCAGCGTCTTGTCGTTACCCTTTACAAATTTCTTTTTCTTTTTCGTGGTGGAACAGTTCATATAACTTGTCAACTTCAAACTGCGGCTATGTATTTTTGCTTGACATTCCCTGCGAAGTAGAACAATCGGAATGCCACAAAACTATTACCCAAGTAGAAAGTGGATCAAATAATGTGTGGTAGTGTTCTTTCGCCCTCCGATACGAGCATACTGACAACGATGAGGTTTATGGTGATGTTTATGATGACGGTGACGTTGCATGATGCACCGACGCAGAGGCACCGGAAATTAGTAATCAGAATATGATCAGCCCTCTGCACTACTGAGGCCGACGAAGTTACGTAGCGCGTATCGCATCACAAGTCACTTTTTTTTCTCGCAGCACATTGTAACAGCGGCGCATAACTTGTCAACTTTTCATGGTGCATTATACGTAGTTTGCTTTCCTATTTTTCTAGCCTTGTTACCACTTCACTAGCCTATCACTAGCATTCGTATACGTATGCTAAATCCTCTTTCTATCCAAGCGAAAGCAGAAGCACAGCTGATGCGACATTCCTGAGTAATGTGGAGTACAAGCGACTAGTTGAATCGCTCCTAGCAGTACATAGACAATTCCCTAGCTCTGAACCTTCAAGTTGGCTATGAATAGTTACTGGATACTGTCCATCTCTGTAGCTGTCATCTTAAAAAGATGATTTGAAGATAGTAGCAAACAGCCGGCAACTATGAGGCGAGAACGGACAGGACAGGGTTTCAAATCCGTAATGAGGACTTGACTATCCAACTGCGTGATATTAGCAAGTCTAGTAAGCCATTGGATGGCCGAAGATCATTAGCCCAAGAACACAAAGAAAGCAATGTTTAGGATCCTGGTTTATCATTTTTAAAGAGTTCTTAAGGTGATGTTTGATGCAATATATAACGCTTATAATGCAAGCAAACAAATTTTATTGCAAATAGTTGACGAAGTACTTGTAGTGCAGTAGTTTTCCAATATTGCCGTATTTTAATTTTGTCTCATTTTTACAACTTTTTGCTTAAAAAATTGAAATATAATGCTCACAAAACATGTGCCTGTTTTCTGATCGTTTTATCTGACTAGTTTGGTTTTATCAGTTGGATATTCTCGTTTTCCTTTTGTTGAAAACAGAATCTCCCGCTACTGATAGTCATTTTCGTGATGGTCAAATTGTTTGAGCAATTTTTATCGGGAATTGATTCGATTATCGTAATATTTATGACTTACTTCCGAACAGTTTGAAGCTTGGTATCGTTAATTCATCCGTTTTCTCGGCTCCGCTTTTCTCATGCGTTCATGGCTATTGGCTTATTATTGGATTTTCTGTTTCCTTCTCACAGCACATCAGCCACTGTGTGATTCCTCTCGTTGATTTGGATATAAATTGAGCGTATGCCAGCAGCCAAACAAAGGAAAACGATGTCAATTTTTACCAGCGTGCCCGGTTTTCGTATGAAATGTTCGATTCACAACAAACAAAATGAAGTCGTTACAACAACTTTAAGGGTGCAAAGAGCAAAATCTTGTGCCTGTTGATGTTAATTTTCGTACTCTTTTTTCGTTTTGTTTGATTTTAGCTTTAAGTTTTGAAACCTACATTCGCCTTCGCCATTCGCCAAACATTTTTCTTTATTGCGGTAAAGGAAAACGAGGAACATGAAGTTGTACGTAACTGATACAATGCGTTGACTAAAGAAATATGCTCTATGTATTCGAACATTGTACCTTAGATAATTTGGAATATTATAAACTAAAACACACTCAAGCTGCCCTGCATGGAATCGCTCAGTAACAGTTTGAACCAATCGGCGACAGCGGATAACTGTCAGTTGCCACTAAAGTTTCATCGTAATATGCCACTGCGAACGGCTTGATGCTAATAGCTATAATGATCAAGCTCGTGTTGATGATGATGACCACGATCACTGCATACCATCAACACAGTGGCCTCGCAGATCATGATTGCCTGAACTGGCAACGACAAAGGTATTAGTGAAGGCAAACGTGACAGCTTCGTTCCCACGGCCGAGATTTCTTCGGGTTCTCCAACATGCGTCGCTCGTTCGTACACGTCCTTCGTAGCAATTCTTGTTCGCTTCCGCCATGCAATTCGCTTCTAACATCTCCTAACATCTTCACCTTTTACTAAAATGAGTTCGGAAAGTTCTTTTTAGTTTTTACTAAAAACGGCGCTAGAATTGCGCATCAAAGTCCTCACTGTTTGGATATTGCAAAAGTAAAATGTAGAGTCAACATATATTGACCATCGATGTATTTAACAGTTTTAAGATAAAAGAGTATTCTATTAACGCTGATACAGAGCATCCAATAGTTCATTCATACCAAGAGCAGCAGGCTTTAGCATTTGCACCAATCATAACCGCGAAAGTGCGTGTTCAATCACCAGTTTAATTAACCTGATAACACGTTTTCGTCTTTGTAAATAACCAAAACACAATAGAGACAAGAGTGCGAGAATTTAGGAAGTACTTTCGAAATCTCCTCCATTCTTCCATTATCTCATTAAACGCCTTGTTGAAGGAAGTCGGCGTATGTGTCTAGTTGCATTAATTTTGTTACCGCAAACGCTTTACAAAAGCTTCCGGTTGAAGCAAAACATCAAAATCAAACTCTCTTCGTGTGCCTTCAAGACAAGCGTACTGTAAAAAAAAAGGTAATTAGAAGAATAAATCCGGAAACAGTACCGTCAGCTTCCGGTTTGTTCTCCGTAAGCCCTGTCGCGGTCTTATCCATCCTCGCGGCAAGGCTAGCGCCAGTGATTGAAATTAGAAAAAGAACGATACGCGTCAAAAATGAGCAGAACATGCGGCAAAACATGCTCATTACCTGGTTTCAATTTTTAATTAGCCAACGTGCTCAATTCCCGACACGACGACAACCTGACGAATAAAGCGATGAGCGTTCAGCTATTCCGCTGGTCAAGCAAATATCGATACACGGAAAGAGGAAAACACACACAAATGTTCCAATAGAGTATTCTAACAAGCAATACCTACAATTGATTTGCTCCCCCCAAGAACTGGCGAAGACGTAACGCAATAGAAGATTGAACGCACTTCCTTGAAATCAATCAGCAAATAAACGTAAAAGATTAAAGTAATTGCTATTTATTTTGCTACTATTTAAAGTAACATTATTATTGAAAATTTAATGTAACACATGTTACAAAATAATGCTGACTACATATCATACTGAAGGTGTAGAATATTACGAATTATTTCCAACGACCATGGACCATGTTATCGAATTAGTATAAAACTTCGTTTACCATCGCTCATTGGGTTCGACGGCATACCTTTCCCAGTTTCCAAAAATCGGCTTCATTTCACGCTGCAAGCACATAAAATGCCGTGCTTACATGGTTGTGCGTGTGTACTTACGCGATCGTCCACATGTGATGGTGATGAAAATTTTTAATTAAATTTAACCAGTCTTTCCCGCTATTACGGTCACTGGATCATGGATGGATCGGCATACGACGAGTGCAGCAGACGGCCACTCTGGTGGCTGCGGCGGAGATACGTTTAATTAAAACGCGGAAGAGGAATGTCCGGTTTCCTTCTCCGGTGTGTGGCCTGTGGTGTGTGTGTGCGTGAGATTGGCATGAGTAAGGAATTACAAAGCAGGCGCGGGAAGCTGCCGTGCATGTTTCACAGCGTACAGCGGGGTGTTGGCAGTGTACCGAGGGGGCCTAAATTTAGCGACACTTTCCATTAACCAGCATGCGCCAGGCCACCGACTATAAGGCCGATCGGTGGATTTGAACTGCACACAGAATCGAAGAGAATGTACATTTCGGTTCCTTAGAGCCACGTACCTCGCTGTACGCACTCGCATGACAACCTGTCTGAATGTGTTCCGTGAAGAACTTTCTCATCCGTTTCATCCTCGGGCGATATCTCTCCCGGCTTCTTTTTCCTACACTTTTTGCGGGTTGTTGCGAATGTAAGTTATTAGTGCAATTTAGAATGGATGACCGAAACGGTGGTACGGGGCAAACCGTCTTGCTTCTCCCGTTTGCGACATTGACGGGGGAGAGACTCTGTATACCATGGGCCTCGAAAATCTAGAACACAGCTCATAATTAATCGTGTCCGGTTGGGATTTTCGCATCCCCCGAGGATGAAAGGTGTTTCCTATTTGCGACAGTACGTAATGTTACTCGGAAATGGTGGGGAGAACTGGGCAAAAATAGGTCACCTTTTTTTCTTCGCCTGCAGCACCAAGCACGGAATGAACAAATAGGCAATTATCATGTGTATAAAGTTATGAAAATTTGTTTGAAAAAATTTATGATTATTGTTCAATACTTGCATATTAACAGAAGCAATGGTGTTGTTTTTTTTTTTTTTGATTGTCTAATTAATGTTTGTTTCTTTTTTTTTTGTCTCTTTACAGGTAAGATATGAGTAAAACTAAACGGCGATTGCTTCGATCGATCATGATCAACGGTTGTCACGTTTGTCACTCTATTTGTTCACAGCAATCCCGCTGTGAATCCAATAACCGAAACACTTAACCTGAGAATCCGACCGCTTACGATAATGGGCGCGCTCTGGTTTAACACACTCCAACACCGCCCCGGTGTTGATGAAGTGAATTTATCGCTTACTGTTACTGTTATTATCGTCTCCATTTACCACTCAATTAAGCGCCGTAAAATTCGGCACCTTGTCGTCTTCATCGACACCGTTGTTAGAGAGGCGAACTGGTACCGGGAGTAGACTGCCTGCTGGGTTGTGGAGCGAAACGCCCAACCGGTCATACTGTTTCCGCTTGCACACGTGCAAAGGCCTGTGTGCCGGCACGAATGTACAGTGTCGCCAGAATTTAAGGCGAGCCAACGAAGATCAAAGAAAAAGGTGGCCTGCCGCATTCGCTGCACGCAGAACACAGAATGGGGCGGTCGTCTCCATTCTCTATGTAATGAGGTGATAAAATTAATAACAATCGAATCGCGAACGCCCCAATACGCTAAAACGGAACCAAACGAGCTCTGGTGAGGAATATTTGTCGAACGAACCAAGAAACGATCATGTTTCTTAAACACAGAGACCGCAACCTTTTAAGTCATCTTCCCTTTCCGTCGTTTGCCAAACATTCCCCCGATATGGGTGGTACCATGCAGGATTTCACGGGGTTTTGCTTACTACACTGCTCGCGTGTAGACAGCCTAGATCGCGTACAGTACTACCCTTGATCTACGAATCCGGCCAATATTTTGTTGTTTAGGCAATTGTGTTATCCAAACGTTGGACAATGTGTTGTTCATCGATTTCCTACCATGCTTACATGTGACTGATCATATTTTCCATCAGCACCAGCTTTGATGTTGGATGCTTCTTGTGCAGTCGTTTTCTTAGTCATTTCCTGTTGACTACTCGGGAACTCTGCGGTTACGTACGATCGACCACCACAGCTTATCCATGTGCTTCGCACAGATCTGCACTGCAGGATAAACAAAAATATTAGAATGAAACCCCTGAAAACACACACACGCTTCCATCTCTTTGATATGGGTGTGGTACATCATCTAGTGTAAAGAACTTTGAAACACGAATAGTGAACAGACTGGAAAAATCCGTTTTTAACAAAAGCATTGAATAAACACGCTTTTAGTAAAGGAAGAATGTGATAATCTTCATATCTTATTGGCATACTATAATGGAGGTTGTTTCGGTGCTAAGCTAGCTCCACCTTCTGGCACCCACACACGCACACTCAGCATTGCTTTCTTTGTCAGCTATTGACAGTAGAGGCATATACACCTTTCAGAAACCACAGCAAACAGAGAGAAAATGTCATCCTGTAAGTAAAGAATACAGCCAGTTCGCGAGATTCGATACTGTGGTCCTTTTCCCGCGATCGAATGTTTTGTGGGCAGTGTCAGTACTCCACGATCTTGGTGGAAACTATTGAAAAAAAAAAGGGTTCGAATTGGAAGCTGTTTGTGACATTAGCGAGTGACATTCTCAATTTAGCTACTTGTCAAAATATCATTTCAGTTCAGCCTGTTGGCTGAAACAATGTTCGAAAAAAAAGGATCTCCAATTACTTTCTTGAGTCTGCTGCTGATGAAAGCTGTTTATAGCAAACCAGAAATTGTTCCTAGAACAAAATACTACTCAGCTGTTAACATTTGCCACAATGTCCGGAAATTGGTTTCCATTTTCACCTGACACCAGTCTGTGAGTATGTTTGTGTCTCCGTCACCATGCAAACCGATCACAAGCATAAGCTTTACCCATAAAAAAGACATAAACCTCGAAGGTCACAGCTTCCAGCTTGATAAAAATGGAGCGAGAACTAGAAAAAGACCAATGTGTGTGCTCGTTTGGTGGCCCTACGCCCGGCAATTCATTCATACTCAGATACGTACCATTTATAGCATCAGAATCTTCGTAGGAGAGTGTTACGAGTTTCGTGCGTACTTGCTGCGTGGATCCGTAAGGCAGTCTCCGTATGTAACGTGTTCTTTAAGCTGCATAGGAGCAATGCTAAAAATATGCTTTAAAAATAGTTCTTCAGGTTGTAGCTGCACTTGGTCTGTCGTACAACATTTGGCTTGTAACCCTAAGACGCATGATGCATGCGTAACATAACCTCTAATTTCCACCGGCCCACAATCCACCGCCTGTCTTACCCTCATGATCACTGATCTGCTCGATTGTACACGATGGCACGATGTGATAAAACTTGAAAATTGCGTAATTTTTCCGAAAATAACTTCCAGGATGAGATTCATCTGCAGCCAAGGGCTGCTCGGATGCACCGTGAATCGGATGCACACATTTCAATCCGTTTGACTGAACTACGCCAGACACACTGTTGCCACAGGGTTTACAGTCCATGTTTTTATGTAGTATTGTGTGTGTTTTCATACTAGATATTTACTTTTATAATTCGTTTTTTTGCTTCAATTATTCAACAGGAGACCTTGTGATGACATGTTGAAAAAATTTCTTCAATTATTTTGACTATTTAATCGTACGAAAAATGTCACTATTCCTTCGTACCACAACACTGTGCCAACATATCGTCCCTTATGCTAGTAGCGAAATGGGTTCGATGCTCCACATTCTTCACAAACGCGTATATTGTCTTCCTTCCACTGCCCTCCTTTCCGTGCGTCGCACTTGGTAGTACAAGTTTGTGGCATGCCTCATTGCTGCTTCTCATTTTCGTGACTCTTTTCTGCGTTCATATTCTTCTTCATCTTCTCATTTCACTACACTCGTACTGCTGCTGCCGCTGCTGCTGCTTAGGGGCTGCATAAACGCGTGTGCGAAGATGTGAAGAGCGAGATGGAATGAATTCATTCATAAATGAATTCCCAGTACATGAATGGTACGGGGAAGACAACTTTCGCGCACAACCACATATGTGCGGTCTGGAGTAAATTTCATTCACCAGCTCCACAGACTCCACCGCTACTCGTTTTACTTTTGGCGAGTGAAAAGAGACATGCTGGCGTAGGGATCGCACCTGGTAGATTGCTAGTTATGTTCACGTATGAATTTATGGTCCAAATTTTAAACTAAACACTCTTGAACAAGATGCCAATGTTAGCATTATTTTTCGAGTACTTGTCAAATAAAACGTATTATAACTCAAAATTAATGGCACAAAAAAACTCCGGACAGTTGGCACTGAGTCGGAACCATCCTTGCATTCATCAGGTCTAACTTCGGATCAATATTCATCGCTACTCTCTATTCATAAAATTGTCAATTGAACCTAAACAATGAAAAGTAATGTTTCAACTAGCAATTCTCCAATATCGTGTATTCTGGTTTTACTTTCCAAACATGCATAGCGGCCGTTTTTTTTTTCATAATGTCATTTTTCTCCTTTGCTTGTACCAGTGTAATTTTATACTTCCGTTTGCCTCAGCAAGAGCACCAAACAAGAACATCAACAAAACCAAAAAAATAAACGAACGCTCAGAAGCCGTAAAGAAAACGAAATTCAAAAGTGTGTAGTTTCAACATACGCAACGAATGCTGAGTTTTGGCCATGGGAGAGTAAACACATTTTCTTGGTTCCGATACTTTTGATGATGCGTATCCTTCATTCCATTCATCCGTGCTCGGTCCTTTCGGTTGTGTTTCTTTCATCTCATTCCTTCCCAAACGCCCGAACCCCTTACATTATTATCCTTCTGGTTGGTTTGTGGGAATCTTCCCGCACCAACGGACAGGTACAGGGTCTGGTCTTGCCCGGTAACAGCCGAGCCTCTGCACAAGCCCAAGAACAGGATCAGGTCGTCCTGCAGGATGAATGAATGATCAGTTTATTGAACGATGTGTTTTTGTGGACGGTATTTTCGAACAGATGCCCAGTTCCGTTTTTCGTTCTTTTCGTTCTGTTTCCAAGGCTGCCTGTAATTTCTGTATCTTCTTCAGCTTCTACACACTAATGTGGAAATGCATGAAGCTCGATCGAGCATTTAACCTGAACAGGTGGTTTGATTTGGCAAGCGAATTTGGCTTTTTTTTTGCTTCAACTGAACTTCTTCACATTTTATATAAAGATTTTGAAATTTCATAAAGCAAGGCGTAAAGTTGACCCCTCTGCGTCCAATTTTGAGTTTTTTTTTCTTCTGTACTTTCCAACCACAGCACTGCTATCCACCCGATTGTTGCACCCCTAGGTTTGTTCCGATCTTTAACTGATTCCATTTCCGGAAACGGTGCACAATTCATTCTATAGCACAGCGGGTAGCCACTGTTTCGGTGTGGCATTCAGGTGAACTTTCGAACCGGTGGTATATGACATTCAGTCAGGGATAAAATCCTAGACTAGGATCATTCCGGTGACCCCTGAGGTGACAGGAGATTCTACAAGAATAGCACCTTTCTCGGCATTAAACGCTGTGATCAATTAGAGTTGCAAATCCATGGGTCATTGAAAATAGGGAACAAAATAGTTTTGAAAGAAAGTGGAAAAAAAATGTAAATTAGGATTAAAACTGTTGACTCTGTTGTCCAACACACAAGAGCAAATGCGGCTTTTCGAATCGAGAATGGAATAAAAATCCCTTACGGCAGGTGTTAGCGAGACTAAGCACGAAAGCAAAGCAGATTATATTTTACCGATTAACCTCTTGACTTGTGAAAGCAAGAAAAAAAAAATTTGCTGATTTTTTTTTTGCTGTGCCAAATAGCATACTGTTCTGCAAAAGTGACTCGTCTGTGGCAAAAGAAGACTATAGAAGTCCACAAGTAAAGCGGTACAGTGCAGAGGACATTGGACAGGACATAAACCTACTTTTTTACAATAAGTAGTATATTTGGACCTGAACAGACGTTCACGGTTAACTAAGACCCTACCCTTACCTCTTTTGAATGGTTCCGTAATGGTCTGAATGGGCTGATGAATAAGAACATGCCTGTCCTTTAAATTTTAACTGGAAAATCCAGGAACCATACACAAACAAACGATTGTGTCGATCGCTGTTCTCGAAGGTAGACATTCATTTATTGAGCTTAAAACATGCGCCACTCTTTACCTTAGTGACACTTGTAGAGCAGTTGAAAAGATCGTGTATTTCGTTCTCTCTCTGGAGGAGTATTATGCCTAAAATGTCTATAAATGTTCTTGAATATTATAATGCTACCACAATAGCTTATTTTTGTACCTTACACAGCTCCATCAACCTACGCCACCACCATAAAAAGCACATTATTATTACCTTCAATTATATGGCAAACGTAAGAGTTGTGAATGGACGACAGGTAACGTGCTCTAGGATCAAGTACGCTTTATCCTGTAAACGCCACCGACGGATCAGCCGAAGAGGAATTGAAGCGCACTAGCATCGTCACACACCGGGTACTGGCAACTACAACCGCATTCGTAGCGTAGTGCTTTTCGTTTTTATGAATGAAAGTTTGCCCGTGCTGTCCTGCTCTCTACCGTTGGCTTTTGGTTCAGGTGCTCTCGCTCCGATGAATGAATGTCTTCGTCTTCTTCTTCTTACGCGATCTTTTTGTGTTTGCGTCCTCTCGTTTTGGTTACTTCTCTCCAGTGCAACTTGTTTTCTTGTGACCCACGATTGTTATTATTATTGTTGTTGTGCCGCTTGTAAGCATCCTGTACGACGACGCTACAGATCTTGCGTCCCATTTGTGCTGCCGGCTCGACACGGAAACCGTCTTGATCAAGATCTAGCGGCTTGCGTTCCAGCTGGTACAGAAAGATCGTTTTCCGATTTGTCTTTCGTGTGTTGGTGGCTGTTCTCACGACAGCCGCACCGTGTTGGACGACGCTGCAGATAACTTCACACTGGTCCCTTTGATCCATCACGTATGACATGCAGCATCTCAGCTACGGGTTGTGCGTGTTTTATTTTACATGGTTAATTATAACTTTTTTTTTAATTGCTTCTGCGTTCAGCTTTTTTACAACTGCAATCGTAATACTGAAATTTGAGTGCAAATTTCCAAATGCCATAGCATCAGCTATTTCGCAGGCTTCCCCTTCTAATGTCACTTCCATCGGTGAAGCTTGTGAGCACGTGTAGGCGTTGAATGTTTCATACACTGCTGTAAACATTGTTAAGATTTTGCTTTCTGTTTCCATGTAGTGATTAGAAGTAGTGCGCTCGAGCTGGAATTAAGATAAATGGCTATCTGCGATCGCTCTGCTGCTCCCAGCTGCTGGCTTGTGTCGTCTGATTGGTTGATTTGTGTACTTGTTCTGGCCTTGCTATCGGACTTACTTATTTTCCCCAAGTTCCCCAATCACAAGTATGCTAAATCTTCGTGAAACAAGCATGAACTTTTTGCCAAAACAAACATTTTTTTTTCTTACCGTCACAAAATTAACTTCAAATCGATACTTGAACATGCTACAGGCGTTACATTTAGTAGCAAAAATATAAAGCAGCAAGGTACATCGTAATCCTTGCTCGAGCCACACAAACAAACACACATCACACTCATGAAAGTGCTCGCGTTCATTGCAAGATCGCATCGGAACTACCTGTGCCGGAACTCGCACCCACACATGTTGCTGTTGTTGTTTACTTCCTTGCAGCCACCAATACAGGCACGAAAAAGAGCCCTATCCGAACGACCCTCCCTTTAGCGTTTTTTTTCCGTGTGTGTTGTGTGGTTGAGAACGAAAGAAGTGAAGAAGAGAAAGATCAGCACTTCCGCCGCGAATACGTACCCGCACACAACAAAAATCCCAACAGCGTTTTCAGTCCCACAGCGTCTACGGTGGAGTGTGTGTCGGATCGTAGCTCGTCTAGTTTTGTGCTGCTAAGCGTGTGATCTCTTGCTCTCTCGCTCTCTCCCGCTTTCGGAACCGTACACGCACGCCTGGATTTGTGAGCGCGCATTCTACTAAGCCGCGTTACGCGCCGCTGTTCACCGGTTGTTGTTACGTTCTTGTAAAAGTTTGGTGTTTTCAGTGCTCAAGAATACATTGCACAGCGTTGAGTGTTTGGTTGCTGCCGGAGCTTGTTGTGCGTTGTTTTCGATCGGTAACGAGCGTGAGTTCCTATCGGATTGTGATGTGATGTGGTAGCCTGGGCTTGATTTTGACGTCCCTGACGGTGATGATCTGGTTCTAGTGCATTAGAATTTACCGTGTGAATCCCCGAAAAGTCAAGATCAAGTTGCAAAAATACCAGTACGGAGGCAGAGGAATGGCACTGTGAATGTTTGCCGGTTCATATGATGTTTTGAATCGGGAAAAGTTTTCGGTGAATACAGTGAAAAGTAGTTCTTTTTTTTCGTGTGATATGTGCGATGACCAACGATTGATAAAAAGTACTGAAGAGAACTATGGGTGATCGTATTGTTGATGAAAAATATGATGATTTAACTGCACCCATACATCAACACAAGCGGTCCGGATGTTGTGATTTGTGCATACTAGTATTGTGTGATAGTGCTTCTATAACTGCAACATTCGTCGTGTGTCATACACACTGTGCATTGGATGTACTTGTTTGTTTGTAGTGATTTTATCGCTCCTTTTCGTAGTGTTCTGCTCCGTTACCAGCTGAAGCAATAGCAACCGCGCATTATGCTAATGGCGCAATGCCGGTGCTTGGTGGCAAAGCAATTCATTTTTTTTCCACTACACTGACCAACGATCCACAAATGGTAACGACGGCCATCGCCATCGCAAAATCATATGTCCGACGGCGAAACGTTAAATCGCGAAACCGCGAAAAACCCCGCGCGTGGAAATGAAGTTATCGCAGTAGTCTGACATCGTTTGAATATTGATTATTTATTTTTTTTGCTATTAATTACCAGACCGATTCGTTGTTCATAAATAGCTTCACTGATTATTTCTATAACAATTTACTTATCATATTCTGTGGCACGATAAAAAAAATCGTAGACGTGAAGCGAATTAATATATTCTTTTACTGTAAACTCGAGACACGAGTTCTTTGACGTTCAACGGTCGGTGCGTGATTGAGTTGACGTCACAAATCAGCAGCAGCTTGCGTCAAATTTACCGAAGCATTAACCCATGGATACAGGGCAACTATTGATCACTCTTTTATGTAGTTCGATTTGCATATAGCATCAAACCTTGCTGATTTTTCCTTCCTTGATGAAAACTTGAATAAACTACCGTGTGAATTGCAATCGCGCCACACCACTTTGCTTTTCCCACGGAACCCCTTGAAATCGCGGTGTAATATTTGGTTCTAAAAGACATTTTCCAAACATTTTTATGATCACATTAGGCGCAGTGGTAGCTTCCCTTAATCTTGTAAATCGGATAGAAAACTGTACCACATAAAGCCGTGAGAATCCTATCACATTTGTACGCCCATTATACAACACTGCCAACACTCATAAATATTGTTCGAAACATGATCCTCTTCGCTCATTGCTCGGTGTGGTAAACTAATATGGTTGGCTTTGCTCCGACCAAAGCGGGATTACCGATTACCATTCTCAGTGTCCTCGGGGTTGTTGGGGAGGACGAAGAATTTTTCCTTTGTGTGTTTATCCGTAAAGCTTTCCACTAATCGATAGCATTGAAGTTAAGACAGTGGCTCAGCGTTTCTCAAGAATTGAATTATTATATGTCGCTATAGGCGCCATACGGACCGAAAGCAAAGTACAGGTGGTGTGTGCTGTGAGGGTTTCGCTTTGTCTTAGCTCGCTTGCCGCGGTACGAAACGTCTTCGCTTTTATGGTGGGTGTTGTGCGATCGTTATACACATGCTTGCAGTTTTACGCAACTTTCTTTGTGGAAACGAACCCCTGCGTCACGCTTGAGCTAAAACGAGCCAGTCGGCACTCTAAACTCGCGATACACAACTCTTAAGCTGATGATTTCGACCTTGGCCACGAAGGTGTCGATGCAATATTTTATAATGTGAATTGCTTTGGATGGCAATAATCAGGCAAAGTATCTAGGCAGCCATTTATCAGTTACCAACTCAATGTCCGTAGCAGTAAATTGTCAAAGCATGGTCCACTTCAACTAGTCTTACAAAATGCTTATAAATAAGCGTTTGTATATTATTTTTCAACCAAAATATGAACAGCACTGCACCTGTCCAGAACAAGTTATCAAAAGGATCAGTTCGCATGTAATTATAAAGCGTCATCTTCATCGAAAAAGTAGTTAAAATGTCGGACCATCCAAACAAAACACTCGCAAGCGTGAGCTGAAAAAGCGCCTCAAATGATGATGACAGTTCGGCTTCACAATAGTGTCATTCGTTCGCATCCGAAGTTGATCGTTACTAAAGTCGTTTTCGTTGTCATTTCACAGTGATTGAGGCAGCCTGATGAGGAAGATTGTTAATTTTTTTTTACGTTTTTGTAGTTCGGAAGCTAAGATGTTCTTTTGTGAACATTGTCTCTTTCCACTTTACTCTGTCCTAGCGTACGCTGGATCTTACTTACCTTCGTTTCAATCTGATGATCTCTAAAACGGGGATTTTTCATCACCATCACCTATCAACGCTAGGTTACCCATTTGCTTAGCTGTTTCTAATTGCAATAGCTTCCAAAGAGTTACATTATCGCCCACGATCGTCACCATTCGCAAAACTGTACGAAAGATTCTCATCACGTGTGATGGTTGTTTTTGTCCCCTATAATGAGGAAGTTGTCATTTCCGGTCTATTCCGGATATTAATCTCACACATTCTAATGGCTCTATTTGCTGTCCATTTTTCTCGCATAATGTCAACACAAAACGTTGATTGCTACCTGGACACACCTTACGGAATGAGAGCAACATAACTACTATTTTTGTTTTAGAAAAGACACAGATTTCGTCTTACTCGTTACAATCGTTACAAGCAATACGGTCAGGCCGTTCCTCAAAGAAAAAAAGCTTTCTTCAGCACAGTAAGTTGTGCACAATAGTTACAATCATCTAATTGCCATGTATCAGTAACTAAACCTCTGCTGTAGGATTATTCTTGTTTTCAGTACCATGGAATCAAAAGGTCACAAGGGAAATGCATTTAGTCGGATAATCAATAACATAAGACAGGTACTTCCGATGGAGGGTCGCTCGACAGTCACTTAGTTTCCGTTCAACCGCAACACGCTTCTAATCCTCAATTTTGTGTGTGATTTGAACGTTACTATTTTATGGGGACAACTATTCCTGAGGGGTGAAACATATCGAATTACGTTCGATTGACACTTTTACACTGCTTTCATGGCTGGTATCGGTGCACCTCGGCAGAGAAAACCTGTCGACAGTTTTACATTTGTAAAGAAAATTATTGTCACCTTGACTCTGTTGCACGGTGGTGTGATCAATTTCATGTTAGTTTAAGCCTTAGAATGATATTTTTACATCAGCCTTGTTTTGTGCGGAAGAACATTTTTTAATTGCTTCTCTCTTGAACCCAGCTCATATTACCTATTCTGAACGAATTCATTCAAGTTTCATTTGATGAGCTATCAACGGTTTTCTGCCAAGTGTTGCTCAAATGGGAAAAATCTAAGTCTTATCAGAACGATGCGTATTTAATAAATGCATTTCACCAAACTGTTGGTACAAACTTCTACCAGATTATTGTCGCCTATGCCGCCTTGTGGAAGCGTAGTTACGTTTCTGCTCACGTTCCTCCCATGTTCTTGTTCTAGCGGTTTGTTTGTTTATGCGTTTTCCCTCGTTTTCGATCGTTTTCCCCCGAGTGACCATTTCCGGTGTTGCTCGAGATACTTGGTTGTGCAGCTTTTTGCTAGTCTATTTAATGGCCAACGATCCTAATGGCTGTTAGAAAGCATCAACAGTCAGCGGAGCGGTTACGGCCGCTGCTTCGACACATCAATTGGAAAGAATTGGATGACAATTGGAGTAAATGAAATGTTAATTTAATAATTTATGTTAATTAAGTGGACATTTTCAAAGAGTCATACCCAACACAGTACCATGAGATGTAGCAACGTTTGACATATGGGTAGTCAAAAAATCCAAAACGGAATGTCATGCGTTTTTTATTTGTCTTTCGCGATGGGTATAGGTTTCGTCTAATGGAATTTGAGGAACATGAGGCACAAGAAATTTACTGCAAGAATGGTTTTTTAAATAGTCAAACCACGCATAGGACGTATAACTTTGGAAAAATGGAGAAATGCTTCTTACAATTATTGAAGATTTCGATTTTGATCGTTTTAATAAGGTTAAATAAACAGAAACCACATGAAAATAAGCTTTTTGCTTGCTTTAGATGGTTAAAAACATATTTCATTGATCATTGATCACTGATAAGGTAGTGTTCATGAAAAAAAACTGATCTACTGAAACAATAAAATCGCATGTACGAAACGGTCTTTACAAACAACATTTCATTTTTTACAACAATCAAACAGAATTCTTCGCGTTATGTTGGTAATTACGGTGCCGCTGAATGAAGTGTTGTTCAAAATTAATAACATTTGCTAGTGTTATGTGTGTGTGCGTGTGAACGTGTGCTCGTGAATTAAATTTGGAGAAGAATCGAATTATTAAAAAAGTGTGCACCAATCGTTTCGCTATCGAAATAGCAGCGTAGAAAAACGAGAGTTGTGAAATCGATTGCAAACGCAGAAAAAGTGGCTACGAAAGTGAACATTAATGAGTTGCGAGGATACGAAGGATTCGATCCTCGTGCCAAAATGACTAACGAGTGGATGGAGTGGAATGATCCCGGGATCGGTCGGGGTGGTCCACTCGGAAGGATACCATTGCGTGGAGCGAATCATCATAATTTGGGCACGGGACTGTCCAGTGTTGCTGGCGGAATGATTGGTAGCGTTGGCAGTATCGGAGGAATTCACAACAATAATAATGTGAACTTTCTTAACAACAACCAGCAAAGTTTCCTGAATAGTTACAGTTTGAACAAACTGGCCTCGGTGGGGATGGGACTGAAATCTCACCCGCTCATGAAAGGATTACAGAAACCGAGAGGTAATTACACAGCATGGTGATTTACTTCAACGTAGAGCTACGATACCCTTCAAAATTGTACTTTAAAAGTACATAATATTGCGCACCTGTATTTCAAAATTCATTCTTTAGTCATTCGTCAGGTATCTCGCAGGTATCTGATCGGTTGAGTTTAACCACAATGTCTAAATAATACACCTTTTCCATCCCTTATGCAGTAGATCAAGAAAGCGAAAGCACTGCCGCCAACCCATAAAAAAGGCGCACTTTGTCAGAAACAATTCGACGCACCGAAGCGCATCCGCTGCCGTACGCTGCGCAACCGTAACGGCGTCTGATGCACCTTGAACCCATTATTGGGTGCTTTGACCATGGCGATGTTTCTTGGTCACCCTTTCTTCAAGCCTTCTCGGTAAAGTACTGTACAGTTCAGCCGAGCCGTAACTGCGAAAGGGTTTACACTGAAGCAAAATAAAATTCAATTGTTTGTTAGACGAATAGCGACCGTTTTGAATTTGGCGTACTTCGCACCTTCCATTGCATTGTGTATTCGTTTGTTGTTTTATTTTTGTTTAGCACTGAACACTAACACTGCTTCAAAACGATCGACTGTAGAACGCTGAATACTTCATTTCACTATTAACAATATCGCTTATGGAGTATCAATTGGTTTACATTTTTATACGAAAGAGAGCGAGAGAGTATAAATTAAGTAACACCGGCCATCGAATGGCTTACTAGACCTATTGATACCGCGTAGTTGGATAGGCAGTCCTTACTACGGGGCAACGGTCCTAATGGGATTCAAACCCTGGTACTGTCGTGTGAAGATCGACACCTATGTCACCTCTATCCGGAATGTTCGCCCCTATCTGTAAATATCAAACAAAAAATGTAAATAGATGATTAGTACACGGGTTAAATTGATGGTAAAAAGATAGGAAAATCTCATAAATTAAGAATCACTCGAAGGCTTCATCAAAATTGATATTTCAAGTCGAAAGAGTGTTGTTCAGGTTTTTGAAGACTGTTTTGGCTGCGATGGGTTTCTGAGGTTTTTGGAGGTACACATACATGTACCCAAAAAGTATGTCCATAATAAGGACGCCATAAGGACACATTAGGCCTGACTATCATAAACAAATTGTCAAAAACGGAAGATTCGTATTATGACAGCCGTTTGTGTTGTCTGTTGGAAAAAAAACTTAACGAAAGGCAAACTTACAAGTACACTGCCAAGAATTTGTATCCTCTCACAAAAACGGAGACTCGTATTTGTCAAATTGTTTTCCGTCTGCTATTCGAAACGAAATGGCGCCAAACTTGCTGGTTCCTGTGTGTTTTCTTAAGCAGTTCCAACCAAAATGCGAGTATTTTACTTCAGAAAGGATATTCTCGAAGAAAAGTACGAAAAAGAAGTATCGTCGGGCATCTTGCTGCTCATTTGGTTTCATTTCTAATGAAATGTTTTTGGGCGGCAACGTTTCTTCCAAAATATTCAAACACTTGGTAAATGCCACGGAGAAAGTTAGTTGAGCAATTGCTCTATTAAAATCTGTTGGTTCCATCGCGGTTCCATTTTGGTAACTCCCCTCCGCAAGAAACCGCAGTGTAGCAGCCAACATTTCTTTTGCCGTGAGTCCTTTTGTCCTTACAGACGGAAACTTTGGCTCAATCTCATTAAGAATATCGAGGAAAATTTCCTTCGGTACACGAAATTTTCTCTGAAAGTCTGAAAGGAACAACTCCAAGAACATATCAAAAAGGTTTAACACAAAAGTTTCACATGTTAAACTTAAGCTTCAAGTTCTAAAAGAACAAACATACTATGAAGCAGCCGACGTTGTTTAGTAAGATCTTTCGTTCTTTCATCATCACAACTGCTATCATCGCTTACATGATATGAAAAATCAGTTTGATAGCAAAATAGCAGGTACGATACAAAACATCTTCTCAAAAAGAACATTTGTTTACACTTTTCGTTTTGTTCTTGTTGGTTTCATCACTTTGACAGATTGATTTTGAAGATTTAACGAAACAAATTGCTTAACGAAACTTGTTTGTCACAGAAACGGTTTTATAAAGCAAATTTTTTTCCCGTGTGTATTGACAAGCTTGTCTTGATAGCTTGTCCTACAAATCCTCATTCGCTATTCTCATTTTATCATGCGAAAATGTTTGGATGCTCATCTGGAATGGTAAAGCATAACGCTACGACACATTGAAAATGAAAACAAATAGACGCAGAAAATGTAACGAGCAGAGGAAACAATCGACCTCAAAAAAGAATTACGCCGAAAATTTAATTACAAGCAAAACAGCTGGCGTTGTCGGCATGTGCGACGGGCGTACAGTCGTTTCTCTTAGCCAGCTTTTCGGGGTGTAGTTTATCTCCGTTTTACCAGTTTCCCTCCCATTGTGCCACCCACTCAATCTCATTGCGATTGGTCGGCAGAACAGGCGGTGGCTTTGCTTGCCGTTGTTGACGAGAGATGATGAAATTAGAAGCAACCAAACGACCGTCCATTCCACCGGATGATAGTCGTTCCGTGGAAGCCGAAATTGATTATCGACAACGGTGCAACCGCCAGCTCGAGAGGAATAGGTCGCTACATGCTTTGATCACGATCAGGCGTGTTGATTGTTGGGTTTGGCAATCGTACGTCTTAGAAGACGATCGTCGGCATAAATCGAAACCGTGATAGGTGGTCTTCAAGGCAACAGGACCATCTTCTCCAAACTTGGGGCGGAGGCATATTCGGATAGGGTAAAAATAGCGAAATACTGCATGACACCGTACGTTTGAGTCGCTCTGTAGTACGAAGCAATAATGTTGATGTTCATCCACCATAGCTCAGAATGAGGCAGATCATTGTTTTCGTGTGTCGATTTTGTATCGAAATCATCGCTGACCGATAGCCGAAGTATGAAAATGTTGAAAAAGAAAAAAAAAGAAAAGAAAATTGGGTGAAAGCAAAAACTTGATCGTCTAAACCACCCACCAAGGAATCCTCCCATTTCCTGGACATGATTCTGGTCCTCCATGGTAGAGAGAAGGAAACATAGAAACCTCTATGTACACCTGTAGCAAGTCAAGAGAGTCGATGAATTTACAAATTCGTATTAAGAGCTCTTATCCATTGACACGTCAAATCGCTGCAGATCGGATTGATCATCAACTGACGATTAGGATTCAAATGAAGTTTACTTCCTCCAAAACGAATCACCGGACTGCCGGTTCGGAAGTCCGGATTTTCCATCGTGTATGCCCAGGCAACACTCTAAAGTTGAACGGGATTTTTTATGTTGTACCGATTTCCGAAGGGAAGAAAATCCAATTGTCTGCGACACACGATCGTATTAACTTAGCCAAGCTTTCGTTTAAAGGTACTTGCGACTCTTCAGCATCCGAGAATGTGGGATGGAAGTAAAATGACTAATGTTTTTTTTTTTTTTCGTTTTTTCCTTGCACAACCTACCGTAGACGATGATCGGACGTTTTGCTTTTTTTACGGAAGTTCGAGTTCCGTCTTCCATCTCGTCATCAACTCGCAAAGATTTGAAAAAAAAAACAGCAGCAGAACGATAATCCGTTAAAATTTCAATTTTCCATCCCCAATCGAAAAGTAGAACCAACCGAGCGATTACTATCCAATCGGTAGAATTTAACCCTCGGCCGATTGTTGTTAGCTCTTGAGCGACTCGCACTTTCCTGCTCGGCCGATCCGGCGCTGTTTAACCATCCTCATCGTCATCGTCGTTGATCTTCATTGACGCGAGCAATCAGTACGACGAAGCGCAGCAATAGGAAAGAAAGAATCAAGACGAAAGAATGGAAGTAAATAGATGAAAGAGAATCTTTAAGACTCATTGATCAAATTCACGCTGCCACGAGACCTACCGAGCAGCAATTGAGTGATATTTTTGTAAGTCCAACATTTTCAGCCCTACCGAGTGCGCCTACTCTGCGGTCTAAAGATCGTGTTGCCGATCCCTCTACCACCGGGTCCAAAAAACATTGTGTGTGTTCTGTGAAATTAAATACTTCCGTTCTGTTTGGTTTCTTGGGCCCATTTCCCCCTGGGAGAGCGAATCATGTAATAGCTGCAAATTGTGTCACTGGCTTGCAGCTACGGAAGACGAGTGACGAGTTTGCCCTTTGCATTGCCCGTAACACCGTGTGTGGAGGGTATAATGTGTGGTAGCTGATCAAGAAACTATTTCATCTCGCCTTGCACGATAAAAACGGAACTCGAAGGTGGTCTAGTAGCTTCATGGGATGGAACTTTGCTTCCTTTTTAGGGATCGGAATTACCGAGTACCGCTTAAGGATTTGCAACTCACTAAAAATGTCTTCACTACCGGATGTGCAGCGGTTTGACTTATTTTGTTTTTCTCCACACTGTCTACATTACAGATGTACCGACGCAGATGCCACCATTGACGCCTGGAACGAACAAGAAATTAACTGAAGTCCTATACGCATCTTTCGCTTCCTGGGAGAAGGAAGTACAGACGTTCAAAATTACCAAAGGTAAGCATTTTCGTATTTTTAATTTGTCTGTTAAGGATCGCTTTGCTACTAATGTTTTAACAGCTTCAACTATTCCGTTTGCCAATTACCTATAAAGCCAATTGACGTTTACCAGATTACCTAATAAGTTTGATGTTTTTGGTGAAAAAAAGTGGCAACGAAAAGAAACGAATCTTGAGTAGAATGTTCTATCCACAAATTTCGACATTTCTACAGTAGATGAAGCAGTGTAAAACGTGGTAAAAATCTCAACTACAATTATAAACGTTCATTTGCTTTGACCTTAAACGGGTATCCCTTCTTAAAACATCCAAAAGTTAAATAATTATGGCAAAAATGTTAAGGTCAATGTCAAAACTCATTTCTGTCGAAGGTAAAAAATCACCTTTGTACATTTTCTTCAGCTGACCGCATTCCAACCAGCAAGAGCTGTTGTAAACGGGAACTCACAAAAATCAGCAAACAATTAATATTTTATGGGCCTTTGTGTGGATCACCCTGCCCTTCACAATTGTCCAGCTCCAGCCGAAGGCTGAGAACGGTTGGCCTTTTTGGCCTTTTAGGCAGCATCACTACTCGCAGCTCCTATTTAGTGATTTGATCTATTGTTGACTTGCGGGTTTGTTTCACTTTCTTGACGCTTTTGTTTTTAATTGTTCTTTGTTTCCACAATTCTCCCCTAACCTTGTATTCTATTCTTGTCCATCCTTCACAGATCCTCGGCAATGGACAGCGGAACATGTGCTAATTTGGTTGAATTGGTCGATCAAAGAGTTCTCCCTGGAAGGTGTCAACAAGGAACCGTTCCAAAAGATGAGTGGCCGCGACATTGTTGGACTAGGTCGCGAAGGATTTCTTGCAATTGCTCCACCATTCACCGGTGATATTTTGTGGGAACATTTGGAGATACTACAAAAAGGTAAGCTACGCGTTACAAACGAAAGCTCTTACGGGATTTCGGATGGAGGTTTTTTTTATATTCGGGTTCCATCCTTCAAACAACAAACGATCCAATGTTGCCGATTAATAAAAAAAATACTAATTGTGCAACGGTTTTATTTACATTTTATTTACATGCTATACATTTGCATTATACATTGAATTAAGTGCGACGTAAGAAGAATCTTAGATGCTGCGGCTACCGTGAACGAGTGTTGCATTTAGGAAAAAGCGCTGGTAATGCGATTTTAATCAATGCACCAAGGCAACAGTAGTCGCAAATTGCAACTCTATCTTTGCGTCATCTCAATGCATGCTGGTTTTTTGTCCATTTCAAGGGTACTTACATCGTTGCACACATCTAAATCAACGGTTGTGCATCGACTGCACCGACAATGATCATCTGGAAAAGATAGATCAGCAACGCTAGTGACGGCGAACCATTGTTAGATACATCACACTTTTTCTTTACAAATTCTTTCCAAAAAAAAAGATCGCCCTGATCTAATTGCCAGACGGTACATAACCGTGTGTTCGTAGAGTGTCTCTTGTAGCTCAATTAATAGTTCCAGCAATAAAACGCAATGTAAATTAATCTTCTTCTCCCGCCCGATCTAGAAAACACGAGCGTGTTTGTAAGAGGTCAACAAAAGGCTCACCATGATCATAATGTCAACAGGCAGGCATCCATAACAAGACAATTTCATCTTCGTCTGTGTTGTACCCTCTGCGTATCAACGTACAGATTCAAACAAACGGATCGTTCTTACTCGTGCCGCGTGCTAGCGTTGCCTACGGTCCACTGTGATTGAGATTGGATAATTGACTCTATTGCCATAAATCGGTTATGCTTGGGGTTAATTGGATTAACGTCCCTCCGATCTTTAGTCTTGACAGTGGAACGTAAGAGAGGGAGGGTAAATTCATTTAATTGAAATTGGTTAATACTAACGAGGGCACATCTCGATCAATTGTTGGTGTTTGATGAAATGAAGTGCGAGCAAAGGGTACGATTTAGTGCCTTTTCAATCAGTTTGATTCACTATGTTGTAATGAGCTTACTTTGATTTCCATCACAATTCAATTGTGTTGGTTCGTGAAACTTGACATGCTCTACAATATTCTTCCATTTTCGTGAGGATGACAGTTCTGTTTAGTTAACTGCGTTGGCTTGGGAGATTATGATTCTATCATACATCAACATGTAAGCTACGCGAATGTTTAAATAAAGTGCAAAGAAATTGAATTCTATTTCCAAGAATGCTCCAGGATACCAGAGCAGAATGCTGACGAAGGCAAAAAGATAGGGTAAAAATGAGGAAATTATTACAGCCGTTTCCTAAATTTCCCAATTCTTAAATTCCGGTTTATCCGTCAAGGGGTCAAACTTGGCCATACAGCAGAGATTTACAACCAGAATAAGGCTACAATTTGATTGCAAAAGCAAATCAACGCGTCCCACACAGTAGCTTAATACTATTTTCCCACGCATATGGCCAGCTTCCACACAAAACTGTGCTTGTGCGCTATATTCGTCATCGGCACTAATAAATTGAATTTCACCTTCACCAATTGAACTGCGACCGGTTGTGCAAGCTGAATGTGTCGTCCTTTTGCGAACCGATTCAGAACTATATCGCTCATTCATAAAAACACATTTGTCAATGTACATGGGCAAGCGATCTAACGTTTTCCAAAAAAAAAAAAAAAGACATGGAAGAGGAAATCAAATCAGAGGACTTCTGTGGTATCCTGGAAAATGTTTTTACCTTCGTGTTATGTTTAATGCGGGTGGTTCTCTGCACATACCTCGGCAAATTTGTTTATCAAAGTTGGCCGTTCCCTTCACAAAGGTTCGCTTAATGGTAGCATGTAGTTTCTACAGGTTGACCTACACGTGCTACCCATTTCCATTCCTCCTCATTTCTCCAGTCATATGAACATTTGTCGGACGTTCATCAACTGGCTAGTGGGAGTACGCGTGTGCATAATAAACTGTATTGTAGGGTTTCGCTCATATTCATGCTTTATCCCGCTTCTTTCGTCGGGTTTTAGATTGCGAAAAGGCGCTACTAGATCACGGTTCCTCTGTCGGCGGCGGTGTGTACGATGCGTCCTGCGGGCAGACGGGAGGCGGTGTTGGCGTTAACGAACTCAATGACTACAACAGTACCCTCCAGCGGTTAAGTGGCCAGCAGCAGCAGCAGCAGCAAGAATTCGGGAGAGGCAATGGTTCGAGCAGCAATAGCAACAACAGCAGCAATACACCCGCATCTACCTCCAGTACCACTCCTGGCACGACAACCCCGAACAGCAGCAGTACTACAAACACCAACAGCGGCGGCAATGGAGGTAAGTGGTTATGTGTGTTTGTTTGTGTGTGTGTGTGGTTTTTTTTCTCTCTTGTCCATCTTAAACACTTAACAATTGCTGTGGCAAAATGCATCAATAGTTTCGAATTCTTGCAAAGGGATATTTGTGCGTATCCTAGTCCAAAGGGTGTTCAATGGGTAGCCTCTCTCGGTGTTCGCTTTTCGAAACCAGCATTAGTAAAGTATAGATACAGTGCCGAGACGTAGACGAAAACGATCCCGGAAAAAAAAGGAAGAAAACGGCACCGTATAATTAGTTACATCAAAACCTTCTAAAAAGCCGTCTCCCATACCCACAACCCTCGTTCGGAAGCTGATGCGTTAGAGGGAACACAGCGCCCGAGAGGGAACCGAAGAATAATGAGTAATCATGCGTAGTAGGGTGTGGTGGGGGAGGGGGGGGGGGATAGGTGGTAGTAGTGGTGGAAGGAGGACACACTGAGAAATAACGAAAAAAGGTTTATTCCCCTGATTTTATTTCCTACCCAGCAGTTCAGCGGTTAATCGAGGAAGAAGGAGGTTGAAAATTCAAACTCTATAATTTCGATAGGCTATGGTATTGAAGGAAATAAAATATATACATGTATCGCTAGCGACAATCCCTTTCAAAAGCACGCACCGCCAAAGGTAGGGGAAGAACATTGCTGAACATTTTGGAAGGAGTGAGTGTTTTCCATTTCGTTTGATTGCGGGGGAAAATATTATGATCATGCTGGCCAACTCGATCATGCACGCGCGCCCTCTAATAAGCGATCTAAACATCAATATCGGCTTGGATCGACTGATCGATTGATCGTGCGTTCTATGCCGTCGTTATAGTGAAGTAAAACTAGAAGAAAAGTATTATTGCAAGATCTTGACCGTTGCCTTTCCTCAGCCAGAGTGTTATGGGCTTATAAATGAAGCGATATTATCACACAAAATTTACAAAGGTGGTATTAACGTTGCAACGCTCTAGAATATTCAAAATCCAGTGTTTAAAAGTTCGCTCAACTAAATCCTAAACTGTCCAATTGGGGATGAAACAACGGCCAGTATATTTGCTGGTAGAAATCACTCCAAACGATCGTTTGCACTTATATTACAACTTTTTTTTCGTTACGCCAGCAGTGCTTTGAACGGTTTCATTGGAACTCCAGGGCTAGCGTGGTAGGGCTTGGAATATTATATTTTGATGCGGGTATCCATTTGTGGGTAGTGGTGGTCGGTTATATTCTTTTATATTGTGTCCACGCTTATTTGTTTTTTTTTTTTTTTTGTTGCCTCATCCCCCTCATGGCGAACAGTCACGCTCGAGCTGGTAGCTAAACAAAGACCACATGCGTTGCGTTTTGTTGGTGCCTCGGTGCCTTTACAAGTGCATATATTTCGGTGTTGGTGGACACTGGAACCAAGCTGAAAATACACACAATGAGATAGATAGAATAAACTGTCGTTAGGCCAGGCCGCTGGGAAGGTCTACCAATACGAGCAGAGCAGAGTGGAATACATGCACACATACACAGGCAGTGTTTTGATTTAGCGAGCTGGTGGGATTTTGACGCGATCGTCTTTTGAACGGCGGTGTGTTGGTGAATATCGAAATATAATCCTTGCTATGCGATGGGATCCATTAAATATGGTGGAAAATGGCATACACGTCGTATAGCTTCATGTCGAGCTTTTCATGTTCAAAAATTCAATTTATTGCTTTTTTGAAATGTCAATCGAACAACTACTTCCAGTTTTACTTGTATAGGTATAGTGCTACGGAATCTCGGTCTCACTCTCTCATCGTACGAGAGATGATGAGTGCCAAATGGTAATGGAGGCTGTTGGTGATCGCTGATTACATAGTTGGTTTCGCATGTACCCCAACACCGCTTACTCATGCTGCTCGTGGTCCCTCGTGAAGTTGCCCCATTCAAACCTCAGCAACTGCTTCATGTACAACACTCGACAGATCCAACGAATGGAGCGAATGAATGAACGGGAATAAATGAATGAGTGAAAACGCGTGGCCGTTCGCCGTTGATTGAATTGAATGGATGAATGAAATGACAAAAACATAACAGCTACAATCATCGTATGTAGATGTTGATACACAAGTAGAAAACACAAGATGATTCAGTAACATGCCTTTAGTTTTTGTTTTCTGCTTGTTTTCTAGACTGTAATGTATGGTATTAAAAGTTAATAAAATGCATAGAACGGTAAATATCAGTATATGAATGATTCGTTTGCTGTGCAATATTCCTCACTGCGCTTCTGCTTCTAGGCTTAACAACCTCTAAGGTCACGGTGGAGATTGAATGGCATACTAGACTTGCTGTCACCTACACCACCGGGCCGCCCCAAACATATACTGCAATGAATACACCAAAAACATACAGGGTTTCTGAGTAGAACTAGACAAGTGCGAGTCATTTCTAGACAACGGTTAAGTTGAACTGGACAACCGTCGCCCTTTCTCGGCAGTGGTCAAGTTGAACTGAACACTTTCGTATACTTTCACACCGAATATAATTACGATCAGAATGCATGGTTTTCTTTAAAAATGTGAGGTAGAAATAAAATATTTGCAATACCATTTCAAAATGTTATCTTTTGACAGACGACGTTTCTGTTTATAATCACTTAATCGAGTTCTTTTAGCTGTTGTCATGGATATTTTACAGACTGACAGACTGACATCCAAATATGACTGTCCAGTTCTACTTGACCACCGTCCACTTCAACCTAGCGTTTGTTCAGTGCAACTTGACCACTGTCGAGAAAGGGCGACGGTTGTCCAGTTCAACCTACCTGCTGTCCAGTTCATCTTGATCATTGTCTAGAAATGTCTCGCACCTGTCTAGTTCTACTCAGCAACCCTGTAAGCTGGCAGCGACGATTCTAGGGGCTATCCCACTACGTGATATCAGCAAGTCTAGTAAGCCATTAGATGGCCGGCATGATCTTGGAACATTCAAACATTGTACTAGTGTACTCTGATTGAAAAATGTCTTCAATACCAAACCAATTTACTGCGTTGTCTAACAAGAAGCAAAACAACATTGTCAACGATGTCAACGACAACGATGTCTGGCCACAAGCTACACAAATTCGTTATGATTACTAATATTCATTTCTCGTGGTTAAAATTTTTTAATTCGCCAAAAAAACGAATTAATGCAATATCTTCCTTTCATCCGGGAACCCCTTGTTAACAGTCCCTTTGATCTATTTGTGGTCCTTCCCCACTACGGGGCACTACGGTGTTTGTGATGAAAAACAATTACATAAAAAGGGACATCAAAAGGTACATAATTCAATTATGATCCGCCTTCTTCGTAGAAGTGCTTGTTTGCTCCAATTACAAAAAAATGATCTCCTGAACAGCCGACTCATATTGGCCATAACATATGAATACGCCTATGATGCTTCGGCAGGTAAGATAAGGGTTTTATCTACTTTTCTACAACCGTTTGTAGGAGAAATATCCATTTTTCCTAATGTTTACGTATCCCATGGCCCCCCACAGTGGATTTCCACGTGAACAACAATATCCGGATCTTTTTTTTCCTTTAACGACGTTCTGGGCGCATTGCAAGCCTTTTCCAAATTTTGACTAGAACACATACCAGGTTTTTTTAAATTTTTGGTCATTGTCGACGCCCTCCAGAAAGAGCCGATCCTAGCTCTGCTTGGAAGGTAACCAAGCGAATACGTTGCAGCATTTGGACGCGTCCTCTGTGCATCAGCTTTTGGTGCGTCGACTTCCAAAAGCGCGGGTTGCGGTGCAAAGCCGAAGGCGGGCACGGCATCAACGGTCAGAAAATGTTGCGAGCACAAACGCGATCGTGGACAAAATAACGACCAGCGTCATCGTCGTTACCCTTCGGTGCATTTCGGTTCACCGTACCACACTCTTTTGTTTCTGGCGTCCAGCGTACATGCGAGCGAACAAATGTGTACGAGTCACACTTTCTTGCCGGTCCGTGGCACATGTAGGCTAATGCTGCTCCAAACAGCAACAGACCCAACGACCTACAGACAAATCGGACCCACTATCAAACTTCTGCATCCAAACACTCTCACACATACCGACGTGTTTTTGCTATGATGGTACCATTTTCCCCATGGTTCAATCCGCTTCTCGTGGAGGAGAGTTTACATTCAGATGAAAACAAAAACAATACGATCGTCCTAAGCCGGCTGATACTTGTACGCGACGCACTGAAGTGCAACAGTGTTGAAATTGAAAGAGAACCAAAACCTCACGTCACGCACACTAGCAGTCAGGTGAAAGGAAATTCATGATGCACACACGTGCACAATTCGTTGCCAAAGAACAAAGTCCGTAAATTGCATGGCATGATGAACAACACACCACCCGCCTCGTGAGGATGAATATAAATGTGTGTGTGTGTATGATGCCCCTAACGTGTTTTGTTTTCTGATTGAAGAACGAACACATCCACAGCTATTTACGCTACAAATATTGTGTACCATCGTCGAACTCTCATATTCTACAATGAGTCATAAGATGTGTCCTATCGACAGGTTGTCTGTGACTGATGAATAATGCAAAACGGTTTGAAGGATAAATGAGACTTTTCAATCTACTCCTAACACACTTCGCAATCCGAAAAGCGTTAGTCTGACTTTTTCACAATTGAACTTTCGATCTCAACCTTGCCGAGGGGCGGCCTCTTTATCAAACACAACCCACTAACCCTGAAGACTTCATGAATTATGATAATAAATTTCGTTGGCTGTGTTGGCTCAGCTCGTCTGTGCTACGGAATCACTGTTTGACCATTTGGTTTGGTTGGATTACTCAGGAAGCAAGCTTTTAAGAATGTGCTCCGTTTTCTGTTTCCCTCCCTGATTATTACGGTCTGTGCTTGGTAGCAATGGAACTTTTCCTTTCGTGCTCATCAGATGTCAAGATGGTTTTCCAAGTTTCCCTCTCGAGAGCCTTCTTGCGTGGTATTAAAGCGCTAGTCGGCTACCGCAACGATCGCGACGCATCGTTTAAGCCCAGAGACAGACCATCGTAGACCGAAAAGGCCTAATCTAGTGCAAACTCTTCGGGGCGTGGAATGCGGGTTAAGGTTGTACCGAGGTAGGTTCATAAATTTTGCGCTCGAAAGACACGAGACACACGTCTCTGACATAATAACCGCCTGGGTAGAGACAAACAGCTCATCTCATCCAATTTTTTGGACATAGAAGAAGGTGTTTGTGTGATCATGATTTATGATCGTTATTATTTAGATATTTTTTGTCATACTAGGGCCAATCAACGGTTCGACGGATGATATTTTGCTGAACTACAAGAGCTTCGTTTGGACGCCTGCGCTGTGACCGTATGCTGCGAGTCGTAAAAGAGAATGTACATATCCCGCCTTTGCAAATAGACAATCCCGTACCCCCCCCAAAAAGTTGGCTTAAGCTTTCTCCCACTCTAAAGCCCATGCGCAAAGAGCTAGCTCTGATTGGTTCAGATGGTGGAAAATGTGTGCTTGGATTAAGATTGAAATTCGAACCGTCGAACCAACATACTACGCTGATTGGTCAATCGCTCTTGTCTAGCGTCATTTAATGGTAAAGGCAGTTAAAAAGAGATACATTTTTTGTAACATTAGTTTTTTTTTCGCTGTTTTGTGCCGGTGTTTTGTAGCGGCGTTGAGCTCTGGGGTCTGCTAATCTCAACGATGGCCTGCTGTTTTGCAACTCTGCAGACACGTCTACACAAGGCACAATCGAACAGGAAAAAAATGTGTCGCGACACTTCATACGGTGGTATAATACACCGAATGGATATTAATGTCATACAAAATCAGCCTAATCAATATGGAAATTATTAATTCAAATGTAAGTCTATAATTTCATTTTGAACTTGCATTGATGACTCGGACAACACTTCCGGTGCGCTATGTTTCCTTTGTGAGGCAGCTGCAGTAACGTCGGCACACGCTCCAAGATGCAGCTGCCCAATGCCATTTGCATTTTTATTACAATGCTATCTTTAGATCAATTCTGATTGCATACATGATTATAATCGCAGGCTAACTGAAAAGAATATATCTTAATATTTTAGAAGTATGGTCATACTTTCTCGATCACAATTTTTCAACTAATACGCAATGGAACTAATTTCAAAGAAGATAGGAAGATAGCAAGGCCTAACGCACGAGTTTTGATAGGACATCACAGCATAGGATGCAAAGTGAACTTGGGACTCGTGTTCAATGGAGAGGAAGAGTTTGCGAGTGTCATTGCTGCTTCTATCCGTGCATTTACATAATTGCAGTGCAGTGACCAGTCATCATTTTGCACTGGAGCACAAATCTTTCACCGTATGGTAAAAGCCAGTCATCTACTAGTTTACATAAATGGTTTCAATTAGTGCTAGTCGCGACTCATGATCAGGTTACTATTACCTTCCTTAGCTAGGAGCTTCCAGAGTTAACAGAGGACCGGAAAAGATTCAAACGATTTCATAACCTATCAATCAAAAAACAAGATAAATTATCATCACTGCGATGGGCAAGTAAAAATGTTTTTCCTGGTTGTTGAAATAATCAAATCTCAACTCTTGGATCCAGGCTGGTAGCATTACTCGGTGGTGTGCCACTAGTTGCAAGGGAAATGTATGGGATTTGACAGATGAGGTTGAACGTCAAACGTTAAATCCCATACATTTCCCTTGCAACTAGTGGCATGCCGCCGAGTAATGACACCACCCTAATCGAAGTTTTAATACTCAATCTACCAATCGGAACAATCCTCCATACAATTGTTACAAATCGTTCTTTCTGTGTGTCCTAAACGGTATCAGGCAAAGCTTTCATCAGGTTTTAGCTGTCAGGACAGTTAAAAACACACACGGCTGCACCAACATGCTGTAGCAGTGCTGCCAATATCAATTTGAATATAAATGTGTCTGTGCATGCTTAAACAGTTCCCAAGCGCCATCCACGCCGGATCTCGGTGAGCTGTGCTGAATGTCGCGGGAAGTAAGTAAGCAACTTGAGCGTTGCATCAAAGATGCGCGCGACTCAATCAATTGACTCGCTGTCTTTGCCTTCTTTTTCTCCCGGCCTTCGCGTATGCCGCCACAAGGGTTCATGCGGTTGTGCGTGCATAACGGTTCGTACTTCCGGAGAGTGCCAGTCAAACGGCTTACGTCCAAAGTTGGCACATTGGATGACCGTACGAACAGTGCGGGGAGACGGAAAGCATTGAGCCCCCTGCCTAACGCGATGAAGTCGAGCTTGCTCGCACAGCATCCTTCTTCCCACTAGGGCACGATAATTAAAGTGTGGCAGCAGCCAGCGTCCAGGAAAAGGATGAATTATTTGAATCCAAATGGATTTTGCCCTTTATTCATCATTGGCAGTTAATTAGAAGCCTATATTTTTTAAGCGAATTCAACTATTTGTGGCCCATCATCAAATAAAAGAGCAATTGTTTCAGGGACCTTTTTTTATTACGTAATGGCGGCCAGGCCGTTATGGGCGCACTGCTTAATATCTAATCTTTTATCTAGCTTTTGCAATTCTTCCAACTTGTATTTTGGAGGAAATGAAAACCTATTGTTAATACACCTAATACAAAAAAATACTCAATACAAACAACAACAACAGCATAAATGCTCATAAGCTTAATGCTTCCACATACTGCAATAACCTCGAACTTATAGCAGCGATCATGATAAAAATTTTCACACGTGTTGTTTTTCTTGGAGATCTTCAGTTCGACAAATCGCATACAATCTCCCCCCCCCCCCCCCCGCCCTCTCTAATGGCGCGTTGGCTCTCAATCTTACATTTGTTTTCAAAGCCCCGATAAGAACTAATAGAAATATCGAGTCGTTCTCGTACTTGAGTAAAGCAACCTTGTGTTTCCTTGCAGCAAAATCTGGATTTGTCCACATTCTCCTTTACATGCGTGAAGTAAAAGCGAACAATTGCTTCGAACTGTTAGCTGGCGCGCGCATTCGCCTTCGGAAAGCTTTATCTGTAATGAATATTCAATTAAATTGTTTGCTCTTCTTCGCATCTTTGCGCTATTATCTTTCGTAAAGTTTGGTTTTTGTCCTTCCTCTCACTCTCTATAGCTCTCTCTCTCTCTCTCTTGCTCTCTTGCTCTTTGGTGGCCCGGCGACTGCGAAGGAAGGGCCGAAAGAATAGAAAGAAAAAAGCCTCGCAAGTGAGCGGATGTTAGAAATTAAACGCCGCATAAAGTTAGTGGCAAACGATCGGGGATGTGCGACGTCATGCAATGGTGGGTGCGGTAGTGTGGTGGAAGCAAAATATCGGAGAAGCTAAGAAGAACAACAAGCAGATCATAGGTCGTGTTCCTCTGGCTCTGGCCGCGGTCGTAATCGATGGAAGACAAAAGAAAGACGAAAGAAAGCAAGTAAACAAGGAGGCAAACCCGCTTACAAAATAAGGGCGAACGAAGAAAAACATCATTTGGAAACGAAACAAAAATCGCCACAGCTATGAACCTATTAAAATGTAGAATTGAATTTGTGATTTTAAACCCCATTCACGTAAAATAGTTTTCCTTTAAAATATAGTTCAGAGTTAATGCCAATAATAAGTAGTGAGAATTGCTCGATTTTAACTACAACGCTCGAACGCGGTTGTTATGATCACAAGTTCGTTTTCTCACCAAAGACTCCGGCTTCATTTACAGTGTGTTCTTGTGAGCCATTTTCCGGATGTTTAACCACACATCATGCTGAACAACTTTGTTACATCCGGTGTAAACCGGTCTAATCCGAGTCTTACAAAAAAATCCCAGTGGTACAGCGGTGGTATCATCAACGGAGAATGGATTGAAGTGTACGAATATTTGGATTTGTTTGTTAGTAGTACGTTGACAATTTGAACTGCTTTTCAGGCTTGTGTCATTGCTCGGTGGCATGCCACTAGTTGCCAGGGAAATGTATGGGATTTGACAGATGAGGTTGAACGTCAAATTTGGTCGAGCCACCAAATCAAAAATGCGCTTGTATAAACGCGTTTTTCTGGAAGTGACAAATCCAAATGTAAACAAATGATTTATAAACAAGGATATTTTTTTCATAAAAATCAGCTACAGCATCATTAAAACGGTACAACGGTAGTGGCAAGCGGTTTTTTATGTTGAGCCAAATAGTCTAATCACCATCACACCGCAAGTTTAGTATTCCTGTAGTACGGTTTTTCGCCCGATCCACCAAAATTTAGTGTTCACTAACAGGACTGTCGATACGAGGCATAATTATCAGCGCTGCAACCATAAACTTGGAACTGCTCTGGTAGCAGAATGCTTGTATAAAGAACACCTTCCTTCTTCGTTTGTTTACATTTAAACGTCAAACGTCGAAAATGATCGTACGACTATTCTGCCGAGCAATGACACATCTACCAATCGGGTCGTACGATAAAATCGTATGCCACCGAGCAATGACAGCAGCCTCAGTAAGAAGAAAGCGATGTTCTTCTATCACCTAAGCTTGCCCGTAGCAATGCAACGCCTACTAGGTCACGGCGGTCATCTAAATGGTTTACTAGAATTGCTGTTTACTAGAATTGCACTACGTGGTACGTAGTTTTATAGTCATTTCTCACTACGGGGGAAAAGTTCGCATCGGATTTGAACCCCGGTCCTGCCGTGTGAAGTCTGACGCCGTTTTACACGTTTTTAAAAGTTTTCATTATTGCGATTAATAATGCTGAAAAGTACAAAGAAAGACAACAAGCATGCTTGTCTGTGTCGTCATACGATAATGCATTACTTCACCGCTTTATCGAATGTTGTTGAGCAGTTTCATAAATAGCACACACAGTGCAGCTTCAACCACTCTCACTGAAGCGGAATATTCGAGGCAGCGATTTGTGCTCCTGATACTGCGAAGGCTTTAATTAGTCGTTTATTAAGTGATTAAACGATTCGATAACAACGATCCAGGGCCGTAAGATTTATGTAGTTTTCTGGAAGCGGTTTACCAAGATGCATGCTGAAGCTGAAGTGTACATCATCTATTTCCTACACCGGCGATTACAAATGATCGAAGGAGGTGGCTCAATGCATCCGAACCGAGGCTTTATCCACCCCTGTTTATGTCTACACTAGTTGTGCATATTCCTGACCATGTTCAGCCCATCGCGATGCCGTTTTTTTTTTTAATGATTTTGTACGAGGTCCCAAGTTGGCGATGGCAAACAGAGGAAGCTGATGCAACTACACACACTACCAATCCAGTCTTGCCGGTCACAGTAGTGACACCCTGCTACATTAATCTGTTGTGACTGTTCGTGCGAAAAGGAAATGCGCTACCTGTTATGGCTGGCGCAATCATCATACGCGCGCTTTCCCAATGTTGCATGTAAAAGCGCCAACCCTCCTGGGGTTGTTATAAAAAGTCGCCGACTTCACTGAATCCAATCGTACGATATAGCATTTTATTTTAATTTTGCAAATCTTCAGTATCCCTTTGGCAAACGTCGATCGTGCTCCGATTTTTTGTCCGGATCTGCTTGATCATCTGCATCTGAAACTAGTTTGGATTTTTTTTCCTCTGTTTCGAGTTTCGTATTCGTATTACCTCTTCCTGTGTGGAGGGATGAAGAAAAAGAAGAAGTGGAAGTGGAGAGAGGAAAAAAAGCTTATGTGATAGTGTGTCACGGCGAACGTGGCGGTTGGTTGGTGCGGAAAAAGTAGCACCCCTTCGGCCAATCCATGGGAAAGGAAATGAAACTAAATCACTATCACCAGATTCTTGAGCGCGCGCGCTAGCTTGGGGGGTATAAGAGTGCTCCATGAATGAAATGGATAAATGAATCGAGTGCGGTGTGTTGCGGTCGGCAGTGGTAAGGAGGGATATCGTTTCGGTGGCGTGTTTCCTTTCGGTCCAAGAGCTCGTATGGTACCGTTTGAGTGTGGGTACCGTTGCCCGGGCGAACGGACGCCGTGGCCTCTTGGGCCGTCACCGGATGTGATTGGATAGCGTGTGTCGAGAGTGTGCAAAAATGATCACATTTATTAAAAATACAGCTTTTTAAGTATCGGTCTGCTTTATTTTCTCACCACACCGAAAATGGCAAAATCCGCATGCATAATAACTAAACCGATTGGTGTAGAAAGAGTATGCTTTTCTGAACATGATTCGGATCGGATCGTACGATAATGCACACAGGATAATGCTTTGTGAAAAGCATTCTTCTCCAAATTAGCTCAAGTTGAGCCCCCGTAATTACCCTCCTGAAGAAACTATCGCTTACATTGCAGTACGTTCAATTCATCGGTATCCCAAGTGGCTTACATGATCGCAAGTGGTTTGTAAATTGAACGCTAAGGAGGCACAAACGTAGATGAACACGTGTGCCATCAAGCTTTAGCGCACGTGTCCTCAGCCTAGAGTATTGAACCACTGCGCTAGGGCAATGTTTGGGCTGTAGCCCAGCTGGCGGAAGTGCCGATCTTTTTTATTTTTTCATGCTCATACAAACGAACAATGGCTTCTAAGCTCATTTTTTTTTTATAAAACTCAATCCAAGAATCTAACCATACTCTGCACTGCGAGTAGGATGACGTCGAGTGACAAAGTTGTACACGATGGTACCGTCAACCACTTTAGCGCAAGTGTTCAAATGAGCGCAATGATACGCTTCCATGCCATCGAACATTAACGAGCGAGCGACACAACAGGACAACTGCTGCTGCTGCTGCTGCTGCTTGACAGAGGGAAGGAAACACTAGAACACAAGAGAACAAGACAAATAGAGAGCGACAGAGAGAGAGAGAGAGCGAGAGGGATCGAAAATCTATGATGCACCATCCGGTCTTAGGTATCTGGTTTCATTTCCGCTCGTGGAAAAGGTAGAGACGACCCGAAACCCGCTTCGAGATGGAACACCTTCAGGTCAGAGTGTGATCCAATCTGAGAAAGCGAGAGGACCGGAAGTGCGTACGATTTTATGGTGAAATGTTTATGAACAAAAAAAAAAAGTGTAAGAAAAAGGTCTGTTCCTACAGGCAGGGTTCGGGCACCCGTAGAGGCAAAGCTGATGAGAATGCGCATCAATAACATAAGAAAAGTGACGATTATTACGGATTTGCTGGAGATATTTTAAACATTCTGTACATGCTGTCAACTTTGCTTACTTACAAATAATTGTCCAATTACATTACTTTACAAAAAACGACTAGCGAGTATTTTATAGTTAATATTTCTGTTTTATATTTGATTAACTTTTGCTTTTGCTGATGCTTCAAGCAAGTCTAACGGGATTTCGGCATATCATGCTCAAATGACCAAATGACGATAAAGAACGCTTCTTGGATAAAGTTCGCACTCGGAGAGAAGGTTTCTTCAACACTAGAACCACATAACCGAAACACACAAAACTCGATCCTGCGATGTATCCTGTAACGTACAGCTTGAAAACGCAAATCAAAACGGTAGCACCATGTTCTGCCAGCAATCGGATCGACGTACAATCGGACACCACCTTTAGCCATCCGAATAAAAAAAGGGGTGCATATGGTTGATCTTGTTTTTGTGGCTCCGTTCCTTCTGTTTATGCAACCCCCTTCTACCACTGTCACTTCCGCTCGGTTACGATTATGATGACCTGCTTTGTCACACTCAACCGTTCGGCCATGCGAGCTCTAAATGGGGAACGATTTTTGCACCGGAAGCACTGATTTAATTGGTCACATCTCAATCCGGTTGCCTGAGCCTGCCCTGTGAGGGGAGAAAAGAAAAAAAAAAGAAAACATAGCCAAAGGAAGTATGGAGGATCAAAAGGAAAACACAGAAACAAGAAAAGTGCGCGAGCGAGACCGCGAGCTGGGAGTGAGCCCAGTACCAACCGCTTCCTAAGATAGGAAAAGTGAAAAGTGATTGGATTTTTGTCTCCGCCAATCGAGCACAGTTGGTTCAGATTTTGATTGCCCTTCACCCGGGAAGGAAAGGAGCTAAAGATATAATGCAAAGGGGGCACGAGTGACGCCACTATGTGCTGAACTGGCTGGCTGGCTGGCTGGCTGGCTGGCTGCGGCGATTTTGGGCAGGAAAAGACGCGGTGGCAGTAGTGTTGGATTACCATCTCCTGTCTTTATTGTTTCCTGTCTTGAATGGTCGCATGGGCGTCAACGGCACCGGAAATTGACCCTCAATGGTGGTATGGTAGCCTAGGAGGAAATAGGGATAGAATCAACAAGCTAGGCGAGAAGAGAGAGAGAGAGAGAATATCAAAAATAAAATAAAAAGAACTGTACGTGTCACGCTTTTGCGTTGGGAGTTTTAGGCAAATTGCTCGTGTTGCCCGAGAAGTGCGAACGAATTAAAAGCTGCCATTTGAGCAAGAGCTTATTCATCACTTTACCAAACTTTTATCTGACTTCCACTGTTTTTTTTTATCCACACAAATATTCAGCCATTGTGTGTTTCAAAAGCCTTATAACTTATGTGGTGATAGCTTTTCTACGTCTTAGTATCTTCCTACAGTTAAGCTAGCCAAAAATGATGCTCATGACAAAATGTCACCATTTTCACACTCTTGTCTTTTTCATCAGGTAAAATTCATCCAATAGTGATCGAGTATGATGGGGGGGGAAGGTTAAGAGCACTGAGGCGCATAAAAACATGAATTCATCAAATGGACGACAGGGCGATATAACTATTAGTGTGACACTTGGCTACGAAACGAAGGGTCCACCGCGCTTATAAACAGTTGACGCGACATAAATAGGGGTATCGCAGGACATTACTTTGCCCGCCCGACAGATCGGGGCCCTGTCCAGCTGACAGAGCGAGCGAGTAGAAGGAGTCGACAACGTAAGCACATAGATTGGAAAAAGGGGAAACGAAGAACAAGATAAATGCAACACATTTTAGCATTCAAATTAAAAATAAACCGTGGGAAAAGTCTAGCAAACGAAAAGTGGTGGTCGTTTCGCTGCATCAATGTCATACGAAGCGAAGATCACCTAAAATGAGGAACGAAAAAAAAAAAGAAACGACGACACAAACACACATATTAAATCACCAACATCGCTTTAAATAATTTTGCGTTGTGCTTCACGTGTCCGTTATCGAAGAAGGCTTTGGATTGTGAAATGTTTTATGCTAAATTAAATACCTCCTCTGTGCTGCCCAAGAGAAGTCCGATACACAGGTGAAAAAGTGCGTTCGACGATGGAATCAAATTTTACAACGCCCAATGAACAAAAACCATATCCCTGTGTAGCAGCATTGTGATGTTTGTTCTCACAACGAAATGGTACATTTGGAGGCACATGCAGTTAAATATAATAATAAACGCCCGCAGCTTGGCGACGTTCGATTCGACGGCATTTGCCAGCGAGCTCGGTGAAAATAAAAGGTATTCCCGCTCCCGCACCAGCAGCAGGGGTATTTCGCTGTGGTCTGCGCCCATATACATGTGTATATATATATTCATTTAACGCTTGAGTGATCCTTCTGTGCCTCTGGGTCCTTGCGCTTCTCATACACACCCTTAACGATCGTAGATTAGACAGAGCGTGTTTGGAGGGAGTGAGCGGGTGCAATGATCCTGCCGTTAATGTCGCGAGGAACGCTGGAAAACAGGTGTGCCTAGGTGTAGTGTGCGGCGACCGAATGATCTCGCTTCATTGCTCGTAAGTCATTCGGGGCCTAATATTGGCCGCGCCTGGTGCGAACCGGGGTCCAATGATGACTTATAATTCTATCCAGTTACTGGGGCGCTGATGATCGTGTACCCTTTTTGTAGAACCACACAGACACAGACACACACACACACACAAGAAAACGTATCTGCAGGACAAAGGCTGGTTGATGTCATAAAATTAATGGGAAATGTTCGTTTGTTAATGCGGTGAAAAATTATGCACCTTTACATTGTGCGGCGGTCCCCCACGAAAAAAGAGAAAATACGGTGAGTTTCAAGCGGGTCCCTGTTATGACGTTAGCGCAGGGAACCGATTAAGATCGTGGGAGAGTTGTACAGAAGGAAAATCACTCATTCGTAGGAGAACCGACTTTGCCGTGTAGAAAGCGTATGTAAAAAAGGTTAAAAGTTTAACACAAAATCGGGAAATGTTTCGTATGTTCAATATGATAAATCTGATTACGTCGTGAACAACCTGTGCCAAAGGTTGCTCCAAGGGACACACCAAGCTTCATAGCACAATTGTTGAAATAGATTTTTATTAAACGCCAAGCCTTTTCAGCAACAGGAGAGTATCGTGAAAAATACGTTCACACTGATGCGCTTCGTTACAGAGCCATATTGTCGCACAATTTCCGGTTGATCCGGCATGAAGCTTTCCATTTTTTTTTTTTTTTTTGCACACAACAGGCTGATTGCAGCAGAAAGCAGAAATACACACAAACACATTTAAAAAACTCAATATCCAATGACACAAGAAACGGGAAAGAATTAGGGTGGCTCCGTAGGACATCCTGCTATCATAAAAAGTAGAACATAAGGCACCGATGAACGGAGCAACCTTCAAAAATACCTAACAAGGTGCCATAAGACCCACTCGAAGCGAACACCAGCGGATTAGGCACACTAAGTGCATGGAAGCGAATCTTTGTACATCAACTGAAGAATGTTGTCCTTCCTACCTGACCTGTTTTGTTGGGTGTCCTGTGATTGGGTATTATCGGAAAGGCTTTCCAATGACGTCACCAACCATTCTCGCTTGCGGTTTGCGTGCGTTTCCTTCCGATCGTGGTTCTTCTCGGTCGTCCGTCCGTTCACCGTGCACGTCATAGCCGTACAGCCGGGATGCGTGGGATTGTTAAACAAGATACTATCCCAAGTCAATGGGACAGCTTTGTGTCCTTTTGCGAGCATTTCTTCGCTTATTTGTTCGGCTTTTCTAGTGCTCTAGTCGTCTAATAGCGACAAGCACTGCAACCGAAGGAAAAGAAAAACGGAGACAGAGCATTAAAATCACAGCACCCTCACACAAATGTTGTCATTTTCTTCTTGAGTTTCATGTTTTTGACCACTGTTCTCAAGTATCATGTTTTGTATGGTGAGATGTGAGAAAATCGAAAACCCATAACCGGTAGTGCATCGGTGTCGTGAAATGTGTCCTTCTCCCATTCTTTATGATCCATAAACGCACCGCGCGTCCTGAGCGTTGAAGAAAATTTAATAAATTTGCTGCCTCTGACAAAAAAAAAAAACAAAACGAAGGATGAACAAGGGTCCTTCTTCCACGCTACGCGGTTGTTAAGATGCAGAAGGCAGCAAAGAAACCTAATCAAACAGGGACATCAAATTTCACTACTAACCAACCAACGAGCCAGCATTCGGCTCCTCAGCCGTATGTAAAACAACCACGCAAGGCACGGAATTGCCGCAAAGAACGGAAGCATAAAGTGGGGGAGAAAAAAAGCATAACACAAAACGGAAATCACGTTGGAAAAGATCACCACACACATACACACAAGTAAGTAAGTGGAAGTAAGTGGCGTCCGATCGTAGACAGTTGGAATGAACGCATGCGAAACATAGCCAAAGCAAACATGCGAGCATTAAAGCACCAGAAGATCATCGTCTCCACCTAGTCTTACACACTAGTCTACGGCGAGTCCTTTCGCATTTGCATTACGTGTGTCTGCGTACGGTCGTGTTTGAGGTCGGCGACAGGTGGCTGTCGTGTAACGCATACATAAATTTGTGTGTGAATGGTTGAAACAACGATCCCTGATCCCTGAGAAAAAAGGATGAGTGCGGGTGTCTATCGTTCGAAGGGATAATGCACCCCTCCGTTGCGATGTATATATAGCGTTGTGGTATGTACCCATCGTACCGTTCCGATGCACATGTCCTGGGAATAAAACGTACGCTGTCTGGAAGCGAAAATTACTTCACATGGTCACGTAATGTGCTGTTTGTACATTCTCGTGACATTCGCTTTCTGGCTGACAGTGCAACGCACAGTGAGTCACTGGAAAAGTAATGAAAAAAATGCTGAATTTTGGCAATTATATAAAGATTTTTCTCACGAATCGAGTTAGATTTCTTCCCCGCTCCATATGTGTAAAACATATATTTAACAAGTTTGAAACATCTGTTAATTTTAATGCCAATGAAACCCTTAAAACACACAAATGTATAAAAAAATCGTATTTCTTAACATTTGGCACAAACAAAACAAAAAAAATAGTGGCGCTGAGAAAACACACACAAACAAACGGTGCGTTTCCCTGCGGTACTCAATAATTCATGACACATATTTTGACCCACCGTTGGTACGGTCTTCGCCCATTGTGCAGCGATGAACTCTTCTGTACGGTTGTAGAGGTGGAATTTTCATTCATTCATTCGTCGGCCTCGCGAGAGATGAGATGTGCGTCAGTGAGATGAGCGATTAAGCGTCTTCGGCATGGTTTTGAATCCGGCCCTGTTCCGAAAATTGTGTGAACGTGTTCTACAACAGTGAGCTCAAGAGTTGATGTGCAGCCTGCCTAGTGCGTGTGTACTTAAAAGAAGTGAAAGATGTGAAATTCCTTCAAATTTGGTGTGAAGAAATGTCAAAGTGAAGAATGTCAAAGAAATGTCAAAATGTGCAAATTGTGCTGCGTGATCCAGTGAAATTCGCTACGCATATTTTTGTGATTGTTCAATTGAAAAAGAAAAATTACATGCAATGTTAAGTGATAGTTAAACAATTGTGGTTAAGTGATAGTTAAACAATTGTGGCTACAGAATCGGTTTGATCTGCTTCAAATTGTGTACACAATTGCAAGAGCAGCTTCAAGCTGCCAGATTCATCCAATCCTTGGAATCCATCCAACCAACGATCTCGCCGAATTCTCTGGCACCAACCTTGCCTAGTGCCCGGGTCAGTCCTACCAGCACCACCATTACGTCTTTCCGAGCCCATCGCCAATACGATCACAATGATCAACCCCAGCTCCAGTACCTTGTACAGACCCAAACGAACCTCCTAGGCCAGGATCTGGAGTTTAGCTTACTTAGCAGTATTACCCATCCGACCAGCGGCAGTTACTTTAATGGCGAAAGTCATTCGCCCATTAGCGCCAGTATCGTGACCGTCAGTGATAGTAACAATAATAATCATACTCTTACGAATCGAAATCGAAACCTATCGAACGCGGCCACATATTCGGCTGTTGACCCTGCCAACAGTGCGCCATCGGGACGCGCAGCTGGACGAGTGCGGTCCACCGATCTTAGTGATAACGCCACCATGGTGCTGCAAAGCTACGATATAGCACTGAACGGAAGTGATAACGTCTCACCATACGCGGCCGACTATGCTCCGACATCGTCATTGCTAGCGGCTGCAGCGGCAGCAGCAGCAGGAACTACGACGACAACGACAACATCACCGACAAGCTCGACTTCGCTACCTGCCAATTACTACATCGATCTGGACCCAGCCTCCACCGGATCGCATCTTTACCATTTGCATCACTTGCATCAGCACCACTCGCAGCAGAACCACACGGGTAACAACAACAGTGGCAACAGCAGTAGAAACGGTACCAACCATCCGTCAGGTTAGAACGAGTTGCTGCTTATAGGAGAACAAAAGCATGCGAGAGATTTCGAGATATCAATCAGAAAGAACGGTTATCGGATCCTGATGGTTACTGATTGTCAAAAAAATACAACACCAGAACCATCGTGTCACAAGATCAGTTTATCAGTTGAATTGTCCCTAACCTGTAATCAACATTCGCGTTTGCATTGGCCCAACTAGCCCTTCATTTTTTCACACACCCCTGCACACCTCACAGGGTCTAGGGTCAGCTATCATACGCTTTGCTCCATTGCGACTAATCTGGCTGATGATTTCATACACTACCTTGCAAAAATTGGAATGAAGAAAACAACCATACAAACAACACCGACGACACGATCACCACGCGCCCAAAATGCGCTCAATATGCGATAGAGCCGAGCCAGTTGCGCAATGATTTAAAATGTGTATGTGTGTATGTTTGTGCATGAGTGTTTTTTTCTCTTCTTTTTCGTACTATAAATGAGAGTTGACCTCACACATGACGATCGTTTTATAACTGCAGTCAAGTGCAACAATTCGTAGCCAGCCAGCCAGCAAGCCAGACACACGTTGACCAATTCACGAAAAAATCCATAACTTTTCTGCCTTTCTGATCACGGTGTCATTGGCGATCATCATCATCGTCGCCGCAGTTTTCAAAACAAACTCCAAGATAAGAGCGGTAATTCGTTCAATGTCAGCATATTTGAGCGATGAGTTTTGAAAATTGGTCCAAACGAAGAACGGTGTTTTGGCAATTAAGTTTTAGCACGACGACATAAAAGTCCGCTGCGTGGCAACATTATTTCACATGATGGTGCTTGTGGTGTAATGATTTTTAACCATTTCAAACCTACAACAAACTAGGACATTACAATCGTTTGTCCACTTCTCCTGCAGTGCTGTTTATTGAATTTGTTAACAATTTTCAGCTGTACTTTGCGTTACAAAGTATTTGATAAGGCACAAACTTCGCGAGACAAATCATTGTATGGTACGAGAATGTATTGTAACCAGCAAGATTGTTCACCTTAAGAACAAGACGCCATTAAGAACAGGACTCCAGGATTGCCAGGGTTAGTGAAGTGGTCTGGCAGTGGAGGCAGTATAAAATGCACGTGTAACGTTGCGTTGCGTGTCACTGCCCTCATTCCGCTGAATTCCGGTTTCCGGTGTAATTTCCGACGCGACATCTCGTCACTCCGCTTGCTACCTGTCCGCGCTGTGGTATGGAGCTAGAGGGAACACGAGAGCATCGGTTTTATCCCCCGGCTATGAGGTATGAGGCAAACGAATGAAAATAACACGTCTAAAGGTGATGACCGTTAAAGAATGGGTAAAAGACGCACTTTAGCGTTTTTCTTTTTCGGGCTTTCCCATTTGAAAGGTAAATTTGTACTTCATCTCCGGTGCTTGGCCCTGCTCTGATATTTTCGATTTACTACTGATGCACCTTCTCTAGGGCGACACTCAGTCTGTACCCTTCTTATGCCGATTATCAGCTAGTGCTATGGTGACGAAATGTTCCTCAACGAGTCTTCAGTCAACACGCGTTTGCGGTGTGCATTGTCGTTTCATAAAATTGCAAAGGAAGCAACTGGATTACGTTATATTGGCTGCCACGCCCGGCTGACTGGTGCCTGAGATGTGGTTCTATCGATTGCTCTCGGCACAGGATATTGATTTTCAAGTGGTTGTATTTTTAAAGTTCAACATTCGACACATCCTTAAATGTGGAGCCCGTAAGCCATTTCCCATCGCTAAACGATTAACGGGATGGTTAGTACATCTTCAACATTGATCAAGTTTGACGTGTTCCTTGTGCACGCCTCGAAACCTTAAAAAAGTGTCCCCATGGAATCAACGTTCCCTGCTTCTCCTCCGCCACTAGCCACAAATGCCTTCGAGCACGACAGTTTTCCCCCTAGCGATCAAATCGACCGCAACGGGAGACTTCAATTCTGCCAGTGTTGTCTTCTAGGCCCCATGCATTTGCCACACGATTCTCGGTCATTTTATTGCGCACCCTCTTCGCTGCCCGGATGTTATGGATCCGGTGAATGGAACGGAAGTGCAACAGGTGTGCATCGATCGCCAGATCGACCTCGTACGAAGCACGATGGAGAGGGACATGGCGACAAGGCGTTCGATGCAGAAAATTCCCACACACAAACGGTACCGACTAATGATCCTGCTTTCTGTTGGCCTTTTTTATGTTTTTGCAACTTTTTCTCATTGTTTTCGCCTTACGTTTGGTAAGGCTCCTTTCGTCCTAGCGTACAACGCTTTTTGTGTTGTTGTTATTTTCATTCCGCCGTATTCTCATTCATCCTTTTTCGCTTTCTATTGCGTTAGTAGTTTTGCCGTTTTTGTTGCTATCTGGATGCGTTTCTGCTACACAGACGAGCTGTTATTCCTCGAAGCAGCAATGTGCAGTTTGTGCAGTTCCGATGTCGGCTTATAATTTTACTCTCGATACACCGGAAGGGGAACCGGGAAGCTGCCCACCACATCATTGGCGTTGTGAAGATGCGATTTAAAATGTCACTCGTCGAATTCATGTGGACGCGTGACACATACAGGCCTCGTTTGTGTGTGTATGTAGATGGTGGGAAATAACAAACTGGAATTGACCGATTAAAAAAGGTGATAACATTTATAGCTACACGCTTTGCATACTACCGTCGAGGCCTTAAACAGTTCTTAATAGTCTTCAGTTGAGCGAAATCATCATCGGAAGATGAATTTTGACATTTATAAAAGGTTTGTGAAGATACGGAAAGGAGTCATTCTTTGGTGAAAGTCATTTTTTTTCATAAAATTATTATATATTAAACCTTTTTGAAAGTATTTGTTTCCATAAACAATGATCAATTGGTCATCTGGTAGGTGGAGATGAACTGAAGAAATAAACGCTCCAGGTCGGCTTGTAATGAAAAATATGATGTTATAGTTTAATTTGATGAGAATCAAATGCTTCTTTATGCTTAATCTTATGCTTTTCGTGACATTGGAAATGGATGGAATTGTAACAGCACGAATTGGAAGGACGTCCGCAGAATGCTAGAATTCACCATTTGCAGACTCAGAGCTACAGACCTTATTTTCAATGTCAATTTTTGTTTTTCAAGCTCAATCAAATCAGTCCTGAGAAAACGAGCTACGACATTGTTCAGCTTAAGCCCGGTGTGATAAATTCAGTTCGTTCAAGGTTGGGGTTTGTTTTACTTTACTGCTACGATAATACGATAAATTCCACCACTGCGTTTGTATCCAAGAGAACGTGAAAAGCCCATAGTGTGTGTCAGTTCCATTTTCGAACGCACGCCACACAAAGTAGGCGTGGCTTGAAGCTCACAAATCGGGAAGGGGTTCACTGAGTGCCATGTTCGAAAATTTATCTCGTACGAACGTGTGCGCACTCTGTCGCCGAGCTCGTTGGCGCTCTTTTCGAATGTGTGTGGGCTAAGGTTTTGGGATGAATCTTGGTTGTACGCATTTTTTTTTTTTCGTATTGCACATGGACGTTATGGCCAAAAGACTATTAAAAATCTTCAATCTCCAATGACAGCCAGGAAGAAGTAATAGTTTTAATGTGTTTCAGCCAAATGTTCCGATCAGTCTTACGTTCGGAGAGTTTCTGGGCCATCAAAGGGAGGTACACCGGCAAACACTTTGTTTGCCTGATCTGTACACAATTGTCAATATTTGCACTAAATGTTTCGGTACTTTTCAAACGCAAAGCCACCATCACCATACCACGCACATGCTCCCTTCTAGGGGCCTGTCATACATCAATAACCAAACAGGCGGAAGAGCAATTTTATGAATGAACGAACACGACCGGTTCATGTTCAAAGATCCCATCCAGCCCATTCATAAAGGCAAAAACACAAGTGCAAACAAGCATGCTCAGTAAACACTTCAGGACTTGTGGTCTGTTATTATGGCTCCGGTTCCGGAGCGAGCGCTTTGTCCGAGGAACCTGTTGAATGTGCTCCAGAACGAACATTAAAACAGTGTGGAAGCTGAGATTTTATTGTTAAGTATGGGTTTTCGACTAACAAACCACAACACATGCTAGTGATGCTGAACTGGCCGTTAGGGAAATGTCCTAAGTGACTGATTATTTACACAGGATACCCTGTTATCCCTTTTCTTTACGTTCCACCCTCCATTTCCTCCCTCTCCTTTTCCACAGAAAAAAAAAAACAAATATCAACACCTGTCATGCGTACTACGTTGGTCGAATCGTGACGATGTCGCGCTGAACTCTTATGATTGGGCACCCAAATCCGCCCATTGGACTTGAGAGCTGATTGATGGGGCACAAAGAAACACACGACGGCAAATAAACATAATTTCCATTCACTTTTTCCTCCACCGATCAAAACACAATTTCCCGAGAATGTGCAACGACGATGTCAATAAACATCCGAATCGATCGATGTTTCCGGTTATGATGGGTTTATACTACGGGAGGATGTGCCGGACCGACTCGGTTAAGGTTTGCTTTAGTTCAATTTTAGACTTGGTAGTTTTTTTGTTGTATGTTTTCCCTGTTGATTTCCGCTTTCGGTTTACCTTTCACCGGATGTGCGCTGCTGCACAGAAGAGATCCACGAAAGAGCCCCAATATCGGACGGTTAGATTATTTATGCTGTGTGTGTGTGTGTGTGTGTGTGCCGTGTCGTGTTTGGAGAGGTTAAAAGTAACGCGCATAGAACAACGCGCAGGTCATCACATTCGATTGAATTTTCCGACACTTGGGGAAATGCCTTTCCTTGACCATTGTTTCTAGACCCATTGGACCCAGTAATAAGCATAAGCTAGCGATGGACGAGTAGATGAAAGTGAACCACTCCGCTCCCAGAATCAGACACGTGCCGAATACGTTCTATAGTCGTTACACGCGATCATGTTTGTTGGTTCGCTATGATACTTCTTGAGACGCAACTCTCAAGCACCTTAAACGCCCATTAACATAAACACACAACGCGGTGCGGCGCACGCTTCGGAGAAGTTCCGAACGAGCCGAACATATTAATAAAGGAAGAAAAGGGACAAAAAAGCAAACGCATCGACATGCGTATGAAGTGAGCGATGATCAGCAGGACGACCAAAAAGAGAGGTTCTTTTTTATATTTAGATTTGCATAGGTGCCTTCACCATGATGATGATGATGATGATGATAATGATGATCGTACCACCGTCAACAGACAGAGCAAACGCTTTTTTTTTGTCTTTCTTTGTCCCCATCTTGATCGCGCACTATTCAGCCTTGCTGCTTAGGTTGATCTATCAAAACGACATCAATAAACAAATGCCAAGAATATCAAATTAGTGTCAGTGGTAAGGCAAAGAATAGACAGTTCGATGATGTACTTCTTCGATGCCGTAAGAAAGGGAAGGTTCATTGGCGCGCTCGGGAGACGGAAGGGCGTGCGCTGGCCGAAGAGATTGGTCCGGAAACGGAAACTAAACTTCCCGTAAAACCATTCACTTCTTTTGTGGGTGTCTCTGCTGGTATATGTGTGTGTGTGTGTATGTTTGTTTAAATAACTACAAGTCTTTATAGTTACGTCTACATTCGCCGAGTTTTTTTTTTATTGACAGCCATCATTTTCACCAAGCCGTTGTACGCGGTAGAAATATAAGATTTTATTCTTTATTTCTGCTCATCCACAACGCAACATAATGGAACATTATGCATTACACCAAAATGCCTCAATGGGAGAGAAGGATCATCAAAAGGATCTCAATCTTCCTCTTCATACACCTATTGTTGTGGTTGCTCGCATTGCTGTCGATCAAACGACAGAAGCAATCAGAAATCAGAACCCATAGGAACGGGGAAAAGATGAGCCCACAGTTTGTTTAGCTCTTCAGTCCCTTCTACCGTGTGTAGAACGCTTCCTTCAGCCCGTTCACCATGAAGCGAAATATGGAAAATAATATCTTCATGCACACGTGCATCGGTGCAACGGAAACGGAAGTGTTATTAAAAACACAAAACAGTACCCCGTACTACGATCACACGTGTTTGCATCTTTGGCTCATGGTTGTTTCATTAAACAAGAGTGATGATCGAAACGGGGCTTCAAGATTGCTATTGGGTTTTGTGATCTTTTTACTGGCTGGGTAGGTTCGCTCGTTTAATTGTAATTCCCTAACTGATGATGCATTGTGTTGTAGTTGTAAAGTTTGATGTGTTCAATTGGTCATCAAATAAAATGGTTTTATATTTATTCTTCTCTTTCTCTTGCTCTTTTTTTCACTCTCCGAAACAGGGTACGGATCAGTACATGACCGCAGTACAAGTGATCGTTCACCGCCACCACCCCTAATACCGTCTAGTGGAGGCAACGTCCCAAACGGTAACACGAACGGCAGCAGTAGTACATCCTCCATGACATCCTACCTGTCATCACTTGGGTCAAGGGGCCCGATCAGTGGAGGTAACGGACCCGGGACAACGAGTTCCGTGTATCATCAGCAATCTGGCAATGGTGGTGCGATGAAGGAAGAACAGGAGCCAAACAGTTTCATCAACATTGACGATCTTCCGGTAAGTTTCGTGCATTATTAGAATTGCATTACATTTTTGCTGGGCGCAAATCTTCTGACTAACATTTCCCTTTTCTTCCTATGCAGAACTATGGCGTTGTACCAGCACATTATGACGAGCAAGATCAATACCATTCACTCCCGGCACCGGAAACCCAACCGTCATCGCATGGATACCTCGAAAACAGTCCCGAGTTTTACTCAGCCATTCAGATGGAGCAGAAGTATATGCCACCGCACTACAAATCGGGCCCCTACACCAGTCGAGGAGGGCGATACCATCAGCCACACCACCACAGCAGTAGTTCCGGTAGTGGAGGTGGAGGAGGAGGTGGTGGAGGGTCTGGGAACCAACATGCACAGCAACAACAGCACCACCAACAGCATCCACAGCAGCAGCAGCAGCAACAGCAGCAGCAGCAACAGCAACATCAGCATCACCACCCTCACCATCATCCGCATCATCATGCGCACCACCATCCTGCCAGCCATCATCAGACAGCTCATCACACGGACAGTGGCTATCCGGAGTATGGTTCACCGTACGACACACCTCCGTTCCAGACCGTGCCCAGTAATACGACCTCGCCCCAGAGTTCGGCCGCATCCGGCAACGGAGCTCCCGGTGGTCCTGGAGGTAACGGCAGTGGCAATACCAACAACAACAATAACAACAACAACGGAGATTTACTCGGAGGCCACGTGGTCGATCCGTGGAGCTTACACCATCCCGGGCAACATCCGCACTCTGGAGCACCGCATCCCCTGCTAGACTTTCAGCATCCAGCCTACATGGGCACGACGATGGGCTTCGACAAGACTATGTTGGGCTCGTACGGGGCACAGGGCGGTGCACCGTGCTTTACCGGTAGCGGGCCAATCCAGCTGTGGCAGTTTCTGTTGGAGCTGCTCACGGACAAAACCTGCCAGAGCTTTATCTCCTGGACGGGAGATGAGTGGGAATTTAAGCTGACCGATCCCGATGAGGTAAGATCAAAGGCATTGCCAAAGCGCCAAAACATCCGCAGCTGCTAACTGGTACTAACTGATCATTCTTCTCCGTTCGCAGGTCGCTCGGCGATGGGGTGTCCGAAAGAACAAACCAAAAATGAACTACGAAAAGTTAAGCCGTGGCCTCCGGTACTATTACGATAAGAACATCATACACAAAACGGCCGGCAAACGATACGTGTATCGATTCGTATGTGATCTTCAAACACTGCTGGGGTAAGCCTTCTCACTCAAGTGCTCGGAATCGGAACAGCACCTGGCAACAAACAAAAAAAAAAAGACCACTTATACTAATTGTAACCTTTTCGGGGTTTACTTATGCTTTTTTGTAGCTACTCAGCGAAACAGGTGCACGAAATGGTTGATCTCAAGCCTGACAAAAAGGACGATGAATAGACTGGTGAAAAACAAGGCGGGTCTAAAATGGTGTAAACCTTGCTGTGAGAGGAGATATGTGATTAGAGAAGAATCATATTCAACATCCCTCACCCATACTACATGCGGGCATGCGCAGCCCGTTTACTCGATCTCCCGCTTCTGGTGCCACTATCGGAGGCAACTTGGGGAAAAGAAAAGTTTCTCTACAACAACAACAACAACAACGATGCGAAGTGAAGGAACAAATTGATTGACAAAAGATTTCCCACCAGATTACAACATAAACATGAACCTTTTCAGCAAAGGGGCAGAATTCGAACGCTGTACATGCTCTAGTCTCGTACATAATTGTGCACGGAAGCAAATATTCAATTAAACCGATTAATTCGCAAATTCGAGACTAAATTAGCACCTTCACGTGTGTGTAAAACAGTACAACAAATTGAATCCTGTATTGAAACCATGGCACTTCTTCAGTTCCTTCTGAACTCAATCAGCAGCATCGTGCTTTCCCCAGATTCCGTACTTTAGCTGCAACTAGATGTATATGAGCGGTTAGGGACACACGCATAAATGCATAGTGGAACAGAGTATTAATACTGTTTTTTTTACCATTGAACGAACAAGCGATTGTGTAAAGAAAGGTTTTTGACTTTCGATCACAAAAAAAAACCCCGAATGTATTGGTTAAGCCAATAAGGGATAAGTTACAAAACAAAACAAAAAGCTTCCAAATCCTAAGAACACTACTATGGTTCTATGGTGTGTGCTGAGTGCAAATAAGATAAGAAAGAGAAATACATATATAAATTTAAGTGTAAAAGCAGACGAAAACAAGCACATAATAGTATTGGCAAGCAGCAGCAATAGCAGTAGCAGCAGGAAGCAACGGTGGAGTATATAAGACAACTTACAAACATCTACTTAAATGTACTACGACGGAGCACAAGCGATAGATAAATCGAAAACATCTCATGTACACACAACATCATCGTGCAATGGAAATGTGGGGTTTTATGTTCGACTCGTGTAAGTTCATGCGTGTACACAATAACATGACCTGTAAAAAAAGCTTCAATCTATTACAATTAGATAGTACCATCCAACATCGATGCGGCTTTCCAAAAGAGCATTAGAGATTGGACGCCAATCAACCGCCAGCTATTTCTAGAGACGTAGCATGGTGATGCAAACTAGGCAATGTTTGGCCACAACTTACAGGATCTTTATTGAATGCGCGTTAGTTAAAAGCGATCGTGAAGCTTTGTGATAAGTTTGTACGGCATAAGTTAATTTTTTTAGTTAGTGTAGGCATGTTTTTCTTTTCTTTTCTGAGTAATATTTCTTCGATGAACATGGCACATGGCGCACGAACCATGCGCTGAGAGTTGTATCCCCCCCTAAAATGTGCTTGCATTACCGTTCCAATGGAACAGCACAGCATTGCTTACGTTTAAGTTTGGAGTCTTTCGTTTTACCTTTTGTTTTCGACTTCTTTCCTCTCTGTTTTTTTTTTTTACTTTGATTATTTAACAACTTTTGTATCATCTTTTTGATTTATAAAAAAAACGTACGACACGGTAAATCATAATGCAAAATTATTTATGGCACGACGGCCACAGTAAAGTGTAAGATTCGAGCAAATCCTTTTTCTTATTATTTTTCTACTGCAATTCCTATTGTAATGTGCAACACATTACATCGCTTCTGTTGTTATCACCAAGCAAACGGATGGATGATACGGTCTATGTGTTTATTGTACAATAAGTATGAGTGCCTCGGTTTTCCTTATTCAATAGATTTCGGGACAATGTAGCTACGATGGAGATTTTTTGTTTGCTTGTTCTGTTACAAATTCTTTCGAAAACCTCTTTTGAAAGAACTCCAAGAATTCAAGCCCCTTCACACGGTGTCAGATCCGATGTTTGACTGTTAACTATGTGCCCACTGTACTGTGCTGTAGTAGTTGAGTGTTTAATTGTAAGAGTTCTCCTTAATTGTGCAAACAATAAACTAGGCTATAAACGCCTAGCAACATTCATACAAACTGTTGCCAACCGTATTAGGGAGCTCGAGCAAGGGTAAGGCTTTCCGCTAGAGTACAAGCATAGGAAACGCATTGTTACTCAGTGCGTTTGGGCGTGTTATCAATCAGTAGTAGCAGCAGCAAACAGCAACTAGCTGAAACCGATTGGAGCTAAATTTTTGAACATTTTTGTTTTTATGTGTGTGTGTGTGTGTGCAGTTAATCTAATTACATGTGCTTCGTAACATATAAAGCTCCCCTCCTATCATCCGATTAGTCGGGCGAGATTAGATTAAAATAGTAAAACGTATAACGCAAATGAAGATTATTATTAATTGATGTAAAAAAAAAACAAAACACACACCACACACAACCACACGGTAGTAGAGTAAAATTGTGCAGAGAAAAACAAAACAAAAGCAAACCCTTATTTCGGAGTAAGGAGAAGTAAGTAATTATTAAAAATAATAAAGAAGAAAAAAACATTATTCAAAACATTAATTTCTATGGTTTGTTTATTGAATGAGATATATGTGATGAGATCATCAGCCACTTAGACTCTTGATGATTGATCATATCACAGCTAACGAGCTCGCAGCGTTCCTCTGCGCCTAGTTCCGAAATCGTCATCAACCTCCAGCTCAGACTACCGTCGTATACTTGCACGGCAAAGCAGCTCTAATAGGTCGTTTGCTGGTTCAGTGCAGGACTCATCCATTTAAAGGACCACCGGACAAATGATTATGTTGCTTTCAATCTTCTGGCTCTCTGGATGTTGTGGAGCTCATAATAGAGCACGCCTGAAAGCGAGGTTACGATAGTGCCAATATCTTCCGCCAACTCGAAAGCGTCGCCGTTAGCTGATACTATCCGCCAGATAAAGCTCGTTTGTCACTGTCGCATTGAGTGCCAAACCAATTTTAAAGGCATTGCATTTAATTCAGATGTACGCTTCGCTCACTGTCCCGTGTTTTGTGATTTACACCCAATGACGTCGATGTCGAATCGGATATCGAAGCTCCCACTTTACGTGACACTTTCCACAGCGATGTGAAACATCATACAGGGAAATCACTTCCGGCGAGAGCCCCAAGGTGTCGCCTTATTTGCCACTACAACCGCAGAGAGTATTTGCAGGTCTTGGAATGCTTTCACGGGGACCACCCTCGCGTAACGCAGTAACGAGGCGGCCAGAAAAGATCTTTTTCATTTGTCTACGTTTTATTCTTCGTCTGTCAGGATGAATAGGGCAGAAGTTTAAGAGCGGATCAGCGGCACAGTCAGCGGATTCTATGTGTTCCATGCCTACTATCTTGGCATGCTGCTCCGTGAAGGAGCTTGATCCGCCACAGGCTTTTGTAATGTAATTTCTGGCTCCCTCGTCTCGCTTTACACACAAACAGGGGGACGGTTCGTTACCAGCAATCGCTCTTGATATTGACGACACATGCGTTCGCTTAACTCAGCTTAGAAAGAACTTACTTTTAATTTCCAGCACAAACCACCATGTAATTTGTATTCGCATACAAGTTTATCTCAGTTCTTAAATGATGCACTGTATCTCCTTATTCCTATTTCCCTAGTGTACGTATTAAACGTATTAAATGGGCCTTCGCATAGCGTTGTTTGAGAATAGCATGCCATTTGGTAAAATACAAAAGATCCATGAATATGAATGATCCGATATCGTACTCCTTCGTCTGCCAAATATTCTACCATTCCAACACTCTCCATTAGAAATAGGATTGTTCCATTGCTAACGGAACAGAACGGAAAAAAACGGAACGTTTATTGGAACTGGACATGACAAGTGTTACAGTGTCTATGATGCAGTTATCGACAGGAATAAAGAAGTTAGAGAGCACGTTTCAACATTCTTATTCACAGCTAAATGTAGGTGCAAAAAACCTACCTCATGATTTCTCTCATCTGAATCTAGCTTCGATTATTCCATGGAAGGAATGGAACGAACCTAACAGGTTCGAAACACAATTCTTATCACTACTCTCTAAATAAAGGCAATGAGCCATGCTGGGATAGTGCTCTACCTGATTAAGAAAATAAAAGACGATTGAAAATATCCTACAACTCATCCAAATCCTTGATAACTGAACTGCGTCATTCAACGACATGGAACGGTTATCGGTCAATAAAGATTATACGACTTATCTGAAAGATGAATAATGATAATTACGGACACAAAAAGAGACGTAGTTAGATGTAACTCAAGAGCCTCTTATGTAGTTAAACCGAAACAACACCATTCAAAGCCTTTACATAATCAAATAAAGAGAATGTTTCACATTATTTCGACACTTTGCAAAAATCCACTTAAAATCCGCTTTGAAAGTTAAGAATTCGAGGAAAACTAAAAAAAATTGCTCAATGTTTGGAGGATAACTGCACCCCACTTTACCTATTTCACCGCCCATGCTAATGAATTGTGCTAATTAATTCAATTTGCATCACTTATGGCATTACTCCTAGTGATAGTGGCGCCTCGTGTAATGGATGATAACGACTTTTACAACGACACATAACAAACCATTGTTAGTAATCGCGAATCGTGAAGAATGTTTTATCCAACGGGGTTTAGCCATTCCCATTGCCAAAAGCCGGTTCTTCAACCAGATAAGACACACAGTTTACTGCACCATCATCATCTGTTGTTTGACGCCAATTTTTCGGCAACCCAATTCAACTGAACACGAAGATGATTTAACTTACCGACGCTGGCTTCCCCGCCAAACCTGTTCCGTTTCGGTTCGATACTTAAACCGTACGTTCTACCAAACATAACGCACTTTACTTCCGGACCACATTATTGCAATAAAATCGTAAAATAATGAGGTCAATGGAAAAGGAGTCCTTAACCTGTGGGAGGGCTATTGGAGGGGTGTGGGTACTAGACGTCATAAGCACCTTGCAATGCCGGCAACGGAATCGTTAGCAATGCGTCAAATCAAATATCATCATCAAAAAACGACAAGCTCAAATTCTGTCTGTACCGTACATATCGAGGTCGTCCGAATCGGATCTAGCTCAATGCACCTGTGACCGGGAATGTTACGAAGGTCAAGACGAAGCATGCTGGATAGTCACAATAGGTCATCCACGATACACACAAACACGCATCGGCCCAACACCTCATTTCGCCGACAATGCATGCACCACGAAGAATCGGTGTTCGATAGAACCATTATTAATATCATCCCACACCTTTACGCACTGACGCCGGCGCTCAACAAATGTCAAACGAAGCGCGACTAGCCTTATCGGTCATGGCGCAGTGAATAACCACCGATGCTTCTTTCTGCACAAAACCACACAAGGAACCGCGACATGTTCTGGGTGCGATCGTTAGAACATTTTTTGTTTCTTTTTCGGACAGCGAGGAAAACCAGCGACGGTAAGGTGTAAGGTTTGATTCACTACCCAAGCACTACATTTCACTCAATACGTAGCACTATGGCATCCACACAGACATCACACACCCGCACGCATGTGTTGTGTAAAACAATACCAAGAACCAAGTCCGCCAAGAATAAGGCGTAAAACAGTAGAATTACCTCGATGCGTGGTGCAGCTGGAAAGCTTAACCCCGACCGCCAGCTAGTGTGGCCTTCGATGGCGTTCGAAGGCAGAACAGTTAGTTGAAGGAAAGAGCCCAGGAGAACCAATATAAATAGGGTACATTTCGCCAAAGCGTTTAATCAGTGAAAGACTTTGCAGTTCTACGGTTCGGTTCTACTAGGCTCCCGAGTACATATCCCGCGTGTCTTGATTCGATCGTTCGAGTAGGAATAGGAGAATAAGCACCATGTCCGTGTTACATTTGCTGTGTGTGTTAGCGGTAGGATATTTCGCGATCGAACGATCGCAAGCCAACGTAATCATGTACGATGAAACCGTGGATAACAGTATTGATGGTTCGAGTGACGTGATAGACCTGTCCCATCTCGGCCCGGAGCTGTACGGGGAACCGGACGAAGAGGTGGGCAGACTGGTGGCCAATTTCAATCCAGAAACCGACAGCAGAAATGTGGAGGAACTGGGCTCGTATGTCGAGGGAGATATACTGATCGATCGTCCCGGTGGACGGAACGGTATCTCCAATACGGCTAACCGTTGGCCGAAGGGTATTGTGCCGTTTGTAATTTCGGGAAACTTTGGTAAGTCGCTACTAGTCTAGTGTTTGAGTTTCGGATTCTAACCTTCTGGTGACTATTTTGCAGACGCCAAGGGTATGAGTCTCATCGAGCAGGCCATCAATGAGTACCACGCGAAAACCTGCATCCGGTTTGTGCCACGTATGGGCGAGCAGAATTACATTTCCTTCGAAAGCTCCAACAGTGGCTGCTGGTCTAGTGTGGGCATGATCGGTGGCAAACAGGCAGTCAATCTGCAGATCCCCGGCTGTACTACACTGGCCGGTACCGTCATGCACGAGATGATGCATGCGGTCGGATTTTTACACGAGCAAAACCGTGAAGATCGCGACAGCTGGGTAAAGATCAACTACCAAAACATCAAACCCGGAACGAACAACAACTTCGAGAAAGCTAAGACGGGTTCCACCAACAGCTTCGGTGTGGCGTACGACTATGGCAGCATCATGCATTACTCGGCAAATGCGTTCTCCACGAATGGACAGCCCACAATCGAGCCAAAGGTAGGTGGAATCTTGTTCGGTTTGATGAAGATCGACCTTTACCCACATTAGCACACTAACTGGACAAAAGACCCCACCCCCAGTACTCCACAGCCATAGTCACATACACCATCATTAAACATTTTCCCATTTTCACACACAGAAACCATTCACTGGTGACATGGGCCAACGGATCGGGTTCAGTAACAGCGATCTCGCCAAGATTAATCTCATGTACAAATGCAAGTAGCGCACGCATTGGGCACGGATCATCGCAAAAACACTCCTTCTCGTTATCTCCACCACGAACTAACACCAACCACCATCATCTGACCTCATGGGTTGGGAAACGGGCCGCTATAGAACGGTGCGCCAGACTTTTGGCGTTTTATTATGCAAATAAAGTCACCTGACGAACTGTCTCCTTTGCATAATCAGTATCCTGCTCTGTCCTGTGTCGTAACATCTATTCTCTTTCACCACCAACCACGATCGCACGATTCATGTGCTACCTGTTCACCCATATGAGAAATTCATTTTAGCGCGCCGGAGGTAACCAGATGGGCCAACGTACTAAGTTCTCCAGCAGCGATTTAGCCAAACTGAACGCTATGTATGGATGCAGGGGAGGTTCAACAGGAGCAGGTACAAGCGCTGGTGGATCGTCTAAACCGCAACCGGTGCGACCTGCCCGACCGACGCGTCCAGCCAGACCAGCTGGCAACAATCGTCCAGGAGCGCAGGTGGCAGGTGCGATCGTGAACCTAATCGGGTCCATATTTGGCGAAGAAGACTCCAACAGCACTGTTACCGCTTCCGCAGAAGCAATGAGGCGTTAAAATGGAACGTTTCACGAAGTTCTACGAGTGTCCCGACTGTGTACTCCTTTGGCCAAACCTCCGGTGCCAAACAATCTACCTCAATCAATCTATGTGAGCGTTCGCGAACAAAAGGAATCGAATATTTGTATTTTCTACCCTAATAAAACTATGTGTATCTCATACTTCACACACTTTCATGATCTGTCTGTTTTGTGGTCCATTTTGGAAAGGAGTGGTTGTTCTGAGTGTTTGGTACAAGTTTGATTTCTATTTTCGTTTCAGGAACCTTTGAATGGTGCTAAAATGGGCCAGCGGGATGGTTTTTCGTGGAGCGATATGGAAAAACTCAACCGGATGTACAATTGCCAAGCAAGCGGTGGAAACGCTCAAACGATTCTTCGACCGCCCACATTTGGAATGTTGCCATCTGTAGTAGGAGCAATGCCAGGGCCAACCGCGCCAACGGGTCAAGGTGTTGGACCGTACTATCCACCATCGGGGCCCGCTCCCAATTATCCATTCTATCCTCCGAATGGAGTTCCAATGTACCCGTACAGACCATTCCCTGGAACAGGCTATCCTGGTCCTGGATTTGGATACTACCCTTACATGGAGGAGAACGACTCAACGAAAAAACAAAACTCCCATTAAACACACCGCTGAACAACGTACAAATTTTTGTTGCATGAGGTTTTATGCATAATTAACTTACCCGTAAAAGAAATACAATAAACTTCAACAAGTCGAACCGTCTACAGTCACTACTGGTATCGCTTGTTCACCAACATCCGCGAACGGGGCAGTTTGCATTGACTGAGCGTGTGAAGACGATATTGCATTTCCGGTGCCGTGATACGCTTTCGCACATTCTCCACCAGTTTCGGATGCTCAGTCGGAAGTACGATACGTTCGTCGTGCTGATTCACGTCCTGGCCCTCGGCACATTCGGCACACTGTTGGCTACCGTACAGGGTACTGATGGGTGCATCTTCTTCCATCGTCGTACCATCGGCACTCATGTAAACCAACCCAAGTACCTTGCGTTCAATGGCCGAAAGGGCATTCATCAAGATCTCTTCCGTGATACGGCTGCGATCGGTGCTGGTAGTTGCTGCCATGAGCTGCGATATTTTTGCACGATCAAATCCTACCACCGACAGAGCTTGCTCAACAGTGGCGAGCTTTATTTCCAACGCATCCTGCTGATGGCGGACTTCTTCGTTCAGTTCTAGCGAGTGCTGCTGGGCGGACAGTAGCTGTTGCATATCCTGTTTCAGGTTCCGCTCATCCGAAAGTCTTTTCCGTTTTTCACCTTCATGCAGCCGCTCGCTATCTTTCTCGAGATCGCGTGCGATTCCATTGGCTTCCTCAATTTTGGCATTCGTTATGTTCATGTACCGGAACAGTGCGGTGTACTTGTCCTGTTGTTTTTCTATCTCCAACAGTACGTCCTGAATAGCGTCCAGGTGTAAGTACTCCATCGTATTGCCGATGATTGCACCATAACGATCGATTTTTTCACCTTGGAATGTTTTGAACAGATTGCGCTTGCGGACCAACCTTGGATCTAGTTCTGCAACACCTCGCTGGAATCCTTTTGTGCGCAGGAACGCATTTATATGACGTGTGCCAACAATCTGTCGCTCCACTTCAATCATCTCCTGAACACGGGATCGCTTGTCTCGGGTTTCCTGGGCTTTCAGTGAATCGATCCGATAGCACAGGTCTTCACCCTGATTGAAGGCCAACGTTGCCCGTTCGATCATATCGAGTAGAAACTTCCTGTTCTGGTTTAACTCAGCTACATATTGCTGCCACTGCTGATTATACAGCTTTCGCTCGCCGAGCATGTTTTCGATCTCGCACCGAAGCTTTCGATTGTCTGTATGCAGTTTTCCTTCAAGCGTGCGTGCATTATGAAGTCGGCTTTCGATGGCAGCGAGCTCGGAGCGTGATTTTTCCAACGCCTCCCCGTACACAAAGTCTGAAGGGACTGCTTTGATTGCTGAGTCTAGCTCAATGTTAGCACGCTTTATCTGCGACATCAGCTCGTTCATGTCCGTCTTAGCGGCTTCAATCTGTCGATCATACCTGACAGCATCGTCAAGCATCCGCAGAATGCAGCCACGAACAATTTCGGCTTCACGACGATGCACGGGAGCATTGTAAATTTTCAGTTTAAGCTCTTTCTGAGCTTTTTCACGCTCCAAATGAATCAACCGTTTGTTGAGGCATCGTATCTGGTACGCTTCTACTGTTTCACCCGGTTTGATAGCGTCCACCTTCGTATACCGATACTTCCAACGAATAATTTCGGCCTGTTCACGGCGCCATTGCTCGGCCCGTTCCTCGGCACTGAGGTTTTCAGTTGGCCCAAAAAAGGGAGGGACAGATGACGGAGAGTTTGCCATAACGAGGAAAATTGCACGACGAAGGATAGCACCGTCAACAGGCTACTTAGATGATTGCTTCAATATCGATCGAATAATGTTTCGCTGGATCGTAGAACGCTTTGCCGTTTCATTTCATGAGAAGCTCATCGTGTTCGACTTGCACTAATCGCTCGACTAAGTTTCCGTTCGTTCGTTTGTCCATTTTTTTTTATATAACCGTTTTTTTTTTGTGCTAAACGTGACAATGCATCGGTTCGTGGCCACTTTCAAACTGTTCCGGCGGGGAGCACATACCATCCCGAAGCATCTCGAAGCCATTCCCAACGAGCGAGATCCACCATTCTCCAAGATGGTAGAATATTGCTTCCACAAGGCATGTATCGTGCTCGAGCCACAACTAATTGAATCGATGAACAAGTATCCTTCGATGACGGCGGAAAAGCGCATCAACAGAGTGCAGGCCATTCTGAAAATCATCTCCAATAACTCGAGCACATTGGAGTTCCAGTTCCCTTTCGTGCGGGACGACGGTCAGTATGAGATGGTTACGGCATTTCGGGCCCATCATTGCCTCCATCGGCTTCCGGTCAAGGGAGGTATTCGATACTCGCTGAACGTGTGCAAGGACGAAGTCGAAGCACTCTCGGCACTGATGACCTTCAAGTGTGCCTGCGTCAACGTACCGTTCGGAGGTGCCAAAGGTGGGATAATAATCGATCCATCCAAGTATAGCGAAAAAGAATTACAAAGCATCACTAGACGCTACACGGTGGAGCTGGCGAAGAAGAACTTTATTGGACCCGGCATTGATGTACCCGCGCCGGACATGGGTACTACCTCACGCGAAATGTCCTGGATTGCCGATCAGTATGGGAAAACTTTCGGACATCGTGACATCAACACGATGGCCGTCGTTACCGGTAAACCATTGAACCAAGGCGGTGTTCGAGGTCGTACGGAAGCCACGGGCAAAGGTGTTTATATTGCGACTAATTGTTTCACGCGCGAAGCTAGCTGGATGCGCGAAATCGGGCTCGAGCCGGGCCTGGAAGGAAAGACTGTCATTGTGCAGGGTTTCGGAAACGTTGGGCAGTATGCGGCCGAACATTTCCATAAGGCAGGCTGCAAAGTGATAGGCATTATTGAAAGGGATGTTTCATTGCACTGCAAGTCGGGTATCGACATTAAAGCGCTGAGCCGTTACAAGACCCAACAGAAGACCATCAAAGGATATCCGAAGGCAAACGAGTTCAACGGCGATTTGCTGTTGGAAGAATGCGATATTCTTATACCAGCAGCGATGGAAAAAACAATCACCTCCGAAAACGCCAAACATATAAAGGCAAAGATCATTGCGGAGGGAGCGAACGGTCCTACGACGCCGGCAGCCGATAAAATACTACAGGAACGCCGCATTCTCGTCATTCCCGATCTCTATTGCAATGCCGGCGGTGTAACCGCATCGTACTTTGAGTACCTCAAAAATATTAATCACATCTCGTTCGGTAAGCTATCGTTCCGTCACGAGGCTCAGAACTTGCGTGAAGTGCTCGCCTCCGTGCAGGAGTCCTTGCGAAGTGCGGGAGTGTGCGTTACTGTAACACCTAGCAAACATCTTAAGCATTACTTTGAGCATGCGAGCGAGGCCGATGTCGTAACGTCCGGGTTACAGTTTGTACTAGAAACGGCTGGGAAAGGTATAATGAATGTAGCATCCCAGCACCAACTGTGTTTGGACCTTCGTACCGCGGCCTACATTTGGTCGGTGGAGAAAATTTTCAAATCTTACGAAGAAGCGGGACTTTCCATGTAAACAGTGTCCATTTGCTGCGGATATATTGTATTTCTAAATTTCAATATTCTACAATAAATTTTTTTTTTGTTTTAATCCAATTGCACACACCATTCCATACACCCTTTTTATTTAATTTACCCTTTTTTATAATAATTGTCTAAATATATCATGCAGTGATCATTAGCTTTTAATTGCGGTAATTCCACTTTCACATGAAGTACGCCTATGCATCATTCATCGTTTCCCTAGGTGCAACAATTTTAAATTATTTTCAACTCAAAGTACCTCAAAAACTATTTAAATATGGTCGCATTTCTTGGACATGAAATGTACCTAAAGCTCTTCCAAAATTTAAACCAACCTACTAGCCGGTGATGAAACATTTCCAAAAAAAGGTTATCATTTAGCCAAAATGAAATTAAGTGTAGAGAAAATATGATTTTTACCGGCCAAACAGAAAACTGAACAGCTGCGCGTATCGCTACAAAAATGTAGTTATTTAAAAGTTCTAGAAATATTGTTGACCAAGGTTTAGGAATACTTACGCCTTTTGTTGACCTGTACTCGATACTGCTCACGAACGGAGGCCTTCACCGATCGTCGGTTTTTAGTAAAGCAGCTTCTTCAGGTTTTAGTATATAGCTTATTGGTACTCTTATGGATCTCAACATCTGTGTCGTTGTTGATCTCAAAGGAGTAAAGTGTGCATCACCCATGCGTGTCATTATCACATTGCTTCAATAATGTGTTCGGAGTCTCTAAGAGCATCTATATTCTATAAATATTGTCCTTTCGAATGGCAAGAACATCAAAGCAAATGTTTGCGGTTTTATAAATTGTATTGGAGGCATGTTATGTATCAGGTTCGCGTACGTACTACCACTATCATGCAACAAACGGTTTTCAGCAGCGATTTTCGAATGGCAATTTTTATACATTTTATATATCGATACTCATATCATCCGCACTTGTATCGCTCATCGGAGATGTTTTCGTGTACCATTCGTCAAAATTCAACTGCATTCGCAGTGTAGGTCTAGGAACGCTACCACTGACCTCCTCACTCTCTCCTTCGTTGACGCTGCGCGACTCCGGTTCAGCCGATGTTTTAGCTCCGTCGTCCTTCAACAAATCCGCTTTATCGCTCTCCTTATCGTCATCCTCCTCCTCTGTGCCTTCCGCGGAGTTGAATGGAAGCGTTTGCTCTTCCGTCAGATCTTCGATCACATATTTCAGTATCGTGGTGGTGAACAAGTCGTCTCGTTTGAGAGACAAACTCTTGTGAAAAGAATCTACCGCATCGTACAGTTGACCCATTAATGCTTGCACAAATCCGATTGCGGTGTATGTTGCCGCATTCAGTGGCTTCAGCGACAAAGCCCATCGATGAAATTCTAACGCTTCCTCGTACTTTTTGTTTTTCCTGCAGCAATGGCCAAGGTTATTAAGCAATGGTTCCCAGCGGGCAGTCAACTGTTCATTATTCTGTTTCACCATCGTTCGCACCATTTCCAGAGTGCTGCGGAAAATTTCCTCTGCGCATTCGTAAACTTCACACTCGTACTTTAATACACCCAGCTCGTGCAAAACGAACACATCCAACGGTGCAATCGACATTGCTTGGTAGAAAAATTTTTCCGCCATCGCGTGATTCTTTGTCAGACCACACTCGACGCCGATGTACAGCAGGGGTAGATGGCATCCGCGCATCAGCTGCGTTGCTTTAAAGTATGCTGCCATCGCCTGGTCATGTTCGTTTTCCTTGGCGAACGAGTGCCCGTAAGCTAACCAGGCCGGGCCGTAGAGTCGGTCGAGTGCCGTTGCCTTTGAAAGGTATCGTCTTGCTGGATCGCTTTTGCCGATCAGATCGTAGTAGCACCCGACCGCATACCATGAAATGGCGTCATCCGGATAGAAGTCAACTAGTTTGTGGGCGACATAGAACAGTCGATTGCAGTCCTTCATCTCCATCAGGCATCCTATCTGTACCGTGAGCGATCGCTTGTGGTATGGATCCTTTTTCAGAATTTCCTCCAGCATTTTTATACATCGCCGGTAGTCACAGTTGTAGAAGTATTTTTCTGCCCGAGCGATCATTAAATCTATGCTTGATTCTAGCTTATCCATACACTGATCATACGGAATAGTCGATGCTGCGGAGTTAATCTTTGGACGATTGATGCGGAAAGGCGTTTCATGGCGCGAGTTGTTTGTTCCTCCAGCACTGAGCATTGTGGAACCCCCAGTCAAGCTCGTGCCGAGCAGTGATGCTCTTGTTAAGGAGGTGTGGATCAAGTAGGATGGATTGTTCTTAAGATCTTCCAGTATTTTGTTCGCTGGCGACATGATCTCGGTTGGTTTCTGTTTTGAGCGTGGCCCTGGCGTGAAGCTTTTCGAGGTGGAGGATTTACTCGTTTCGTTGTTTTTACAATTTTTCATCTTTTCCTTCAGCTCGTGCCAAAGGCTAGTGTTCATTAAGGATACGGGTGGATCATCCAGATTGGCTTGCTGCAGAACAAGAATCAGCACACAAAAATATGATTAACATTGATATTGTGCATCACACATCCCTTCCTACGCTTACCATTGCAATCGATTCATAATATTTCTTCAGCTTACTCTCGTACAATCGCTTGAGAACCTTTCTCTCCGCTTCCGTACATTGCTGCACCATTGGAATGTGCTGTATCAGTTCCTTTTCCTCCCAGGCCATCAGCATGTCATGTTGCACCAGCGCATCGAGTGCTTCGGTACAGTAAACTGACTTGTGCAACGCTTGAACGTAACAATCCATCGCTAGACTGCGGTTATCCATTGATTCCAACACCTTACCCTTGAGAAAGTACACCGACGCAATGATGTCGTTTTTAAACGGTTCCTCATATACGCTACCATCATGGCTTTCGTCCGTGATAGAATCATCCTTCATGCTCGTTGTTGTGCATGAACCATTTCGGCCGCCCATAGCACACGGTAGTGTTTCGCAGTCAACCGAATTGAGGATTTCCAGTGCAGCTTGGTATTCCTTGGCTTCGTTTAGGCATTCAGCGGCCAAGTAATGGCAGAGCAGATTTGTTTTCTCCAGCCCACGACTTCGAATGGCATACGCTGCACGCTGGAATTCCCGCAGCAAAAACATACATTGTGCCTCCCAATACACATCGCGCGGTTCGCCATTGCTAAGAACTGTTACCTTTTCGGCCCAAAACAGAGCCGTCTGGTACCGACGCTGGGATAAAAATGCAGGTGCGTAATAAGTTAAGCAACTCGTCTTGCGGTGTCTCCTGAAAAGACGCTTACCAGATCTATGTAGTTTTGCACAGATTTGCGATAGCACTCAATGTCGATTAGCTCTTGTTCCATCGTAAGCAATTGTAAACATGCACGCAGTTTAGGGCGCTTAAACCCGTTCTTCGAAGCACGGCACAACAACTGTCAATTCTTCCCCAACAATGACAATCGATGAATCGACGAACGGCTAAAGGGATGAATTTTGTATTTTCGATGTTTTCTCCTGCAGTTCAAAGCATCCCCAATACCATACACGGAGTGTGCCGCTGGAATTGGAAATTCCTAGGGTCACGCTGAACTAATCGTATGTACTTTCGTGGTTTACTCTATCTGTTTACCTCACTTTGCTCACCAGTTTCACTCGTAGGATGCCCGTAAATTCGGCGAAAAATTTACGCTTCATTTCTGCTCGAATCAGTGTGCTGGAGAGCTCGAGTTCGATGACAGTCGTCGGATGACGTTTTGTTCAGCTTCAATAATAACGCTGTAACGAAACTCACGCCTGCAAGCAAAACAGTGAAGAAATATTTTCCAGTGCTTGTAACTATTTCGCACGAAGCGGAAATCGATTCGTGCCACCTTGTCCCTTCCAAATCAATCCCGATTGAGTGCAATATCGATGGAAAGTGAAGGATCATCACCGCCCGCCTTTGGGCCTGCTGCACTAGGCTTGCATCCAGTGGGAACGAAATTTCCTGTCAAAACAACGAACACACAGCCCATGCAAGTACTGAACGCAAGAGGAATGCCCGCACGAATTCGAAAAAAGAATCGTCTCTTCTTCGACGACGACATCATCAACGACAAAATCCCATCCGTAAAGGCAACGCCGAAAAAAACTCCCGGCTCTGCAAAGAAACCGTTGCTCAGCAGCAAAACACCTCGCAGGGAGTTATCTACTTCGCCCCGAAAAGTGTTGCCCCGACTGTCTTTGAAAAAGAAGTATTCTTCGCGCTATGCACACCTGAAGCAGAGCGGCCGAAAAAGGAAGATCGATGAGCATGAGGAGAAGGTGCACGATATAATGAAAATGATCAATACGAGTGCATCGGCCGAAACAGAAAAGAAGCTTGGTCGCCAGTTCCGAAACTTTATCGTACTTTCCAAGGCACATCGGTTTTGCTATTTTGAATTTTTCTACAGTGACATCGACCGCAACCTGTTCGGAACACCGAGTGAATTTGAGCAGCTGGTGCAAACGCACTATCCACAGTTGAAAACGAAAAATCTCACCCGTGCAGAGTGGCGCAAGATTCGAGCATCTTTCGGTAAACCACGGCTCTTCTCACCAGCATTCATAATGGAAGAACGGCTGGAGCTGGCACGTAAGCGCGAAAAGATAAGAGTCCTGCAATCCAACAGTCTTGGTGACATATCGTTCACGGAGGGTTTACCCAGCAGCATCTCGAAGTTAATTTCGCCCGGCACGAAGGTGACGGCCAAACTAAGGACACCATCCGATGGTATGTATAGCGGTACGGTAGAAGGGTACGTTTCAGAAGCAAGAAGCTACAGGATCACATTCGATCGCACAGGATTGGGATCATGCCTGGTACCGGATTACGAAGTGTTTTCGATGGAAAAAGGCGAAACTATTAAACTGAACAGTATCACGAAGGATTACAGGGTAGCGTACCAAAATGCTTCTTTCTATCTCGCTTCCCCTAAAGCCAAACCCACGAACAGTTCTGGGGATCCGCTCCTCGGTAGCGACATAGGGCACAAGTTGAACACCAGTGGCAGAAAAGTGTTCTTCCCCAAAGACAATATCGGAGGATATCCGGTGAAGTACCTCGAGCTGATCGTGCGCACGAAGAAAACTCTTTCGGCGAAACAGATGAAGCTGCTGCGTTTGCAGAACATTACATCGGAAGCGCAGATCTACAAATCGTACGACAATCCGCTACCGGAAGAGTTCCGCAAGCGCTACGCCATGCTGATAGTGGCCATCGATAAGCTGAACCGTGATCTTGCCGATCAATTGAATCAGCTGCGCGAATACGTTGGTAGCTTAACGCACGATCCTGACATGTTGGCCATGATCACACCGAGCCATTACCGCGAGCAGTCCCGGGAGAAGGCGGCTCATATTTTCGAGAAAAACAACAAGGGCCACGTTAAGAACGAACATATTGCTAATCTGATTAAACATCTCACCACCATCATGTACCTTGCGTCGAATGTGAGTAAGAACGAGAAGGATGAGCTCAGCATTATGGCACTAAAGGGTGCGATCGTGGAAACAAGGGAACTGTTGGAACCGAGCAATGTGGCTGCATTCAATCGTAACGTTGCCAACCCGATGAGCTACATAGACTGTCAGCCGAGTTCTTCTAAATCGATAAAAACGGAGTAAAGTCAATAGTAAAGGATGCTAGACAGAATACGATAAGAAAAAATAATATGTGTAATATTTTAGTGTCAAAGAGCGACGAACTAGACGAAGAGAAACGTATAGTTGGCAGTGATGCATGCTCCATCTGGGTTAAAATCTTGACTGGAGCTCATCAATATCAACAGAAGATAAGGCAACATCCAACATAGGTGTGTAGAATACAAATACGATTAAACGATTTAAAAAAAAAAGTTCATACTGTAGCGTCGTAAGTGTTGTACAAAATGCGAATAAATAAGAAATAGAATGGTTATGTGTGTGCGTGAATTTAAGAAAAAAAAGCTTGTGTAAATTTTTCAGTTTTAATAAAAATACCTGTACAATAAGACTGCTTCGATTTTCTTCTTTTTGGACAGTCTCTGAGCGAACTTGGTAATACACAGCAAGATAAAAGCTAAGCTCTCTGAGACATGAGCTAACTGCTGATTTGACTCGGCAATGTCGAAGGACGCAAATGAACTGATCTAGGGACACAACCGTAATTAGCCTTGATAACAGAAAGTCTTTTGAAGGTTGTGTTTCGTTTCTTTCCATTAAGAGCTCGAGCAACAGGAAACTATGTGATTTTTCAGTTAGGTTTTGGCATGAAACCTATGTTTGAGAGGCGTATGCAGTCTGCCGAGACTCAAAGCCTGTATAAATAAACGAAAAAAATCCTATGCATGTTTGCAACAATTGCATTATACTTTCGTACCGTTCCAGAAGGCACAATCGCATACACCCTTAGCGCAGTGCATTGCAAAGATGCAACGAAAATTATGTTTTTTTTTAATGCGCTGTCAAAATGACTTTCTTTGTCTTTTTTTTTCTTTCTCTTTCTATCGACCAGTTGTCAAGCTTTCCGGGTCGCGAGCAAACTTGCTGTTGTGTTGAAAATAAGCATAGTTTTCACTGTTTGGTTGTTTTACCATAGGCCAAAAATGAAAAGCCTGTTGCCAAAATATTGATTTCGTACAGAAAACTCTTCATCATCGAGCAATTTGTCAGCCTGCGCGCAGTTGCCCCGTATCTACTTGCAACCCACAGACTGGTGAGTCAGCAACCAACAGCTCAGAGATAACACCGTTACAACTGGCAAGTGTATTATACCCCGCCCTGCTACGGTACATTTCAGCCAGCAGAGTTAACTACTTTGGAGCATTTCGTACCGATTCCTAACTGTCCTCTCGTTCTCTAGTTCATCATAATGTGGAAATCAACGGCCGGTCGCGATATCGATACGTGCGTCGTCAACCCAGGAGCCGAGGACGATGACTGGGAAACGGATCCGGATTTTGTGAACGATGTGAGTGAGCAGGAGCAACGATGGGGCTCCAAAACGATCGAAGGCAGTGGCCGTAATGCGGCTGCTATCGATATGCAACAGCTGCGCGAAGAAACGGAACGTGCCGATGCGGAAAAGAAACGCAAAGATGGACCCAAAGCATCGCACGGGTACGGGGGAAAGTTTGGCGTGGAAAAGGACCGGATGGATAAATCCGCCGTCGGACATGAACACATCGAAAAGGTAGAGAAACACGCGTCCCAGAAGGACTACGTGTCCGGGTTCGGTGGTAAGTTTGGGGTGCAGAAGGATCGCGTCGATAAGTCGGCTCTCGGTTGGGATCATGTGGAAAAGGTGGACAAGCACGAGTCGCAGAAAGATTACAAGACGGGCTTTGGTGGCAAGTTTGGCGTGCAGCAAGATCGTCAAGATAAGTCGGCAGTAGGATGGGATCATCTGGAGGCACCACAGAAACACGAAAGCCAGATCGATCACAAAGTGGTAAGTGGGAAGGTTCGGACGGTCGAAAATATCGTACGGTTCATTTATCTAGGGCGTTACCTTAATTTCATCGTCTTGCCGTGCCAATGTAGGGCTTCGGAGGGAAGTTTGGCGTTCAGAGCGATCGCAAGGATAAGTCCGCTTTCGGCTGGGATCATGTGGAGAAACCACAGATGCACGAAAGCCAGCTCGATCACAAAATTGTGAGTAGTTTCGTTAGAAAAGTAGTACGGGGTTGCACGTACTAAGTGGGTTGCTTCGAACGCTGTCACTATCTATGGCACACACACGCGCACACACACACACACTCGAGGTGATCGGTCTATTGTTTGTTTGGTTGTAACGGTTAGCGGAATTTAACACCACGTTTTCACTTTCCGTTTTACAGTAATATATAACTTGTCTTTTGAGTTTGTCTCGTTCGAAGTAACTAAACTGCTTTTTTGTCAAATTCCGACAGGGCTTCGGTGGAAAGTTTGGCGTGCAAAATGATCGAATGGATAAATCGGCGGTCGGCTTTCAAGAGCAGGATAAAATCGGAACAAACTACACGAAAGTGAAGCCAGACATTGGATCCGCCAAGCCGTCCAATTTGCGTGCCAAGTTTGAAAACTTTGCTGCTACTGCCGAGGAAGATGCACGGAAGCGAGCGGAAGAGCAGAAACGATTGCGTGAGGAAAAGGATCGACGTGATCGGGAAGAAGCCGCCAAACGGGTGGTAGGTAGCATGCCTACACTAAAGATGGGCTTGAGTAATGGATGAATTTGCTTCTGGTGTACCAGAATTATTCAGCAGAATCAACGGAGCCGAAAAAACCGGAACGGAAAGGTCCTATCAATACGGGACGAGAGGCCGGTGTCAGTAGTGCTATCAGCAATTTCAACAAACCTTCAGAAAATGCCTCGCAGGAAAAATCGAGGGTAAGTTACTGGGTGTAATTTTTGTGCTCTCTGTTAGGACCATGTTGATGTTCACCATATCTCGCAGAAAGGCCCAATTGTACTGCCCAAGGAAGAAGAACCACGCAAGCTGTTGGTACAACCGGACGTGATCCCTGCTTCAGAGTCTAGTTCAGTATTAGCGGAAGAAGTGAAGCAGCCCGAAGCGCCGGAAGCGGAACAGGTGCCGGAACCTGCACCAGTTACTCGAACATCGTACAGCGCAACGCCGGTCGCAGTATCGGAAGTAGAGGAACCGGCTGCCAAAGCATTTTCCACCGTTTCCGAACAGGTGCCAGATGTAGAACAGCCGGTGCAAGAAGAAGTTGAAGAGTTCATTCTCTCTCCAGACAATCCTGGCATACAAGCGATTGCGCTGTACGATTATCAAGCCGCAGCGGATGACGAAATATCCTTCGATCCGGATGATAAGATAACGCACATCGAAATGGTGAGCAAATGGGAAGATACATTCCGTGGAATGGTAAATGAAAGTGTTCGATGCACTAAACCGTACACATGTTTATCAAACATTTGTTTCAGATCGATGAAGGATGGTGGCGTGGATGGTGCAATAATAAGTATGGACTGTTTCCAGCAAATTACGTACAGTTGCTGCAATGAGTCATGCTCAAAGTCCTCGTTCAAATTAAGGCACAAATTTGTATCCGCATTTACGCAGTTGCACGCATTTAAAAGGCACATTTTTTTAACTGATTAATTTCTTTATCTTGCTTTATTAGACGTACTTTCATCAAAAGTGGATGCAATTGCATTCCGTTTGCTTTCAACTGTCTTAAATCACGTATCACGTTCTTCCGTACTGTAGTATCTTTTTATTTTGTTAACTACCAGAATGATGGCAAATTTGAGTGTATTAAGAAAAGGGTACTGTGTTTTGCGAATAGCTGTTAGAATAACAATCGCTTGCATGATGTACCCGTATTAAGTACCGCATGCCAACGAAGATGGACAACCTGCCAAAACTAGATGATGGGGTTGGTACACCACCACGCACCAACTAGCGTGCAACTCTTACTAGTTAGTAGTGTTGAAAATTGTCGCATTTGCAATTAGCATGTCGGATCGTTTTAGGGGAAAATAGTTAAACGAAATAAAACAGATAAACGCCACCTGTGGACCTATGGGCTCGCTAAGAGATATCCCAAATTGATAGAGCTGGCTGATCCTGTTTGTGCTGTAAATCCGTTCATTTTCATCTACATTGCTGGGTATTCAAAATCGGACACTTCCAATTCCGCAGTTCTTTCTAAATTTCAATGTATTTATTGGTTTCTTAGAATTTTAAAATATCATCAAAAGTATGCAATGGGCTTCTTCCCTCCTACACCATGATGTGAAAAAAGAATTGAAAAAACTCTTCTCTACGAAAATAATGGGGAGCAAACGACAAAAGTCTTCATATCGCGCTGGGCATTCAAAATCGGACACTTTGATTTACTAGGAATTTTCGTATGATATGAACAAATTAAGCAAAGATCAAGCTAGAACGCATCACTTCTTTCCGTAGCGTTAGTGATTGGTAGAACAAGTTCGTTTCAACAATGTCGAAACAAACAACTGTAGAAGTTAGAAAAATTGTAATTTCTAATTCAATGGAAAAGGGTACAAGTGTTAGAGAAATCAGTGAATTCATCAATATTAGCAAATCTACAGTCCACGACATAATGAAAAGATACAAAAATGAGGGTAGAATTGCTAATAAAACACCAAACAACGAATCAAAACGCAAAATAATGATAAAGACGGACGGACATTATTCGATAAATACGAAACAATCCCTTCCTGACCTCAGTTGAATTAAAAAACAACATCAGAAATATTCGTAATATCGATGTAGATTCTTCAACAGTTCGGCGTTATATAGGAAAACAAAATTTGTTCGGAAGGGTTGCAATAAAAAAAAACAATTACATCGGAGAAGAATAGAGTGCTTCGGCTCGAGTTAGCAAAAAAGTATATGGACAAAGATATAGAATTTTGGTCGAAGGTAGTCGGATCTAACACGGTTCCAACATAAGTTTTCATGTTATTTGGTATGTTATTATTGTTTTTGGTAGGTTCTATTTACGGACGAGACAACAATTAATCTCTACGGATCTGATGATCGCCGCTACGTGTGGAGAAAACTTGGTGAAGAATTAAATGGCAAATTAACCATTAAAACAGTAAAACACGGTGGAGGCTCCGTCATGCTTTGTGATTGTATGACATTAAAAGGAGTTGGCAAATTACATGTTATACGTTGAATCATGGATGCTACGCATTACATCGAAATTTTTAAAGCAAATGTTCAGCCAAGTGTTGAACAATTGGGTGTTGCAAATGATGTTCTATCAGGACAATGATCCGAAGCATAAGGCATTGACACGAATGTGGTTGTTGTACAACTGCCCATCAGTTTTAGCAATTCCTCCACAGTCACCAGACCCAAATATAATCGAGCATATTTGGTAAAAATTAAAAAATGTTGCAAAACGCAGACCTTTCAATTTGAAAATGTTAGTGGAAATAGTAAACGAAGAATGACATAAAATTGATTAAAATTTTTGTTTGAAATTGGCCTAAGTATGCCGAAAAGATTGCAGGTTGTAATAGATGCTCATGGAAATGCAACTCAATATTAATATTGCTTTTTTTTTCAAATACATTATACGGTGTCCGACTTTGAATGCCCAGCGCGATATGAAGACTTTTCTCATTTGGACTGCATTATTTTCGTAGAAAAGAGCTTTTTCAATTCTTTTTTACATCACCGTGTAGAAGAGAAGTAGAAGAAGAATACTGCACACTTTTGATGATGTTAAACAATATTAAGAAACCAATAAATGCATTGAAATTCAGAGAGAACGGCTGAATTCGAAGTGTCCGATTTTGAATACCCAGCAACTTGTATAAAAAGCAGAATCGTCCGTGTTAGGCGTATAGGATCGATACGCTGAAAATCATCAATACACCAAGTACACGCAAGTTCCCATTTTTCCCAAGTCGGCTGGCTTTATTATTTGCGTTGTCTGCTTTCTAGGTAAAAAAAAAACTTAAATTTTTGGGAAATCCCTAACCTCCAGTTACAACGTAAAACGAACGATTAATTTTTCTTTTTGCTTTGCTTTGGTTTTGGTTTATCCTTTTCCTTGTTAGCCTTGGCTGCAGCTGCAGCAGAACCGCCTGTGAAATATGATGTAAGCATTTCACTGAATTCCGGCAGATCGTTCGTCATCTGAAAAATGCATTTTCTGTTAATATTTGTGCACATAAGAAAACTCGTACAGCCTAAATGAGCCGTCACCTTACCTTGGATAAGTTCAAATTTTCCATTTCCTTCTTCGTCTCGGGATCGCTCATGATTTTGGGTAGAATCAGCATAATGCCAAGTGGTAAGATCATCATCAGCACCATCGGATTGAACAGGAAATCTGTTATTTTCCACTGTTCACGCTGCTGGAAGTATCGGAAACGGGTGAGGGCCTTCAACTTCAGCGGATAGGGCAGCTGTAGCACTTGCGACGGCTGGACGTAGTTCAGCTTGCGCGCACGGAACTTCCCCTTGGGATTGATTTCCACCCTCACGGGTTCATAGTAATAGTCCGGATTCACGATTTCCACCACATAGCTGCCGGACGGCACGGAACTGATCGCAAACGTGCCATCTTCCCGCAGAAATCCTTTGTATTCGCCACCGTTGATGGATATTTGTGTGTCGAGCTGCCAGCCCAGTTCCGAATCACCTCCGTACAGCTCGGGCGGATACACCTTGCCCTCGATGGCATACCGAGCGGCATCGTCGTAATCTTCTACTCCGTTATCAGCAGCTGCAAGATTTATTAGGCACAGTAAGGCCGCTACCAAAAAGCACAATATTATTTTCATTCTCAGCGATTGTTTGTAGCTCCCCTTGTGATTGATTTTTTCTTACGGTCACTACTGGGGTAAATTTTATTTGGAAACGTCAGTTGATTGTCATTACGGTTTATCAAACGTCATTTGTCAGTGCAATTATGCAACGGCCAAAAAAACACACTCTGACAGCTATGTTATTATGAATTGGTGCTCCAATAATTCTTCACCTCAATAGAAATCATCGAACGATGACTCTGTTCCAACAACCACGCTGGCTGCGAAGATGGATCCGACGCAAAACAAATCCAATCCCGATGGATCGGGCCCATCTGTGGAAAGGTCGGTTAAGCTTGTTCTACGCGATAGTGGCGTGGAACGCATTCGGAGGCGTCTGTTACATGATATATACCGGGCGCAATGATTGGGCCAAGTTTTACGGTTACAAAAGCGAGGAAGAAGCCCAGCTTCCGCAGGCCATCCGCTTTGCAAAGCAGCTTAACCTGCCGAACGCAAAAGTTGTTAAGTTGAACGGGCTTACCAAAACGGACGAGTACGAGCTGAAGGATCTGCAAGTGATACGATCAGGTACTGATGGTGCTGCTGCTGCTAGTGTAGAAAAGTAAATGGAAAGTGCAGAGAGCAGGTTGAGCGATTGTTGTGAAATAATTACTTTATTCTTGTAAAAATAATAATAATTATAATGTATGGAGGATGTAATGTGTGTAGTTTTCTTCCAAAATACGATACATCTACGTGTAGCAATGCTACACACAATCTTGCCGTTTTGTGGAACAATTTCGATAACTGAAGGCACGGATTAATATATGCATAAGCATATATGAACAACGTATGGGGTTGTTTTTAGTGTGATGTGATGATAGTGCATCTGCATTGCTCAAGGTATGCCTCGTGGCAAACGCAATTCTTCGATGAAGGAACTGTTTGATATCACATTTTTCTTTTCACAAGCACTGATACAGAGGTTCCACATCCAGTTCGATTACATCCGTCGAAGCTCTTGCATTCGCGAGTGTATCTGTATCCTGAAACATTAGTAACAAGTATGACACAATCATTAATAAATTGGTCGCACAATTAGCTCACATCCAGCCCGCGTTCATAAGCTTCTTTCTTACCTAATCACTTCGTATTTGGCAACAATAATGTTGCACTCTTGGCGATACAACTTTTTCATGATGCCAAGGAAATCCTCAAGTTGCTGTAGTTGAAACATGTCCCATTTGATGATGTGATCTTTCTCCGAGGAAGCTAACATAAAAAGAAAGGAAGGAAAGTATGGCATGATTACTCTTGTGGACCTACAGTTCCTGTTCACAAAATGCTTACACTTTGCATAAAGGAACAGCCATTCTGGGACCTTTTCCGTGTTGTATGGATTCGCCGGCACCAGGGCGCTATGGCGCGGAAAGTGCGATACGATCGGGCGAGGAATTTCTACAGCCGGTGCATGCGTTAGGTAACACGAAGCCAGATATGGCAGAGTTTGTTCGCCTTGGCTTCCGAAATAGCTTTGAAGAAGAGAAAGAGAGGAAATTTAAAACATATTGGCACATTAAATACGAGCTTACATTGAACCAAAGTTGTTTTATGTGCTTAAATTCAAATTTCAATACAATCAGTTCAACCGACTTTTAAACTTAAAAAATAAACCAGAACTTACTTGAAAATTCCATATCGTGCCGCTTCAATTCTTTGCCAACCAGTCGGCAAAGCTTTCCTGTCGAGTGGATGGGCCCAGTGCGTTGTTTTAGTGTTATGATCGATGTAATACTTTCTCCCTCTTAGTGTATAATCCACCGACCAGCCGGGCGGTAGCATCAGTTCCTCTTCACCATTGTCTCCTTCGGGTTGCTGACCAGCGGAACCTTGTGTAATACTTCGTTGACCCGGCACTGCCCCACCGGCTGCCCCCGTCGCCCCAAGACGAGCAGTACGTAAAACCACTTCCCCGTACGTCACACTATTGGGCTTATTTGCACCAATTATCATGTTCGAATAGAGTGGTTGGCTGGTTTGCTGTAATGCCTGTGACTGCACATGTACCGGACTGTTGCTGCTACCATTTTCACCTGCCACCGGTGGTCCGCTAACGCAAACGTTCGAGTAGAGCGATTGGTGCGATGAGTTGTTGCTGTTGTAGTTCTGGTATATCGTACCGGAATTCGTGTTACTGTAGATGGGCGATTCGGGACGACCGATCAGTTGGGACTGATTTTCATAAATCGGATACAGATGATCCTGTTGCAAGGGGTCTGTCTGGTTCTGGGTTGACTGATTGTTCGACTGTTGCGGCGAAGATGCCAGCTGAGGCGTTTGTCGGGTCGAATAATGTCGAATAAAAAGAGTCTGATCGTTTGTTAAGCTATTGCCGGACGAAGCGGACGAAGCGATGGGACTACCATTACGCATCAAATTTCCATAGCTTTCAAACCCATTTCTATGATTGTTCGGGTGATGTTGTTGGTTGTAGGATAGTTTGCGTTCGAATCCGGAAACATATCGCTCCTGTTGTTCCTGCTGCTGTTCCAGATGTAGTCGTTGCTCTTGCTGCTCCTGATGTTCGAGCATTTCCATCTGCTCTTGGCGTTGCTGTTCCTGCAGCTCCATTTGCTGTTGTTGCTGTTGCTGTAATTGTTTTTGCTCATGTTCTTGTTGTTGGAACAGTTGCTGTTGCTGCTGTTGTTGTTGCAGCCGATATAGGTTCGCTTCGCTTTGTTGCATTAGGATCTGATCGATCGTATCAATGTCCACATAATTTCCGTGGCTATTATTGTTCCTCACATCGTTCATGGGTAGCGCCAGGCCCATGGTAGTGGTCGTGTTTTTCACCAACATCATCGGTAGCGGTTTCGCATTCCCGTTCATCAAGCTAAGCCCACTGGACGCGTCATTGTTGGGGTTGATGTTGCCAAATTTGTTAGCCAAATTTGGAATATTATTGCTAGGTGTATACTTTCCTTCGTGGCCAAGGCCTCCCACCTTCGTCAACACCTTTGAATTTCCAAACTTTTGCAAATTCTGTATATTGCTGCTGTTAGCAGTCAGTGGAAGCCCCGGTGGTTGACCGGCATTGGAAACGACCTGCTGCGAGCTCCTTCTTGTTTTAGCGAGCTTACTTTTATTCTGCTCCGCGGTCCACACGTTAACAGCTGCAATTGAACAAATATACCGACAGAATACATACAACATTTCATGTGCGTTGGGTGTACAAGATTAAACTCGCTGCTTTCTAATTTGTTGTTGATAATCAATAGATAAAACCTAATTATGTCAGCATCGGAATACGCTAGCCATACTCACTTGGAATTTCCGGTGGTGTGTCTTTTTTCACATATTTTCCTACCACGCCTTCCTTGATAGATTTATCCTTACTTTTCCTGGACAACATTTTGTCGCCCTGCACAGTTTGTTCGCACAGCGTTTGGATGCAATGATTTGTTTTGAAACGCTGTGGAACTATTTTTCTGTACCCATTTTACCGAACGCGTTCCCCATCGAAAGCACACGAGCAAGGCTGGTTCACACCACGCAAACGTTTGACACCTGGATGCACGGATGCGAGCTTATTATTATTAACAACACTTTGATTCATTACAAAAGAATGCATGATTTACCGTGTAGAAGCTCAATGTACAAAAATAACACAAACTATTATAAAATGTATTGTTGCTGTTCATAATTGATGGTTTAGCAGCACACGCAAACGTTTGATGATGCGTTGGGTTGGTGCTGCACAGTGTTCGTTGGAATTTCAATCGGACAATACGGTTTGACAAGCGTTTCGCAGATTGTCTTGTGTGAACCGTACTGCATCTGTTTGTAGTGGGGCAAAGCCAAACGAAGTGAAGCAACAAGTGATTTGCAAACAGTCCGAGCGATATTTTCACATTTCTGAACTTGCCACACTTCTCTTCTGGTGCAATGGTTCGTATTGCGTTTACCTTAAACGTTGCTTGATATAAAAAGAATTATAATCCGAGGAAGTTTCATTGTGTTTTTTCCAGGCCCGTTACTTCAAGGAACAAGATATCGATGGTACGTGGACAGTTTTGTACCCTCTTTCCCCGTATGGGAAATGCGTTTGAATTTTGCACATATGCAGTGATGCATATTTCTACTGATGTACGAATTGTTGTCCCAATCAATTGCAGAGTTTCGTGAGTGTTTTTACTTATTCGCTCGCTCAGGCCACATAACGACGCTGGATGAGCTAACGGTAATAATGCGTTCGCTGGGACTTTCCCCCACCATACAAGAGCTGACCCAGTATCTGAAGAAGAAAAATGGACGCATGAGTTTTGCTGATTTTCTCGAGGTCATGCATCAGCATTCGCGCGTAGAAAACCTTCCCGACGAGGTGGTGCAAGCGTTCAAGGCCGGAGATAAAGCCGGTCGTGGAACAATCCCAGCAAGACAGCTGCGTCATCTTCTGCAGAACTGGGGCGAAGGGCTGTCGTATCGTGAGGTAAGTGTCCTCCTCACGTTGTTAACGTCAGAGAAGGAAGAGGAGGAGGCAGAGGATGAACAGAGCCTGCTGTTTAGATTTATCTTATCTGCAATATGACTTACCACTTTGCACGTTTGTGTGACCCTCGCTCTTTTCTGAATCGTCCCTAGGTGGATAACATTTTTCGTGAAGCAAATGTATCGAGCAGCGGTCATGTTCGGTACAGTGATTTCGTGCGAGTAGCTTGTGCTCCGGTTCCGGATTATTATTGACGAATAGTCGTATAAGTATAATTTTTACATTCCATCCGTATTTTGCATTGCGACAGCATTATTAGTTTGCTTACGACGGGTATGAGTCCTGTATTTATTTTGCTGCAATAAGATATTCTAAAATAAACATATTTTATTACAAAAGTGTATTTGATGAATGCACTTTTGTTAGATGTGGTTTATTCAATGATTTTGTGTTACAATACACGATTAGATTTTTTTCTTTCAAACGGATATCACTTCTTAAAACTGTGGAATTCTAGATGAGTTTCGCCAATATTCCGTAATTATTTTTAATTTTTAAAAAAGGTTACAAAAGAAACTAATAACAAAGGAAAGCCTACAGCTTTGTCGATTGCTAGTAGAGCAACGTTCAAATTTGTATCTTAGATATTATAGATAAACATTATACCCATACAAGAGGAAAAATAATACACGATTTATGTTGCGAATGAGTCAGCTCGGGATTACTTTTTTTACTTTACCCCTAACGACCCCCGGGAGTTTTTCTCTATGGCACGTAAACTAGAAATAATATATCGTTTCATGTTTTCGCGTCATAGCGCCGTTTATTGCTTGCGATTCGTTCGGTCTTGGAAAGAATGAAATATACTAATACAACGGTTGTTTTCAATAAAGTAAACTATAATTCGTTCGCCCGAAATAGTGCTTCTGCGTACTCTTGATGAAGTGCTTCTAGCAACACTTACGTAGATATTTGACTAGGAAGGGGTTTCGATAAGCAGTGTCGACTGCCGCTGGTCCGATTGTCAACTAGTATTGACGGTAAATGTATTTGATTGAAATGTATAAAGGTGGCAAAATGCTACTTAACGATACAATTGTTGAAAGATGTTCTCTAGTCGCCCCCGTTTGGCTCCCGTTTGCCTCCATGTCAAGTTTAATTTAGGCGATTAGTATTGACATATCTTGTTACAGAATTGCTTCGAAATGCACAGTACGTGAATACCATTACTAAAATTGCAATTTTGGCGATGCAAGATTAGATTCTCAAGTCTATTGCAGCAGATGACAAACTGTAGATGAATATTGCATCCGGGAATTAAATCTTAAAGTAACTGGTCATTTCGTAACGGTTAATGCAGTACCGGAGCTCTTTGGCATCCGTAATGTTGCTTTACTCCCGGCAACCTATGCTGAACATTCTGCTCTATATCTCACTATCACAAACAAAATTTCATTCTTGTCTTAATTCTGGTCTCATGCTACTAAAAACTCATACAAACTGTGTCACTGACTATTTCCAAAACAATTACAACACATTTACCTGCGTGCTGAGCGGGCCTGCAACATGTAGGGCCAACACCTTATTCCCGTACGTAGGATGACGATATTCATTGGCTCTGGCACACTGGCAAAATGTAGATTGCCTAATTTGATTAATATTAGGGTGCGTTATGATTGCATCTCTTGTGTTCGCGATGTTATTACAACTAATCACAATATTCCTGTTGAAGGTAGATACGATTTGAAAGTCAAGATTTTGATGCTTCTTGTGTCCGATCTGATCGTTAGCTTTCCCATCCCGTAGGTAGGCTGGCAGAGGCTCTATGGTAGATGGAATTTAAGTTTATCAATTTTTAATTACTCACTCACTCTCTCACTCACCAGCATGCCATCAAAAGTATTGGAGCATGAGGTCGAAAGACGCAGCTTTTGAAATAAGACGCAAACGCTGATGGCGGGTGATAAACAATCAAGTTTCATTCAGGATTATGCATTGTTCGATATATGATTCCTTTCTGCATCGTGCGTTGGGCCCCACTATTCAAACTGCCCGTGTGTCAAGAGTTAGAATTTGTGTTATAAATGTTGTTTTAAAGCTTTGTTGCATTCACATTGTGTTGTTTTAAAGTCCATCTGCGCTACGTCTAACTTTATACCCCTGAATCATTTTAAGTGCTCTTGTTTGAACGTGACTACCAAGCCCACGTTCCTTCGTACTCGCATTTGTTGTGGCTAGTTAGTTAGTAAGAATATATGAAATTTCTCGGCTGTTGCGTACGCAAGTGGAAGTCGTAGAAAAATATGTAGAAATTGTTTGCGTTTTGCTATTCCGACTATCGCTAGCTAGTTGTTTTGCCTAGGTTTTATGTGATTTAAATTGAATTGTGTGCAGCTTAGGTAGCGTACGAAAGTTTATGTGGCTCAGGGAAAAAGGGAAGTTGGCAGGAAATGTACGAGAGGATCACCTTATTCTTGTGCCTATTTAGAAGCTATAGAAAAATAGCTTTAAAACGTGTATTTGTTATGGGTTACTTTTTGTTTAGAAAATATTTAAAAATTTTATTGTTGAGTAGGAATCAGTCACTCTAAAGCGTACAATTTTGGTTGTCTAATTTGTACCAGTATCGAGCGACCCGATTCTGATCCTTTGAAAACTAACTCTTCCTAGTTTGCAATAAAAACCGTGCAAGATGAAGATAATATTTGGTGACCGTATGGTGCCGCGCCCGGCTACAGATCAAAGTGCTGAAATAGGAGATATGGAAGTGATCATGAATTCGATGCTAGTAGCATGTGTATTACAAAAACTGTTTCATGTGTACGGCAGCTACTACACCAGGTAAGATTCGTTTTACCAAATGGCCGCAGTATTTCGTAATAGTAAAATATTCTATTTTTTGTGCAGTTAAGAAAACACGCGATTTCTCCATATAGTTTGGAGACCATATTTAGTTCGCACAACGAAGAAGGAGAGAACATACTACGGATCGATATTATTAATCATCTCATTATGGGGACGTTGGGATAGCTATTTCGGTGTTTTTGGTTTTTTTTTTGTTCAGTAGCTTAAACTACTTTACAGGATCATCGAACCAGGGGTAGGGTGCAGAAGTTTAGTTTGTGGGTAGGTGGGATAGGGTAATGTACTAAGAGTGTGTTTTATAGCGAGATATCTAGTATTATGCGATCCACAAAATTCATGGAGTTTTATTCTTATGCGCTCGTCTCTTTTTGAATCCCCCCATTTGCTTCAGGAGCTGTGAATTTTCGTCGTCATTTTCTGATGCAGTTCGAAGCTCCCAGAGCCGTAACTTACGGGGAATATATAACAAACCTACAAGTGTTATTGCTGAATTTAAAAAGAGAGAAAAAAAAGAAAGTAATTAGACGATCGAAATAAAATAATAAATCGGTCGAACCGAAATAAATTTAATAGAATCTGTCGTAGATCGAAACGCTCATTCGATGTATGATGCTAAAAGTATATCATATGAAAAATAATTTAACCCAAATTGCATACCTACATACAACAGTAATTAATGTTGCATGATACGATAACAAATAATATTTTAAGCTAAATACCATGGTATTATAGTGCAAAACTGAACTACAGAATCTTATAGACTAGCTGACTAACATTATCTACTTACAGTTTAGGACACACGGGAATATAACGTAAAAGTTTAGCGTAGTTGAGCGGAAATACAAGGCCTCAGTTATGTAGAGCATCATCGTTATTGCTAATGAGCATCCTCCCATACTAACAACCCTTTAAATAGAGGGAATAAAAGGAAAATGATACACATTTTAAAAAATAACGCCCGTGTATACTGCAATAAGACATGGTAAACATGTAAAATGTAGATCACAAACAACGAAATGTTTGACTTACGCTTTGTAGTGTATGTACAGTGTGCAATGAACCAATGCGACTGCTTTTAATATGCAATAAATTCCCAGTATCCTAGAAATGGTATAATCGCCTAAGCAGGAGCAAAGAAACAATCGTTGAAGTGAGATAAGGCAATAGATGATACATATTGGTAATTAAATAATAACTTAAAAACATGCTAACATGCTATTTACCTTCAATAAATTGTGTTTCTGAGTGATCGCCCAGAAAACTACGTCGCTCGATGTAACATCGAAAGGCCGTTCCCAAATCCATGAAGGCCACAAATGCAATCCATCCGCGAAATGCGTATAACAGTTTCCGCTCCATTGTTGATAAATTGCTATACCCGTTGCTTGTTTAACGCAAGTGAATCATCGACGGAAGCTGATTTCACGTCCGTCGTACTTTCGATAGACTTGCAGGCAGAGCCTGTTCTTTAGTACCATTCATGTGTAATGTACTGCAGAAGAGATCAAAACTCGATCGATGATCACAGTGGTTTCGGTAGTTCAGTGCTGCAAGTTGCCAATTAAACAGAAAATACGTTATTAGGTTTTTAAATAAATTGAAGACGTAAAATTTATGCAGGTCGGGCATCAATATAGCGTTTTACGCCAAAGGTTTAGTTTAAGTTTTAACTACTGTTTTAGGTAATTCAATCATGCACATACGAGATAAAAATGTCATGAAAGATTTTTTTCCTTCATAAGGGGCCATCTTATTAAACATACGTTATTAATGATTTGTTCTCTTTTTATCGGTATTTTATCGCATGGAAATTAAACGTTCAAAATAATTTCGTTTAAATCCATGGAGACGCCCAGTGCCTCGTATAAAAAAGTATATGTAAAAAAAAAAAAACATTAGAACTGAGAAAAGCAATCTTTTTGTACTAAATGATGCTTTGGCCAATCTTTAGTAAATGTTTTTTTTTTTTTGAATTTCTGATTTATTCGTAGCTGATTAGATGTTTATCTCCAGTTCCTCAGCAATTGCAAAATCGTGAACAAGTTTCTTATAGCTAGAGCATATTTTTGTTTAAAATTTGATTTCTGGAATCGAAAAGCTTTTTAAATTAAATTACTTAAAAAAGAAATAGCAAACTAACCAATATGATCATGTGAAGTAGGTTTGAAAATTTTCAAAGCTCTTTGAAAATATCAAGGGCGCACATGGACTGATGGGTTCGTCATTATCTCAGACAATTATCATATCAAACGTGCGAAATATTCTGACTGTTTTTCATGAATAAATATAAACTCCGAATAGTTATAATCCAATGTCTGAATGTGTTCCACTATTGAAAACTTCGTCGGTCAGGAATAAAACTTAAGGACTCAGAATAATCTCTTTGTACACGAGGATAACTTTCGACTGTTTAGAGTACTAGTGAAGTGCAGCAATGCTACAAAACGGTGATTATGCGAATCGGGGGAACTTTTCTCGGGTAGAGTATACTAGGCAGTACTACGCAAAGTATTAACAAACATTGGTTAATGTTATTGTACTATCAACAGCATTATATTTACGTCGTGAAGTTGTGTAGCGAAAAAAACAAGGTAACAGCAAATTATTTTCAGATATTGTCCCTTGTAAAGAGCTAGTAAATGAATATAAATGCTCGCATACAATCCAATTCCATAATAGAATACATATTGTATACTTAGCTCATGCACATAACAAACTAGCGGACAGTGTGCAAATTGATTGAAGTCTCAAAATGTGTAACTCTGTACACCAAAACGATGTGCAAAGTCAAGCAAAAAAAAAGAATAGACTACTGTACGCCCTGTGACTAAAACGACTGATCCCGCAAAGTGATAGTAAAATCGAAAGTGTCTACCTTGCTACCGTGGGCGCTTAACAACATCCTTCGAAAACAGCCTATGGTGAATCTAAAACAAGTTTCCCACGCTTTTGACGTCGATAAATCAGACCGGAAATTTGCCTTGCATGTTAAGGAAGTGATTCATTAGCCGGTAGTAATGGTTCTTGCTGGTGCTGCAGTATGTGTTTTTCTACCTTTACTCAGTACTGAGTGCTTGTTGTGAATAACACAACACCTTGGCGAAAGGGTTAGTGAGAGAGGGAAAGAGGGTGAGATAAAGAGAGAGAGAGAGCGATAAACTACTAAATGCATAAAACACGACAATGCAATTGCATACATCGTTTTACAAGGCTTAGAATTTCGTGCACCATGCTGGTACCAGCATGCCATGATATGTTGGACGTTGTCCAACAGTACCTGCCCTAGTGCTCGTACCGTTCGTGGAGTAATGATACGGTGAATTTTCAATTATGGGTGTACTTTGCTTCCTGATGAAGCGAGCAAGGTATTTTATAATAACAACTTAAAAAGGCAGTTGATATCAATGCGACGGAAATCCGAGTTTACAATGAAAACGGAATTAATTTATGTCATGTTCAAGCAGTACTTGTTAACATGAAATTTAATGAAAGAATTCGCTCAGATGTAAAGTGTGATCTGTAAATTGTGGCTATCGCTATTACGGTCCACAGTATTCATGGGCCGTGCTCCAAATAATAAACTATCCAGCTACGGAAATTTCGTATAATGTGCAATTTTACAACTTGGAGCTATTTGCTCTTTGGTTCAACACATCTTTTAATTACCTCTAAACCAATCTTGCGCAAAGATGCATTAAACATTGTAGGGTGTGAGCTAATTAACGGAATTCGTTAGTGCTTGCTTATTCAGATTTGTCATGAAGGTTGACATGGTTGAAAGCAGTTCACCTTAGTATGGAGATTGGGGCAAAGTTTATTAATAACGTAAGTTATGTCATATCTCTCATGTCTACTGACAGAGTATGCAAAATTTAACCCAAGAATATGCACGATTTGGCTAGAACGATTTGAAGAACGAATGAAAAAAGTCAGTGATTGAAAAACGGTATTGGAGACAGGCCAAATTTTTTTCAATTTTAATTTTACATCAACTCTATACTTATTCATCTGTGGTTCGAAGATTTGGTTGAATGTGTTACGCCTCATTTTGCATTGTAAATAACTGATCAACTCTGTAGGATCACTACGCACAGTGTGGTTTCTCCATTGCGACAGTCGAATTGTTATCATTTAAATTATTTTAACGCTTTTTAGGAACCTATTTAATCTCCACTGGATCCTTAGCTTAGCCACATATTTCCATGCTCAGTGAACTGATGAGTTTTTACTGAATAACATTTAAAAAAAGCATAAAAGACGAAAACAACGTTTGTTGACTTTATTGAATTAAATCTCGCAAACAAAGGATACAAATATTTGCTTAAATCAACTATTCTCTGCTTGCCTGGCGTATTTTTAATGGCCATTGCTCTTGACCGGAATGTGCAAAACCAATGTCATAAACACGGTTCTATCTGTTTCTGCAAGGTTTCTGTTTCGGCCATTAACTGAACGACTAAACCAGAATCATGCTTTACGAAGCGCAAAACACGGTACGAACTAAAAAAAAAAAACAATGATCATACCAGGACAGCCACGACTAAAAATAACAAAATTTAACATTGCTCAGTACTACGGGAGATCGTAACCTGCTTTGCATGAAGTAACAAAAACACGCACTGGCGGAAGTGTTACCGAATCTTGCCGGCAATGTCATTTGCAAAACCACACACCGGTTATTAACATAATTGGCAGTGTACAAACAAACCGGTAGTGAAATTTTGTAATGGTAGTTTAAAATTTTGAGCTTACGTTTGCGGTTACGTGCTCGCGACGATAAGCAGAAAATGAGCTCAAGTGTTGGTAAAAATGTTTCAAATGTTTGGCCTATGTCCACAGCAGGCTGTTATCCGATCGTTTTACTGATCCTACGGACCTTTAGCGGCGATTACCTTTAGCGAAACCAATCTGTTATGTACACCTAATTATTTCCCTGCTTGTTGTGAATTTATCGTTAACTGGGAACGCTGTCGCTGTACTTTACCTGTCCACGTTCACTTTTAACATGTAACGAATTTGATCCTGAACGACACGTTCTCTCTCACGCGACGGGGGAGCTATTTTTCACTGAAATGTTATCCAAGTAACGGGTGCGTTTATGCTGCAATGAGTGGGGGATGGCACAAAGAAAAAACAAAATCCACTATAATATACACATACGCACAGTTTTGGCGTAACTTTGGGACCAAACACACACACGCACACATCTGCCTACTACCGCGGCTCAATAATATCGACTGAATATGCGAGAGAGTCAGCAGGAAAAAGTGAGAGAACGATGGAAAACCATCAGCTCTCAGCGTTTGATGTGTTTTGTACCGAGGGCTCATCATCTCACTAAACCGAATGATTTTCCTTCACTAACAATAGCATGTCCAGCCGGTTGTTTCGCCTTTTGCTACCACCGCCAATGGTTGGCACATACAATAAGAATGGAAATGATTTTTCCAGATACAGAAAAATTCACCGAACACTCGCCCATTTTGTACGATGTTCCACAGTACAGTATTATATAGCTTGCGTAGTTTGGAAAGATAATTTAATTGTTTCGTTTGCTTTAACCACTATCATATGAGCGCTTGTGTGAAGTATTGCACTTGTTCGCTGATGAAAAGTTGCTTACACTATCACTGCACTAAATCACTTACTACAACAGCAACCAACTGCACTGGAGGAACTTATCCTTAACACTAGTGGACTTTTACGAGCTTACGACAATCAATCCCAATAAGGATTAAAACGGTTTCGAGTTTTTCTTGTCCACCCGTGTGTCGTCTAGATAGATACCTGAACTAGCAAAAAATACAGATCGAACGCAAACGCAAATGACTCTTCTTGCAGGCCGAGAACGTTGCTGCAGACTGCGGATTTCAACCGTCTCTTTCCCGGAAGAACGAGGCGATGAAATGCTGACAGTGCTCGGACATCCTTAACCACCCACGAGCAGCTCTAACTGGTAGAATTCAGGCATCGCTCCTCACGATAGCCGCCGAATGGAGGGACCAAATGCGCACGACAGAGCAAGAGAGAGAAAAAGAGAGAGATTGAGCGAGATTCCCTTATGTCGCAACATACTTTGGGCATGACTTCGGAAGCGAGGGTATGGTAACGAAATTTAATGGTTTTCGTACCAACGACCTTACACCGTGCAGAGCCATACCGGCAAGCGTGGCTGAAGAAGAGAAAAGTGTTGAATTATTCAGCAGTAAAAAAGAGGCAGCCGGTAGGCGTGGGCGTGTGGGTGCTGGAATTGGGGAACTTGTTCGGGAGGCGACAAAATGTAAACGTAAACTTCGAACAAAATATGCATACCATGGAGAGTTAATGATTGTCCGATAAGAGCACGAAGGCTTTAACCGTTTTCACTAAAATCGGTAATGTAATAAAATAAACTTTCTACACCCTTTCGAGGAGCAACGTAAAAGACGAACCATTGGTTTATGAGAAAAGGGACAAGAATTAAAATGTAAGCTGTTCGAAATGTAACTATGAGACAATCAACATAGAACATTCCATAAAATGTTGAGGAAAAAAAGGATGTTTGTTTGTGTGGTAACATAATTTAGCCTGAACAAAATCTTACACCCTCGTAGCATAGTTTAGACATAACTGTTCGGCCGTTGTTGAAAACGCACACCATCGGAGAAAACAGCTGACTGGCGACGGCTTTGGCGGATTTCTCGAATACCCTCAGAAGAACACGTTTGCCTCTGAGCAGCATCGATGCCGAACGTTGAGCGCGTGCGCATATTGTTATGTTCCTTCTCTCATTTACTCACTAACTTACAAGTGCCAGTGTACAGTGTTTCCCAAACTTAACATTAAATGGAATTTTATAAAAATTCTTCTTCTTGACTTACCGACCTCTATAGTCCCGCCAGCCATAGAATGGCATACTAAAATTGCCGATAACCACGTGGTTGGATAGTAGGTCCCCTCACTACGGGGGAACGCGGTTCAGCTGGGATTTGAACCCCGGTTCTGCCATTTGAAGACCGCTGTCGCTGTCGCATATACCACTGGGCCGGGCCGCCCTGTATAGAAGTTACAAATATTTAAATAAAAATTTCATTCACAGATGATCTGCATGGCTCGACTGGCGCAGACAAGGTGTGATTATAATATGTTATTTTCAACTTTATTCTAACGTTTCAGGGCTTTTTTTTTCTTTCGATAATCTATTGTGTGTGAATTCTGGGTCTTCTCGTCCGCAGTACAGATGATACTGATATGTTGGCTCCGAATAGATGATGTCAGTAATATCGTTTTATTTCTGGCTTTTCTTTAGTGCTGAACATTCAGGAATATGATTGGATACTGGTCTTTGTAAGTGAAAGTCCAACTCGTTTTTGTTATTTGAATATTTGTTTACTCATTCCGATGGTCAGATGCCGATATTATGTGCCAATTGACTGTCCCGTTTTTTTTCTGGATAACGCATCAAGGCTGTCTCATCAACACACAATGTACTTAATAGTACTGCTTCAAGTCTATTGCTTGCTATTGATTCGACTTGCCCTCCCAATTTTTCACAGAAAATGGATGTTTTTGACGACTTTTCAACACTTGATTAGAACTGGTTAGAAAGGTTGGTGCAAGTAGAAAAACAAGATAACAGCAATAGCAATGGTGCAGATGACGAATTGGTTCCGCCATCCCTGGATGAGATTGCCTGCGCAATCAAGCAGCTTAAGATCAATAAATATGCTGGAAGTGATGGGGTGGCGTTCGAGCTCTTCAAGTTGGTGCCAAAATGATTACCGTCGTAGCACGATTCTCTATCGGTCTCACAAATTTCTTGACTTCGCGGACGACATCGAGATTATTGGCAACAAGACAGATAAGGTGTGTACATCTGACCCATACAAGAAACAGAAAGAATTGGATCAATGATCAATGCGAGCAAGACGAAACAGCGCGTGATAGGCCCCGGTTAGAAAGTATTAGTTGACAGCGAAATCAAGACATCGGTAACTTCGAACAACGATGTCACCAGTGAAATGAGGAGACGCATTGTGCAGGGCCATCGTGCATACTACTGCCTTCGGTGAGATCCAGAAAAAATCTAGAACGCATGAAATATCACACACTGATTCACAAGTCTCGGACCACCCGAGTGGATGCAAACCGACCATCGTTGGCTGTGTGTTTGAACATGCAGTGCGGAGGAGAAGGATGAATCACGTACGGCTAGCTGAACTATACGGCGAACTGGACATGTTGACGGTGGCGAAAGCCGTCAGGATACGATGACTGAGGCTTGTTACGAGCATACCGGACTAATGCACCACTAAGAAGTTATTGTCAATAACCCGTTTCGAAAAAAATGGATCTTTCCCATCAAAGCACAGCGAGTTCGTTGGCTGAATCAGGTGTAACGGTACCTGTCGGAGATCGGGTGCCTACATGGGTGGGAAGCTACAGCCAGAGATCGAGTATCCTGGATTATGGTCGCATTATTGTCACGATGACGTGCTCATCCGTTGCCCCAGTTGTAAACCGTCCAGCGCTAACTATGCACTCATCCCAACTATGCACTTCTGGAAGGGAGGAAAGGAATATCGTAGACGCTACGCGCTGCTACGCCTCGAATCGCTAAACCAGTGAATTACATCGCCCTGAGGCTGTTTGTTATGGGACTACAGCGCAATCGGATCGACTCACCGGGACTCACTATCTGGCCTTAACCTATTCGTTCCGCCGAGCTGCGACCAAGGCCGATGCTCGACGTACCCGATTTGACGCCTCTGATCCTTTTGAGTATGTGCCGTGAGTTCCACACTGTTTGCGATCGTCACCAACCGAACATGTCACGCACCGCAATTTTCGAAGTGTTTAATTAAAATCAATAAAACAATATCTACGTAGTATGTATTTGCAGTTACCATGATGGATATGGTTCTTTGAAATTTCCGTTTGTATTGGTAGTAATGAATGCAAGATAACTGGTTATATGATTCTTAATGTCTCTGGATGTTACACCGACACACGATTACCCCAAAATGCCTACAGTAAATTCAGTGCCGGAGGTGGCGACAGCCAGGGTCCTTGCCGAATAAAGGGAGTCTCACTGGAGTGAACTTCACTGGTCAGGGGTGTCTCGCCGCTAAATCTCATCGAATCGACATTGAATGTAGAATCATTAAACCGCCACGGACCACCAAACACCTTGATCCGCCACTGAGTAAATAGTTGTCATTCAACGTCCTCATCGTTGGCAGTGTGATATGAGCAAACTAACGCTATCGATTGGAAGTAAATTGTATGTTTTGTTTTATTACACTTAATTAAACTTGGCCCACTGTCTTTCGAAGTATTGGCCAATGGTTCATGTGCCATCAGAGTGTGCATGACTATGGCGTTTGTTCATTTTCGTGCTGTCGATATTCGGTATAAGTTATGAACCCATCGTGATCTTTGTCCATCATTTCCATTATCGGATCAACCAAGGATTGCAACGTAGCGTCGTCATACGGTTGAGCATCATTGTGACTTTCGGCATGCTCTTCGGTAGGCTTTTCGCCGTCACCATGCTCCTTTTCATTGTCTGCAATTGGCAAATGAGTAATTTAAGCAAATTCAAACCTACTGCAGCTGCACGATGATCGATGTTGCTCATATGCATGTACTACCAGTAGACCCCAAATGTGTTGTTGTGTGTGCTTTTCTAAATTGCAGTTATTTTTTCCCCATGTATAGTGATGCACATATTTTATTAGTATAATTTTGATACACAATTAAACGAAAGATGTAAATAAAAAACCCAGCATATTATTTTGACTCCCCCGTAGTATGTTACAGATAAGGAAAGAAAAACGATTCATGCATAACTAGCGACGGGTTGACGAAAGCACAAACTCCGGCCAATCAACAACGCCATCATTGTTGCGATCCATATTTTTCATTACCGCGTCTACAATGCCCGATAGTTGTTCGTCGGTATACGCAACTGGTTCTTGCTGATGTTCACCTTCGCCGCTATCTTTCTCTGAACGAGGAAACAGTGTTTGTTAAAATTAGGCAGACTCTCACCATAGACCACAGATGTTTATCGACTGATAGAACGGCCACACAGGCATAAGCTTACAATGCACTTAGTATGTTTCCCACAACCGCTCACAACCATGAGAATTGAACATTTGGATCGGCATGCAGTTTGTGCTGGTTTTCGTTACCATCCTTCAACAGACCATTTATTGCTCATTTTCCTGCGGGAAAATCGTCACGCCGATTTGCTTCCACATCAGACATCCGATACTCTGTATAATCTACGAAACCATCATTATTCAAATCCATCATCCGCATTACAGAATCGACGATATCTTCCAACTGTTCGTCGGTATATTCTGGCCTGTGCGTTCGTTCTTCGTGGAGTTCTGCTTTATCATCAGCTGTAAAAGCGGATAGTTTAGGGCTCGACGAACAGAAAGTTTAAGATTGCTTCGGTATTCTCTTAACAAACTAACGGTAACACAACGGACGCACAACGATCGGGATGAGAGATTTCGGACACACCGATGAACAATTACCGATGATTGATAGTATAAGACTTTTTTGTTTTCTGTTTTTGTTGTTGTAGTCGCTCGCAACAAAATGTAATTCTTCCCAATTTCATTTCCACCCTTCTACCCTTGCCACAAGGAAACTTAAACGAAACAAACACATACATTCACAACACACATGATCAAGCGTACGATCACTTACATTCATAAAAAAAAACAAATAAAAGTCAACATTGTTGTGCGTGTGGTCTTCTCTGCTGCTGTATCCGAAATGGCTGCCATAAATCTTGTTTTCCTATTACACTTGTTTTCGTACACCAACCATTTAAATTTCCTATAAACCACCTTTCTTTTCATATAAATAAATGCAACATGATACACATTAGCATCGTTCACGTTTGCGTATTGTTTTAGAAGCACTTAGAATGTTATGATCAATCACAAAACAGACAAATATGGACGAAACGGCAACAGTACATGTGTAAATGATTTTTGTTGTGGTTTTGTTTTGCGGAACACGGAACTAATACTGATGTACGCTATTCGATAATCCAAACGGTTCGTGTACTATGATTTTGTTCGGGAATGTGTCAATTTAAGATTCAACTGTTCAGGTTTAGATGTAGAAATTCTCTCCTCCGTTAAATCCAGAAGATCGCACGGTCACTTTATACGAGGACCTAGGCTTTACAAGCTCAGAGTTATTAGTTTATCAGTCTCTCTCGGATATAACGAAACCAGTTCTGTCAACTGTGATGAACGAAAACACATACTAATGGTGTGGCTGTTGCTGCTGTTGCTGGTCTTGCTGTTGTTGCTGGGCTGCTTTGTGTTGTGCGCGCACAAATTCCGGATAGTCGATGAAACCATCTTGATTATGATCGTCTGAGTTAAGAATCGGATCGATCAGCGCAGACAGCTCGTCGTTGGAGAATATTTTCTCCTCGTGCTGCGGATGGCCACTGTTTTCTTGTGCCTTGCCTTGTTCTGCATCGTTTTAGCACCATGACGAATGCGATAGCGAGGAATGATAGGAAAATAGATGGTGTCGTTTTAAAATACAACCAAATGACACAGGCGTGCGAAACAACACGTGGTAGGGTCGGTAGTTAATGTACGTTTTCAACTGTTTTGTGTTTGTTTTCTTTTGTGCGCTGTTGCTTACGTGACATTAGTAAAAAAAAGTTGTTGAGAAAAACGGTGTCCAGTGTCATTTCACGTAGAAGGGAAAGCGCGTACACGCCGTTAACGTCTGTTAGTGTTTACTCTTCCACCACATATACGAAATCTCTTGAGCTTTGCCGGAAATGGTACTTATTATAAACTTAGCAGGTCATCCAGCACCACAAAGACAAAGAGTACCAACACCGCATGCACGATATAGCAAATATTTAACACGTAGACAAGAAATGCCCATGGTCATATCTCCCCCCAATGAAATGTCACTGTACATATTGCACATGATTTAGCGGCTTATGGTTGGCAAAATGTACGAAGCAGCCCAATTGCGAACAAACACAAACACGCACCAAAAAAGAGAGCAAACAAAAAGTGATAGCTTATGACGCGTAAAACTTACCGTGCCAATGGATGAGCGATTTTATCAGCTCACAACCATCCAGCTTGTTGTTGTTGTCCGAATCGTGCATTTTAAAGTAATGGAACTGTAGTTCTTGTTCGCTCATTTTGCTCGTATCAATCGGCACTTCCATATGTTCGGCAATGTGCCTGCAGAAGGGAAAGTTATCGAGTTATTATACTTGTTTTTCCAAGATCCCCATTAACATATGGACGGGTTCAAATCGTACTGTTTCTCTTGTTGTAAATTCCCGGTATGAAGCACTTGCTGCTGACCATGCTCGCCATGATGTTGCTGCTGCTGCTGTTGCTGGTGTGGCTGCTGATGCTGTTGCTGAAATTGTTGTTGTTGCTGGTATTGGGGCTGTTGTTGCTGCTGTTGCTGTGGTGGTTGTTGATGATATTGTGGCTGCTGCTGTTGAGGAGCTTGTTGATACTGTGGAGGAGGTGGCTGATATTGTTGTTGTTGTTGCTGCTGGAATATATTATGAACACCATTCAATGATCAATGATACAGCACACACAACTTTCCTGAACAATTGTTGACAAAACTTACATAATGGTTTGGATTAACACCAGGTGCTACACGTTGGCAAATAGTCAACGATGCAAGCTGCATCAATATGCCCAAGGTTATCAACACGCACTGCTTCATTGTAACTCGGTTCCTTGAACACGTCGCGACGATGCGGCTATGCTTTCTATCGCGGTTCGGCGGACTTAAACAAACTTTCACTTTTATCCAGCAGGCGAACTATGTGCAACTCGAACGTAATCGATCTAATCCATCCAGGAAATCGTTAGAAGGTGATGATACTAGCGTGTTACTGGGAATACGATACGTTGCGCTCTATGCGTGGAAGGTTAAAGGTCCGTCTTTAAAAACTCATGCATATACATTCCACCAAGGCTGGTATGGGAGAACCACGTAGGAGCCGAAATTTTTGACAACAAGATCGATTGTTTACGGACCTATTTGACAGCAAGGATGACAGCTAAATTCGGCATCGGCTTATATTGCCTGCTGCAAAACTTTACCATTATTCAAACGTGTCCCTTTTTGTAGATGGAAGGATTCGCAGCGCGACAAAGTTGTAGTGATTCTTAATATATTTTCATATTTACTACATTTATTTATTGAAGTACTTGTAAAACAATCTTCCACTGTGCTTCTGGTTCATTTACATGTGTTTCTTACATAAAGGTTGCACTTTGGGATTTCTTCAGTACACGTAGGTGCTTTGCTTATGTGTTGTGCTTTTTAAGCTTCCCAAGTTATGAGCTTCCTACCAAATACACAACAGCTTTTTGAAAGGGAGCAATCACACGAGCTCTTGTAATTGTGCATATGAACTTGATTTCAAAACTGGCTTGTAGTGTGCATGATAAAAGTAAATGCATTTCCTGCGAGTTGATGCGTTGATGTAGGGATTTAATTTGTACATTATATGTTAATGCATAAACGGATTCAAAGCTGAATGTTGTTAAGTCGTTCTGGGTCCAGCTTGCGTTATTTAAACCTAGAATCATCCCATACGTTGACAGGTTTTTTTGTAGTCGTGTAATATGTACGAAGAAAATTCTGTTTGCACAGTTTGTATTTCGCCACGAACAGCAGTACCAAAAATCTGTTCTTTGCCTGATAAATTCGGCCAAACATGAGTCTGGCACTTTTAGTCTTCGTTAAGCAAGCAAAATGAGAATTTTGGTCTTACCAGCGATAGTACTGATTTTTGTAGTGGCCAGCGTACTGGCGGGGGACGATGTGCAATCTACGTGCAAACTATTTACGGCGGAGGTAGTATCTTCGATTGCCTGCAAAATGTATTGCGTGATTAAAGGCAAAACTGGAGGGTACTGTAATAGCGAAGGCTTGTGTACGTGCCGTGCAGAGGATCTACACTTTTTACTGAAGCCACTAGTAAATAAAATCTAATGGCTAAGTGCAGCTTAAACCGGTTTTTGGCGTTTTATTGTCCACATTCAAATATCACAGTCGGCTGATGCTGGTTGCGGGCATCTCGTGCAGGTTGCTTATCGATCCCCAGTGGTCCGACAGTCATTTAAACTGATAATGTTATTTTGTGGCATATTTGCTTCGCTTCGTTCACGACACAGTATCTGACTATCCCAAGGAAGCACGCCGCACATACGCAACGTAGCTAATTGAATAGAGCTTATCACTGGTCAGCGTTTTCCGCCTTGTTTGCTGTTTTTATTGATGCGAAAGCGTGATGCAGTCAGACAGTCGCTTCAATCCCACCCAGCTGAAAGCAATGACTACTTTGTAGCTCAAATGACAACCTGTAGCGACAAATTCGTCTGATAATCGGACTGGCTGTTCGTTCGTTGTCAAGGAAACGATTTCGTTTTTTTTTTGCTACACCGCATTGAAGTTCACCCAGAAGATGTCAAAAGATGCAGGCAACCCAGTGCAAGCAGAAATGCCGCGAATATCCCGACTGGTGGAGAATCAAAATGACGGTAAATATGGTAGATAGAGCTTTGTGCTGTGTTTCTAAAGCGAAGCTAATGCTTGTATTGAATCGTCTCCACAAACAGAGCGTTTTATCAACAACGACTATCGAGAATCACCGCCGAGGGAAGTTTTGTTTTGGTTGCGCCGGCGGGCAAGAGTATTGTGGAGCTATTCGATGGTAAAAAAATGTCTTCCGGTACTGTCCTGGTTACCCAAGTATCAGTGCTCGTACGTGATGTACGATGTAATAGCAGGTATCACCGTCGCCTTAACTGCTATCCCACAAAGCATCGCATACGGCATCCTTTCCAACCTAGGCCCAGAGTACGGGCTGTACTCGAACGTGTTGGGTTGCCTGGCGTACGCTGTGTTCGGCAGTGTGAAGGATGTTACGATTGCTCCAACATCGCTCACCGCCATAATGGTGCAAGACGTTGTGAAGGAACTGGAATATGGTACGGCCCTGCTCACGTTCCTGGCCGCTGTGGTAACTATCTCTTTCGGTGTCTTAAATCTGGGAGTGCTCGTAAGATTTATTTCTATACCTGTTGTGATGGGCTTCACATCCGCTGCTTGTTTGACCATCGGAAGCGCTCAAATACGCTCCCTGTTGGGCATTAAAACGCAAGGAAAGCGTAGCGACTTTGTTACCTCCTGGACAAACGTATTCACCCATCTGGATGAAGTTCGAATGGCCGATTGTCTGCTTGGTTGTTGTTCGATCTTTGTTCTCTGTTCTTTGCGGGTGAGTAGTACGGAATGGCAGAATGACATGAGTAAACTCGATTCCACCTTGGTTTTTATTTTATTTTGCAGCTAACAAAAGACTTGGGCGAAGGGAGATGGCGAACTTTTTTCAAATATTTTGCTTTGTTACGAAACGCACTGATTGTAGTGATAGGAGCCGCACTGGCATACTGCCTGACGACGGATATGGACAATCCCATCTTTAACTTGACCGGCCACGTTCCGGCCGGATTGCCCAGCTTTCAAGTGCCTCCGTTTTCGTACACGAATGAAAACGGTACCGTGTACAGTTTTGTCGATATGTTACATGTAATGCGAACTTCGATCATTACAATCCCGCTAGTTACCACACTGGAAATTGTGTCGGTTGGCAAAGCATTTTCGAAGGGAAAAATTATAGACGCCACCCAGGAAATGATTGCGCTAGGAATTGCCAATCTGCTCGTCTCGTTTTGTTCCCCATTGCCCGTAGCTGGTTCGTTTACCCGGTCGGCGCTGAATCACAGCAGTGGCGTTCGAACAACGATGAGCTGTGCGGTAACGGCTGTGATGTTGACACTGTCCCTGGCCTTGCTCACCAATGCGATATACTACATTCCCAAGACAACACTCGCATCGGTGGTCATTGCGGCAATGCTGTTTATGGTGGATTACGAAGAAATCGGCAACATTTGGCGTACCAAAAAGCTGGACATGATTCCTTTTTTGGCAACGGCTTTGGCCTGTTTGTTCTACGAGCTAGACTACGGTATACTGGTAGGCATCGGCATAAACTGTTGCCTATTGCTGTATCTGATGTCCTGTCCCGGGCTATCGGGAGAAGAGATTCAGCTGGTTGGGCTGCGGATACTGTTGGTCAAGATTGATCAATCGCTTGCCTTTTCCTCTGCCGAATGCTTACGTGATTGGATAATGAAACGGATTGTGCAGCGCGATAACATCGATCTCGTGGTGATTGATGGACAGAATGTTCATTTTGCCGACACGACGGTAGTTAAGAACTTTGTCAATATCGAGGAGGATCTGAATACGCGACAGATACGGCTCATGTTATGGCGCTTTCAGGCCAATGTAGCCCTAGCGCTACTGCGCATGCGAAAGGAACTTTTCATCGGAATGCTGCGAGCGGATGTGCAGCTACAGGATGCTGTTGCACGATGGAAATATCTGAACCAATTACCACTGGATTCCATCAACTGAAAATGTACGAAATTAAAGTTTTTATATAAATTTTTAGTCCAAAGACCACTATCCACACAAAAGAGGCCAAGAAAAATAAGAACAAACTTAGATACATTACACTTGCTTGGTGGTTACTTTTATTCTAATAGTGGTACTTGCATGGATTATGTTCAATGGTAAATGAATGTTACTATGTATCTCCGAAACGCGGAAATATCGCGTTGTTTTAGCAGCCATTTGGTCGTTCGAGAGACATTCTACTGGAACAGATAGATGCATTTACACCACGGTACTAATCTCTGTGAGATAATTGCGAGCCTAGATGTGCGAGGTGGTGGTTGTCTTGTTGCGGGTGCTGTAGTATTATATTGTTTTGTTGTAAACTAGATTGCTGCTGATGTTGCTGTATGTGATGTAGTTGCGCATGGTGCTGCAAGGAGCTTAAATTAAGATTGTGTGCATTATGGCTCGGTTGGTGCCTCCGGTAGTCTTGCAGGCGAGTGAATACTCGGGGACAAAATTCACATTTGATTGTTTTTGGTTCTTCGGCAGGTGTGCTACGCGGTGTGATGGCAACTGGTGGTGGAGGTGGAGGTGGTTTGCGCACCAGCTGATGCTTTGTCATATGCCGCTTCCATTGTATGTGCTGCGAAAAGCAATCGTTGCATATTTCGCACACGTACGGTTTCTCTCCCGTGTGCGTTCGTATGTGGTATCGCAGATGATGACTGTATTTGAATGACTTAGGACAATATGGACACTGGCGATCGCGCACTTCTTCGTGCACGGCTTTCATGTGTCTGGCAAGGGATCTTTTTTCGCGAAACTGAGCCAAACACTCCATGCACTGGTAAGGTCGTTCATCGGCATGCTCTGCCAAATGGATCATCCAAGCATCACGATCCGGAAAAAGCTTGCTACAAACCATACACCGGTGATCCTTACTACCAGGACTAGCCTCTACCTCCGTTTTTAACAACAACGGTGTGGACGATGAATCGGTACTGCTATGAAATGCTCCCATCAGTTCGCCGATTCCATTCAAACTAGTAATAGCTTCTGCAATAATACTGCTCTCGGTAAGACAATCGTCGTTTGTATAGTCTTCACCAGCTGTCAGGCCTGCACAGCTACCCCCACCAGGAGGGACAAAGTGCACACCGTCTTCCTCGGTCATTTCCACCTTCACGGTGATTTGCTCCAGAAGACCACGCTTCGTACGGATGATTTCGTCACAGTGTTTACTTCGTTGCTGAAATTGGTGAATTTCCTCTAGTATCGATAGGCACGCAAAACACAATCCTGCCGGATAGTCGTCCCGCACACTGATATGAATGCCGGCGCACTTTCTTATCTTTTCCGTCATCTCACGTATCAGGCCTCCGTGCTGTGGGAAGAGAGGATGCACATTGGTTTCGGAGAAACATAATCGACAGTACGTCTCGGGATTATCGTTGGGTCTGTGTGAATTCGTGAAAAAGAGGGTAACAAACATAGACAAACGTTAACAACTTTGTTGCTTTCAACGTATCACAAAAACGAATGAGGTTTGTAGTGTGAACGAGAGTGGTCAAAACAGCACCATTTGTGTGAACTTCCTTACACGTCTTCCCGTAGTTCGGATTCGGAACTGCCTTTTGTTTGTGCTGTCGGTTCCATATTGCACTTGCGAATACTCGCGCCGCTTGGCCAATATCGCCGGGATTAGAAACCGTTGGCTCTAACCGGCCAGATCTCACAGGCCGTGCAATATTTGTCGTTTTTGCAATCCGTTCTGTGTAGAGAGCCCTGGTACGGATGCTATCATCTATTTACAAATTGCATTTGAAGTATTGATAATTTGTTTACATGTCATCGAGTTCTCTCCAAGAGCCAAGCAAAACACAGTGAGATAGGTATCGCTTTCGGTCAAGGTATCTCTAGAGTTCTCGGTTCTCGTTTTTTGACAGCCAAAAATGAAAGATTTGTGTCGACCGTTTTATGCGTGTTACCTTCGCATGACACAAACTTTTCTTGTGCATGCGGAAACATGTTCAAACTGCAAAAGCACGAATGAAAATGACTGCAAACACGTCGTTTTACGAGCTGTCGATTGTATGGCGTACCATAGACGAAATCAGTAGCAAATTTGCACGGGCTAATTTTATTTCATAATGATATCAGCTGTTTTTTACTGTTTTTACTTTACACCTCACCACACAATGAAGCGCTAAACGATATTCACGTACGATTCGTTCGAATATCCTGGCTTCCAATTCTCGATGACCATTTCTGCAGTTTCTTCGTTCTTGAACAGAGGCATGAATTTATGTTTTTTAAATCGATACAGAGCGCTTCGAACGTTCTTATCCCATCGCCAAAGCAGCACGTGCCGTTCTTGCTGCCTTATGTCGCTGACGGTGCTTGATAAATTTCGTACCACTGTACTATCTACAAATTTTACCCATTCGCCATCGATGAGTACTATCTGCGGTAAGGTGCGATGCACCAATTTAAGTATCTTCTCACGAAAGTATTCAGCCGACGAGAATGCTAGGTCACTGTCAGGTCGAACAATCAGTACCGTTGTTTCGTTGATCTGTGCAAAGATAAAGGACATATTATGATGTGGACGCCATATTATGAAAAGGGCCATTTACCGTACCACTTACATTCATTACACGATGAGTGATTCGAGGACGTGATGCTAAATACAGAGGAAAGCATAGATTGACAGCTATCCCGACAACAATACCAATTTCCAATCCCAAAAATAGGCATGATATTACGGTCGCTAGAAATGGTACAATGTCGATCCGTTTTATACGCCACATTTCCGCAACGGCTCTATACTCAATGATAAATATCATGGCGGCAATGATGACCGCGGCAAGTGTTGTTTTAGGAATGAAGTAAAAATAGTCCGTTAACAGGCCGAGCGCCAGTAACACCAACACGCCTGTAAACACTCCACCAAAAGGTGTCACCACTCCACTGCTGCTGTTGATCGCTGATCTGGCAAACGAAGCCGTGGTCGGTATAGAGGAAACAAACGAACTGGCCACATTACAGCACCCAAGCGAAAGCATTTCTTGCGTTGCATCCACTAACCGTCCACGTGAGAAAGCTTTGCCGATGGAAACGATTTCCAGAATCGATATCAGTGGAACGGAAATTACGGACGAACCGAGCGTGCGTATCATATCAATGAAGTCGTAATGCTTTCCTTCGTGGTCCGTTTCAAATGGAGGCAGTTTCAACGAGGGTAATCCAGAAGCTACTTTACCGGTCAGCTTGAATGGGAAAACTTCTTGCGTACTGCAAATGTAAGCTATCATTCCACCACTCAGCACAACCATAGCATTTCTTAGCAGACAAAGATATTTTGTGAATATTTTCCATTTGCCGTGGCCGCGTCCTTTGATGAGCTAGAAGAAAGAATTGATCGATATCGAGGTTTAAGTGGCCAGCCAGTACATTGCATTGTTGCATTGTATGTGGATTGTTAGTAGCTTACCGTTAACAGAATCAGAAGAAAAAGTGAGCCAAACCCTAATACAGAGTCCCAGAGCCGAGTTTCGCCTACGTTTTCGTACAGGTTGATCCAAGTATCCACAAAGCCGGAAGATTTTCCCGAGGAAGTTATGCCCATCAGTGATTTTAACTGACTGCTGATGATGGTTATAGCAGCTGCAGTAATAAACCCTGTGATCACCGGCATTGATATGAATTGTACCACAAAGCCAAAGTTGAAACATCCCAGCAGCAGCATGATACAGCCTGATAAGAACGACAACAAAACGGCACCGGCTGGCCCCAGATCTAGCACTGGCTGTTGTACCATCAAAGCCATAACCGCCGTCGGGGCAACTGTGATCTCTTTGACCGATCCTAGGAACGCATACACAAACGATCCCATAAAGTTGGAGTACAGTCCATACTGTGGTTCCAGATTTGCCACGGTCGCATAGGCGATACTTTGAGGTATGGAGGTAAGTCCAACGGTAATTCCGGCGATAGCATCCGAGATGAGACTGTTAAGCCTGTACGTTGGCGCCCATTGGAGTACCGGCAATCGACGGAAGACGGTTTCCCTGGTCCAAAGGTTATCAAAATGACGGCCAACGAGATGTCGAAGGTTGGGAAAATCTTCTCGATGATCCAAACTCTCTGAAAATGGTGTTTGAAAGGAGAATTAGATTTTTTTTCTAGTGTTAGAAAAATCACACGTACCTCGACTTCTAGAGTCTACTGCTGCATCGTCCTGTGCCGTGTCCATCACCACTGAGTTCATTGCTCTGCAAATCTGAAATGAAGTAAGTGTCTGCTCTTTGTTGTGGGACACCAAGCGAACCGAGGGTACGTCGAGTTTCGTTCATAATCGCGGACGCCGCTGCTGGTCGTAAACCATCGTAGCGTCAATTGTTTGCCATTCGGATTGAAGGGAAGAAGTGTGCCGAAACCGGTAAGCAATTTTACACCTAAATGCATCATAAAGATACTCTGTTAATAACTATGAATATGTCGACAATGATGAGACAGCGTTGATTGTAGATGGGGTTGTAAAAAGTTTCCAGTTTGATGACGTTATCTTCGCTCCAACGATAAGCACTGCCCTAGTAGCAAAAGCAATGTAATCATCACGAAATAGGTCATTTCAGCGAGCAAGAATTATGCATACAACTGCTGCCAAACGAGTACCATACGGTCAGCTTTGTGCATTACTTGCAGAACAACGTAACGTACACTAATTATGTGCAAAGGATGCTACAGGTGCACTTCATGGAGTTCTCACCGTGTGCCGGATCAACACTATTTTTATTCACATTGTAATCTACTAATATGTCTCGGAACAGTATACAGTTGTGATTTCCGAGATAAAACGAATGCAATCATTTCACAAACCAAAACAAACAATTTGTTTGATGCCGTTTTTCTTAGCTGTCAAAATCAGCTGACACGCATACTGCAGGAACGGAAATTCGAGCATTCGTACATTTGACCTATGCACAGTGGTCGTGGGGTGCGATGCAAGAAACATTTCATGGTTTCGCGTTTGATGTGCATTTTTCATGACGATTATTTTTTCGTCAGCTTTGAGTGAAGCGTTTTGTTTGAATGGTAGTGTTAGCTCGATATAATATAGTAGATACCCAACCAAAACGAACGGGGCAAAACAGCGTGTGTCTTGCTCTAAATCGTCTAGCTCACTTGTTTACACTTATGTACGAGTATTCTGTGACGTCATGAGGTTTTGGATTTGCCGTAACCGTACGATTCTGTGTTTCGTTCACACTCGTATAACTGTTTCATTCGCACTTACAGACGAGATAGGCCGAGCAATGTTTGTTTGCCAACGATATCGATGTTGTGTCTAGATCATATCGATGCATTGGTTTTACATTTCGCTCAAACTCGTATGTCATTCCTCTCGCACTCACGGACAGTATAGACGGAGTAAATTTTTGTTCTGAAAGGTATCGATACATGTGTGTATACGCCGGGTGTTTTCCCTTGCTTGCACTGCTATACCTCACACACAAACGCATACATACACGCCTCGTACCTTTAAACGCGTAACCGTCTGAAATCACGCCAGACGGCGGAGGAGGTGAAAGCGAAAAAAATATTCTGGTGCCATGAAGTTTGTAACTCTTTGATATTAAAAGAAACAAATATTTTTTAAATACAGGAAAAATCATTATCTCACAAAGTATTTAGTTGTTCAGTTCAGTTATAATAGGTGTTTATTTCTTGGGTGTTGGTCCAGCTGAGAGATCTTTGTAAAATAGTGTTATTTGAAAGTGTTGTTACCGTTTTTGTAATGGCTGACTTAAAACGTCTGCGCAAATCTGGCATGTTTTATCGCCAAGCTGCAAAGTATATGGCACTGGAACCTACTGAAAAGGATAATCAGGATGCAGGACCAAGCCAACCATGTTAGTTGACTTTATTACACAAGTTTAACGAATATAAAGTTCGATTACATCGTAGTGTTAATGTTATATTATTATTTACAACATACCCAAAATATAGCCACGAGCAATTTAAACCATCAAATGCAGCGCTCATCGCCAACCCCAGAACAAAGTCCAGTACCAAATATGAACCAGACCGAAGAAGAATATGTCGAATTGGCTGACTACATCGATTGCTGTTCTTCCTGTGAGATGAGAATGAAATCAACACTGACGATACGTTCAATCAAATTATCGATAAAATGTCAATAGTTGATGGAATTCGTTACTGCGCGCTTTCCACCAACGCGTCGCATAGCTCCATAAACATAATTTGAAAGCTTTTTAAAAAAGCCAACGTTAAAGTTCCTTTAACCGCTAAAACTTTTCTGTGGACAAATCGGAATCCTTCGACGGACTTTAGTACTAACAAAGTAGTTAATACAATTTTTCCCACGTTAACATACCTTTTGCAATTGGAACAGTATTTTCCTTTCCAGTGTCAGTAGCTAACGCACAATATTTCAATATATTTATAAAAAGCTGTTTAAACCATACAAAATGCAATTTGAATGCTACCTTTCGATCGATCCTTGACAAATTGGTTGTACTCAGATGAAAACGTCATATCATCTGTTTCTTTGTCCAGCGGCATTTTGCTTAAATAGTAAAAGATGATAATGAATAAAGGCGATGCATTACATCACGGTCCACCACGACGATTCTTAACAAAACCATGGATCATTGAAACTCAACAATGATATTCATTATAGTTTGCTAGTTTTGCATTTACCAAATACAAATACAAGAATGTACACAAAAAACACATTTTCTTTAACTTGCGATCCTATATAGCGCATGTAAAACAAAACCTACTCCGATCCACACTAGATTATCACGACTAAAAAGGACCATCGCATCACCGCCGCAGCAAATCATATGGTAAATATGCATTATACACTAATAATCACAGTTCAATTCTCACTTCTCCTGCTCACCTCTAGATATCCAGAAAAAACAGTACTGCATATTTCAATCTCTTCTCTCTACAGTTCAATTCTCACTTCTCCTGCTCACCTCTAGATATCCAGAAAAAACAGTACTGCATATTTCAATCTCTCCTCTACACACAGGCTCAAAAGCAGCTACCTTGATCCATAAGAGAAACAGAGCAAAAAGCATGGAAGAACGAACAAGCAGTGCGAAAGAGAAAAAAACAGCATACACAAATCAATTTTTTTGCACATCTTCATGACGTCAAAAATTTTGTGACGTCATAATTTGTGGTAAACAAAATTGCCCCATCCGTTTCTGACTACGGGGCAATTATCGTGACAAAAGTAGGGCCCCATTTTAGCCCCATTCTTGCAACGACTTTACCTATTTTGTTGTGCTTGGGTATTAGAGATAGATAGATTAATGATAGTAGATCGATATAATATATCGATGTGAATGCGAGCCATTGCGTAACGATTACAAAATTGAGATCCCGATTCTTCATACTTCGTCCGGCAAGTTTGATAAATAGCGTATTTTCCTTAAAAGGAGGAGTACAATGTCTTATATATTGTGGGAAAGTAACCAAATAGTTAAATTGATAGTAGTACCAGTTGTCAACACGAAAGCCAGGTATCGAATCCTATCCGGGATTGTTTTCAGATTGTGTGTAACTAAAGTAAGGAAAACCAGAAATGGTATGCCAACATCTCTTTAGGATGAAGTACCTCCGCCCCTGTCGACATAGGGACTGTATAGGGACCTTTGCATGCTTGAAGCATCGAAGGCCTTCACTGTGAAGTTTGTTACAAAATTATGAAAAGAAACCTCAAAAGATCCCATCGAGTTCAATTAGTAAAGTTTAAAATAAAACAGTTTTACGTTCACCTAACTCATATCAAAATCTAGCTTGCATTATCGTCTCGCGCGCAATCACTTCTGGCAGATTGTTACTGTTTAGAATACACGGATATAATCTATCTGTTTCACTTTTAACCTTCCCGAAGTGTTTGTTCTACGATCGGGTGGTCAGTCGTACTGTCGTGAAGCAAATTTTATGTGATATCGCCAGTGATAAGGAGACGAAGTTGCTTTAGATTATAAGTATCGCTGTTGTGTAGCTGGTCGAAACATTTTATCGCCAGGTACCATACTGGGCACGAATCGTTCCTACGGGCGCGTCTGCTCAAAAGACAGGTGACGGTTGTACCATTTTCAAGTGGGTTTACTAGAACGAAGTGTTTTCATGTGCAAGTGGCCCCATTTAGCACGGAAAGTGTAAAGTACGGTAATGGCAGAAGAAAAGGAAAAACCCTTATTGAATCAAATAGCCAACGCACGAGGTTAGTATTCTTGATGGAAGTAAATTTTGCACTGAAGAAGGTGAATAAGTGCTGAGCATAGCTGAGTAACGAACAGTGAGATAGTTATGCGGGGACAATGATGTGTTATTGGTTCTCAAAATAAAGCGTTTTTGTTAGTGAGACTCCTGCAAGCGATCGACTGGCGCCATAAAATGCAAGTAATCCCATAACAATAATCCCCAATTGGTTGCGGATATCATCAATAGTCCGTAGAATGTTGAAAGCATCCCGTAGTAAATTTATTAATTAGCTGTTAATCGCGAGCCATACATAATATGCAGTACCGCCTATCAATCATTTGGACGTTACTTTTAGTATTAAAATTTGAGTTAATTTGCATTTGTTTAAATATGAAATTCGGATAAATAATACGTAAAAGAAACTAGTTGAATCAGCCATTTAGAATTACAGTACCGTGGTTTGTGAATATGATGAGGATATGTGGAAAATATATATGACCATTTGAATGTTGTGTAATTTAAATGTGCCCCTAGAGCTCGGATCCTATTAACCATGGTTGGTCCAGAACAGTGTAGATAAAAGAAACATCAGATGTTTTGTCTATTAATAAGTGGCTGTAGGTTATTTTTGACCGTAGACAACGTCTACTTTTTTTATCTACGTTGATATTGTGATAAACATTCGCACCTTCCTCGCCATTGTCTGGAGCGTATCGTTTTCTTTTCTTTTGGCATTGTAAAGAGCGTGGCGCCACGGTCAGTTACCAGCTTCTACAAAACAAATATCGTCCCACGTTTTATTACACCTTTTCCCCTATAAAACGATTCTTTTGCTCAGTATTCTCATTCACGTTCACTCATCATGTGCAATGTTTTTATTTTTTTCGTCAAATGGCATTGGAAATTGCTGTGCTTGTCGATCAATTGTAAGCACTTATTTTTTGGAAAGCAATCACTTATCGTTCGTTCTACAAGCGCAAGGATCAGCGATGATTAGCTTGTTTAATTACCTGTCGGTGTGCTTCGTTCCAAAAAAAAGATGATGTGATTTTGTTCTAATTTTGCAAACACTCTTTTAATAACCGAACAACGATAAACCAACACAACTCGTTCAGTAGGAACACAATATTTGCTTAACCGATCCTTTGCCATTCACAGACTGAAAAAGACTGATGCTGTAGACATACGGTACGATGACGATGACTTTAAGTCAACAGCGAGATGTCGTGGAATTCCCATTGCCGCGTTACGGGAATTTTATTGATCGAAAGATGGCTAAAGTTATTCAGTTTAGTTCGTAAAGTCATAGACGTTACGGGTATTGGATTTTTTTTTATCAACTCACTCACACTTCCCATCCAAGATCGTTGCTTGGATGGGAAGTGTATTTGTTGTGGGTTTACAATAACGGTGCACTTTACGTACCATTTACCAAACAAATCGTTTGCACAAACAAAACACTATTTATTCATTAGCATTCTTACCAGCACTGACGAACTTTACAACAATAATGATTGTGTGAAGCGACAGACAAACCGAAAAGTATTTTGCCTTATCGCTTAAAGATTCTATCAGCACAAATTGCATGTGTCTACTGCTATCGTACTAGCATTGGATATTTTTTACTTGCCTTTCTGTGCCTGTATGTAGCGGTGAATATTCCAGAGAATACATGCAAGTAGTGCAAATGTAAATTTAAACCTCACTCGTCAGTAACTTTTGTAACCCCCACCACCATCGCGGTCATCAGTTTGCGGAAGTGTCCGATGGCGCTTACGCTTCCATCAAATCCGGGGATGACGGCAGCTAATATAACGCAAGCTGTCGATCAGCACACCCGTCGTTCAGTAACGTGCGGTACACTTTATCAGACGACTCGGAAACGGTCGGCTAGAACAGATGTGGGGATTTTTCTTCGCAAATGACCAGTGTGCTGTAAACGTTCCGCTAAAGCTCCGCTTCCTCGAGTGTTGTTATTTTGGTCCGGGAAAGTTGCGTCGAAACACGTGACACATCGGAGTTCGTGACGATCGCATTGTTGTGGTCTCGTTTTTGTTATATAAATTATAATACAATCATGATCAACTGCTGAATTGAGCCGCTAGCGTATAGGAGTGTTACATCAAAGTTAAAAACTTTAAGCAAGTGGCCGAAAAGTGGCCAGTTAATTGTGATAGGCGCGAGCGCTTGTGTATGTGATTGGAAACAGTGGGAGTGATGTTTGATTGTGAGTTGAGCCACAAAGCGGAAGCACGTTGCATGACGATATCGGAACTGATAGAACACAAACAAAGGCAACGGAATGATGGTAGGTTTTGGCCGTATGGCGCTCACGCACGTGAGATGCATCGGAATCGCATCGTGCGGGTTAAAGTCAGAACTTATACAGTTCAATGATCGACATTGGCATTGATAAGGGCTGTGGGATTATGCTTTGTCTCACTGTTAAAGGTAGTGTTAGCATTCTACTTTACTGCTTGTACTTTCTCACCAGATGATGTGGAAGACGACTGCCGGGAAAAATTTCCACCAGTCGGCCTTATGCTGACATCGAAGTTGGAAGGTTTCTGCAATCGAAAGTTTCTGCTGAAACGACTGCCGATTCTCCAGTGGCTGCCGGAGTATGAAGTCAACTATCTTGTGGAAGACATCGTGGCTGGACTTTCGGTAGGCTTGACCGTGATACCTCAAGGCATTGCTTTCGCTGTGATGGCTAACCTGGAACCACAGTATGGGCTGTATTCGGCGTTTATGGGATGCTTCGTGTACTGTGTGTTTGGCAGTTGTAAGGATCTGACCATTGGACCAACGGCCATCATGGCACTGATGGTACAAGTGTACGTTGGCAGTCTCGGAGCAGATTTTGCCATTTTGCTGACATTTTTGACCGGTTGTATTATCCTCATGTTCGGGCTGTTGAACTTAGGTAAGTAGAAGGATATGGATGCTTTCGAGAGATGCTGCTGATTGACCGATCAACTGATCTTTTCGTCTGCAGGATTTTTGGTACAGTTCATATCGATGCCGGTCACTGCCGGGTTCACGTCTGCCGCTGCAATAACGATTGCAAGCGGACAGGTGAAATCACTGCTAGGATTGCCGGGACGCTCGAACGAATTTGTCGATTCGTGGGTTAACGTGTATCGACACATTGGTGAAACTCAGGTGTGGGATGCAATGCTGGGCTTGGTGACGATCGTAGTACTTTTGGTGTTGCGTAGCTTGCGAGGCAAATGGTCTGCGGTAGGCAAATATCTTGCCCTCTCACGAAATGCAGTTGTCGTCATTGGAGGTGCCGCGTTGGCATATTACTTTTCCACTGTGGGATGCACTCCTTTCTCTTTGACTGGTACGTGTGGACATTGCACTTTCAGCAACAAAAATATTAATAGAACACATTCGATTGTTACAGGTGCAGTCACGCCAGGTCTACCACCACTGGGACCACCACCGTTCACGACGGTACTTCAGAATCAGACGCTCACATTCGGTGAAATGACATCAAAGCTTGGCTCATCGATTATAGCGCTTCCACTGATCGCAATCCTGGAGACGATCGCTATTGTAAAAGCTTTCTCCAAAGGCAAATCCATCGATGCAACACAAGAATTGGTCGCCCTCGGAATGTGCAACATTTTCGGCTCGTTCGTATCGTCCATGCCGATTACGGGATCGTTCACTAGGTCCGCGGTGAATAATAACAGTGGTGTGCGAACACCGCTCGGTGGAATAGCGACCGGTATATTGGTGCTGCTATCGTTGGGACTTTTAACGGAAACGTTCTACTTCATACCAAAATCCGTTCTAGCCGGTGTAATGATAGCGGCAATGTTTTTCATGATCGAGTTTCACGCCGCCGTTGAAATATGGCGAACAAAAAAGGTAGACATCATACCGTTCATTGTGACGCTGGTGTCGTGTCTGCTCCTAGGTTTGGAGTACGGCATGTTGATTGGTATCGCGTTGAACGTCTGTTTCGTGTTGTATATGACGTCACGGCCCAGGATTGATCAGGCACTGCTTCGTACGAGGTCCGGTGTTGAGGCCATGGTCATAAAACCGGATCAAAGCCTTATCTACTCCTCCATCGAATATCTCAAGCATGAAATAGTGAAAATGACGGATAAGACTCAAGTGGCCACCGTGATAATCGATGGTAGCAATGTCAGCTATGTCGATTCTACGGCCGCCAAAATCTTTTCGAGCATCGTCGAAGAATTGGCCCTGCGAGGGCGTACGGTGTTGCTGTGGAATTGGAACCGATCGGTCAAGTGTACGATGATACGGTTAAACAAGGAACAGTTTTACCCACTATTTAAGCATGGCGGTCTAGAGCAGCTAGATAAGGAGATTTGCAGTGAAAGTATACCCTAGACGGAATATATAGGTAGCTAGTTTAGAAGGACATACCCAAAGAAGTAGAAACACTAATAGGACAATGATACAAATGCATATTGCAACAATAAAACTAGAGACTGCTAATTGATTTTGTGTTACATAAATTATTTGTTTGCGTACTTCGGTTTTAACAAAAGGAAAGAAGCGAAAAAAATCGAAAAGTTTACAACACCAACCGTAGGCTTGTAGATTAAAGCTTATCTGCTTCCAAACTGTGCTCTATGAAGATATCTTAGTATCGCATATACTTGAATCATCGTAGACATCTAGGTTAAACGCCACGATGGTCGTTGAGCAGATGTCCTTCTCAAGTGTGTCATTGGTCCTGCAATAAATGATAAGCTCCTGTATGGTTCTGTTCTACGGGTGAGTACATAAGAAACAATTGTGTTTGATCGTTGTGATTTTAAGCGTAAACATTGCAGGGGATTTATCGGCTTAAAAGGCAGATAGACGTGTACTTATAACTGTTCCCCATAAAACCGTGTTCAATAAGTCAGTGGTGACTGTGGAATATTGTTCTATTCATTCTGTCCAAAGAAGGCTCGCAGTAGGCGGTATTTGCTTGTTTGTCATGCGTACACTATTCAACGATGTCAAATTGTGTAAATAGTGTTATAAACCAACTGGATTGTGTTTGTTTGATGTAAATCGTAAATTAATGCAGTGGAATCATTTTGGAATTCGAAACGCTTGTGGTGAACTTTGCAAAGAACTAAATGTAGACAGTTACAAATCATTTGTCAAAGATAATACCAATTTGTAAAGCCGTTCACGTTCAATATGCCTCAGGATAGCAAAACAAATGGTATGCAAAGTGAACTTGCGCTACTGGTGTCTATGTGTCGAGTGCAGACGCTTTAAGGGAATCTATGTTAATTATTTTACAGATGAAGACATAAGTGAAAGTTTCCCACAGCTGGGCCAGTTGGTGTCAACGTGTTGTAGAGGATGTTGCACACGTAAACAATTGTTCAAGCGGTTACCCGTACTCCAATGGCTTCCGGCCTACAAATTGCAATATCTTGTCGATGATATCGTGGCCGGGCTTTCCGTTGCGTTAACGGTCATACCTCAAGGAATTGCATACGCTGCAATTGCAAATCTGGATCCCCAGTACGGACTGTACTCTGCATTTATGGGATGTTTCGTCTACTTCATTCTGGGCAGCTGCAAAGATGTGACCATTGGACCAACGGCTATAATGGCTCTTATGGTTCAGGCTCACGTAGGAGACACCGGGGTGGAGTTTGCGATACTATCCGCTTTCATCACTGGCTGTATGATTCTTTTACTCGGTGTGCTCAACCTAGGTTTTCTAGTACAGTTCATATCGTTTCCTGTGACGGCTGGATTCACGTCTGCTGCGGCGATAACGATTGCGAGCAGTCAGGTGAAATCACTGCTAGGAATTCCAGGACAATCGAACGAATTTTTAGACTCCTGGATCAACGTGTTCGAACACTTGCAAGATATTCGATTGTGGGATAGTGTGCTTGGCGTGTCTACCATCATCATTCTTCTCATCCTAATGCAAGTGAAGAACATCAAAGGAAACAACTGCTGGCGAATCGTTGGAAAGTACATAACGCTCTCCAGGAATGCGATAGTTGTGATAAGTGGATCCGTGCTGGCCTTTCTTCTGAGCGATGTAGGTAATGTGCAACCATTTCTACTCACTGGCAACGTGACTTCCGGATTGCCACCATTTCAACTGCCACCATTCACCACAACGCTCAACGGCCAATCGTACAGTTTTTCGGAAATGATCGCTGAACTCGGAACATCTCTCATCACGCTGCCACTGATCGCCGTGCTGGAATCGATTGCTATCGCCAAGGCGTTTTCTAAGGGCAAAGCTATCGATGCCACGCAAGAAATGATTGCGCTTGGCATCAGCAACATTGTTGGTTCATTCGTGTCGTCCATGCCGGTAACAGGATCGTTCACACGATCCGCAGTGAACAACAACAGTGGCGTGCGAACGCAGCTGGGTGGAATAACTACGGGTGTGGTAGTCTTGCTGGCCCTTGGATTGCTTACCGAATCGTTCTACTACATCCCGAAAGCTACACTGGCAGGATTGATCATTGCGGCGATGTTTTTCATGATTGAATTTCATGCGGCGGTCGAAATTTGGCGCACGAAACGGGTGGATATTATTCCAATGATAACTACGCTGATCGCTTGCTTATTGCTCGGCCTGGAGTATGGGATGCTTGTCGGCATTGGAATGAACATATGCTTCGTTCTGTATCAAGTATCGCGCCCAATCGTTGTGCCCGTTAGATTGACAATCGACGGCAAGGACGTTCTAATGCTTCAAGTAGACCAAAGTTTAGTGTATTCTGCTGCCGAATATTTAAAACACTTCGTACTGAAGTTAGCATCCAAACAGACCGATACAATAATCGTTCTCGATGGAACGCACATACATTCCGTGGATACTACGGTAGCGAAAGTACTGGTCACCGTGGTGCAGGATATGGGTGATTCAAACCGAACTATAGTGTTCTGGAAATGGAACCGCTCAGTGCAATGCACATTACTCCGTATGGAAAAAGAACTGTTTCAACATTTGTTTCGAAATGAGGAAAAACTAGACGCAATAATCAAGGATCAAGGTTTTATACATCAGCCGACCGCCGTAAGAGTGGACATGTAGGGAAGTTAAGTTTGGCAGAAAGTGAGTCTAATGGCTAGATTCTTGCATTTGCAAATTTTTGTATTAAAATTGTTACCACGAAAGGTTGTCATTTCGAAAATAAAACGAACAATATCAGGAAATGCACACAAAATGATAATTGAAAATCAATAAATTATTATTTAATTAAACAATTTCTCTACAACCTTCCCGCATTGTAATTGTTAAAAGGTATTGTAGCATAAGTATTTTGACCATATAAAAACTCTGTATTGATCCACTGTTATCTTGTGTACATGACAATCTAGCTTTCTCTTTCTCTTACCACTAGCTTACAAGTAATACGTGTGAAAGAGAAAACACGATACACCATGCGAAAGAGAGAACACTGAAGCAAAGATCGCCTGCTTAACTCAAGGGTGTCAAACATCTTTTAAAATTATACAAGGAATTTATGGTTTTTCTATGCCATCTGAAAAATGTATGAGTTTCTCTTTACCGATTACAGCATAATATCACTTAACATCAATTAAGCATGTGGCTTGGTTTAGGCGCAGAAAATATTTGAAGATATGCTACATTAGCAAAATGGGACCTTCCGTGATGCAGTCTAATGACTCGGATGTTTTGATTTACACTTTGCTTTAATTTGCCAAAGGTCCGAAATGCTTCAGGAACCGTAATTTGATTCCGTGCCCGTACTAGGGTGGAACTGGAGCGCCATAGTCACATTGCCGGAAGGCCTTCACGACGCAGCGTGATGTGCGCGCGCGAGGTCGTAAAAATTGTGATATTTCAATAATATTGTTCGCCTGGGTCATAAACTATGTGAAACAACAATAAACCCCGCTACACATACACACACACACACACCTTCGGAGCATTCCTCAGCATGATCGAGATCGGAACACTCGACGGTAATGGAACAAGGAAGCATGCGGACGCATCCTATACGATAGTGTGGGCGAGGTAAAGCAACGATCGAACAACGATAGCACCCATTATCACAATGATGGTGGTGGTGGTGGTTTGGGGATGGTTTTGCCGAGGTGTGTGAAAGTATCACTGTGCTCTTGGGGGAGGGGTGCGGAGAAGTGTGTAAGTGAGTGAAGAATTTGGCTAGAAAAAGTGAACGAGAAACGGGGCCCTGATAGACGTCCAGTGGCGTAGACTTTTCGATTAACATGTTTATAGAGTATGTCGTAAAATGGATCATAGCTTTATGTCTTTCTAAACTCACACAATGGCGGCCAGCCAAGGTGCCGCTGTTGTTGAGACGAAGGATGTACATGGAGCCAGCCAACCAACCAACGGAAAAGAGTAAAGAACAAAACGTCCAAGAAATGGACGCTCGAGGCCGAACGCCCGATTGTTCCCATACGGTCGTAAGCTTGCTAAACGTCTGTTAGTGGCGAGTGGTGCAAAAAGTAAATAAAACAGAAGCACAGAAACATAAAGACAAACACACACACACACATACACACGCACAGAAAGTGGGTGTACAATTTCATATTCGAACAAAAAAGTGACCAACCGATCGCAATCACCATCACGAATTTTATCACCATTTATGCATCGTTCGCGCTACGACGTGTTCCAAGGCATTTTGGATTATGGTGCAAATTTTTGTTAGTGAACAACGCATCAATTCGTGGTGAAAAACTGAACAAAATAAAATGCGCCACTGATTTATGAGTTCCACGGCAGTAAAACAACTGCGATACAGTAAGCCACGTGATGCGCGAGAAAGTGTGGCCTCATAGTTTTGTTGTACATTCATCACTAAACCGTTTTTGCTATGTTCCAGAGTTAGCACCAGTAGTTGTTGTTCGTTTCTTTATTATATCATAAGCACAGAGGAAGCTTGAGAATACAATTTAAACTTCTTCTTACTAGGCTTGCCGGTACCACGTAGTTGGACAGTCCCAGTCCTTACACTACGGGGGGATGGTCCGGATGGGATTTGAACCCCGGTCCTGTCGTTTGAAGATCGGCATCGCTGTCGCCTACACCACCGGGGAGCGCCTCCCGCACAATTTAAACTTGTGTTTATTGAAGATCAGTTCGATGCACAAGCAGAACGAAATTCCAACGTTTACAGAGAACAATCATCCGATGGTCAAATGTTGTATCCACGATTGGTTAATATGATTGATTCACCTCTCTTTGATCAATCCTCGCATCGTAAGATTTACCATTATGAACGGTTCAGCTGTGTGGAGTCGATAAAGTCGGTGCGACTAATTTCTCAATTTTAATTTAATAACTTAATAATCCACAACTTGCCATGACGCTCAGCGCGATCAAGCTTCTTGAGAGTGGTGGAACACCCGTGTACAATATTTGGCGCTCTGTGCAGTGCAAAAGGTTGCCACGGTAAAAGGGAACGGTAGCGCGAGGCATAGTAAAATGAAAATCGAGGCGATTATGATGATGATTTTCGTAGGGCAGTATCAGAAGCGGGGCGAACCTGTACGGAAGTAAAGGGAGTTGTAGGGTTTGCCGAGAGAGCAAGAAAACCTCGACCGGAACCCCTAAACTTCGAGCGGTGGCCAACAGGCTTGAGACGTGAAGTCTCTCCGAACCTTTTCAGCCATCTGCAAAAGCATCGAGAGCTCAGCTGCCTGCCTGCCCGTTCGCTCGAGGGCAGCAGTATTGAAAATTAGATTCTGTTTTTATCTTCATCATCGTATGGCTCGCAGTTTGCTCCAAAACATAAAGGATGTTTCGATACGTACGACTCACAACCTTTCTTTTTAGCACTGATGAATACCCCAACCTGTCTGGGAAGGCGCGCGCATCGTTCGGGCGTGTTTGGGTCTGGATCGAATTGAATTGATTATTTCCCGATGAGTCGATGATGGGAGGGAATGAGAACTGTTATTAACCGGCGTTTTTTTTTATTGTTTTGTTTGCCGTTAGTGTTGTTGATGCCTCTGCTGGTTGTATTGTTTCTTTGAGCGCTGCTTCGTACGAGAGACTTTGGAAGCAAAATGTCTCACATCGCTTGGGGGCTGTTTCGAACATCGACGATCGCAGATGATCACTCTGGCTACAATTGTCCAGTGTCTATAACATTGTAGTTGAACACACAAGCATTGGAGAAGCTAGCTTAGTACATTAACTAGCCAGGTGTGGTAAAAATCGATTTCTTTTTTTCCTAAAGACAGTAGAAACGAAACATTACTTAATAGAATAAAACGCTTTGCATAGAGCAAATCACGACAAAACGGCGTAAGGAAAACAAGGAACTATTCTCAACCCATTAGCAGTCGTTTCAATGTTTCAAGCCTTCAAATGTTGGGTACCATCCGTCATCGTACTTATGACCATCTAATGGGTACGTTAGATGACGATCTTTCACTCTCGCTGACTCGTTTCAATCGGCGAGTTGCCTTTTCCTTCACTATCATCGGTAGCCCTCTGTTAACTCCTTCACTCGCCAACGAGTGGAACCGTCGCTTTGAAATTTAACAAATCGTTTAATTTATGCTGAGACATGCTTCAAAATATTTCCCCACCATTTATGCGTATGCGATTGAAAGGTGTGGAGGTTGCGATGGGAAATGCTAGCTCAATCATCGGTTACGATCCCCAGAATGATCCGCGAGTCGAGCGGTAAGAAGGCGAGCCTGATTTGTAAGACAGATAGATGGAGTGTGTGTGTGTGTGTGTGTGTGTGTGTGTGTGTGTGTGTGTGTATGAAAGAGAGAGAGAGAGACTGCGAGATTTGTGAAAAATGACTTAATTTGTACCGCTAACTTGAGAGCCACTAGAGGCCAGGAAAGATTGCGCGTGTATGTATCTGCATTTTCAATTATCCATCAGATTGAATGGTACGGCGGGCGGCCAATGAATCAATCCACACGTATGCGCTGCGCTGTCTGGCGTTCATTTTGGTGGTGATGTTTTGTCTATCGATTAGTTTGAAGATAGCCACAAATGTTTCAATCAATCCCGTTCCGATATGGCAACGGCCAACGACGAACGCACTCGCAAACTCGCATGGAGGTGTTGCGTCGTTCCGTGATGATCGGGAAACCGGAGATCTACCACAATAGTGGTGTTTGAGGTGGATGTTCACAACAAATAATATCATTGATCATTCCTCTGCTTCTATCTTTCTTTTTAACCACTTTTACTGTTTGTCATGAATTAACGGCTTTAAACAAAACAACAAAAGAACTCTTCCCGAAAGATACGAAAAATGTGATTAAGTCTTGGGCGGGTTTTGATGCTTTTCACCCTCTGTTTTGTTTTGCCTACCTTTTAATTTTTGTCCAACTAACAAAGGTATGCTGCTCAGAAAACTAAAAAAAAATACTGCGAGGGATACAAGTTCTGCTTTGCTTTCCCACTTACGACATTCAAGTACGCATTCAAGAGGAGGAAAGTAATCGTTTCACTAATTATCGCAGGTCCCGGTGAAGAATTTTTCCTTCACTGGTCCAATGCTACGCCGTAACGCAATGGTATTGGACGAGCATCAGCATCAGCATCATCATCATCATCATCAAAGTCAGAACGGATGTGACGGGTACTACGTTCGGATCCACTATCCTAAGGCACTTGTGCGTACTTATGAGATGTAGTTGACGAACAGCATCGCTGCGTTAGATTCACTGCTCTCACGATCTTTGGTTTTTGAAGCAGCAATTTTCAAGATTTATGACAATCTTGCCGAGATGTGGTTCTATGCCCTCTCTGCTCGTCGCCGTACAGGTACCTCAGCCAGTGGCGGAGATACTCCATCGTGCGCCGTTCTGTATCTTCCGTAACAAAACATTCTCCATGTGTATGCTAGCGTTTAGTTGAAGCTAAGGCTTTCAATGCGTGTATTTCATATCTCTTTCTCTTACTGGTTGAGCTTCTTTTGTTGACTACCTCACATGCATAGAACCATCGTTTATCGAAGTAACCAAGGGTTTTTGTTTTGTTTTTCCATGTCTCGATTGCAAGTCGAGTTCCTTCAGATTCAGCCGTTGAAGTTTGTCAGCACTTGCCTTCGTTCCGATATCTGCTGCGTTGTTTTTTCTTTCGACCAATACTGTGAGAGTGTAATTTTTGGACGCACACAAACACACACACACGCATGACGTTAACGTCAAACCAAATTATATCGTTGTCATACATATGGTGCAAATAGGATAAGGATAATGTGTAGCTCGTATAGATTTGTCTGAAAACATTCCGGAACGGAATCTACACTTCTGGCGTAGCTGATGTGTTCGAGGTCGGGCTCGAATGACCAGCGGAAACTTGCCGGTTGAAGATGCTTTACAGGTCAATTCTTCTTCGGGTTCGAGGAGTGGTTTCGTAAGGGGTCACTCAAGTGCTATCCTCACTTATGACCTCTTGAAAAAATCTTCGAAGGCGAGAACTGTGTATTTATGAAAAAAAAGTTATGATAATTACGACCAGTGATTAAAACCCGAGATTGTTAGGTTCTATGGATTGTTGTTATATTTTTTTCAGCTTTTTCATTTGCTCTTTGAACTTCTTTGTAGAGCCAATCTTGAAACGGAGATTTGAATGAAAAGCTGCAACATTTAAAGATAAACAAGTGTTATTTTATCTTATTACTAGACTGCATTAAAAAAGCATTAAAAAGATTTTTGTGAAGACAAGTTTGCGATCAATACTACGTTGAATGATTGTCAAGATAGTCCCTGCCACAGAGAACGGACCGGATGGGATTTGAACCCCGATCTTTCATTGTTAAACCCTCCTCCTGATCCATCGAACCTTTGAGATTATGTACATTTTGAACAAAAAAAAAAAAAGCAAATCATGCCAGACTGCGTTTGATAAAAAAACAACTTTAATTAACTATTCTAGGATGAGTCCAATAAGTTTGTGCTGTTGGAAAGCCATTTCCGAGAACAACTGGAGCTGAAAGTAGTTCAGGTGAATACAGATTTGTAACTTTTCCCAACAACTTTGATTTTAATAGTGAAACGCAACCTTCGGCATGGTAAAGAAACGTTAGTGTTGTGCTGCTGCATGACCCGTCGATCGATGGTCTCGATCGTTGTCTATTTATTCTGCCCTTTTGTGGCCATAAAATATCCGCTTTTATTCCCCATGTTTCCAGTTTGTTCTATAACTGGTCGGATTTTGTCATAAAAAAACGCACGTTCCCCATGAATATTTATGCTTTTATTCACACTCACCCTGAACCGTTTCCGAGAGAGTATTAGGAGAAAAAAATTTCGAATGGTTTGGACCGTTCTGTTTTGTTGAACGATCCTCGGGTGGTTGAAGGTGATGATTAACCAGATTAATTTTTCAAAATGACAGTCCCAAACACGGTGTCGATAAACGATGGGAACCGAAAGGATGAAAGTTTAACTAGACAAAACGGAATTCATCCAACTGGTTGGCGGCCGAAGCGATTGTCAAAACTCCACTGATAGCTAGAAAGGTAGGTTGGGGTTACCAAACCTATCCAATACGATCATAACGAACCAACTTAATATGGTCGCTGCCTGTGGATGGGATCCGCTGTACTTTAGCGATCCTCTTCCCAATGCCACATTTTTTAACACTTTTAATACATGTGAGCCTTTCCATCGTAAAAGGGATCCACACAGAAGAGAAAAATGTTCAACGATTAGTGCCGTTTTAATATTTTGAAGTTGATACTCTATTTGTGGCTTACTTGTTCATGGCATTTCTATACGGAACATACAATGACCAGCACTTATTTTAAAAATAAGTTTTATTGAATTTTACGATACTTTACTCAAAATTAGGTGTTATTGTGTTGTTTTAAATTTTCTTTAATTTTCACTTTATTGTATTTATTGTATTTATTTACAAAACAGTTGCTGTTTGATGCATTTTAAACTTACTGAAAATCACAGAACCGTTACTTCATCATTACAGGGTTTTCACCGGTTTTACAGGGTTTTTACCGGTTTTATTGACACATTCAGTGCGTTATAGAATCGTTCGAGCATGCTATTGACTCATTCGGCGCGCTATTGACGTCTTCGGATGATTGTATTGATTTGATCGGCAGTCCTATTGACAACCCTCTTTTCTCCTGCTGTTCCTGAGATTCAGCAACGAGTTGCCACTTGCAAAATAACAATTTACCGGTGCTCCAATCGATGACACTTTTGTTTTGGCAGTATGTAAACATCCTGGTAAAAAAATTATATACATTGACAGCAGGAGAAAAATGTGTCGACCAAGGGTTGTTAATACCACTGCCGATCAAATCAATACAATCATCCGAAGACTTCAACAGTGCGCCGAATGAGTCAATAGCATGCTCGAACGATTCTATAACGCGCTGAATGTGTCAATAAAACCAGTGAAAACCCTGTAATAAACTAAGAACTGATCATACAAAATACACAGCACATAAAATCGAGCAATAGTTGAGTCGTGCAATTGATACATAAACTTATACATGAACCATTTTGAAAATGTAGTGAATATTTTGTGTCTTCTTCTTATTGGCTCAACGACATTGTAAAGGTTATGCCGGCTGGTCATCGAAATGGCGGCTTTCTAGACAGCCGATACCACGTAGTTGGTTAGTCAGTCCTCGCTACGGGGGGACGGCCCGGATGGGATTTGAACCCCGGTCCTGCCGTTTGAAGACCAACGCCGCTGTCGCCTATACCACCGGGACGCTCTGAATATTTTGTGTAAATACTCCTAATTTAGCTAAAAAAGTTTTCTAAATCTTTTTTTGTTCCTAAAAAAACGAAACACAGCAATATTGAGCCCCTTTTTTAATTTAATCTTATCCTTTTTCGTATCATTTTGTGGTTACATCAGACCAGCTTGTTTGCAGTTTAGAAATTTCAATAATCATTTGAAGAATGTTAAAAGTAAAAAGAAGCGCAAAAATATCACCATATCATAACCAGGAAAAGCCTTGTTCGAATCGAAATTACTAAAACGCGTTAACACTACTGCAACTGTTCACACAAAACCGGGTGATGACAGTTTTATCGAGGGACAGTCATCGCGTATAGTGTTCGGCGTGGCGGTTGCGTTTTCTTTGGGTGGTCGCGCTTGAGTAGCAGCAGCAACCACTTCAATTCACCCTGGCGGTGTTTCGTGGTCGTACGTCTGACAAAAAAAAATCGATAATCTTTATGGTCAGGGTCTATCAAAGCCGGCACACAGTTGCCAGCAGCTTGAAGATACTTTCGCCGAACCAACAGGCAACCTACACGTCTCTGCGCTTGTACGAGCGCGTGTATATTCACATAACTCTTTCCCTCTGGTCCACACTTCCGCGCATCCCTGTCCCGCGCAACAGTGACGCGTGAGGAGGCTTTTGCTATTTCACTAATTAAGACATTATATTCGAGAATATTATTTCTCGAAACACAATTCCTCTTCGGCGCTCTTCCGCCACTGTCCAAGCATTCTTGGCAACACACAGATCATCTGCCAAGTCGAGTTGGTGTGCCGATGTTCAGGTCACTTCGCAGCAAAACGATGCTTGAGGATTGAGGAAATCTGCAAACTCGGCGAACGGGTTGTCTGGTGGAGGCAAATGGCTCGAGGGAAACAAATACCCTGGCCGTTCTTGACTCGGACCGAACTTGGACAGTGGAAAGATAATCGCTTTTGCTTCGAATGCTCCTTCTTCCACTCACTTTCGGGGAAATATGTTTAATTTCGTGAACGAAGAAGGCTCTCATCCACTCCGGCAGCCGCTGATCGAGTAGCTTCTTCCGAGGTAGGATGGAAGACCTCGGTCGGAGGAGAAGACCTGGAGACTCGAGACTTTGCGAAACGAAAACTGGAAAGAAGATCACAATCGTGTCGCTCACATCCCCAGTCTCATGCAAACTTCTGGCTCGCTCTTCCTATGTTTCGCTGTGTTCTTTTGCCCAGTTGGCAGATTTGAGACTCGAAAACAATATTTTATAGCGGTAGCGTAAAAGGTGCGTTTACAGGGTGCATTCCATGAAGTTGGATAAAATGTAGATAAGGATTTGAGAATTTTATTCTTTACTCTAGGAAAAGATTGGCTGTATTGGTTTCAGAACTGCTTCAAGCAACTTTTTGAGTTGGACGAGTGACAGTTTCATAAAACAAAACCAAGTGCTTTGTTGACACCCTGTTCCCTGGAGCATAAAAATGAACATGTTTCAAAAGGTGAATGGCGGGTTTTGCCGTCTTTGCCGGTCGGATGCAAAACGGACCACAACGAGGGCAAGCTACAAGTCCAATATTATGAACACAAAAATGATCGAGAGCTCAACAATTCTAACACATACGTTTACGGCGCAAAAGGACCCGGGCACGGGTACGAGAGAATGTGGACGAGTGGGCGAGCATATTGCATGGTCCTGGCAAAAACGCACGAAATCAGAATGATCAGAAAAACACACGCCTGGCGTGGCGCAAGTTTGTTCTGCACCATTATAGAGTGCCCTCGTGCCTAGAGCGCCTTTGAAGTAACAGCAACAAGGAAAGAAATTGTATTTTGCGTGTGGCGAATTATAATGTGTCATAAATTTATTTGTATAAATGAGACGCAGTTATGTCTCACGTGTTTTGTAGTCGACGTGTTCCCCGTTCCCTGGCGTGACAATTCGAAATCAGATTTGTGCGACGATGCCGGGGCGTGGAATAAGTCATCACACCAACAACTGGCAAGGAGATAGATAGTATCGAGGATAAAATTTTGCGAAATAAATATTACTGTTCTTATCTTGCTGCTAGGAGGTAGAAGGTTTGGTGTGTGCAGAAACTTTACACATGATGGCCGGGATGGGTGTATGGGCAACCGGTGCGGTTCAGACTTTTTCCTCGAAAAATCGTGAAATGCAACAGAAGAGTAGTGCGAGATGAAGTGAAATGTAAAAAGATCGGGCTGCCTTGATATTATAATGACTTTATTTTCGTACCCAACTAACTAAACCAGTGTCCTCGACTGGTGTGACCTTGATGCATTGCACCGAACCACTCATGTAAGGGTTGGGATGAACTCGAACCCTTGGCGCAAAATCATCAGCGAATATTATTGCTCACATATGGGCGAAAGATGAAGATGCTGGTACGCGAACGGTTTCAACTTGCACTGCACGTTTGCTTTTCCCCAGGGTCGACCGAGCGGGATCGTGTTTTATGAGTGTGCGTCCTCCAGTTACCATGATTAAGCCGCAACCTTTAAAGCGAACTGAGACGAACATGTGATCAGCGGTTTTGAAGTGAGCATAAATTTGGCGGCTCATTCTAGCGACACATTTTGGTGTGTGTATTCTGGCAGAGTTGATCTTCCATGCTGATGGTCGATCATCGTGCATTTTTTGTTTACAGTACAATTACTACGAAGTGCAGCCGAAGATGCAATTATTACTACACATAAACCGCAACGTTAGTTCTGAGGTTTTGAGGTTAGCTTGGTGATACGATACACTGCACAATGTAAACCGATAACCCGCAAAAATGACATGAAAAGGCGAGATTTTATGACTTTTAAAGAGTTGACCATTAGCACAAAGAAAATGCCGAGCTGTGGGCATATTTTAGAGCGCTGAGTCTGTGGCCGTGTTAGTTTGTTGTTCCGACTTTATTTTCTTTCTCTCGATAGTTTTTGGTTGTTTGGCAACGGCTGTAAACGGAAAGCTTGTGTTAGTTCAACCTCTCTGCATCTGCATTGAATTCTTTCAAACACTATAAAACATTTCAAAATGGGTTCAATCACCTTCGAAAAGGTCGTGGTGAAAGATTAAATTCCATCTTAAGATTTGCTTTCTATTTCTCATGCAAACCACCGAACCGTTCTCGGGAATGGTGACAAACCCATCACCGTAGTGCAGGAGGGTAGACATAAACGTCAGAAGTCAAATCGTGGCCAAAAGCGAATGGTGGTTATATGGGCCCACATCTCGCTGATGTCTCCCACGGGTGCATTGTGCATCGCGAGTTCACCAACGCGAAAAATGTAAAACTGTTTTGTCATACCTACGACCATTCCTGTCCCAAAACGTCATCGCATGTGCCAGAAGTGTTATTTGTGGAGCGTTTTTCAAAAAAAAAAAACTTGAAGCGAAAACAACTAAATGCATAAGAAAGTGTCTTTTTATTTACTAAATAAATGTAATTCTTTCAAAGAATCATTAAAACCATTTGAATAATATATTCCCTCGTTATGACTTCATCAATTCCAAAAGTTTTGGGATGTGGTTTGTTTCAGTTTTTCTTTTAAATGGCGAAGTTTATGTTTTGCACGCTGTGAAACACTAAAGGATCTAGATTTTGCCGATCATTAAATGAAATGTAACCATAACAAGCAAATCAAGTATAGCACGCATATGGGAAGGCAGCGAGCGGAGTAATATCAGACACATGATGGCACCGTGGCACGGATAAGTACGATACAGATGATACGCCCGGTTTGGCAAGGCGAAGGAGGCGATCCACATTGCAGAGTGGAGTAACGTAACGAAACAAATGAAAATGATCATATAAATCGCAATAATAATAAATCAGATAATTCTGCCGGGGGCCATGCGTCTGTCCGGTGGGAGTCATGCGGCCAACACCCAGCACATAGATTGGAGGTTCGGAGGTATCTGGAGCAGCTACAATGTGCAAAGCTGAAGCGCTGCACTGTAGTAAAGATTACCTCCTCGACCGCATATCAATCCCACCAAGTTGATGATTCACTCGGCTTTTGAGGGAAGCGCAAGATGGCGCAGCGTGGATGTGAGTCGGTAATCTTATTCTCCGAACGGATTGGGAAGCTGCTGCAAGGCATCCGAACGTAATCTACAATGCACGACGAAGAATGGCAACAGGGCGACAACGTAGTGCGCGCGTTGCTTTCCGTGGATTTGTTTGCGAAGCGATTGGAACCGGTGTACGGTGCCCGGGTGGAACAGGATCGGTTGAGGTCATGCTTAATGGAGTGCGATCGTGCCGCCGAGCCACGCTGCACACACGCACACGGTCAAGCGAGCTCAAGCGATCGGGCGCGCGCGCACGCCCGATCGCACAAATGGTTGGTCATTGATCGGATTGAAATTTGCCTTTATTTGCTCTTATTTTCCGTCGATTTCATCGGAACATTATTTATTCGTCAACGTTTGAAAAAAGCCGCTTCACCGGATGACAGTCGGCGCTGTGGGTAATCGTAATGGCAATAGGTGATGCCATAAGAGGTACAGGGCAGATACGCGAGCCATCAACCCTCCAGGGGGTCCGCCCGGTTGGTAAGACTGAGTATAATAAGTGCCACCTCATTTCCAAATACCTGTAGCATAATCATAAGATCCGTAGCGGTAAAAGTACTTGTACAAGCTTACTGGTAGCAATAATTTCATTTGTATGGACTTTTTACACAAACAAAGGTATCACATTAAATTATTTATTTATATGTTCGGCTTAGTCATTTATTTGTGAATTTAAGCTGAAGATCTGTTTCGTGGCTGATGCAATTGCGGTACCGGTCTTCATACGCCAATACAGGGGATCCAGCAGGGTCATTCCCCTGTAATGACGAGTGAATCTTCTGTTCTAATTCATTTTTTGCCATTCAAATAACAGCCAAAACATGTGAGGATAATCGTAAGGAGTTTCGAACAAAAGTAGTATCAATATTATTTTTTTGCTGATGAAAGAGGTAAATAAAATAGTGCCCAGATTAACGAATAAGCATGCATTACTTTTAGTATGCGCTGAAAATTAAAAAGAAAAATGTAAATCATCTAATTATTATTCGAATCGCCCGTCACATGACTAGCATGAGAATGCTATTCAAATAGAGCAATTTTACTTAATAAAAGACGCATAAGTATTGTTTTTTTTATACTAGCAAATATATTGCTCACATCATTGTCCGAAATAATTTGCATTTTTGCTTTCATGCTTCAATACACCTTGGCCAGGAGCCATCCTGTTGAATCCTGCTGCACCACAATACGCCAAAACCCGAGAAAAGTGCATTGAAACTGCAACGATAAGTGGTGTGGGATTTCCACACAAGACAATAATTAACTGCATTTTAATACACGAACATCCCAAAGCAGAGTGCAGGATTTGCTAAGATGTATATCTCAATCCTGCTTTTTTGGCAAGTTTTACTCAATTGATTAACTCGTACAGGTAAGCTCAATTTATTTCGGAACACATTTATCATTCGATTTTATTCGCCCGCAAACGTAAGCCGCTCGCAAGGGGGTTTCCTTCTCATTAGATTCTGCCCGGTGTGATTCAGTTTGAGTGTTTTTATGCTTTTTTTTTTGTTGGACTGCAATCTTTCAGGCGGCGATGCGAAAGCCGCGATTTTGGATGTGAGGCTATGTTAATTCGCTTTCAATGTCTTTGGTCGTCAATAGCCTTTCGCAATGCTGAATATTCTTGTCCTCTTGTACACTTGCACCCGGCCAATATCGATGGTTCTCTTTCTTCACGCACACAGACTCTAGAATGGGATTGAAGCACTTTAAAAGCTTTAGCTTTTGTGCATGTTTTTCCTTCAAGGCGCATGCAGTTTTGCTGCATTTTGCTTTCTCTCCATTCACTTTGGCCGTTCTGCAATTGGGCCGGCTGTCGAAGTTATCTGCACAACACCGCAAAGGAACCGTCGTCCCGGTAGAATCACTTTGCATTAATTTGGGTATGGAATTGTCATGAAACTACTCCCACACATTGCGGGTCGTAAAACAAGGAAGCGAATGATACTTAGGCAATCTGACGCGACTGTCCTCGAAGCATTCTGTACAGGGAAGTAGTGTGGAAGTGCAACACACACACGTGTTTCGCAGATGCAAAAAAATCGCACACGATCAGCACCATACTCCAGGGAAGCAGGCTACAGTATTTACCACAGTGTTGTGCAAAGATACAGCATTGTCCAAAAGTAATATTGTTTTTCAACAGAGAACCCTACCTAATATAAATCCAAAAATATAGAACTTTAAGCTGTAAAGAGTTGAACTCTTCAGCACAAATATTAGAATTTCGGTTTATTTTATTACTATTTCTTTGACGATAGTTTAAGCAGTTTAGTTTTACATTTTAACCTAGTCTCTTCAATTTCTAAAGCACTGTGCAACCCTATATCAACCGAATCCAGTTCCCAGCGACTGAGCATCCTTCGGCCATTGCTACGTAAAGTGACAAACGGACTGCCGGTGGAACAGGAACGGCGTTTAGCCGATGTTTGCTGTTTGGTAAATAAGACCAACAGCAAGAATTCGCTAACGAATCCAGTAGTGCAGATCGGTGGTAATTGATATGTTAGCCTCGATTTTAAATGAGGTACCGTTCGAGGTAATCGATTTTATCATCCTTCCCTGCGATGATGCTGCATTGCAAGAGTTATGGTGACCACAGCGAGGATTGCAGAGCACGGATCAACTGAGCTGACATCAACGCAGACAGACCGTGGAAAATGACCGTGGAAAGAAATTAAAGCAAAGCACTGGCGACTGGCAAAGTACCCGCGGAGAGGAATCAAAAACAAACTAAGGCGACCATTACGATAGTGAAACTAGGGTCTCTATTTTCCTTGCGAGTCCCGGCCCATGCTGCCTGCGTCGGCTACTCACACCAGCGTGCCCGGCGCACACAGTAAGCTGTTTGCGCTGTAGATTGCTTAACTAATATTGACAGTGTGCTGGTCGTATGGAAATGAAGGAATTAATGTTGATCTCGCCCCGCCACACCGAACCAACGGGCAACGAGCAAAGACACAAACCACCGTGGGGCCATCATGATGGGTTTGTTGGCCAGATTTTGTTCTCCAGCTCAAATACTTTTATTTATCCAGCTAATAACGCTCACAACTCCTATGCCGAACTGTCGACCGGCATTATAACTAGTGCCGTTGTTTGAATCATCGAACGTCCAACGGATCGAACCAGACGCTCGGTACAATCCTAAACAATGCAGAAACTTCTTTTTCGGTCACTTTGCTACCCGTTTCATTTAGTTTTTTTTTCCCTCAATTCAAATCAAACTAAAGCTAACAAGAAAAAAAAGCGGATTATTTATTGGCTTAAATATCAGGTTACTCGTCGGGGGCCAAAATCGCTTCTTGCATGGTTCATTTCATTCGATTGGCAAACGCCGTCGCAAACTTTGTGTGTCTCATATGACTGCGATGAAAGCATCTTGTATTGGCAAACGCTCCTTTATGCAGTAACGCAAATTAAAAGACAGAATCAAGTAAGGACAACAACAAAAAAACACAGAAAAAGATCAACATCTTCCGACAACAGTGGCTATTTCAAGGCAATTCGATAGCAACATAGAAGGTAGCGACGTCCGAAAGGTACATTAGCATAAACTTTTTTTTTTTGCTTTAATTTTTGTAGCCTAACTTTATACTTTGTGTGCACTGAAATGGAATGAAACGACCTATTGGCTTTCTTTCGGCGATCGTTTGGAGGACGACAAAAACCCTTGAACTAAAAACCCATTCGGTGTTGAGAATATGACAACTTTTATTGATAGGTCAGCTAGATTAACAACAAGCGTTTGACAATAATGGAATCAGACTGACGGTGGGTGCAGTAAAGGCACTGTATATTACAGTTCATGTGCTAAGCGGCTAATTTTAATCTCATAGATCGCATCTATTGAATCCAGCATCGATGGTTGAATCCATCGGCTTTGTTTTTAATTTTTCGAGATCATCTCCTCAGTTCCATTCAAAAGCAATCATTAAAAGCTTGAAATCTTCCCAAACATTCCAAAAAATGTACACAGATGATGAATAAAAAAAAAACAAACAATAAATCATTTTGATGACCTTCAACTCCAAACACCTTAAAGTAATCGATCTATGCAACCGTACCTTCGTGTGGGTTATTATTATTCACATGATAGTGATAATTGCATCCGTGCGTATCGATTTTCAGTCTAGAATACACATTGAAACATACATTAAACAATGGTTAGATAACGTACTCTAATTTTTCATGGTGAAAAAAGTGCTAGGCAGCCTGTTTTCAATATTGGTATCAATACGTGTGCTGGTTTTGGAGGATTCGGATGGAAATGCGCTGCGTTATCTTAGATCTTAGATTTATTATCTAAATTTGCCCTATTTATAATTTACTACTCACTTCCGCGAACTCACTACTCACTTAACGAATTGATCTTCGTCAAGTTTCTGCCTCACCGTTGTGCGTGAACATACTCCCTTCCATGACGAAACGTCATCGAAAAACGTAAACAAATACATGTGCTAGTGCAGTTGTTGCAAAATTATTAGCAAATTACTGTGATTGAACAATTGTCTAAAGTATTCCGCTGTGCTACGCGCGTGAGCTGAAACTGTTGTGCTCAAGGATGCACCAGTCTTCAAGGTAGTATGCAAAATAAGAGCAGCGCTTTTATCATTGTCCTTTTCTTGTAGACGACACCCGGATTCCCAACATTGCCAACTTCGATCATCTACCAAGCCATCGGGATCCTCTGGAAATGTATATTTAAATGAAGTAAGGGCACATACCGTTTGCTGATAAAGTCAAAGTAGTTTGTAACAGTTCTTCGACTGTTGTAGATAAGCTCGGTCACAGGATCGTCCAAATTGATCATAGGAGAGCATTTCGAAAGAGTACGTGGCAGCACATCAGTTTCCAGTTTTCCATTCCAGCAGGCAGGGGTTTTCTTCATGTCGAGCAGATCAGGCGGCGGATGATGTTGATCTACATTCTCCCAAACATCGGTGAAAATGTCATGCATCCAAAGATTCTCGATCAAATTGTCGCCAATCAATGCGTGAGCGAAACACTCGCTCATATGTTTCGATTGTGAAGCGCTGTCCATCAATACTTGCACAAATCGTATTCCGAAATCGTTAATCTTCGCAGAGGCAGATTGGCGCAAGATTTCTGTTTGTGCTTGCCCTAAAGCTGCTGCAACGGTGTTAAGTGTAGTGTGCGTGGCTGTGTCGTGATCGTTAGTGGTATCGTAAGTGTAGTTGTCCGCTGGCATCATTGCAGTGGAACTACTAATGTGTGTGTAGTTCACAGCTGGATTCGTTGCAGTGGAACTAGTGTTGTGTGTGCAGGACAGTTTTTCGGGTTTTTAACGTCCTGTCTCGCAATTTGGTGCTTCGTTCAAGGTAGACGCTTAACTAGCATGATGCGCAGAGGTCAATATCCTTGGCTGAGTTAGGTCGTGAACTTGTGACGTCACACAACTTGTGAACACCAATGGAAGCGCATGAGTGCCGGTGTTGTTTTGCGCCCTCAGCCCTTGTCATAAACGTTGTTTTGCCAGCAGCTCAGCTTCTACGCGGATCAATCGATTTTCGAAAAATTCCCTCAGTGCGGCATTGTATTCCACTTCCTCCTCTGTGGAAGCACAATCTTCCAACATTTGTTGCTACTTTTACAACTCTTGGCTAACGCTGTCGAAACTTCTTACGTGCGTTTCCACCTCCATCTGGTCTCGCTCCGGAACGAAATTCTCCACGAATCGCTCGTATTCCGGAAGGAACGACAACAGAACTGTCCACCGGGACGCCAAAACTAAGGGTTGCGCGGACATTGTGATTGAGTGCGATCATCAGCGTATCTACGTGATGCGATAAAATATCAGCTGTGTGTTTCGCGAAACAATGCACAAAAAACGAAGTGACACAGGCGGGAAACGAGTAACACAGGCAACAAAAACAGCGAAACAATCGAAACTCGCGAATTAAACCAGAAATTCGAACTATCCTGGTCACGGCACCAAGGTTTGTTTTCGGAGGTTTGGATGGTAATTCGCTGCGTTATAGTTACCAAATTTAGTCGTCGTGTTTAGTGTTGAAAGTGCAAGAGAGATTTACTATCTAAATTTGCCCTATTTATAATTTTCTGAGTCACTCATGCCAGTGATACTCATTCACTACTCACTTCAGTGAACTCACTAATCTACTTAACGAATTGATTTTCGTCAAGTTTTTGCCTCGCCGTTGTGCGTGAACAATGTGAATTTACTCTTAATATAAGTAATTTGTATTTATCTGTATATGGAGTGTGAAAGACTTTTATGATAATTTTTTTTTTCAAAAGTTCAAAGAGCCATCGACATTCAGTTCAACATGATTGAACGACGTAGGTGTTCCAGCTGTTGTGAGACTAATCAAAAGCGATTGGTAACTAACTCTTAACCTCTGTTCAGATATAGAAACATTAGAAAGGATTCTTCATCGACTAGAACGAGTTCTTAATTGAATCGCATTTTCCAAGCCTTTCAAAAAGCAGAAGGTAGAAAGATGAGCTACGATACGTTCCGTTGATATCCAACGTGTGAACAATCACTGTGAACCAGGCAACCCCACAACAATCATCAACAGCGTTAAGTCACCGGAATGGCTAAACATCGACCATGGCTTGCAAATGAATTATTTACAGAATTGGTATATTAGGGAGAATTTAACGTGAAAGCTTTGGGACCAATCCATCGCATAGGTGATGCCTATTGATTACCGATAACTATGACAATTTACGATGCACAAACCGAAGCCTTGGTGTTGTCAGTCTCATTATGCTTGGTAATAACAATTTTTATCACCAGCAAACGTACCAACGTGCCCGCAGGGTCAATCGATTGAAGAGTTAATTATGAGGTATTGCCTGTCCAATCCTTCGCTTTTATGTACTATCGGCGCACTGGGCTCATGAGTGTCGCAAATTGCGTTCGTCTTGCAATCTGCCTTTTAGCTGCGCTGGCTATATTTCCCCGGTAATAAATGTTTTATTTTCTTAACCTCTCACGAATGCACGCTCGTGCCTTTCGGAACATCCACTTGCAGCTTTTGCCTTACCTTTCTTATATTTCTTGCAATGCCACAACGAGAGGTATGACTTTAGCAGTCATTCGGCAATACTCCTTTGCGTATCTTCTCCTTTGGTGATGGTCAATCATTTGGAACGTTTTAGTGACGGTGCATTCGTCAGAAAAGAGCAATCAAGCCGGCAGCGAGGATAAAAACATCAAGAAAAAAAACATAATCGCGAACCAAGTAAGGTAGCTTTCGCTGAACAGTACCTGTCGACAAAATTCAAAGATGTGTGAAAGTAAAAAAAAGGGAACATTTTGCTTCATTTGAGCAGAAATACTTAGTGAAGGGCGATAATGACGCCGGTCTTCAAACGGCAGCACCGGGGTTCAAATCCCATCCAGACCGTTCCCCCGTAGTGAGCACTGACTATCCAACTACGTGGTATCCGGGAAGTCTAGTAAGCCATTTCGATGGCCGGCGTGACCGTAGAAGGACCTTAAGCTACGAAGAAGAAGACTCAGAGAATAGTAAACAATATTTAAGGAACAGCTTGCATTAAAACATAAATTACTCATGATACATTGATGAGTTCGTAGTCATAGCTTTCGAATGTTTTATTACAAAAGAAGTTGACTGATTGTAGTGACTACGTGTGTGCAATTAAAATCATGATGCAAATAGAGATTTAATTAATCAATCGTCATTTCATTATGGCATTATTATCCTTGCAGAAATTAACGGCTCAATGAGGATATCGATCGTGTGCCAATAAATGCAATCAATAATCGTAACCTCATAGCTTGCCATCTTAAGTCCTGCAAATAACATGCTCAGTGTGCAATATTTGTATTGCAACATGTTTTATAAGTGTAATATTTTTGTGTTGTATCAACAACTCTCAATTAACCTTCCCGTGTGATACATCCACTGATATTAGTTTTCGGAAAGCTTGCTTCAGTTGCGACTTGCCAGTGGTCATTATTGATGAATTTCCTACGGGCATGCCTGGTTGCTGCATTATTTATGTGCCACAGAATCAAACAATGAGCAAAAGCTGCCCTTTTGCTGCAAATGAGCGAGAAAAGGCAAACGATATTACATTTACATACTTTCCATGATGTACGGCTAAAATGATCCATAATAACTTTATTGCATGCCGGTTGCCGCCAATTTGTGTTGACCAGCAGTTGCAGCGCGATCTTCGTAGCAAAGGATCGTAAGTGAGCAGGTTCCTTCGGTTGCTGCTCGATTGGAATGATGTCTGCGGTAGGCCCAAAATATCTGCTTTAAAAATCGCACAACAACGGGCGCAAGGATCCGCATTACGGTCGATACACAATTGAGTAAGTGAAGGGAAAGCGAGAGATGCCTTTGCGGGTCCAAATTACATGCACGAACACAGCGCACACCAGAATTGAGCTGATATTCGTTCCTCATCATCATCTTTGGTTTGTTGGCACTCATTAAAAAGTGACCAGCTCGCAGGAACAAGATGCAAAAGTGCTAACCAGTTACCACTAACCCAGGAATGTTTAACGTGTCCGTGGGGTTTTCCGACCAGCGGTGGACATTGCCGAGGACACTGAAGACCGCCAACATATCGGTGTACTCAGGAAACTGAGGAGAAAGCAAAACAAGCACACACCAAAGCAAGCAAGCGACTGTAAAGCTACATTTAATGACTTAATTACGATCCCGGTTAACGTACGTACCAAGATTTCGATCGTGTTTTAAGTGTGCGTAAAACGTTCCCTTTACACTCAGAAGTCGAACGATTACATGTAGATAGGGTAGGTGTAGATGGAAAAACTATACAATTGTGAATTTGGAAACAATATTTCTTTCAAAATTAATGAATGTTTAGCGATCAACCAAAAATATTAGAAACTAGTTCAAGCTTATGGTGAAGAATTTTTTCCAACCGCCATCATAATGATAACGGTGCAAAGTGTTATCAACACATCTCCATAGCTCGATTGTCATTGAAATTTTGTCGATCACACCATCGAAACTGGACGTTAGATGCTAAACCTTCTGAGCTAGTTTGTTATATCGCTTGCTGGATTTCGGCATTGGATCAAACAGACCAAATCCAACCAAACAACTGGACACCGGTGCCATGATGCTCGAGTTCGTCCCATTTATGGGATCTAACTCTTTTCCCTTATTTTTACCTTTTTATGATATGGCTTTCTCTCTGAACTCACATGCACACATACACACACACACACACACACACACATACACACGTACAAAAGAACACCAAAAAGTTCATGGCTTCGGGCGAAGGCGAGAAAGAAGTCGAGAGACATTTTTACGACTTGATTAATACCATGGTCACCTTAGGCCGGTGTTCGCTTAATTGATGTCGTTGTAAACTGGCATTTCTTGCTTTTATTATTTCCATCCCCTGGATTCGTTCATAGTTAAGGGAGTGGACGGTTTTGGTTACTTGAAAGTTTCTTAACTACAGATAACTAGGTACCTGCATTTTTAAAACATGGAATTAGCAAACAATTCTGGTAAAAGCGGTTTTGAAGCTAGAAAATCGCGTCCCTTTAATAAGTAAAAATCACGCAAACGTCCAGACTTTGCTGCTCTCAAAATCAAAATATACCAAAAACTGTATTAAAGCAAGCATTTTAAATTCAACTATTTTGTTTATTTTACTGAACTCTTACTGAACTATTTGAACAATTTTCAATCTCTAACTGCATTTACATCAATCGCCAATTAAGCTTAAAAAACTTGTTGACAAATGTTATTTTTGCATCCATAATTACATGACAAACATTGTAACACTAACGAGGAATGTTCGCCTAATTACCGACCGCTGTCAGGCTCGTCAGCTAACTTTGTTCTACATATGTATGTATTGCAGAGCAAGCTTTTTGACAGATCGTAAATAATACAGATGATCAATTGTATTGTCGTGCAGGTCGAAGTTGCGGTTCGCTGTGAGAAAAATGTGCCAGCATATTACGCCACATTCAGAACTAGACGGTAAATGCGCAAAGTAGTAAACCGAAAGCAATTATGCACGAGTTAGGAGAGAGCGTGAGCACGCTCGCGCCTCCTATCTCTGACACACTCGATCAACTTTGATGAAGATACGGAGATGAGTAAACGACACCGTTGACGATGAAAAGACGAACGAAAGGATTAATGATCACGTTTCGAGAGGTGAAAGATTTATTGCCAGTAATCACAGCTGGAGGATGCCGCTGCGTGAGATTGATTGGAATTTCGACACCGAATGCGAGTGTGTAGGGAAGGAAAGATTGGTTGCCCCAAGGCATCTTAGGGGACGGCACGGATAACCATCTCACTATAAGCACCACACCAGCGAAGCGCTGAGCGTCCAGTCTGTCATTTTTGATCAAAGAGTCACCTGGGGAGCAGGATGGAATATTTTACACAGATTTCACTTGACCAATTCAGCAAATAGAAACACGAGAAGGAGAATCGCGGGAATTAGAATTAGAATGCTGAAGATGTTCTCGTTTAGCGAATTGAAACTGTGCATTTCGGCTCGGAGCTGTCGTTCTTCCCCGGTCCAAATGATTAATGAACACGGATGCTGGTTCTACGTAGGTCAGATAAATGTTTCAAGAAAAAAAAAAACTCGAACGACAGGTTTAATGCACAAATTGTTGGTTGCGGATTCGATACGATAAAGAGATGAAGGTGCAGTGTCAGTGGTTCTACCTTCGTCCACTTGCCCAGCTAAAGCCAAACGGCAATCAGTTGTTGTTGTTGTGCACGAATGTGACTTTAACTCACATCCTGCACCTGACTGACCCGATGTTGGTCGTTATCGTAGGCGCCAGCGACAAGACTGATGCCGGTACAGTTCAAAGAAACGCTACGACGTGAAGATTGGGCATCTTCTTTTTGGAAGCCGCTAAGCTCAGCTATGGTTCTCTCACTTCAATCGACATTCTCGTTTCCCGAGCGGAGCAATGATTGGTTTGTTTTAGGGCTATTTTTCAACGCTGGACTGATCTCCCGCATTATTATTACGTACCGCTGATGCCTAGGTTCGGTCGGCTCCTAACGCCCGATCGTTGATGACTCAATCAAATCGAGGATAATTAGGCGTTATTAGTGATGATAGTTCATTTCTTATACGTTCTCATTCCCGTCTACTGCGTCATGGGAATACCTGCCACAAACACATTCAAAGCTGTCATGGGACAAGCATGGGTTTCATTATGCTCTGGTGAACAAATTTGGATCCTGAACAAATTTGATGCTATGTTTTGTTTGTGACTAATATCATTTCTTTTCTGTTTGTTGTCGATGTATTTACTGCAAGCATGCTATAAAAGTGAAAGTAACATCATACAACCATATGCTTCAACTGTTCAAACGCGGAACAGGTTCAATCCACATTCAAAAGTGACGTAATGATCAACCTCCGATAGAAATATTTTTTGGGGAATAAGAACAGTAGTCCTGGGTAGCCCTGCATGACACGTACTACAATAACTATGCTACTGGTTCGATAAGAAAGTTACGTTGTGCAGTGTTTGGTGGACTCTGTGTACACATAGAAAGTCGTCAGAAGTAACAGTTGTGCGGTTCAAAGGGTTATCATCCCCAATGAGGTGCAGTGTTTCCGCCCGACCGCAAAGGAACAAGTGATGATGCCATTTGTGATGATTGAACACCATAGGTCGGTGCGTGCCATCATCGCCTGATCGACCTTCTGTCGAACATGGCACGATCGTATGAGCTTATAGTGTTCAGTTTTCACCATCAACTTATAGGAAATTAAAACTTGTTGGTACAACTTCGGAAGAAAGATTATCTTTATATTTACAGATCAAAAGCGTTTGGCATACATGCAATTGTCATAGTAGCACATGAACTGACATAGTATTTTGAGGATTTATGTCCTTGAATTTCCAAATTTCATACTGCACAGGGCAGTGAAATTTGAGGGCTATGTTTGCATATCAATTGTTAGCTTTTGTGCAATATGAGCATGACAAATAATTACATTATCTTACAACACTCTGAAGTCCAACGAATTCTGCTTAATTTCGTTGTCCTATCTCGGGTGAAGATTCCATATTGCTATTATATGTTAATTCAACGAACAATTCACGACATTCGGTGTTTCTTATCGTCTGGTTTTAGAAATTGTACGACCATTAACCATCTCAGCATGGGTCTTTCCTATGTAAAATAGTTTGCCTGTAACGAATATGTACAGTGAGAAGAAAATGTGTCCTGTAATCATGTAGATGATGGCTTAATTAGCCCGTAACTGGAAATGGTTCCAAAGCTTCCACCACTCCACCTATCTCTACATGTCGGGCAGCTTGCGATGCATCCCCATCCGATCGCGGATCTCATACGGAGGGCGATCGTCTTCGATTACGCTCGTTACACTGCACATAAAGGAATCGAACGATCGTGTTACCTTTTTGCTCGTCGAACTTGCTTGTCGCGCCGTCTTCGCCACCACAATCTGCAATATTCAACCAAAAACAACAAGTTCATGTTCATGCGATCCAGGATCTGCATGGCCGTTGTTCGTCTGCAGGGAAACCAGTTTTACGAAGAATGTTAATAAAAATGTGTGCGGCGGCAATGCCACTACGCTGCACGGCTGTTTAAGTGTCGCATGAGGTATTCGAAGCACACAGACACACAGACACGCTTAAGAAATTCGGCAGCGAGTACAAGAAAGATGAGGCTGCGTTAGGAAAGCTTAGAATGGACAAACGAATGGGTTTGGAGCGTGTCTCCCAAATAATGCTAGACGCTCTCGGTAATTTTATAATTTCACTCGAGCGATTATGTTGTATGTTTTATTAACCTTATTTACAAAAACATAAAAAACACTGACTTAAATGGCGCTATGACACAACCCCAAATTAATTGATCGATAGAAATCAATTAATTCAAATTCATACGTAATTCACAATCACGCTTGTGCCGATCGGTTAAACTTATTAGCCGAAACACGACATTAATTAACTGGATGTTTCGTATAGCGACTTAAAAACTATTTCATTATTACTGTTATTTAATCATTCCAATCCAGGGCGGACCGGAGGTGTAGGCGACAGCGGCACCGGTCTTCAAACGGCAGAACTGGGGTTCAAATCCCATCCGGACCGTCCCCCCGTAGTGAGGACTGACTAACCAACTACGTGGTATCGGCAGTCTAGTAAGCCATTTCGATGACCGGCATGACCTTTAGAGGTCGTTAAGCCAAAAAAAGATGAAGAATCATTCCTATCATCCATATGCCATGAATCGTGTTGGTGGAGTGTTAAGTGTTCTAGCGTGACAAATACATACATTGTAGACTTATGCAGGGAGGTCTTAAGATCTTGCTAGATGTCGGAAAGCTGATTTTTCTGCCAGCATCGAGTCAGTAGTAAATTCAATTCGATATAGTTTTATATCTTTTTCTAAATACAAACTTTATACAGTCCATTGCTTTGCTAGCACATTTATTTCTCCTTGGGTAGCGACAGAAACAATAACAAAAAGATTAAAATTTTAAGCGAACTATATTTTCCTCCCTAAAAGCAACTGCCCGCGGCAATATTTCGTGTTCAAATGATTTCTCACTCGTGTTACTTCCCGTAACCTCCTTGAGCATAGTAAGAACAACATAAAGTTCAGCATCTTCTACACCACCTGTATGTATTTCCTTGCCATTCTCCACTTGCCTTTGAGCACGGGTCGCTCAGGAACGCGCAATCATGACTGCGGCTTCTTTATCCAATCAAAAAAGCTCGAAAATGTCTGTACTCGAAGGATCGCATCGGTGCCACACGAGCACAACCGTACACCGGGGAAGCGGGCGATTCCCGCTCTGCTGGCAGCGGGCAAATAAATGAGAACCCTAAAATAAACAAGCGAAAACGCTGATAAAAGTCACGCAGGCAGGCGAAATCTGAGGCACCGCGATGTTATTATGACTGCGGTGTATAAAACACGCTCTGCACGCTCAGGTAGACCACACTACCTCATTACGAGGCCAGCCCTCCGGGCTCGTAAGGGCCGAAGTTGTTGGGAATCGATCGGTTTGCCAGTTCACGATCTGATACGCGCTGTACGCTATGCACGGTAAGTCATGCACTGACAAAAGCTTTGCCATGCCATGATTTTCCCCGCAGGGATCGAAACTCGCCCATAAAACCATTCGCATCGCATGTGCACAGCACAGGTACCCTTTTGTATTCTCGTGTAGCGTTTTCGCTTTAACCTGTATTTTCCGCCGGCGCATTCAAAACGCACGTATTATACAGACCTCACCGGACTGACCGACGAAAGGATGCCACAATCGTCAATTTTCTGATGAGGAGTAAAACGAAGATAATGGCTTAATTTAGTTATTTATACTTCCGCGCTATCCTGGCTGCATCCACAGTGTGGCGAGTGGGAAGATGCTGTAGCGCATCTTCGGCATGAGCTTTGGTATGATATGGGATGCTGCAGCTCAGGTCAGGAGGATGAACCATCGTCGAATGAATGCAATCCCCAATCTTCAATCACACAATCTGATCATAAACTGCGAAACAATCTTGAGAAAATCACGGTCCTTGTTGCACAGTGTTTGGATTAAACCCAATCCAGCGAAGGTTACACCACAATGCAGCTAAGGTAAACAGAAAAATGAAATGTGTAATTTGGTACGTTTTAAATAAACAATTCTTACTTTGTTCATCGCTCGTGGTAGTTTGTAGAAGACATTGTTTGGAAATAATAAATTCCAACTAAAAATGTAACGACACCAATAATGCTATGGATCATGGAGGTTGATTTTGGAACTTTTCTTAGGAATTATTGACATTGTTTTTGGTCAGTAAGTGTCAGGTGTCTAGTTTTGGGTATCAGCATTGCCAATTATTAATATCAGATGGCCTCTTAAGTATTTGATTATCAGTGATTTACCTCTCGTAAAGTGTTGTTCATAGAAAAGGCTGTCAAGTATTTGCTGTTTGGTTATTGGAGCTAAATGTTCTTCTGGGTACAATTTATGTTTTCGAAAGTGAAAGCGTACACATTAATAAAGTCCCAAGTCCATAAAATTCTATATTGTTTATAATACGGCAATACAAGAATGGGCTCAAACTTGAAGCTTTTTCATAACAACAAAGTATCACAAATGGCAAATGCTGCCCGAGTGAAGCCAACTGTTATGAATAACATGCAGCAGTTTATCCCTTTTTTTCTCTCTATTCCATAAAGAAACATATTCAAATTTCCAATGATTTCATACATTTGGTATGACGCATAAACCGAGGAAATACAATATCAGTCAATATTTACCAAGACAACGTCTACCATCGGTTCAATCGAATCTACTGGCCGCAGTCGCACTTCCGGTTGGTGAGATTTGTTTTAACCGTGCTTTGTATTATTTGTCTGGATCCGAGCAGATCAAATGAACGAGGAAATTATAACATCTGTGCTCCCGATCGCTAGTCATCGGTCGTTCTATTTATACGGTACACGCTAGTCTGCGATTAAGAACAACAGAGCAGAGCATGACATGAAGAAAGTTCGATTAATTTCTTTTTGATCTTTTCTAAAGAGTTATGCTATGTCCATGATGCCGAAACACACGCCTTCATGTAATCTTTGTTTTTTGCCGTCTGCTCTGTGATGTAAAAGCTGACAAATCAATTCTCAGACGAGGTACTCAACTTCCTGTTTAGTGTAGACAATGCAATCAAAATAAAATCTTCCTGTTTGTCTGGTTGTCGGCTACCGACTTTTCAGCGGTTTGTGCAAACCTACACTGTAGCAGGTGGAGAAACAACCTACAGACAGTACATTGGCTCTAGTTTTTCGTAGAATTTATTCCAAATTTCTATACCTACCGTGTATATCCATTATCTTTTCCTTTTCAGCGAAAATGGACATAGAACCATGGTTCTTACCAGATATTCATTGAAGTATGTGAGACAATTTTAGTTCCTTGTTTCACTGTTGGGGAATTTGAGAGTCCTTTTTTATGTAAATTGTTAGGACTTAGTTTTGAAGATGTTATTTTAGCAAATACCCTTACACTATATACTTAAACGGTACACAAACTGATAACTTGCTTCCTTCGCTCGTAAATTTATGATACAGTAAATTTTCGTATTACATCGATAATCTTTTTACTCTTTCTATAAACCCAGTATTTAATAAAGTTTACATTTCATCAACACTTTTGCGGATTACTGTATCATACGCGAGGCTTAATTAACAAGAAAATTCTAAGAATAATGCATTATTTCCATGTCAGTTTGTAAACATAAGTACAAAGCATGAACAACCATAAAATGAGATTTGCCCAGCAGCGCAAACCGATGGGAAAGAAACTGAAACCTTCAATTTCCTTCTTACCAATGACGCTCGCATCATGTTGATGATGATGTCTTGATGCTCGGCGTTACTATTTCCAGGCCACAAAATTAAACAAAAGGTAGCTAACTTCCAAAGCACATCAGCGTTCTAGCGAATGGTTTAAATTAGAAACAGGAACGCGAAATGCGAAAACCCCAAAGACACAAACCGAGAGACTCAAAACGAGAAATTAAATAAGTGATTAAAATGAACACGAAACACACGGCAAAGGATAATTTTCTCGTTGTGTGTAGCATAGACAACGTTAACGTTGTATGCCCGTGTGCTTCCGATGCTGTTGTCCGATCAGTTCCGCACCTTCAAAGGTCGCTTCACATGGGGAAAGATCGAGAGACACAGTGGGCCAAGAAACAGGGAGCGCAACAGAGAAACAGAGCTTGCACATAAATGGAGCAGAGACGCGTGTATGCTCGTCGATTTTTTCATTTTCGGGAGCCTACACGAGAGCCTTAAAACCCACGGCAAGTAAATATTGCTGCCACGAGAAGCTGGCAAACGGCAAACAAAGCAAACAGAGCATTCAAAGCGAGACGGAGGAATCATTAAAGAGATACCTCTTAATTTTCTCACCCCCTCGGCGGGCTAATGAAACGCGTTTATTGGCGTTGAGCCAGGCTCCTCCGCTGGGAACACCGTCCTGAACATGATGATACTCAATGATTTCTCAGTTTGGTTTCTTTTTTAAGGTTCTCTTTTCTGCCGTGATCTTGGTCTGCCGCAGCACGCCTCATCATGTGCCGTCCTACGTCCACCCGAGTTGCGTCCCGAGACTGGTGGAACCTTAAAATTCTTTGATTATCTTGTTTATATTCCTCCACAAACGGGCATCACCCTTGGATTTTATTCTGCCCATTCGGCCTCGGGGAGCCACGACGAAAGAATAAACGAACTAACGAACTAACGACGAAATCAACCATCGCCCATCGCCAAGTGGCTGGAGGTTCTCGAATAAAAACAAAACCCCAAAGAAAAAGAGCCCAAAGAGAAAGAACTTTTGACAGTTTTGCTAGACTGATTGTTTTTGTTCAATCTCCACGAATCTATGTATGTATGTATGTATGTATGTTCCCTTTCTCGATCATGCTGCTACCAGATTGAACCATCATAAAAAGAGCCACATAAATGCCACGCAGTCACGGGATCATCAAGCCCAGAATGAAGATAGCAAAAAGCACACCTGAGGTAATCCTTGTCTCGCTCATGCTCCAGCTGAATTAAGTTGTAAACGGGAAAAGTTGTTCAACCATCCCTGATAGTTCGCATTCCAGCTATGTTTCTCGTGCCGATAGCAGTTCGTTGGAAAACGGTTTGCGAAATACGATCGCAAACCTAACTCTTGGTGGATCTTGTCTACAAGATTTCCTGAAACCCCGGCTCACAGCATGACTGTGCATGGCCGTGCAGTCGTACGGAGTTTTATATTCCCTGCGATCGACCATCAAGCAGCGTTTTTTTTTTTTGGGTATTATTAGTTGAGGCCTTCCTGCCTTGACCTCGACTTTTACCAAATACCGGCAAACACCGCCTACGGCGAGGGGTTTCAAGCTCGGCAAATTTATAACCTAACCCGTCAAAGACAACCAACAGAGCCGCACGGTGCATCCACACGCACGCTTTGTGGAAGACGTTGTACGTTTTCATCTTTTTACATTCTTTCCTTCACATCCGATGCCTGAGAGGACCAAAAGCTCCAACCATATCATTTCGGTGTATGGTTCGAGCATCGCGACCAATAAACAGGTGTACGGGACCAACGATCGTCCTGGCGTGAGGCTGCACGAGACTGCCCCATCCGGCAAAATTATGATAGACTTGACTGTGATGTGTTTATTTTGAATTATCCAGGATTTTGTGTTACCTCAGCACACACTGTTTTAGATCAGTCGAGTTTAATCGAGCTTCAGTAGGTTTCAGTAGGACAGTGGTGCTGATCTTTACACTGCAGGACCAGGATTCAAATCCCATCCAGACCGTTCCTCCTTAGTCAGCACTGATTATCAAACTACGTGGTATCGATAAGTCTAGTAAGCCATTAGATAGCAGGCGTGACCTAGAAGATCGTTAAACCAGCGTTAAACCAGCGTTACTCTTTGCTAGTGAGAATGTCACCCAAGCTTGGGTGACATGGTACTGAACGTGTTAAATCAACATAATGGAGACGCATGGCCTTTTATTTACGAGTGTGGGAACAAAATATGTCTACGATGAAGTAGCACGATCCATGCAGTTTACAGAGCTTGCGTGAATTATTGATGTTGTTTTGCATCCAAGCGTGTCAAACTTTGTGATCAATGAATAAACAGTAAATAGGAGAAAAAAACATTCATCCTAATTGTTAGTTGACGTTCCCTGGGTCCAACGGTTTGTGATCTTCATTATCAAAGTTCTGGAAATGATCTTTTCAAAATCGTGTGGCATGTCAAATAGCGTACAGACTACCATAAGGAGTAAGCTGCACTTTGTTCGATAGCCATTGTCTGGACTTGTTGCAACCCACATAACCTGTAGCATGAATCCAGGTAAGAAATGGGTGCTGGTGAATTGTCGTTATGCATTTGTTTACGCATTTGGTAGTCTCCTTCAGCAAATATCGCAATATGATGCAGGAATAGACGTACAAGAAAAAAAAACAGGTAAAATACTGAACACAACCAAAGAGCTGAATGGAGAAACAAAAATTTAACCAAGCTTGGCTGTGTGCTGGTATGAGTGGGCATGACATTTTGTGTACGCAAAACGAGGTGAAAATACGCTACATACGCGGGTTCACGAAACGACAACGCTGTGCCTCGCAAACAAACAGCTTGATCACGATCGGCGTAGTCGTCGTCGTCATCATCATGATCATCATCATTGTCATCATTGCCGCTGCCGTCGCCGATTTAACCAACGCCAACAGCAACAACAACATCATCAACAGCATCAACGCAGAAGCAGTCAACGTTTGAGGACTTCATTTCTTACCGGAGAACCATTTCTTCCGCCAGACGATTATCGGCGGTTCCGTTTTGGTAGCGTCGTTCGTATTCCATGTTGTTTTCGTTGTCTCCTGTCGCCCACTTCAGACATTGCTCGCCTGCCTCATCGTACTCTCGCTTGATCCCGTTCAATACGCTCCGCACCGAAAAGAGAGTAACCGCTTTCTCTCTCGCTCTCTTTTTTCTGTATTTTATTTTACGCTACACATTTCTCCACTTTCTTGCTCTGCCATGTACGGCGCGTGTTCGTTTCATCTCATTCTCGCAGAGGACGAACAATTTAATAGACACGTATACAACGGCAAAGATAGGATGCTGCTTCCACTAACACCCACAGAGGAATGTTTGAGAAACAATGCGAACCGGACCAGATCAGGGCTTAGCAAACGGACATTCGAAATTTTAATTTTTAACGTCAATATGTTACTCAACACAACGTTAGTGCACGTTTTTGAAATGTGACACTCCATACAACTTACACTTGAGAAACGAATAAGCGATGTACATCATTTGCCCTGTGTATCGCACAGAGCCAAATGATGCTCTGTGTACCGTTGGTCTCTTAAAAAAAATCGAACGCGTGGACGTCTTAACCGGAGACGTCGTATGGTTGCTCATCCCTGCACTACATGATCACTTCATTACCGAAAAGCAACCAGCGGCACCCGCAGCGACAACGCTCTCCTGCAGTGTTTTGAACTCTCGTTCCTACATTTCGCACCCACACGCACACACATCGGTCGGTTCGAGAGCGCGACTACCAGATTGTATCGGAATGCGCTGGTGATCGCCTGCCGCCTCCATGCCGACTTAGCACATTGCCAGTTTGAGCGAACCGAACGCAGTGCGAGCACGAGATTCCGGGAGTTAACGAACGAATCTCGACTCATCATCAACTGATCGATCGCGTCAATCTTGTATTGTTTAACACAATTAACCGACATCTGGCAGTGCCATAGTGTTAGATAGTGCTTCAGTGCGTTCAGTTTTGAATCGTGTCTTAACAAAAAACGGCGCGACACCAATCTACCAGCTTTAAGCCTGATCGTGCTGCTGTTAAATACTCGTTTCGCTTGCCATATCCTGGTGCTGTTTTTCAATGTTGGCGTATTAGCATGTCCTGTACCAAAACAAAGCTTTGTATACGTGCACAGTTTAGTCGTACTTTGGGCTACTTAATCCTCAGCACAGCAGTTTATGTGGTTAGGGTTTGCACACTACGCTAGTTTACCATAAGTGATGCCGTTTGACCGACGGCTTTCAGCTGGATGTCAAGTGTTGCGCACATGTGACGTCAACGATCTTTTGTGATACTCCGTAACACTAAGTTTGTGTTTTTGTAACAAGTGAGCACATTGCTGAATCGTAAAGTGTAAAAGGCATCGTTCGAAAATGGTGGCAAAGTAAGCCATGGAAATGTGCCATATTGTGTGGTGCATCCGAATCCGTGTTGCCATCGTCACCATGGTGCGTAACCGAGCAGGTTTCGAACAAATCGTCTAGAGAAGTGATTGTGTGCAAAGAGTGAAACTTGATTGGTTGTCAAGCAGCTGCAATTGTTGTGTTTGACAAACGCTCCGGGATCAGTGCGTGTTATCATTTATCGGTTCTTCATGGGGGCAATAGTGTCACAGTGGAAAAGGAAGAAAAAGCCGAACCCCAAGTGAGTGAGTGTCGATTGGGCCTAGAAATCTAGCGAATCTCGGGTTGAAACAGGCTGCAGGTACTGCGTACAAAGCAGTATTAATTCACCATGCCGGAAAAAGAAACTTTCCACGAGCATATGCAAGTGCACCCATTCCATCATCCAGGCCACTCCCTGGCTGCGCATCATGCGCATCATCATCCACAGGCAGGACTGTCCGCCCATGGGTTAAGTGCAGCAGCTGCAGCTGCAGCGGCAGCGGCGGCGGCCGCAGCTAACGGTGCCGGATCTGGTGCGTATGGGCCGCTGCAAATCCCGTCGGCATTTGTGGCATTCCATACTCAACTGCCTGCTGCCGCGGGGCTGGATCAGCGAGCTCCCCACGACGGTCGCTACCTTTGGGATCCTACAGGATCTTCGTCTGCAGCATCTTTTCATCATCCCCATCACACCTCACCACATGGGTAAGTGAACTATTCAATTATCGACTTCAAATATGTCCTTTATTAGAATCGCTGCTTTGACACAACTATCATTAGACAACATTGATTTTTTCTCCTAGAGGTCAGAAGATTTGAAGCAGTTTTTGTTCTGCGCATTTGCTAAAAGGATGCCTTAAACACACGAGAGGAATGTGATAAAGATCCATATTTAGTTTGAATTATTAAGTAGAGCAAGACTACGTAAAACATTGAACATATAACTTTGAAGCATCATATGTGGGACGTGTTGCCTCAATCAATCTTTAAGTTTGCATCCAACTCTCATAATCTCACGCTGACCCGAAACGCACTCCGATGCGCATGTTGCGGCACATTGAAGATAGTGCAGCGCAGTGATTAGAATGAATTGATCACGAAATGTTGGAACCGATTGAAAGGGCAAAGGAACAACACATGTAAACAAATTTCCTAAACAAGGCAGCCAACGAAAGCCGTTGGCTGGCAATAGGAAGCAAGGGTCTTATATTTATAAATAAAATAGTCAGTTTTTATGATGCCCGTCGTGCAGCATTGTAACTCCATCTATTTACCATTAACTGTTGATGCATCCAGCCCATTTGTTTTATTAAAACGAAGAGAAAAGGTTCCGAGGCAGCTACTTTTCAAACAGGGAATCATATGAAACGTTCCGTATTACTCCGGAGCAGGGACCGAAGTACGATGCGGATGCGGGTGGTAAGGAAATGTGCATATGCACAATGCATTCTCATTAGCAAAGATGCACCATTTATTTACGAGGTAGTATAAAACCTCATTTGTAAGGTTCCATTTTGCCGCAAAACATCCACAGAGATGCTGTTGGCTGTGCCGATAAAGTTTAAATAAACATAGGATCCCTAGGTCCAGGAACCATTTAATGTAGTGAATGAATAAAATGATCATCAATCAAAAATGTATATACTTTGAATTAATTCAAAAGAATATTTGCAAAGTTCGTTGAAAACTTCGACGATACAATCTGTTCAAATGTTTCGACTGCACTAATGTCAAATAGGGATGTAGAAAATATAACAAACAGCTGGAGGGTTTTTAATTTTTTCATCATCAGTATTACAGTTGCATTAATCGCCAAGTTGATGCAAGATCGCAATGCACTCTTCAAATGATGCAAAACAATGATTTTACTTCAATAATTTGTGTGAAATAGAATCATGATTCACCGTCACACCCTGAACTGTCAGTGAGGTGATTATGTTCTAAAACACTGTGAAATTGGAGAAGTTCCACTGGTTTGGAATTGTGAAGCAAGAGCGTGGGTGCTTTTAGTGTTTGACATATCTATGAAAGCAGGTAGCTCGCGTAGATGGAAGGGACCAACAATGGTGAGCACAAAAAGGCATCTATCAGACGAGAAAAAGGTGCTAAGATACTTCCGACACCCCTTGTACATCCCAGTTCATTCTTTGTCGTTTGAGACCGACAAAAACCGGACCCAGTTTTAGGGTCGATTCATTTAAAACGCTGCAGTCATGTCTCTTGCGCACTGCCCTGAAGAAAAAAAAATTTCGACTGAAGCTGTCCTATCTCCTGCTGATTTTGGAGTAAAAGGATCGGAAACTTTAGTAAAAAAAAATGGAAAACCAAACGTTCTGACTCCCTGCAGCGTCGAAAGACCTGCCACACTTTCTTTACCATGTATTTTTCACTCTCTGAAACTGTCTTGGTTTTTCGGAATTGTACGATTACTGTCCATCCATAACCTTGTCCATTCACTGCGTGATCAGAATAGCTGAATCTTAGGTACAGAAGTGCAAACGTACGAAGCGTTACGACGGCTTAGAACAGCATTGATCTGTTCCGTTCGGTTCCATTTGCATTGATCCTAACGAGGGTCTAGCCGGTGTAAAACGGTCCGCTGTAAGGGGCCTAGAGAACCTTGCGCACTCTATGCGAGTGTGTTGCTACGTCTCATAATCATTTCCGTAGGTTTGGTCTATTGCACAATCCTTATACGCATGCCTAACCAGCAAAAGCTTACGGTTTGCTGCAGGTTTCTGGGAAGGATTCCCTCTTCATGGGGCACAGTTCTTCTTCGTTTTTTGCATATGTTTTCCCGGCCGATGTAAGAAGGAATCGTTCGAAAAAAAAGGCACGCAATGTGCGTTCCTTGTTGCTTACGTCCTGACAAAACCAAAGGCGGTACAGTGCACATTTCGGATAAAGTCCTTTGACATTTGATACCACATGTCGCGCCTTCCACTATTGGGCGCAAATGAGTAGAATGATGAGTGGAAGATAAATCCTACAGAAAGAAACGTCCACAGGATTTGAAACATTCATCCTACATTAAGGTTACACCCCGGACGTATGGCATTGAAAGTCCAAAAAGCGATACTTAGTAATTATGAAAATGGAAGATGATGTTGACACATTCGGCAGTCGAAAGTCAGGACAAGTTGTTGCTTGACCGTAATACAAGAGCATCAAATTACAGTCAGTTTTGTTTCAGCTGAATGCAAGCGAAGGATGTTTTATTTTGCACATTACCACATACAACCGACATTAGCATCTATTGGCGTGCATCTCACATAAGGCCACACATCGTTTGGTATTCTTAAATCTTTTTTGGAAACAAATGCAGTGGCATACAGTATCGGGTTGACTGTGCGGCAGGGCATATAAGAGAACGACGAAATTGAACACTTCCTCCTCCGCTCTCTTCGTTTCCAAAGGCATGTCATCTTGGTACGTGCCGGAACTGACACATCACTCTCACTCACTTTACACAGCAGCATCGGGCGTAGAAAGCACGCTTCTATAATTTAATTTTATAACATTTTTTCCCGCTTCCGGTACCAAAATGAAGACCAAAATACACATATTTAGATCTACCGGAATTCATTCATACGGACGATAGAAGCGATATGCGATGAACTTAGAATGTAATAGCGTGAAAAACGAAAGCGTTGTGAAGAAGAACTTATATTCCCATAAAATGTTATTTAAACAACAAATTATATGTTGTTAACATATGTTAGATATACTAGTATTTGCCTGTATCTGGTAGAGCGAGATTGGCGCTAGTCTTCACACGACAGGTCCAAGGTTCAAATCCCATCAGGATCGTTCCCACGTGAACTGTGACCATCCGAGTCTAGAAAACAATTCTATAATCGAAGTTACCTAGTAGGTCATTGGGCCAAGAAGAAGAATTATTTGTTATTTAATTAAAGGTCGTATAACTTAACTTTCTGAACTGAACTTCTGAACATATTTCATAGAGACACATTTCTTAGTTCTTCTGAAATTGTTCATCACAAATTAACACATATCTGTCAGAGTTAAATAGCGTATACATTGCAATGATGGTTCCCTTTCGAGGTCATGTGCAGCTACCTTATGTGCAGCTATATGTGCATCAACCTTTTCCCGGAATCTTCCTATGAAAAGGACAAAGCAACATCGATACTTTTATTGTTTGCACACACCTAATCTCTCCTTGAATCGGATACTTTTCCGACTGCGTTGCCGATCCTTGCTCTGTGACTTGATATAAAGGACAAATTCAAAAGTCATGTTTTCGACGCTGCTGCTGCTGCTGCTGCTGCTGGCGGCAGGTTGAGTTGATTTTGGTTCACATAAGGATCTAAAATTGCTTGTTGGAAAAAGGGTCCAGGGTCCAGGGGTACGAAAACAAAAAGTTACAGTTCATACGTGTTTCTTTTTATGTATCCTTTCTTTGCACTTCTTTTCTTCGTGTTAGCCCGTTGAAGAGACGAACATTATCATGGAAATGTATGTTTTTCGGTTCCTCCGAATGTGAGGCGATCCTTCTTGGAGATGCTCTGAAATGCTAAAAGTTTTGTAAAGCAAACTTGCAAAATAACTACAAAGGAAACGAAAAGACAAAAGCTGGTTTACGTTCAAGGTACACTGTATTAGCATGGCAAAAAACCGAAACTAGAGAAACCATACGTCTCTGCGGCTGCTGTTGTTGGGTCTGATGGTTATGGTAGTGGTTGCAAGATCACGTGCAAAACAGGATTTTCCAGAATTCTCGTACAAAAAGTCACAAAAAAGCCGAAAACATTAGTTGGTTTACAAGTCTTAGGATCGGCATAACACAAAACATTATACAATAAGATAAACAAGGACAACTTTGGTTTTTTTTTCCTGCAAGGACACGAACAAGGAGAACTTTAGTTCTTTATCCAAAAGTTGACAAAAATTCATAGCGCTAAATTGCGAATGTGCGCACAGAGTGCTTCGCGTATCTAGCTACAAGTACTGATGATCGTGAAATCAAAGCAAAAACTCCGTCAATCATAAACGGGGAGCCCAGAAGAAATGACGACTAACAACTTGATTATCATCAGTCTGTTCCACAATTTAATAGTTCATCCTCAACAAACAATCCCCTTGCCCTCCACAACAAACACAACTAATCTTTCACACCATCGCGAGTAAACTTCTTTTTATGGCAAACAGTGGCCAGTCCATAGTGCATCTGTATGTTTGCAGGGGGAATAGCGCTCGAGCAGGGGCTATCAATCGGCTTGAACAAGAAACCAGAACACCCAGTTGACAAGCTTCGAAAATGGCAATCAATGCATTTAATGCCCGTACGTTGTTGATGGAACAGATAGAAAAAACACAAACTATGCGATAAAAAAGCAGAAAAATCTATAAAAGGTGGCGATCGTAACGACGATGGGTTAATTATCCATACTTGTACAAGATGCAACATTTCAATTACTGCACTTAAAACACCTAAACTACTTTTTTTTGTCCAAGACTTCGTGTTCCATCATCGCGATCGCACATTGGAGCGACGCAGTGCATGTTGCTTTCTTGCTGTGCGGTTGTCGGAATTGGAGGACAAACGCTTCGGTAATGTTTGTCGAAAATCTGTACTCTCTGATACCGAAAGCCCAGCCCAGTTGGGCAGTGTTGAAGAAAGAAAATAAAAATAATAACATGCCTGCAAGTCCACCAACCGAGTTGATCAACTAATTCAGGATGCTTGTTTGGGTGCAGTGAAAAAGTGCAGCCATCCTGCCATCGTCGTATCTGCCGGTATGGTTGGAATAGGCTAAAGTTGGAAGTCATGGTGCACAAAACGACCCGTTCGACCATCTAAGAAGAGGAGGCTACGTGATCTTGAAGCGCGTGGAAATCGAAATGCCTAAAAAGAAACGATTGAGCCAACAAAAGAATGGACGAACGAACGTGCGAAAGCGAGGATCGAAGAAAACAATCATGGCCGCCAATCCCTTCGACGAGAGTGGCAGCACGACGAAGATGATGGTTTGTAGTGCCTTTCGAATCGAATCGCCGTCTCCGGCTACGGTGCTCCAGCTCGGGCAAGAAATGGGAGCTTCGGGAGGCTTTTGGAGGACTATGTGACGACTACGACGAAAACTGCTGCGAAGCGAGATGGAATGCTGGCCGCCTCAAGGCTCCAATGCGCCTATCATGCGCAGGCTTGGAAGATATCCGCTTTTGTGAAAGGCAGGCAAAGGCAGAAATATAACGAGATGAAAATACGCCATGGACGATGACGACGTCTAAGACCATGAAATGACAGTGCAAGGAAGTAGGGAGGAAGTTAGACCGGAGCAGATAGAAGAAAATGATGACCGAACGAACGTACGAACGGAGTGCAAGACACAGCCCAAAAAAGGACCGGTACTGAATGGAGAACAGAACGGGAAAAGAACTGAAAAAAAGTGCTAACCAGTTGCCGAGATCTCACGAGATACGCGAGATCGTGAAGCTTTTCTGTTTTTCTCGGAACACACAATTGCAGCCCTTTTTTGTACGCGTCCATAAGGACGGGTGGTGCGCTTGCGTCCATGATTCGATGCTAAAGTAGTAGAGAAAAGCAAACCCTGTAAATAAGCCCCCGGGTGGAGCCCACAGCACCCCCCCCCCCCACCCCTCCCCCCATCCTCTCTCAACATTAAACAGAGTCTGCAACGTTTGAGGGAGGGAGAGAGATTGTAAAAAAGGATCAAATGTAGGTGGCAAGAATCACCTAAAAGAGTGTGTTTTGATCAACACATTATACGAAGAAAAACACATTTTACTACACATGATCAACTGTGTAACGACGCTAGTGTCGAGTCAGCAAAAATATGCATTGAAATGTGAACATTGGAAGAACATGCAATCATCATACTTTCCAGCCATGGTGATGGAAAACTCATAAATTTTGGTGTTTTGTGGTTAATCAACACCTTTCAAATAGAATTTACAGATATAATAAGCAGTATTGAATCTAAACCAGAAACATAAGTGGGTTAGAAAGTTATACGAACTCGAACGACCACTCAACTGCACATACAGCACGCATAAGGACAAAAACATCCTACGGCCAACTATTCACCACGAAAGGCAAAACGAATTGATGAAGGACGTGTTACTTTCTAAATATTGTTTGTGCAAATAAGCGACACCATCCATCCTTTGAGGGCAGTCTACGATACGAGAAAAAAAACAACAACCGAGAACCGAACGCTGCCGTATAACGATACGATACGAGACAAAACGAGAAGCATGCCAACCCAGACATGCAGTGTACGCATGTATGCTAGAATATGTGTACAAAACTACGCAGGCAGCAAATGACGAGCGAGCGAGCGAGCTGCGCAGTGGATGCGCCTGTGCGTTGAGCGTTCGCATTTCACACATCATACTGTTTGTTTATTGTTATATTTTTGTGTGAGTTAATATTTGATTTCCAGCTGCCTTTCGATTGCCGATCTGGCTTCTGGTAGTGGCTGGTGTTTTTACTACTGGAACTGTTGTATTTGTCACACCCATTCAGCAGCATTTAGCTCGGAGGCAGCACCAAGGATTTGAAGCTGTTGTGTAGGGGTTTGCTGGGATTTATAAAGACGGGAGGACTCGTACCAATCGCACGTTTTCCATCGCTTTTGTTTTGTTTGGACATACTCATAAGGGTGTTAAATTTGACAACGCATATCATCGCTGCTTTGCGCTATCCACTGCCGAGTGGTTGATAGCTTTACTCGAAATTTTGACAGCTTTCCCGTGTCTTTGGGAACAATTAGCATGAGAAAGAATATCGCATCCTTTCTTGCCACACGTTAATATGTGCCGTAGCATCGCTCGAGGTCTAGCCAAAGATGGGCAGTGTTGCGTTTGCTAGCTTCCAACCATTCTTCTAGTTTGAAAGCATTTTGGTGCCAATTCCATCACTTGTTCACACTTCAACACCCTCAACGCGTTACTGCTTCCAAACGATATTTGACTCTTTGTTTTTTTTGTTGTTGGTAGACATGGATCAAATATCACTGCGCTGGTGGACAAGCCAGAGGCGTTGTGTGTGCCTGTGTGTTTCTGTGCGTTTTGTTTCCCACATGCAATAATGTAACCACAATCGGTGGCAAACCACCATGATTGGTGGTATGACGCTGATGCCGAACGAGATGAATGGGGAATAATTCGATTGAAATTGTATCTCCCAGTGGCTGGCCTACGCCGAAAGTTCTTTCCATCCGTACGGAGTTTTGGCACGCGAAGATTGCGATCGAAACAAAATGAATGATAACAAGTCAATCACAGTCTGTCAGCTAGCGGGTGCGGGTTGATGCGTCAGGCACGATCTGTCGCTGCCGAAATAATGCAGTCATTCAAGGTGATTAACGCCGCTGTCGTAGCAAGCATCGGGACCTGCTGTAGTGTAGCTGGTGGTGGTGTTCTGTTTGAGGGAACAAATGAATCCCCCCAGAAACGAAATCACTTATTGCGCTACTCGAAGGCGAATCAATGCAGACAAACTCGAAAGACTTCAAACTTCGACGGTCGTTAAAATGAGCACGGAATTCACGGCGGAATGTTGAACGATCATTAATTTGCACCGGTACGATGTAAATGTTTTTCACCTCTTTTTTTATTGTATATTTATGTACATACTACATATCGGGGTGGCCCAGTTGTGTAGGCGACATCGGCGCCAGTCTTCAAATGGCAGGGCCGAGGTTCAAATCCCATTCCGGAACGTCCTCCAGTAGTGAGGACTGTCTTTCCTCACTACGTGGTATTTAATAAGTCAACCAATATGGCCAAGGTCGTTCCTAAAAAGATAAATACATAATTTATTACTTTTATCGATGATGTATGTCCATCGGCAGGAGCGCTAATTTTTAATATGAAATCAAGGTATACAAAAACTGTAATACTCGTTTGATGTTGAAAAAACCACGCAACAAACTATTTTTACCGTATTTAACAATAAATTGCAAGAAATCCAAAAGCTTATGTGCAACTAAATTAATCCTTCTGGACACATCAGGTTCAATATGAAGCCCTCTGGTTACGGTTTTCATCCATACCAGTAACATAGCATAATGCTCTACTGATTCAGTTCGGTATCGTATCAGCCATTGATGGTGCTGTTTTACAGGAATGTTTCTTAAGACTACCGTCTAGCGATATATTCCCCCAGTTATCGTTCTCCTCTTTTTCCATCGATTCCTGTTGATCCAGTCATGAGACGCACCCTTCTGTCATGCCCATCCGAACACGTCTTTTCTATTCATTTTTTTTCTGGAATTAAGATGAAATGCACTTCAACCCAACCGAGCCATAGTCCTTAGCACTTGGTTCAGAGCCTGCACATACCTGAAATCTCCCGGCTTGTTTCACTGCCATGTTTCGTCTGGATATGCTTGTACATAGCGGGTTTGAGGTGGAATAAATGTTAGGTTTGGTGCCCAAATTCAAGAAAATCGGAGTATGCGAGAAGAGATAAATTTAAAATTGTAATGTCTTTGTTAGGACCAAAATAGGAAGACTGTTTTGGAAGCTATTCATGCAGGAAAGCGCAGGTAGATTTTTCCCCTTCCTACCGTTTACGCTACCCGCTTGAACTTTGTGTATTATTTTCACCATCTTCGTCTGCCCAAGATCTACTTGTAAAACCGTTTTTTGTAAAAGTTTCTTTTGTAATGTTTGCGTCCTTTCTTTATTGTGCAACATATAGGTATAATCACCGTCGTAATGCTGCGATGCTTCAGTTGTGTTACATTCAATTCGTATTGACACGTCAAATTAGTTGTGCAATAATTACAAATTTTCACAGCATATCCTTCGAATAACGCGTATGACTACAGGACATGTAATGGTAATAATGGCTTATGACGTACAACAACACAAAACGTAACATCTTTATATCGGTACGTTGAGAAGCGATCACGATCAACGTTCAAATGTCTATAATAGAAACTATTTAGGTGATTAATTTTGCCATTTTTCAATCAAGAACTCAAACTGAATAATGTATAGCCAGTTGAAATTTGGATGAAGGTTCAATTCTATATGCAAGTTTTCATTCCTACTTTACCGAAAGTGGAAATAAAAAAAATGAAACAATTTTTTGTTTCCAAAAAACTGCTAATCCTGTTACTTGCTGTTACTTGCTAATCGATAGGTTAAACACAAACAACATTCAATTGCTGTGGTTGGCCCGCGATTATCAGGTTCGTCGCTGGACAATGTAATCTTTTGTTATTTCTATCCGTGGTGTCTAAATTGGCTTTAAAAGTTTGTCTTTCGCCACACAGGGTAAAGAATCAAGCAGAGTAAAGAGAAGTGGTAAGCTGAGTGATCTGAGAATCGGTCCGACGAAGGAAGCCATACACGCATACCAATCAACAATCGACTACATTCGTCAAGCTGGAAAAGCGCTAACGAAAAGCGACAGCAAGCAAGCAATATTTCACGATCCATCGAAAACACTAACCACCGGAGTAAACATTATATATATATGTGCATCAGCTGCTGGTGAAGCAAGAAGCGTGATGTTGGGGTTTTTCGTCTAGCTTTACGGATTTCGAGAGACGAGTATTGACGATTGTACACAAATAACTGCAGACGCCCGTTATGATCGTATCGGGCGTATCGTGTTTATGTTTGCTGTTTTCGTTATCATCGACCGAGGATTACCGGTTCGTACGTATAAGCACGGGGAGAGATTTAATCTGTTAGCTCTATGGTTTCCAGCAAGCTCACAGCGCAGCCGACGAGCCGACGGAATGGAGAACAATTTGTTTAATTTATGCTGAAAAACTTTTTTTTCTCATGGACCAATCAGCAAAGCACGGCACGGTACGAAGGCGAAGGCGGAAGGTAGAATGAAAAATGACTCAATTTCTAATCATAACTGCAGGTTCTGTCGGTTCAAAATAGACGGGTCGATTTAGCGACCAGCGTTCGTACCCGATCCAGGCCTGTTGGTCCATGTGTGTGTGTTGGTGAAAGTTTTTGATTTGAGTATATATTGAAATATTGTGTCCACTTCCTCAACGGCTCATTCCACGGGCGCGGACAATCCTGTTGAGAATGATCGCATAGAACCTTTTTCCCTCGGATGACGCTTATTCGATTAGGCAAATCGATGGAATCTTTTTTTTTCCCTACGTTCGTTTTTCGTTTGCTTCGTAAAGGAAAATGTAATTTATATGTAAATGTAGATGATAGGTTTGTGTTTTTATGTTTTTCGGCGATCTTTTGACTCTTTGCTTGCTCGTCGCTGGGACGGATGACGACTGTGCGAGTGTCAATTGATTCCGTCCAATGACCCGTGGCATGAGGTTTGAAGATCGAAATATTAGGTTAGTTTACGTGTTCTCTTTTTTCCGCTTCACACTTGCCTCAACCCAAAAACTTTCTTGAACAATCGTCATGTGGAACGAGTCTGCAGTTTCCTCGCAAAGCGTTGCGTGATTTGTTGTTTGATTTATGAGCGGAATATCTTGTCCATTCCAATTGGCTGTTTTTTTGTAGTGTTGCGTATATTTTATGTGGATCTTCTGCCGCATTATTGCGGGAGGGAAACGTACCTCTCAAATTTTACAGCTTTGTAAATTTATGCCTTCTAAGGGATGGAGTGTACAAAAAGGTGAATAGACAATTGTAAATTTAAAAAAAAAATCATTGCAGTGGAGTTGTTCACGAAGAAACAGTATTTTAAAACAAAATACCTTTGTATGAAGCATTGTGGATATGTGAGCTAATAAATCTGATTCTTTCGTTTATAAAACGTCGTAAAATTGGTTAAAGGTATGAAGCAATAGCATTTCTGTGTAAATTTATTGTAACAATAAATCTATATTAAAAGTTTCAAGTTTCATAAGGAATTCAGTAGGTCCGATAAGCATGGCGCCACTTATGCCCGAAAAACTCACAAAACAATCCTATTTCCTTCTACCGGACATCACTTTATGCTATAGCATTCTAGACTCAATTAGACCCTTCAGATAACGTACGATATGATGTCAGAGTAGGCAAGAAATGTTAGAACCAGTATTACTTTAAACGACTGTAACATAAGGTTGCTTTCTTTTGAAAGCTTTGCTTTTAGTGAGCAATACCCTCAACCAATCTATTACATTAGACTGACCAGTAGTTGGGTCATCTCACCCGATATGTGTGTGTCTCTAGCGGGCCGGTACGACGGCGTTGATGATCATCTTCAGTCCGGTTTGTCGATTACTTTTAGATTGTAAGTTGATACATGTTTTTCTTTGCCCTAATTGGAACGTGTCAAGTGCCTGCCTCAGAGATGCCAAAGGTTTTGCCTAACGACTTTATTTTAAATCCCAGCGACGGGGCCGCCTCGCCTATCACCAATCGCGGTGAATCGGAAGATGTTGAGTAATTTTTTAGTGAATCATGCGTCGACCCTTTTTTTTGGGTGTGAGACCAGGTAAAAACCTCCATCGTTTGCTTCTTTCCGGTCACATTCCGGATAAAGCGATAGACAGTTGTTTGGTTGGTTTTTTTGTTGTTGTCTTGGATAGCTTCGAACCTTCCGTTTTGGGGTTGCTAATCATATAAAATAAATTTAACGAATTGGTAGCTTAGGTGCGTGTTAGCTTCTCCTCGCCTATTCTGCGATGTGGTAAGAAAGTGGGAAGATCTTTCCTGAATTTCCTTCGACAAAACCGGTCACTAGCGGCAAAGCTAAATCAAATATTAACTGCTCGTAGATAAAACCGTCCACGACACAGCGCTAAGCTCGAATGGAGAGATGATTATTATTTCTGCCGTAGCCTGTAGCTCGGCGTGTTAGTCAATCTATTCTCAGGACGTTGGATTGGATTCTCAGATCGCATGTGTGCGTATACGTTATCTTCTTAGCATTGGTTATAATAAAGTTTTCGGCGTCGTGCCATGAATTGCCAGGCTTTGGCTCGAGACCGGACCATACAAAAATCCATGGTAAAAAAAAACTGTATGTTAATCAGCATTTCTTTGACACCACACGCGGTAACACATACAAATTGCTTAATTAAAATGTTGAACACGAGCCTACGTTTTCCCACTCTACTCGACCTGCCTTGTGCTGTACTACAAGCAAAACCATTTTTGGGAGTTGTATTGAAAACGTGTTTAAGGAATAAGCTGAACGATAGCATAACACCTTAAATTTTACCTACATTCAAAGCAAACAGTTTTATTGGACAACCTTGCTGTAATAAAACAGCGCGTGTCTTAACCACAGCGTAAAGACCTAAGCTGTAGGAAGAATGGTTTTGTGTGAATGAATTGATCCTTGAACTATTTTCATGTACAATAACAACAGTGATGCGTCGTTGGAATATTGGTACCGGTATGGGTCTTTTACAGAGTATGGGTGACATAGTAACGAATCCTACTCCAATTCTATCTTATCCTTGTTTTTTTGGGATCTAAGATTCCGCTAAGGGTGAATATCAAGTCAGGGTCACTGGGAAGCATTCTGGGTTTGATTCTCTATTTAAACATGGTATTCCTTTCGGCAAGAAATTAATCAAACAATGGTCAAGTGTTCAGTAAAATCGTCGAGACTCCAATGCATAATCTTAGGCCTAATCTTCAATCTTCAAATTTGAAATTCGAATAATTAAGACATTATTCGTTTACCGTTTGACAAAGTTCCTGATGATGATGTCCATACTCCATTAAGACATCATCCCTGCATGCTCGTCCCGATAATTGTCCAGTGTGTTGCTAAACAAAGTGCCCAAGCCAATCTTATTATTTGAACTGCCAGGTTCAGTTCGTTGCACGAAACCATCCGTCGCTGTCGCGATCTTTAGTTTCGCGAGTTGCTTGTTGAGGTCATGTTTTCATCCTTATCTACCCACCGATGTTTTGGTAGGGTCAATCGTGATGGAAGATTGCTATCTCAAGATCCCAATTTCTCGATACCTCCTTCCGGACCAATTCAACGGTTGGTAGGAGAGGGTAGGTTCACATGAGCTCCCACAAAGAGCTATCTCATGCCAAACCAGTTTTGATTAAAATGTCCCGGACAAGTTGAGAGTATTTTTATGATAATGTGAAAACGGGTAGGTAATATTGGTGGAGCGGACACGAGTACACGAGGTTCCTGTTAAGCGACCCAGTGCAACCGAACGCATGTCAAACTGATGACATTTGTTCCGGTAGGATTCGTTGTCCCCAAAACTTATTCGTGGCAGAGCAAGTTAGCACACGTCTTGTAACTACTTCGCGTTCCTGATTCTCCGGTTTGAGGTTGATCATTCGAGCGTTCTTCACTTTCGTCTTTGCACCGATCTAGCGGCGATGATTAATGTTTCGGCCTGGAACGTACGGACAGCATCGTCCAAACTGCTGCACGGCTGGTACAGAAAGTGGGCTTACATCTTTGCCGCTGGCCAAGAATATGCCGCGATCGAGGCGAAGAGCGCACGGAACGTCGTTTCCCGACAGCGGGTCGACACGGGCCGGTGCCTGTTATTTCTGCGTGTTAGCGCAGCACAAATGGAGCGGCAAAAGTAAAAAAGACCAGCACAACTTAACGCTTCCCGTGTACCTGGCTGATGAGCGTGTTTTCTTAGGTGATTCTTGCCGAATACTTCCGAAATTAGCCTCTAGCGTTGGGATGTATGCGCGCACGTTAGTGGCGGTAAGCTTAAATTGGCAAGCAAATCATCTACCAATTTCATTTGACCTTCCACACCATAGAGAACGTTCAGAGGCATCGATTGGAAAGGACAGGTCATGGAGGAAAACGATGATAGGTCAATTTCTTTGAATCCGCGGTATCTTCTAGTTCCAATGCGAAGGGCGGCGAAGTTGTACACTCTTGGCCGGTGTTTTTTGTTGTTTTTTTTTTTTCGGATCGTCGAACCTGGCCTGGGTTGCTATATCATCATTAGGTCTTGTTCTGATCCGTAGCTGATGACTCAATCAAATCGAAACATAATTAGACGTTTTTGAGGTGGCAAAGTATGGTACGCGACGATTGTAAGGCGATCGTAGGAAGGTGCGATAAAAAGAACATTTTGAAATTGTTTACAAATAGCATGCGAAACTGTATTAAGAAATTCTGGTAAGCTTTGATTGATACAGGGAGGGTTAAATTAATTGAATGACACATAACTGTGTATGCTGAATTTTAGTTTTTACTTCTTACACCGAATACTACAATATAATGATCATAATATTTGATACGAAAAATACTTAATTATTGGATCTGAAGGCGTTATTCAACGGTGTTGCTAGTTTAAGCATGCATGCAAGCAAACTACGAATTAATTGTAGCTTAGATTTCAAGACAAGATCGGTCAATCGCTGTGGGGAAAAGCGAATTACGGCATCGTGGCACCTCCCTGGCTATACCATGACGGCACGTCCCGCAATTGCAAGGAAGGAGTGAATGATCAATAAATTATTAATTTGACATCTGTTATTCCAGCAATTCAAAGTGATCGATCAAGTTTATCGGCCTCAGCCCGTCAAAGCCACCAACGATCCCCCACACCCAACCACTGTTCCACTGGCGTTCTCCATTTCTCGACCCTTATGAGGAGTGTTTGCCCGGGATTAAGAGCTTTTCCATCCAATCAATCTTCCCTCGGTTTAACCCAGCAAAACACATCAACCATCGACGATTGCGCTGTGATACTGTGCCGCGGCTACAGGGACGACGATCTACAAGATTGTTAAAAACGTTGTTTTCCTTCGTACTCTTTCCGACGGCATCCTCCCGTCCTTCGGCATGGAGAGTTGATTGGTATGTGAGTACGCGCGCACACGCCTTATTCAACATTCGCTTAGCATCTTGTGCGATTCCTTCAGGTTACTTTTGATTAGGTTGCTACAGCCGGCCTACCCGCCCGATTAGCCACGGTCGTAGATCATTGTGTGGCTCGGAAAGCGAGCAGAACCTGCATCTCAACGATCCCGTCATCATACGGCCAAGATAGAAATCGGTGCGCCGATATCTTCTGGCTGGCTGAATCTATTCAAATGATGTTAAAGAAAATTCTCAAAGCGCGGAAGTTGTCCTGAACGTGGGAGAAAAAGAATATAATCAACTCAACACACACACACACACGCCTTAAGTTGACTGTGTCGTATACGAAGGAGAGATGTTGGAGCAGTTTCTTTGGGTTGGTTTGGCAAAATTTCCTATGTTCCCTTTATATTTTTGGGTGAATATGGACCAAAGGCAGTTTCATTAGCATGAGTGCATAATCCAAAACTTTGGTTTTAAGTAGGTGCAACGTAGAGCAAGACTCAAACCACACCCAGGAAGTCTTGATCTGTCATTTCTGTTCTAAGCTTTGTCCGCTAAACCTATATAATCTTATTATTATATAATATGCTTAAAAAATATCGTACATAATCAGTCCTCACGACGGGGGAACGGCCCAGGTGGGATTTGTGTCCCGGTCCTGGCGTGTGAAGACCGGCGCCGCTATCGTCTCTTCCACCTTACCCCCTCGACGAGCGACGATCATCAAGTTATGTTAATTATTAGGACGAGTACGACATTAATTTGCACAACAGCGGTGATCACACAGTCCGCAGTCATTTTACGGAGGCAGTTTATGATCATTTTACTACAAATTCAGAACAAACAGATGAAGAAAACAAAGTGTATGAATATGAAGGTGCTGTTATCTTTAAAAATATAAAAAAAAAACCGTGAAGTACAGAGAAAAATGAACCCAGTCAAGCACCCGATCAGGAAAAAAAAACATCGAAACAGAACTAAGCGAAATGAATTGTGTGAAATCAAGAATCGAAGAAACCCCCGGGGCAGGAACGGTAAACAAGGTTTCGGCTGGAACTATAGGACCATTTCAACAACAGCGTCGTGAAAGTTCGTACTCAAGAGCAGGGCAGGATGGCAATTAATGACCGAAGATATGAGAAAGGGGAAATGAAAGAGAACGATATCTCAATTCTCAACAACTTATTTAAATTGATTAACTCGTATATGTAAATTAAATCTATTCCTGAGTGTATTTATTATTTTGGGCTTATTTCTTTGATTTTTACTTTTCTTCACGTACCTTACTCCGGATAAATATCCGAGTTTCTTCATTGTTTCGTAGTTTACGTCACATATTTTATATTTTCATTGAAATCTTGATTTCGTCTGAACTCTTATGCGAGTTCTTTGATCGTAGTCTCTTCGATATTATGTTCCAGAACAGGTTTATAATTTTTCTGAGTACAAAGTACATTAAGCGACGTTGAATCGCAATAAATACTTTTAAGAATTACATTTTAATAGTCTATTATTTTAAGGGAGATATTGGAGCTATCCTTTTGCTGTTATCTTTTTTGACATTAAGCGTGTCAACCTTTTCCTGGTAAAAAATATTCACGTACTCCTTGTAGACCAGTGACCATATTTTGACAATGTTTCCTTTTCAACTTTGTTCATATCCTGCTCTGGTCAACTCATTCGCTAGAAAGTTGGGTAATAAGTTTTGATGAGAGTTTCAATTTTGCGATACCGATCAGCTTCTGCTGTATTTAAAAGTAACTTTCAATCGATTGTTGATTTTCCTCCATACTAAGTTGCTACCACTAATCATCCATTCTCTTTTGCTAAATATTCGATGATGTGCTCTGTGGCCTGCATGCTAATTAACGAGTATTGAGTGAAAATGAGAATCTATGCCGTATTTCATTTTTTAAACCCAATAAAAATGATGATGAAAATGATGTATGACAACAACCACAATGTGGTTGATAAAATAACGTGTGATTTTCCAGCTCTAAGATTTTATTTTTTGACAGTTACGCTTACCCTTATTACACCGAACAACCGATCAACGATGAAATCTCTCATTTGGTCGTGATTGTTATTGTTTGATATTTTCAAAACGAAAACAATCCATCAATGGGCGATATACAATGACAGTAGAATGGCAAAGGGCGCATGGACCCCTTCCGGAAGGATGGATGCGTTCCAGCCGTCCGTCCGGGTGCTTGGCCCGGCCCGGAAACCGAATACAGAACACAAAGCAGAACTTCTAATTGGGCGGAAAAAGTAATAGGACGGCGCCGTAAACTGTGGTTGGAGTCGTTTTCGTTAGTTGCTTGAAGGAGTTATTTTTGATTTCCGATCCATTTGACAGTGTATCTCCGCATGAGATCCGAACCCCTAATGTAAGAGGAGTTGCCTGTGACACGCCATGGGAACGGTTGGACGTTATCCATCGAAACGACAGGAGCAGTTCCGTTGATCGCAAGTGTTCGATTAACTCGTAGTCAGACCATCTTAAAGAAAAGGTCGATAACACCGGAAACGTACTTTTATCAGGCTGCACATTAAAGCAGGGTTCAAACGGGGATGTATTAATGATGTAACGTTGAGGCCAATGTTAAGATGAAAATGGAAATGTGAAGATCTTTTGATATTTTGATTTGATACGAACTGTAACAGGGTAATATTGATAATATTTTTTTAATTTATTTTAAGTATGACGTCTTTCACCGTACTGTCAACACCGCACGTGATGACTATGTGTAATGTTGATCATATAAGTTGATCAAACACAGCGAATAATATTTTCCGCTTCCGTACTGGTGAAGTATTAGAGTGAGTTATTTGTTTTTAATGCAACAACTTTTGGAAGTTTTTCGTTACAGTTGAAAGTATTGCTATCAGTGCTTTTTTATAGCACAAATAATTGTACTAAATAAACTTAATTTAAAGTTTTTATTACTGATGTTTTTAAAGCTCAACTGTTTTACAAAAAAAACCCAACAAATGTATAAATAATAAATGTACATATCATGATGCTTTAGATTGATAGTTTGCAGAAGCTCACCATCAATCTATCCAGCAACATAATACACTATACCGTGTTAATAACTTTCTATCAGCAACGCTAGGCGGAGTGAGGATTTGTTGAAGTCTTTATGCATTCGCGTCTTTTCATTACCCTTGCAACTAGCAAATAGTGTCTGTGCGTCCGTAGTATCGTGAGAAGTGCAGCGCTGGTCCCGGGACAAGGCACGACTAAATGAAACTGATCATATAAATCGCAATAATCATAAATCAGATAATTTCTGTTTTGGCCACATTACCACGACACTCCAGTCAACTTGCAACGGCTTGCACCAGGTCGATTGAACTGAGCCGTGTCTGATGCAGATCTTGTCGCGAATGGGAGCGATCTTTTGGCGTTTTTTTTTGTCTTCTCCTCCTTTTCGTCATGCAGTGGAAGGAAGTTGCGGGCACGTTTGCAATAAATTGAACTTCTACTGGCGTTTAGGCAAGCGAAGGCAGGGTGAGTGAACATCGACGGTCGGAGGGACAAACGTGCATCAGCGAGTGTATCGGCGCAGATTGGAAAGACCGGTCTGCCGAAAGCATCGTATATGATCTGGCACGGAAGTGAGTCGTAGAATCCACTAACCGGCTTTTACTGTTGTCTCCCGTCTTGTTGTAATACACACTAGATGGGCGAGGGTGCGCGTGAAAGAAAGGCAGAATGAATTGATGTGCTCTTTATTTGCTTTCATTATTTGCATCAATTCGTGCAGCGCTCGTTGCACGGCAATACGCGCTGTAACATCAACATTACAATCAGTACTCGGGTGCGGCGGAAAGTTGATCGTTTCACCTTCCTTCCTCATGCCATATCAAACCGAAGCTCATATCACGGTGTATGAATACGCGTCGAAACTTTAGATGGAATACCCCCAGTTGAATGCGTCGCTGGTTTATAAGATCCGCCACTTGTGATAATACTACACAAGCGCGGTCATCGTCACCACGTGCCAGCGAACCTGACCACAGGCAATCTATCCAGCTGAATGTTGTTGCTGTTCGCAGCACGGTTTAAAGAAAAGGCATGGCAGATTTGCCATGACACTGTACAGCCAAGGAAATGTAGCATTGCTTAAAACGCTCATGCTCGAGCTCGCACGAATGAGATGGTGCGTCGCGAATTAAGAGCGCACCTAATGCGATTGTAATTAATCGATTATTGGGCCACAGACCGCCAGTAGGTAACATGAACGTGGCCGATAGTGGATCATGTTCTCTAGCGTGTAGTGTGTGGTCAAAGCGGCAACGGCGAGTGAATAATGTGCTCGATTCCGTTCAGGAGGTCTAACTTTCACGGCCGTCACAGCAATACGTAGGGCTAGCGAAGAAGGAAAAAAATGTTACGAGAGGTTGATTAAAATGTTACACACTTTCCGGGACACTAGAGGCCTCGCTGCCTTCCTTTAGGTTCGGTTTGGGACCATTGCTGAATGCTTACAAAATCAGCGTCTTTGTAGCGCACTTATTGGGGGTATTTTTTATTTATCGCTCTCGGGCAAAATGATCTTGCCAACCTGCGTTAGCCACGTAGAGAAAACAAACGAGCAAATTGCTATACGACAAGTGAAATTCAATCCTTCCCTCATGATGAATCTTTGAAACTCTATCGCAATCCAGGTAAGGAGCATAAATAATGGGCTCTGCGAGTCAGACCATGTTTCACACCTTCGCCAGCCCGAGCGGTCAGCAAATCGTCTGCGGCGGTGGTTAACCGCGAAACAGGCTGCCCAACCCCCTGTAGAAAGAGAGACCCTGCTAGCGCCAAATAAAGACACTCATTTCAACACCTCGTTTGAACCACTTCATCGTAAATGGGGTGTGTCGATGGTGGTAACGATAGCTGCCCACCACCCTGCATCTCCTAGCGACACACGACACGGCTAAACACCAATGACGGTGTCGAACCGTAACCACTATTGTTTCCTTACACTCCACTCCAAACGGCGGATGTCAAACGGGGAGTCGATCGACGGTGAGAAAGGTCGGGTCCTTTCGGTGTAAATAGACGACGATAATCGTGGCTAGGCAACGCAGTACTCTCGCTAAGCCACAGTGCTGGTGAATGGAATAGGCAGCACAACGTACAAGTTAAAACAAACACACATCCGCCCCATGTTCATCCATGATCGATCGATTGAAAAAAGAACAGATTATTGTGTCTTTGCTTTTGCCTGCGCATAATAAACTAATACGCTGGTGGTACGAATAGCTAATACATAATTAATTAACTGTGCTGAACTCGCACGCGCCTTAATCTATCTGCACTCCGAGCCTAGAGGACTATACGATTGATTGCACTGCGCATGCTGAAAGCATTCAAATGAAAACGGCAGTGTTAAACGATTTCAACACAAACATGTAAGCATAGGGATCATATTCGTTTCCTAGTGTGGCATCAAATGTATTCATGTTTTTATTAATTCATTCATTGATTCATTCCTCCGGTAGTTATTTGAGGCTTTGGTTTGCAAAAATTGCTAGCGTTTTACAGTATGTACGTACCACGGAGAGTAAGAAAAGAAGTGAGCAATTTGTTTTGCATGCGGAAGGGATGGACACAGCATTGAGGAAGGTTCATGGAAGTATGTTTTACAAATTGACTCTTTTTCCACACGATGTGGTTTCGTTCGCGGCTTCGACCACATTGGTGGACTTAGGTATCAGAGGGGGGTCGGATTGGGGGAAAGCGAATGATCTTGAATGAAGAATCAAATTACCCACCGCTTTGCATCTCATCGTCAAAACTCAGCTCACATAACAACGATCGTCAGTAATTTTCCTGATCGGTAGGGTCGTTACTCGGTCAGCACCAGTTTTGATAGAATCAGTAGATGGGAGACGGTGTTTGCTTATTAGTTAATTTGTTTCCTTTGCTTGTACTCACAATTTACTTATCATCATTGTGCCATGTGTATTGCTGAAGCTTTCGCACCATTGTGCAGCATAATGCCGGGCATCGATTGACACTCGCTCTCGGTGCGCAAGAATATTTAAAAGAACCACAAGATCAAGATCGCGCTGGGCTTATTTTCCGTTGGTGTATCTTTTGTGGCCGTTTGTGGTTGCTGGCTTGCTAATTCAAGAAAGTAAACAGTACACCCCGTGTGCCAGACACCCGCGTCCAGAGCCCGGGGAACGATTCATACTACCAAGGCATTAGGTCATTTGCATTCCGGGAAACGTCAGAACACTTTTCACCTAGCGTAAACTCCAGCAATCAGCGGTGAAAAGGCAAACACAATGCCAACAATTTCTCGCATCTTAGAAAGACACTCGATCGCTGTCGACGATGTTGTCGCCGGGCGCGGATGTTGCTGCGCTGCAAATGCTCTTTTATTTTCTTTACCACACATCATCGCCCTGTTCAATTGCGGTGGCCAGCCAGAATGTGCGAGCAGCTTGTGCATATATCTACACAAACATACACACAAACACAAATACACCATATGACCAGTGCAGCAAAGCAAGACACAACAGCGACAAGCAAACGCACTCTCCAGACAATTTATTATGCGCGTCGTACGGAATGCGCGCTCGGGCATGGTTTCGATACTGAGCTGGTTGGCTGAAATTGTCCCCGAAGGTTTTTCTGCGCCCTTTTAGCGCACGAATCCTGCAGATTGTAAACGTCGCCCGATCGACCACCATCGCATCCCCCCACACACACACAGAGTAAGTCCGGGTCCAATGCCGTTTGGAGGTGTAATTTATGTTCTGTTGGTAGTTCAACGCAGTCTTGGCAAAAGTGACATATTCAGCAGGAACAACCACAACCATGTTTTTTTTTTCGACTGCACAAATGGCCTTGTGTGCCCTTCGATTAGAGCAAGCAGCTTGTGAAAACAAGATCACGTAGCGCAAGCGTTATATACACACGGCACACCAAATAAAATGTCCATTGCTTGGCGATCGTTTGTTGGACTAATTATTGTTCTTGTGTTTGCGCATCCACCATATTTCGTCGTGTGTACATTGTGGTCTGTTATTTGGACATCTTCCGGAATAAATCATCTCCCTAGTTCTTCGCAGGCAAGGTCGATTACACTCGTAACGGTAATTTGTTAGTTTGCTGTGTCAGTCCCTTTCAAGCTTATGAAAGTTAAAGAGCTTCCGTTCAGCCTTCTTTCAGAGGCTGTTTTACTAGATGCTACCATAGCCAAGAAAAATGCGCGGCTCCCAATTTGCAAAGGGTTGGTAATTAATTATTTTCAACAAACCTCGCTACAACTACTGTCACACTATATTCAAACCGACAGAAAAATAATCATAGCACTTACGCAAAAACTGAAACATGAAGATCAAACTAAATATTGCTTTTAAAAGAACATCGATTTAGCCTTCATCATTGTTGATGGGTTAAATTAATTCATTTTCCTTAAAAACAAAAATTTGTACATTGAAATCCATTTTTATTTATTTTATTTTTTAATTCATCATTAAGGCACGTCGCCGTATTATCAACCGCCGTGTGATGATTAAAACAATGAACATTATTAATAAGGCATTTCCTCCTTATTCTTTACTTGATCCCGGATTATTAGCTCGGTTATTCTTAGGTGTGTTTTTAAAAAAGCAAAATAAAAATTATAAAAGGAAACCCTCCAAGAGAAGATCCAGAACGTATCTTCTCTGCATTATGCACGGTGCTGACGGGCGATCGCGTGTTTCAATTGGTCTTGTGATCGGACACGATCACGCTCAGGCGCTTCTTCGCAGGTCACATTCGCTTGATAGCTATTGCGTTGAAAACACCGGGAACAGCAGGATCGTCGCACACGAACGCAGAGAGCATTAAGTGATCGTTCAGCGTATGATGAAGTGATCGATTCGCTCAGGTGAGATTCGTATTGCCCATTCGAATTGATCTCGTTCGATTCGCATCAGTTGCTCTCACCGGCGTGTGTTCGATTTGAGAGAGGTGTGACTGTAAAAACTGTAGTTTTATGTGGTGGGATTTCTAAGATATACATAAATCGTTCAGTGGTGGGAGGTGTCTGCTGTAACGCTCGGCATTGTGGCTAAGCGTATCTATGAACTCACGGAATACAGTGATGCATCGTTTGGGGTGGGCGTGACCACAGGATTCTGTGCGACCTTGTGGCGACTATATCATAAAAGTAATTTTACCACTTTTTACTGGTCTCCAACTGCTTTAAATTCGGATTGGTTCAAATCAGTACAGAATTTTTTGAAAATGTGTAGGACAGTAAACTAATGACCGTATGTTATTGATTGAATTGACAATAATTGGTTTGCTTATATTTGTTTGGTTTATTTAAGTCGTATCTTATCTCTTTGTTATTTTATCATTAAATGTATTTCGATGCGTTTATAATATTCGTTATGCGGAATAATCTTCTTGAAGGTAAAATAATATTTGTCACTTCTTCAATACACCACCATAACTAATGCATCCGGACCTCACTGTAGTATTCCGGTTGCTATTTAAATCAGTGGCTTAGAATTATGAGATCCAATTTGTGTGGTGGCAAGTGAATCGTTCGAGCACGGATGGTGCTGGTAGATTGAAGCTTACCGAGTGTGAACAAAAGAAAGATCATATTGCACTCCAAAGTATGGTTTAAATATGATGGTACTTTCGCTGTTAGTTATTGCAGACCACCATTATGATGGTTTGGATTAACACGAAGAAACACAGCACGCTGAGCGTTGCCGGTCTTTTGTCGTGGATCGTGAATGATGGCAAGACTGTGCGAAATTTGAGAGCTTCCTCTCTAGCCTATTCCAGTACGATGCAGCGTCATCGGTATGCGAATGGTCGTGAGGTTTCCTTTTACACAACTTTCAAGCCATGTTTGCGTTTCCGTTCTCCCAGTAGACATTCAACAATGCCAGTTTGCTCTGAAGAGTTCCAAACGTTCGCTAGTGCGTAGAAGCAAAGAGGGTTGTTGTTCTAAAACTGTAATACTTTCATCGAGGTGATATGTGCTTAACGCATATTCGGTCGAACAGCCGAACACCGCTCGCCGGATACTCGCCACTCAATAACTTCCGAGTCGCAAAGTAATATTTGGTCTACCTCCCGCGTTAGACCGATTCGTTGGTGGCACATATTGTGAAAAATGTCTTCTACTCATTTCATACTTCCTTTTTGTGAGAATGAAGATTTCCGTGTCATTTGTTAAGAGGATCATTTGAAAACTATTTCATGCATGCTTCCACACGATGTAATATCGCTTGCTGTTTTTTTTCCATGGTGGGTTATTTCCTAGTGATCCTGCAAAGAAATCGCTGATGGATACATTAGGCGATTGGTAGTTGCCACCATAGGTCTGGAAGATTCATTCAGCAGCTTAGTTTGTTGCTTTGTTCTACTGCATTGTGAGTGCTAAGTGATACAACTTACATTAAATTAGTGTATAAATAGGTAAGATAAGCCAGAAAACTTAGTCTCTTTCCTTGCCTAAAAAATCATTATCCAGCTATTATCTATCATTAACATCTAGCAGCTCCTTCAATGCCGCTCTACTTTCGCCTTTGATATACCAATATGGATGAAAATATGTCAACGTCCATATCGTCATCGTTCACTCTTGATGTCTTCATCCATCTTCGTTAATGTTGGCAATATGTCGTAGGTCGTGGTTCACTTTCTCGTGTTTGATCGATATCTTTTCAATTGATTAAAAATGACGGTCCAATGGTTGAACGACTCGAGCAGTCCACTCGCATTGCTTGCTTTTAATTTAAATATTCTGAACTTCAACTCTAGCCAACGTTGTGCGTTAGCAATCATCAGACACAGAAACAATGCTTCACGGTATCGGGCATGATCTTGCCGAACAAGTACAACGTGAACGACTGGGCTGTGGGCTTGGGAGGAAAGATGAATTATTAAAATGTTCGAAAATACACCAGCGATCATTATCGTCACATCTTTCCCGGTAACATTTCTAGCCATTAATGTTACCGTACCGAACACAACCAACCTACACGACTGCGAAAGCAACTGCCGCTCAGTTTCAATTTATCCTATAAGTTGTTGCAAGCCTTCGCGCTCTACACATATTGTAACGCAACGATTCCTCTGCTGGAGCATGTTAGAGATTGTTCCGAGATTGTACCGCAAAGGATTGTATGCTCGTATGCAAATGCGATGTAATATACACTGGCAGTAGGATAAAAAAAAACACAAATATGTTTGTTAGCCGGTGCAAAATACGAACCAGTACAACGATGTAATATATTTTTATGATACAAGATTTTCGCTCATATCTTACCTCGCTCTCTATCTCACTATTCTGCATTCGTTCGTCTCTTTACAGCTTGCCAAGCAATGCAAATTTTGCAGAACTACAGATTTTGAGTGCTCGTCGGGCGGCCGTTGCAGCAGCCGTCGCTAGCGCTGAAGTTGCACATGTCAGCGGGACAGTATTACCTCCACATCCACCCGCTCCAGCAACTGTCGTTCCTTTAACAATTTCTCCTCCGGCCACATCTGGTGCTTCATTGAAGGGAGACGGTGACAGATCCTGCAGTAACGGTACGACACCGATCGGTAACGGAACTTCACCGACGGCCGGTGGTACCGGTGCAACCAGTCCAGGACTCCCTACGCCAAACGGAACCACCGGAACAGCTGCCGGACAAACCAACATCCCCGTACCGGTGCCGCATCCTAGTGATTTCCATCCTGCCTACAGAATACCGGGATATATGGAGCACCTCTACTCATTACAACACGCTTCGGCGTCTCTCCACGGTGAGCATCATCCTCATTATCGTAAATATAGTTGTATCATTAGAACCCTACCACGCTAACCAGGTGTCAACGTTCGTTTCGACGGATTGGCTATGGTTTGGCTCGTCGATGACGGACGATTGCCCAACGACACAACTGTAACCGATCATCTATGGCCGTTGGTATTGGCCGGAAGTGTTCATTGAAAAAACATTTCAAACAGCCAACAATCACATCAGAATGTCCGAATGTGATTAGAGACGTTCGGTGCACATAAATGGTTCCATTAGCTGTTAAAAATATACCTGTGTCCAAGCGTTCGGTGGCTTTCTGAGCTCCGTTCGTTTCGTTGCTTCTGCCACCAAGGCCGTATTGGTCGATGTGGCGGCGCTTGAATACAACATCCGGGCTGCATGCGCACTATGTCTTTCACAGTACGACGTACGAACAGCGGGTTGTGAACGAGGTTGGTATTTCAACCACCAAATGACTAATGTCCCCGCATCTTCGGTATACCCCAACGATGCCCTTTTCTCGTTGCTTGTCGTACAGTTCCACCGGGCTTATCCCCTCACTCGGAAGTAGCACATTCAACGACAGTGATTGGTCCAGAAGCCAGGGGAGGAGGAATGAGTAAAAATATTGTTTCAAAAAACTCATAAAACTCCCTGTACTTCTTTACTACGCTGTGCCCGGTGACGTACAGAGCGTACATTCTTCATACATTCTGGCCATCCGTGCGACCATCGTCGTAGACTACATTTTTCATACCCCAGGATCGTCGACAAGCAAACATTTGAATGAAATAAAAACAACAATAAAATGCAGACAAATTACTACCAGCCCCTACTCCTACGCACGCAGGCAGCTCAGCAGGCCTTCAGAGAAAGGAAATAGGCCTGCGGCTACTGTTGACGATACACCCGAGTACTACTAAGCGGGAAAACTAGAAACGTCTCCGAACCGTACTGTGGGTAAAGAAGCAAGTGTAAGGGAAAGACAAGACATGGGGGGCACTAGAAGGGTTACCTATTTATAAGTTCGATCACGTCTATGCTCCGAGATGGAGAATGGACTCCGTCACACTCTGTGCAATGTTGAATTTGCCGCTTACTAATGCTTTCTTCCTAACTATTGCACCATTACGTACAACATTCCCCGCACGTCAGTTATACCCATAACGCATTCACAATAAAACAATAACTGAGATACTATAGCTATTACATTTTCTAGATATTTACAGAAAATGAGAGTCAATGAAGAGAGCAAGATTGTTAGAAAACTTCACATTCATTTATCTAGTATCTAGCATCATCTATCTAGAAGCCCAATTTAAGGAACATTAACTAGTTTGTAGACGGAATGCTATTCTCGTTTGATAGATTAACCTGAGGTTATTTACTGGTGATAGTCACTGACTCATGAAGTTTTCATGCCAGCGCAAACGACATGACATCAGGAAATAGTTTCCGTGCCGACAGCCAACCGCATGATCTGCTAATGTGCACATTATTCTTTGATCCTTCCAATGCTTTGATCATTCCATTCCCGCTTTATCGAGCCGTAAATAGCAAAATTTTCGGAAGCATCGTTCCCAAACATTTTAGTCTATCTTGACTAAGAAGCTGCTGTCCGATGAAGAATACATGCTCGAGCTACACGCGATCGTTATCTTTCACGTAACGAGAATATCAAGTATGACACACGTACACTATACCACCACTGCATCCACACCAGAGCAGAGCAGAGCGGACAGGCGTAGGCTCGCTACCAACTCCCCCAGGGTATGCGATGCTATTAACATGCTCGTCGATGTTCTGCTCCTCCAGGGCCTCAGCAATTTTGTCGGTATTTAGTGAAGTTGTTGTAGGTGGACCGTGAAACTTGTCTCGCGAAATCAACTATCCCGCACCTGCTGCACATCGCACATTACGTCTTGCTACGTGTCTGCTGCGTACGATGGTATGATTATGCATTTTTGTTTTCTTGTTACTATGTTGGTTCCCTTGATATTGAATTAGATATGTACAGGTTGTCACCGCGAACGAATTTTGTCACTGCGCTACGTCCTCACGATACAGCGATCAGCGTTTTTGAAAGCGGAGTGGCGCAGATTGGATTTGCTCGTTTGCACATATTCGGCTGTATGTGCAGGCACTTAACGATTGGTTATAAAATCGTAACAATAGCACCTAAAAAGGGGCGAATTGCGCACTGATACGGCTTCAAATTTGAAGACCTTGTGTAGCGCTGGTCGTTAACGCCAGCTACTGGGGAAGGTGTTGAATCGGAAATTAGATATCAAACGACTTCTTTCCCTAATAAGTTGCACAATTACCGTCCTGCCTTGTTTGCATATGCTTATTTCTAACATTTGTTTTATTTCTTTATACTATCGTGTCGATTGCAGGTCTAGGATTGACGTCGGAGTACATCAATGCCAGGAACGCAATTGCGGATCTGCATCCAGCCAACTCTCTAGCCAGTGCGGATTTTCATTTCAGCATTGACGCAGCAAGTCGACTAAACAGTCCTCGTCCGGGGAGCATTCGAGCCAGTGTTAGCCGAAAGCGAGCCCTTTCGTCATCGCCATATTCTGACTCGTTCGATATTAGCTCTATGATACGATACTCTCCAAACTCGCTAGCCTCTCTAGTGAACGCGTCGCGCAGCAGCAGCACTAGCGGTTCCTATGGCCACTTGTCGGCCAGTGCGCTTAGTCCCGCTCTGGGTATGCACAATGCAATGCCACCACACCTGCAACATCTACTCCGTAGCAGTGGCTTTCTTCACACGCTGCCTGGTCATCATACACCAACGGCCAGTATGTTTTCGCTGTCTCACCATCCACTGCATGCAGGACATTCATTGAACAAGCCACAGGTAAGTGCAATAGTGCAATAGAATTCGCTTGTTGCGATGTGTTCTCATGTTTGGTGCTAAAACAAGATTATTTTCCGTTCCGTTATCTTGCAGCAAATAACCGACCTATCTAACAAAAGACAGGAGCAACCGTCATCCAGCTCCCAAGTGACTCGGGTCGAAGCGGACAGTGCGAGTAATGCTCAACAGAAAAAGATACGAGTCAAACGCGAAAGCACTCCACATCTTTATTCGCAGAAAACTAGTGCACAAGAAGACTGTTCGGCAATGATAACATCAAATCATCTACCAAGCCCTACATCTACACAAGGACCTACGAATGGAACGATTTCAACCACATCCGTTACTAAAAATGGAGGACTTAATTTGAGCCCAGTCCAACGAGACTTTAGTAACGGAGGGCAAGTGTCAGAACGCAGTGCCGCGCATGCCGGCGTTGCAATGGACATTAGCTGTAACGGCAATGGTATGAGCGATGGTGGTATGTATGGAGAGGATGGCGGGGGTCGTGATAGTGGCACCAGGGCGGATACAACGGACCTGAAAGATGAACCAGGCGATTTCATCGAAACCAATTGTCACTGGCGTGAATGTTCATTGGAATTTAACACACAGGACGAACTGGTGAAACACATCAACAACGATCATATACATGCGAACAAAAAATCGTTCGTATGCCGTTGGGAAGATTGTTCGCGTGATGAAAAACCGTTCAAAGCACAATACATGCTTGTGGTGCACATGCGACGTCATACGGGCGAAAAACCGCACAAGTGCACGGTGAGTAGTGATTATATCGTACAAAATCTAAACAAATTTCTAATCCATCTGTTGTCTTTCTCATTTGTGATGGTTTATTTTCAGTTTGAAGGATGTTGCAAAGCATATTCAAGACTGGAAAACCTAAAGACTCACCTTCGCTCACATACCGGCGAAAAGCCATATACCTGTGAATATCCCGGTTGCAGCAAGGCATTCAGCAATGCGTCTGATCGTGCAAAACATCAAAACCGAACGCACAGCAATGAGGTATGTAAGACTTACTCATTTGCCTTTAGCACGATGCACCTGTACCAGATTGCAATATTCAATATTTTTCTCGATTATTTGCAGAAACCGTACGTTTGCAAGGCGCCAGGTTGCACCAAAAGATACACTGATCCCAGTTCTTTGCGAAAGCACGTAAAGACGGTACATGGTGCTGAGTTTTATGCGAACAAAAAACACAAGGGCAACAATTACGGGGGCGGCGGCAGCAATGGTGGTGATGGCCCTGGAGAGGATGGCGAAGGATCTAACCATATGTTTGATAGTAGTCCGCACAGCGAGGACAAGACGACGAGCATGAGCAGTCCTAGCATCAAGTCGGAATCGGATGCGAATTCTCCCAGCCATCCACCCATCAACAGTCCCATGTCGCTATCCGCCCTTACTGCCGGACTTGGTGAGGACTATCACGATGGTAATAACATGCAAATGGGTAACATTGCTGGCATAGATGACCCCGTTTGGCCGTACGTGGATGAAGATCTGGAAGTGGCCGATCTTCCGTATGTACTGCGTGAAATGGTAGATCTGGGTGGTCCGACAGGGACCGCCACGGTATCGGCTCGTAACAATCCAAGGAATCGGTTTAAGAATCGCATCAACAACAAAGGTTCACTGCTGGGCAGTAGCCCTTTGTGCAACATTCCGGAAATGAACAGCCAACACATGCAAAATTATGGGCTAGGCGACCTTAACAAAAAGATTACTGATCTCAAGATGGAACCAGGAGTTACGCCACCTCCTCAACCAATCTCACATCCATCGCCCACAATCGGCAAAGCCGGACAGACTGATCCAATGCGTCCGTTGTTACCACCAGCCTCCACGTCCACGACGATGATGATGATGAATGCGTATCTCAACCCTGCTGCAGCACAGAACCGGCGGGATAGCAATAATAGTACAACGAGCAGCTCATACTACAGTATGCGCTCGGCCGACATAAGCCGACGGAGCAGTCAAGCATCCCAACAGAGTACAATATCAACCATGCGGCCAACCTACTACACTTCCTCTTCTCTATATGATCCAATTTCACCGGGCAGTTCACGGCGGTCCAGTTCCATGTCAACAGTTACAACGGGTGGCCAAAGTTTGCCACCCCCACCTTCTTCCCATTTGATATCTACACACCTTCAGCGATTTGGAGGAAACGGGCAAACAGTTGGTTCGATGAGCACTACGACGGGAGGGCACTCTAGTGGAAATGGAAACGGAACCCGGCACTCAATACCGAACAATATGACCAACAACGGTTTTTACGGTCAGCAGCAGAACGAACTATCCTCACAAATGGACAGACGTATGTCGGAGCCAGTTGCTAGCGGCTCTAGCGCAAGTGGTACAGGATCAATGATGGGACGCTTGAACTCTCAGTATATGAACCGCCGTATGGGCGGCACGGTAAACAATGCAACAACAACGCGTGGCAATCCATCCGCAACAATCACATCCGCACCCACATGCACAGCAACTTCTGTAGTAGAGCCAGGAACGCCAACGACCAATAGCAAACTACCAGCCCCTCCCGCAACAGGCAAATTGCATCCTAACCAGGAAGTAGTGCTGGATGAAGTAGAAGAGGGAGAAATGGTAGAAAACAAGCTGGTTATACCAGACGATATGTTGCAGTATCTCAACCAAGTTGCTGATATGGCTGGAGAGACGGGACCAAATAGCAATATGCCAGCCAACTCAATTGTTCCTACAGGCAGCGCTCTTACAAGTCCCAGAAGTAACGCTTGGAACACACCTCAACACGAGAGCGAACCAACCATGGCCAACAATAATCCAATAACCATGGGACACTCGGAGACGTCTACCAATATGATAGCAAACTTTACCCAACCGCGATCAACTACAGCCAACATCTTGATGAGCCCCCAGTCTCAGTATAGTAATGATGAATCCAGTCTTATGAACAATATCATGTCCCCGCAGGCACCGCAACATCAAATGATGTCACCGATGATGCCAGAAACTGTACCGGCGGCGCCAGTGACACCTACCTCTAACAATTACTCGGCACCGTCTGCAAATATGCCACCACAACAGATTCAATCACAAGCAGGGGTCTCACAAACTACGCCAGTCCAATGCCAAATAATGCATAATGGTGTACAGAATTTTGGCAACGAAAACCAAAACTATTCTTTGGTCAACGGAGGTAATTGCTATTCTCAACAACAACAACAGGTGCAACAACAGCAACAGCAACAGCAGCAGCAGCAGCAACAACAACAACTACAACACCAACAACAATCCTGCAATGGTCGTCCTCGCCCAATTGCTTGTTCTAACTTGATCGGATATTATCACAGAACCGATCAAAGTGCTCATCACTGTTGTCTGGCAATGATGATGCAGGGATCGCTTCACATCAACCAACCAACTAACAGCGCACCCAGCCAGCACCAAAATTGCAATGCTTCTTCGCTCCAGCCACAGTCACAAATGAATCAGTTTAAAAATCCTTTCAGTCTTAACCTCGCCAGTTTTAATACGGGTAACAATACAAATCAAAACACTGCGGTTATGGGTAGTAATCCGGATTCGAACATTGAGATACAATGTGGGGACATCAGCCAATCACAGATGTCGCCAGCGATCGCAGCAATGGCTCCATCTAGCAACAATCCTGTACTTGCCGTTGAAACCCGGCAACATGCAGCAGATATCGAAGTGGCACCACCAGTGCCATCTCAACAACCGATGGAAAGCAGTCTACAGACGCCTCCATTGCCTTCTACGCCTACCGGTTTTGGAGAAACTGTTCCCGGGCCACAACCAGTACCATTACCAATGTCCCTTACAGCAGATGCCGGCATGTCGATGGGCCAAACTGACAACGGGAATGCCATGGGTTCGGATACGTATCAACGAACGCTGGAGTACGTGCAAAACTGTCAGAATTGGAACGAATCCGCAGATATGGTCAGCAGTAGCACCCATCCATCGTCAAATCTTGTCATTAACGATATGAGTACATCGTTGAGTTCGTACTTCGAGGAGGATCGCTATCTCCAAATGATACAATAGATATTCGATTGCCATTAACGATTACAAGCAGATTTCTCACAAGGTCACATAGTTTGTAAGAACTGTTACTCGCCCTATTTCCATGCTTGTTCACTGGATAACACAACAAGACAAGCATTTCGGGAAATGTAAAGGATCGCAACTGTCAGAGGAAGATTGGGGTGAAACGCGTATGAACTGCTATCCCGTTTACTTTGAAGTGTGCATGTGAATGACTGTAGTTATTTTCACTTATTTTGAAAATAATATCCTGTTTTCGTTTTAGTACTTTTGCGTTTTTGTTTTATTACAAACTTTTTTTTTGTATGTACACAGACCATTGTAAACTAAGTACGATCGTGCTTAAGGCCAAGGTAGTGTTGTAAATGACCATTGGTAAATGATGCCATTAACGACAATGGAACAACTGCTGCCAAGGTTTTTGCATGTTGTTCAGTAATATATGTAATAAGAAATTTGCAACATAATTATTTTTTATTGTAAACGCTTACAATAGACGGATATAAGTGAGTTACGGCAAAAGTGAATGAAAATAAATGATTCGTTAAATATTGATGAAATTATATTAAAGTGTTGTTTAACGATGTTTTTGATAAACCGAATAATTTATACATTTATTATTATGTAATGTTAAAATTTTAATGGGGAATGTAGAAAAACATATATAATTGTTTTCTTGCCATTTTTTATGTAAGTCGCACGAGCAACAAGGCTTGCTTCAATGTGTTCACTCATTTTTTAGCTAACAACGAGCGAAATTCATAGTTCGATGATAACGCAAACGGAAATTCCATACAATCGTGTTAAAACCAACCCATACATGATTATAAAAGAACGTCGTAGTTGCTAGTGTCGTTGTACTCTCAGTTTCATAGTGAGATAAAGTCAGGCTGTGATATTGTTTGGCGGAGAGGCTAAATTGGACACGCAATTGAAATGAATCTTAACGTAGGAGGACTAATTTTACAGTGTTTGATCGTAATTGTTAGTGGCAACTGTAAGTATATACGGTTTCAACAATATTACAACCGATTGGGAGAAGATCGCTTACATTTGATTTGTACTAGGGATATTTCCGGACGAGGTGCAATTCGATCTAAGTGAAGTTCTGAACAAAAACTGTGGCTATTCTCCGTATACTGATCGGTCCAAACCGGAAGATGGACGCATTTTAGAAAACCCCTGGTTAGTATTGTTCCGACATCCCGAAGAGCGGGAATGGTTTTGTCAAGGAACTCTCATAACGGAACGACATGTTCTGACTACGGCAATCTGCACAGAAGCAATTGTTCCTAACGAGTAAGTGGATTGATTGTTCCCTTATTTTAAAAGTTGAAATGAACACAATTTTACTCTTCCATAGAACAATCATCGTTCTTGGCGAGTACGATCGATCATCGGATCCTGATTGCGAATCGGAAAACGTTTGCAATTCAGCATCAATAATTGAACGACTTCCCCACAACATTCTTGTTCATCCGGATTTCCTAAACAATACGTACGAAAATGACATCGCGGTGATAACGTTGAACAGGAAGATCATCTACAATAAGAGTTGCGTATCGTTCATGCTCCAAAAGCCAAAGCGCTATGCTTTGATAGCCCACTTTGTTATACATTCCTATTCATTCTCTTCCAGATGTGATGCCAATCTGTTTGCCATTGACACCAATTATCCCTTCATTGATTCATGCCCCGATCGCTTACAACACCCTGTGGACAGCCGAACACAACGTACCCAAGCAAATTCGAATGCAGTACATCGCTCAAAATAAGTGCCAAGAACGGATGCGTCATCTGCTCTTGTTGCACGAGGGACAAATCTGCGCCCAGTATGCGAAACGTGTTGATATTAAGATTACTAGCGGTTCCGGATCACCATTGCTGCTCGAGTATCACGATCGAACGTTTCAATTTGGGATTCTTTCAATCGGTCTTCCCGACGCTACTTATTTAGAGCCGTACGTGTATGTAAACATTTCCACTCACATCAAATGGATCCATGATACACTGATTGATGGATTTGGACAATAAACAAGTTAATTTATTGATAATGAATGCCATATTTTGATACAATTGCTCCCGGGGCTTCCCAACTGCGGTGTGACCTTTAGCTTTACTATCGCTATGAAAGCACATTAAGTCAGCGTTTTATACATGCCTTTTTCTAGATCTGCTTCAATAATTTCTAAAAACCAATCGTAGAACGGAGTTACTGCAGTTATCACGTATGGTTCGTGCAATTTAGCTGGATAACGTGGTCCATAAGATAGTAAGCCAATCAAAAAGATCTTGTTTCCTTCATGCACTGTGTAAATAGGAGCACCGCTTCCACCTCGTAGGTTAGGTTCCTGCTCTAGTTTGGTTGGTTTCGTGTGTCTCTCATCAAAAACTATGCAAAACATTTCATTTGCTAGCGACACGGCATTATTTGGCATAAGTTGTTGGCACTCGTGCGGTGTAATGGCCTTCATAAAGTATTGTTTCGGTGTTAACGATAGTCCCGTTTCACGTCGTCCGCACCAGGACGCTACTAAGAGGAAGGAGCTCTGGAAGTTTGGATCACGATTCAGACAAATAGGAGCGACTGTGGTGCCATCGATAGCGGCTGGAAGTCTCAACTTAACTAGCGCAACATCGTTTCTTTGTTTGAATAGGTCATATTCGGGATGTATAATAACTTGATCAACATGAATTGTTTGCACTGGCAAGGCACATATCTCTTTCCTTGAGCCATCCTTCTCACAGTCGGATACGGTTGATGTGTTGTGTTCACCTATTCGTGCATATGTGCTAAGAATTAATTTGAAACAGTTAAATATTCTTGATAAGCACTACATGATTATGACTATATATAGATATACATACAGTTGACCCAAATCTGTAAACTGAGCCACAAATACCGTTGTCAACACAAACTTTGAGTGTATCAATAGACCTTGAAACACATAACTAACAACATTTCCTCGTGTGTAGCCAAATTGTACGAGCCAGGGATGCTCGTACAAACGAGTATCGACCGGAAAGTCACTTTCATAGAAACGATTTCCACAAGCTCGATTGTCCAGAGACGTTGCTTCAGAATTGGAGAGATTGTTTTCTATCTTCTCCGAGAGCGCACAGCATCCTGCTGCGTATTCAGCAGCTATCACGAATAATACACCGACAAGTGCGCGAACCATCGTGCCAACTAGACTTACCAGCATTAAACTCAACTGGCTTGATAATGATGCATTCAATCTAAACGGTACTTTACAGTCTAGCAACTGAGAATGTAGCAACGTTGTTACAGTTAATGCTCAGAATTACGCTATGGAATATGTAATATGAAATGGAATATTTAATTCGCATATTTTAAATGCCGGTACGCCGCTAAGCCGTCGCGCTCAACTGGATTATTTAAAATTAATTCGGTTTTTGTAAAGGGTTTCCCTAATTTTTTTTTGCAGGAACCAACCAAATCCTGTTTAAAACTCATTTATACCTTTCGAAATCATTCGTCATTAAAAGTGCAAATGTTTTACTATTTACTGTACGTCAGGACATGCTATCATCACCACTACTACCGTTGGCTGAATGCTGGGCGGAATAATCTTCTTCGCTGTAACTTTTTAACACAAAGTACATGTACGTCAGTCTAGGTGGTTGTGTTGCTCATATGGATTGGCAATGCGTACAATTGTTGTTTACCAACTGTTAGTGACCCTCTGGGGTGTTAGTGGACAATGTGAGTAGATATTGTTCCTGACATTGATTTATGTGTGCCGTGTTGAGTTGTTATTTATGCCATTATTTTTTCAATTTTCTTTTAGGGATATTCCCGGACAAATTGCACATGGATTTCACCTCCACGATCAATAAACAATGCGGAGAAATGCCATACAGTGTACGGGAACGTCCAGCTTTTGGGCGAATTTATGAAAATCCATGGCTGGTGCTTTTACGCCATCCGGAAGAAACGCTACACTTTTGTCACGGAACACTGATTAGCGATAGATATGTGCTAACAACCGCAATTTGTGGGTTAACTGTGGTGACTAATGCGTAAGTAGAACTGCCCTTTCTGTCTGATAACGTACAGAAACAACAAAAAAATATTAACGCACGTCTCCCTAGGAACGCCACCGCACAACAACAGGCTACAGAGATTATATTGGGTGAACATGATCTTAGCACTGAGACAGACTGTATAACTGCATGGAACTGTTCCTTAACGACCAGCAGACGATCAGTCGAAAAGGTGATTGTTCATGAAAACTTTAGCAGTACTTTTTATGAAAACGATATTGCCCTGCTATACATGAACGACTCCATCCGGTTTGACAACAGTTGAGTACACCGATCGTGCATGGTAAGCAATCGAACACATGTATTTAACATTTCTATGTTTGTAGGTATTCGTCCAATATGCTTACCGTTAGTATCCATAGTAGATGATACTGATGCTCATGAGCAGACTATATACAACACCATCTGGTCAAAGGACAGCGTTCCAAGGCAAATTTGGATGCGTAATGTTCCTACCGAGATTTGCCGAGAACAGATAAGAAATCTGTTCGCACTTAGTGACGATCAAATATGTGCCCGGATCTTTTTCGATAAATTGCCGGTGGATATGAATGGAAGTGCCGGTTCTGCGCTGCAGGTAGATCATCACGGCCGAATTTTTCAGTATGGATTGTTATCGGTTGGATTTCCCAACGTTATTGAGAGGGCACCTTATGTTTATATTGACATAGTCAAATACATTAACTGGATACACGATTCAGTTAAACATAATCCGTAAAGTCCAATGAGTAAAGCGGTTTAGGCAATAAATCAGATAGAACAGGATTCATTTGGAACAATCTATGGTTTTGTTGTATAAGCAGTTTGTAAGGCCGAACTGGACGTTATTGATCATGCTTTGGAACCAGCGCATCAGTAGCAAAAGATAAACTTCCAGGAATGTAACTAAACGTCTCTGAATTAACTGTTGAATTGACTCATTCAGCAGCTATTCCAAAATATCACGGATCCAAATATCTCATAGACCGAATTCTTGGCTTACCTTTATCCTGGATCCTGGAGTATTGGCGTTCTCCATTTCACTACATAGCGAGTGAGCAACCTTCGCTTTTTCTATCAGTTGATGAAAGTAAACACTTCACTAACTCCGTGAGTGGTCGGTTTAGCCTACAAATATAAACGAAAGACATAATACTGAAGAACTGTAGGATATCCGTATCTTTGCTCGGAATGAACAACCATCCATTGCCAATATTAAGCTAATTTTGCCTTTTCTGTGCTCGGCTTGTTCTCATGCGCCGTGTAAACATGCATGGATGCTGTTTCCGAACCAATAATAGTTTCTGAGGCTCTCTCGTTTATCTTCCATTGGAATGTGGTTTACAAAAGTGTGTGGGCAAGAATGATTTGTGCGAAAAACTTACCGATGTTATTGAACATAGCCAAAAAAGCTCATTTTCCGTAAACACTGCGAGCACAATCGAGTGATGATACATTTCCACGATATCAAAGTGAAACTACAGGAGAATCGCACCCTGTCATATAAACCAAGCAATGTGTCAATCGAAGCAAAAGTAAAAACATCACAAATATACGCCAAGAAGAAGGAAGGAAAGCAGTGCAAAAGAATAGAAAACTTTCTTTTTCACAGCAAAATTAAATCTCTGTGTTGTTTCGATGCGGAGTGATTTCGCAAGCCTCTAGCCTTTGCGAAGATGAGCTTTGCAGTTTGGTCCAGATGAACGAGTTCCAGAGCAAAACAATTGGTCAGCAATGAATGAGTCATCGACGGTGCTAGAATCGTAATGCAATCCTGTGTGTTAGTGCTGTTGTCAGTCCCTCGGCATCAAAACCAGTTCGTATTCGTATACTCAACAACTTGACTGAACAACTTTTCTCTATTGGATCAACTTTGCTGTCGTTTACAGATTGCAGGAAGCAAAATATGTGAGCAAACGAAGGCCGTACGCTAGCAATTACCTATAGCAGAACCAATATTTTGCCGTACAGGTGTCGTGAAGCAGTGAAGAAAAAAGAAAACAAAACATTGTGCCGTGGTGACCAACAGAGTCTTATCGAAAGCTTGAGCCTAAAAGATACGTAAGCAACATCAAGGTGGAGGTGGTGTTTGAACCCACGTCCTAGCGTTAATGTAAAATGTCCGATACAAAAGTGATAGCTGAAAGCAACGTACAGCAAACGGAGAATCAGCGGGAAGATACAAACCGGGCAGTAGAGGCATCAGCCTCGTCATCGGTAGAAGGAATTCATGTCGCAGGGCCTACCTCAATAACAACAGTCGAAGCTTCGCCTGCTGCAACCATCGTACCAACCGATATTTCCAACACGGGAGAAATCTCGACCAGTGGCACTGGGAACCCAGAACAATCTGCGTCCGGTAGCGTAGTACCTCCAACTGCGACCTCCTTAGCAACGGCACAGGCCCGTGGACCGAGCGTAGAGCGTCAAACATCGGTTGGTTCTATAGACAGCACGTCGATGTCGATCGGAGCTGGTTCAAGTAACGGCAGTGGACCGGGTGGATTTCGCACCTCGCTGAGCAATGGAAGGATGTTCAGCCGGTTCATGTCCGTGGGACGCGGACGAGGGCCAAACTCGCATAGGACAACTTCAAGAAGAGGATCAAACTTTAGTAACGTCATGTTTAACGATTTGATGTCCCTACTCCAACAGGCGCGACACCCGGTCAATCTGTTTTCCACGGATCGAACAGGACTGTTCCTGAATTCAGAACGATCCCATGGTACTGGAACTAGCACACCTCCGATGATGGGCAGTGGTGTTAATGGTAATGCAATCGTTACCAGCAGTGATGTTGTGATTGATGTGGACGAAGGAAGTGGAACGACCGGAGGAGGAGGAGGTGGAGGAGGGTCTTTGCGTTCATCCCACAATGAACTATACCCGATATCGCACTCCTCCTCCACGGGTTATGCTAACGTTCGCCCGTTTATATGGATGCAATCGGGTGATGAAAGCGCTCCAACCGCGGGTCCCTCTATCGCTGGTGGACGGTCGCCGTTAATGCCAAATTTTAACTACAGCCATCACCACCATCACTTTCACAATCATCAACCGTTGGCATTGAACCATCAGCAGTCGTCTGCAGGGCTATCCGCTGCTACGGCATCGCTGGCTTCACAGTCTCCCATATCGACAGGCGGCGTGGAAGGTGTCGTTCCTTCAGCAAATGGTGAATCGGCGAGAATTGGTGTTATCCTAACACCTACAACGGGAAATGCGCCTACCATTGGAGCAGGGGGTACTACGCGGAGTAATAGTATTAGCTCAAATCAGCAAAATGAAGACCCCAATGACGACGCACTCAATCAGCTGCCCGAATCCCGAGCTTTGATTGAGGCTGTGGGGCGGTATGTACCATTGTTGATAATAGTGGTGGCCAAGCTATCCTATGACCATTTGGATGGTATAATGCACTTCTTGTTGTTGCTATTGACGTTCTATCACTCAAACTGGGTCGTGCGACAAGAAATCTCGAAGCAAAAACAACGGCGCGTTATCGTGCTGCTACGTGAGCTGATCATCCTTGTTCTCGCTTTACTAATACTTGGGCTTGTAATGGAATGGAAGATCATATGCTTGGTGATACTGTTTATACCTGACCATATGCAGCAAGATTCGCTGAAAGGATTACTGTTTGCCGTATGCATAACGGACTTGATACTGAAACTGATCATTATTGTAATCAAAATCATTGTCACCCTTATGCCGCCGAGCGTGGTCGATTACAAAAGTAGGGTAAGTGTTAGTGCAATAATTTGGTGCGAATGCAAGCAAAGTCCATACGCTGATACTGTTTTTGACTGGTTTATTCTTGTTTAGGGTAAGGTCTACTTGATGATAGAAGCGCTCTCCCAGCTATATCGTGCCGCAGCCCCAATTCAACCATGGTTAACATTTTTATTCGAATCGTACTCTGGCTCGGAAAAGATGGTTGGCGTAATTTTGTCGGCAGTGTATATCGTAGCCAAATCTACCGACTTACTTGATAGGATCAAGTTCTGTCGTCGATCGTTTATCAAATTGCTACAAAAAACTGTAAGTAATGGAACACATTTGTCTAAAATAATATTTCTTTGGACATAAGACACAGCTGATTGAGTTTGAACGGTAACTAAACTGTGGCGACAACGGCGCCCATGGAAGTAAACTATATTGACATACATACATGGATAATGGTTTTATGCAATCAAGATTCGGTCCAATTTCAAGCAACTTGCAGTCGGTCAGTCTTACATTGACAAAACCAGCATCGCAATAGTAAGCAGCTTAACACAATAGTTGAAGGGAGTTTGTCGGACAGTTCGGACGTGTAAGATGATTGAAGAAGTTATAGAATATGTTGTGCGAACGTTTGACGATTTTGCATTGTTGTGTTATTTTGATTAGTAGATTAATATTTTGCGTCACTCAGGTTGGCATTACTTAGGCAAGTGCGCCGATCAATAGAAAATAATGATGTGTTTATTTTTGCAGAGCTATGGAAACGTACCTACAAAGGAACAGCTGCAGGCTTGCGGTGGGCAGTGCTCGATCTGTCACGATAACTTCAATTCGCCAGTGTTGCTAGAGTGTAACCACATCTTCTGTGAACTGTGTGTTGGTACATGGTTCGATCGAGAACAGACGTGCCCCTTGTGCCGCGCAAAAATCGTTGACGATCCTTCCTATAGAGACGGAGCTACCACATTATTTTTGCAGCTATACTAATCGTTCGATGGAGCAGAAAATGGTAATCGAGACTCCATTCCTTTAATTTTGTAATTATTGTATTTTTAGTACATTTGTTTGTTAAATTCTATGAGGTGTATGATGGATTGATTTGATAACGTGTTTGTTTAAGGCGAGTAAAATTCCAAATGCTGGCGAATGAGGATATCCATACTTTTTACCGTATCGTGCATTTTAAACTTGATAATCAACTCAAACATAGTTGTTTGTGATTGCGCCGTGATGAAAATAATTCACCAACAATATAAAAGGTTCCCATAGACGAGAATGGAGCAAAATTGAATTCGTTTTACTAATACTAATTATAAGCTAAAACTAGACTTGTATCAGTTTTCAAAATGGTATTAAGAGATGGGTTCACCGATCAGACCAGGTGTGTTGGGAGCCTGAGATAGCGTTAAAAATTGTGAAACATTAGTCATATTTTGTTGAGATGCACTGTAAACCATGAAACATTGTACAACGGAATAATCTGCAATCAATAAAGTGGTCCATATCCTGTTTATGGATTTGTTAAAAATTACAATCAGGGTAGTAACACAATTTGTGACTTAGTGACGAAAAAGAGTCGGCCTATGTTTCGATGCACGATAGAGAACGAAAATGGTAAATTTGGAGATTTTTACGAACTGTAGCAGTAACGGCAATATTTAAAAGAACATTGAAGAAAAAGGTGGCATGTATTTTCCTTGGCAGCAGACATCTTCCTATATACATCTTGGGAGCCGTCCGAGTGACAGTGGAACATAGTGTGTAATTTTGTGCTCTCAACATTTGTTTTGATTCGGTAACGATATACGTAAAGTTCAGATTTCCATTCATGGCTGCAATAGCGTTTGTGCGCCGTTCTTTTCTACGTTCTCACAAGTTTGCAGCTAATCGAAGCTTCCACATGTCCTCTGTCCGTGAGCGATCGGAAAAGGTGCTGGAGGAGATGAAGGAGAAAAATCCGTACTTTGAGAAGTATGCGAACAAAATCGCGGCCGTGCAACAAAGTTCGCCGGAAGAATTTCTATCCCGGCTCGATAGTGTCGAGAAGGAAAAGAAAAAACCTAAATTTGGACCTTCCGAGGTGGAACGGGACTACACGGAACTGCTACAACCGAAAGCACCGCTAGGCACGGAAGCGACGAGAGACCGTTCACATCGTAAGCTCAGCGATATCATGCGCTTGGAGTTAATCGAAGATAAATCAGCCGATGATATCAAGCATCTGTGGTTGGAGTATCATAAAAACAAGGATGTCATTACGGCTGCAATTCCGGTGGATCAGTTCAAGCTGATGATGGCTCGTGCTAAGCTGTACCCTGTGTTTATCCTTCCGATACCACGAAGCCAAGGGTACGAATTCATAATGTTGCAGTTTGCGGCAAACACGGTGCATTTCACACCGTTGTTGAATTACCAGGTACGTAATGTAGTAGTAGATGGAGCGATTCGATTTTTGTCATAAATTACCGATTTTTTGCAGGTTCACAAAGAAAATGCACCCGAATGCTTAAACATTACCATGTTCACCGAATGCTCGGACAAAGGAATTGTGCTAATGCGGGGAGAATTTGACACGAAAGTGCTCAACGCCCAAGAAGCTCAATGTTTGGCCAATCAAGTACAACTATATTACAGTCAAAACAATGAGTCCAAATTGCGCCTGCTGGACACGTTTACTCAAAATCCGGACAAATTCAAGCATATGGATATCATAGAGGAGTTAAATAACTTGAAAATTTAAATCCTTCGCTAATAAAGAGGTGCATTAGTGTGCAATGTTGTTTCAAAACAATGCTTCCTGAAACTCCTGCAGAGTTGGTGCCATCATCATGTCTTGCGAAAAATATAAAGGCGTATCGGTGAATTCCGCATTGGTAATGATCGAATCATCTGCAGAATTATTAACCAACCCGAACTGGTTCGGAAAAGAAACGTTAAACGTTGCCTGATGATGCGCTGGAGTACAAAAATTAAACTCCTGTTCCATGGTATCTCCCTGTATGTTAAATTCTTCTTCCTCCAGCAATGCATCCAACTTTTCCATTAGTGTGTTGTCCGACGGCATCTGGTCGAGAAGGAACGTGCTTTCCTCGTACAAACAATGTCTACGATTCGAAGACAAAGTTGGAGAAGGGGGCGATGCAGTCTGGAAATCGAAGATTATAGATTTATGTGAGGAAAGTAATTTTGCAAAGACATCGAATTGATACTTACAAGAAGCATGTCATCTTTTAGAGGAGATACCTTTTTTAGTCTGGAACCCGATTCAAACTTTGCTGGAGAAAATGGTTCAAGCAAAAAAGTTACATTATTTCTTTTTTTATGGTTAGTTGTTGCAAGTAAGTCCTGCTCCGGGATTGGATCGTCTAAAATGGTTGGAAATGGATCTGCATGGTTCATAGGCGTTGCCAACGATATAAGCTCACACGCTTGTCTATTTGTGGGGCAACTGCTTTCGTCTAACTGCGATTCATTCCCAGTGTTTATTTGCTGTTCGTCAACAACATTACTGCGTTTTGAAACGATTGCAGGCATGGTTTCCATAGATTTTTCAGGAAGATTAATGTCATCTGTATTTAAAAGCTTTTCCATTTCTTTACGTTGATAGGTTAGCTCGCTGCCACAATCGTGCTTTTTGGTAACGTCTGCTAAATATTCTCCACAACTTTTTAAAAACATTTCCCATTCACTTGACTTTGTGCTGCTAGCAGAAGTCGGCCGAACTTCGGAATGATTCGTCTGTAGTTCTTCCGGATCAGAGAGTACACCGGATACACCGAACGAAGCCATGCGATCGAAAGGCGTCGATGTTGCCGGTGGAATAAAGTTGTTTGTAACGTTGCCAAACGTTTTATCAGCCACTTCGAATGGTAATTCCATTTGTTCTGTACCGGAGAAGAAATTACCAGGTAGATTCAGATAGTCATCCATTCGCGATGATGCTTTCTGTGCCAAATTCCGTGGTGCACCTTTGTTGCGTGTTTGATCTATCCATCGCATTAGTCCTGTTTTCGACCGGTTTGTTGGTTCTTGCCGCATGAAGCAGCCGCTGTTTGTATTGCGCTCAAAGCGAGCATACACAGCACGGTCAAATATTCCCGGTTGCTTTCGCGGCTTCGAAATACACGGTTCAGGCCGAAAACAGTTCGTCCGAGCATTGTTTGTTGCTCCGGCTATGGGAACTTCATTGTTCCGTGTGAGAAAATCTTTAAACAACTGCTGCACGTAAACACTGTGATCTTGTTTGGGCTGTTTCCATGCACGACGTTGGGGCATTTTCGGCGATACGAAACAATTCTTTCAATAAAATTGACTATCACACCGGATAAACTTGTTTGTAATTTTTGATGAAGTTTCTACAGATGTCACATTTCGTTGGCAGTTGTTAGGTGATAAAACGTTGTGATCTCAGCAACATTTGACTACCGCACGCTAGGTTAGAGTACAAGTGTAACTTTTACACACACTATTGAAGTAAGGTGCCATACTCAACTATCGATGAGAATATTAAGTATAAAATTATGTTACAATACACACAGAACACACAATAATGTAGCAGTATTAGAGATTGTACTTTGCAGGTACATCAAAAAAAAAAAAATGCGTTAGTATGCATCGTGATAAGTGTTCTTTATAGGCCATTTGAGTTTGTAAGATAGCCTAGGTCTTTTATGTATTTTATCATCAAATTTAATAAACCCCCGGTATCCGCCACTTGTCATAATAAGAGAGGCAAGTTGGAATAATAGCAAAGGCAGTAACAAGACAAAAAATATACTTACTTCATCTCGCTTCACCCCCGACCCCCCGAAGAATCCCATATCGTTAAAATCTATCTCAAACCTTACCGAGATTCTCACTGCAGTCACTCTCACTGAATACTTTCTTCTCGCTGTCGATCGATCGTTGTCAAAGTTCGAAAACCAACAAATCTAACTATCGTTCAAACTTTTCCCTATCGTTTTCCACGATGTATTCTGACGGTTACTGATACGTTCATTAGTCTTTTTTTTTTTGTTTATAAGGAACGGCCAGGCCGTGAATATGCAAATATTACCTATACATATAATTAGATGGTTTATAAGTTTTACATAAAGGAGTTACAAATTTTCAACACGCACCGTAGCATTAATTAACTGTCTAACGTTATCATTTGCCTTTTTGTCGGACACTCTCCGTCTTCTCTGTCCATGTGAATAACCTTCAAAGACTTTACATGCTGGGTATTTCGGCGGCATTGTCATGACATGTCCACCTAATGCTGGTGTGTCTAATGTGCTACACAATAATAAAATCGAACATGCAGCTCGTAGAACTCATCTGCAGTCGAGGCTTCAACGACTTAAAAAAGACTTCTTCATTGAACGGAATTTATCAGCCATCCAAAAGACCTCGTCTACCCATGGATCTTGTAGGTGAGATGCCTTATCTCCTGAAAGTCTTGCAGTCGAAGAAACTTGTTGGTCAATCTTCTATTAACTGTGGAGAGCTGTAACTACAAATGCTTTGTTCCCTTTTCTTTTATACCTATTGCGAAGGGACGTATTACTATCGGTTGCGAAAATCCTAGCTTGTGCATTGGCTGGAGATAGATCGCTACCGGTGAACTATGATAGGAGCATCGAACTGATGAACTGATGATGTCTAGAGGGTGAAGAATGCGCCTCTTGCCGTAATGGAGAAGTTACTAGCGTTGATCGGTGACAAAGTCGTGTTTAAGAATTTGTAGCGGGCGTCTCGATCCCTATTTATAAACATAAGACACAAACCACTTTGCTAACATAAGGTTAGATGCCGAATGACGAAGGAGCACGAAGTAGGAAATAAAATATAGTCAGTAAGATCTCAACCACTATACCACAAAGAGTTAGAGCATCACCATAATACGACCGTCCGAAACCCAGTGCGAAAGTTAACCCCCAAAAATTCGTTAATTTCCATAGGAGAGAAGTTTACCCTTTGATGATCAACAACTCCCATCACGCATGTAACATAATTATATACATCAAGTTCAATCGAACAAAACTAGCTTAATATCTCAGAGATACCTGCACCGGCCGGCGTTGCTCTCTTACTTTTTCTCATATGCTGGAATATTATGCTTTTCTTTCACATTGAAAACATGCTAGATTGCTTTGAATTTTGAAAAAGGCATACCAAGTAACACTTAAATATCGCAGAATCGGTTTGTTTTGTACATTACCCAAGTTGTTCGTAACCATGCTCCACAACTTCATATTAAAATCTGTTCATGGTTTTGTAATTTCAAGGCTGTATTCCTCCCCGCAAGTCGATACTATTTATCTTTTCGATTTAGGTGTTGGTGTGGAGTAACGTTGTCGTTATCTAAAGGAGCCTGATCTGCCTAAAGAGCTTGTTATCGGAAAAACAGATTGTTAAGTGTTCAGCAGGTCTGGTTGATTTTGATCTCTAGACTTCTTACTATCTCTCCTCACCTCACCTCATGTTGGCCTGCTCTTTTAAAGAGCACGTCGTCGTGACATGGCCCGATCAACAATAGATTTCCAGGAAACTCGATCCCTGGTTGCAGCTTCCCATCCATGTAGGCACCCGATCTCCGACAGGTCTCCCTCCACCTGATCCAGCCAACAAACTCGCTGTACTCCCCGATGCCTCGTGCCGAACTGGGGGTCGCTGGCGAATACCTTCTTGGCGGGGCATGAGTCTGGCATCCCATAACATGCCCCAGCCACATATCCTGCCGGCCTTTGCTACCGTCAGAATGTCGAATCTCCGTATAGCTCAGCAAGCCTTTTTCTCCACACTCCATGCTCGAAAACACCGCCAAAGATGGTCCGGAGGATGAGACGCTCAAACACGCCAAGAGCGTTTGCAACCTCCGCTCGGATGGTCCAAGACTCGTGGCCATATAGGACCACCGGGCGAATCAGTGTGCGATATATCTCACATTTCGTGCGGTTTCGAAGTCTTAGGGATCTCAGCAGACGGTGAAGACCGTAGTAGGTACGATTCTCCTGAACAATGCGTCTCCGTTCTGTTCTGTTCTTGTTCTGTTGTCAGTGTTTGTAGCAATACCGCACTGATACGGGTAAGGTCCTGAAGGTGAATATAGGATCTCCATACCCTACTCCGACTCAATACGTCCACGGCGCACAGAACGGTAACATATATTTCCAAATATCTGAGCTTGAGTATACGGGGAAACCCAACCCCTTGGGAGGATGGTTTATACGGCTAAATTGAGAGGGGGTGGGGATGGCCCCCAGAAAAAGGACTTACGATTGGAGGCTCGAAACCTGGAATTGTAGATCCCTATACATCTGATGGAAGCACCCGAATTCTATTTGATGAGGTGCAGCCCCGCGGCTTCGAGATAGTAGCACTTTAGCAGGTGCGCTGGAAGGGTGCAAAGGTGCGCCAGTACCGTAGCAACTGCACAATCTACCAAAGTGGTGGAGAAACGCGTGAGCTCGGTACGGCGTTCATGGTGCTAGGTGCGATTCAACAACGGGTGATTGGATGGTGGCCAGTCAGCGTGGCATTAGTGGCAGGTTCTTCAATCTGAGCATCATAAATGTGCACAGTCCGCACCTTGGGAGCACCGGTGACGAGAAGGAGCTCTTCTTTACGCAGCTGGAGAGGGAGTATGACCGCTGCCCACAACATGATGTGAAGATCGTCAACGGAGACCTTAATGCTCAGATCGGACGGGAGGAGGCATATAAACCAACAATTGGAAGCTTCAGCTCCCACCAGCTGAAAAACGACAACGTAGCATTCGTAGCACCTTTTTCCAGCACGTGCCTCGCTTCAGCTACACCTGGAGATCACCACTACAAACCTACTCCCAAATCGACCACGTTCTAAAAGACGGAGTGCACTTCTCGGACATTATCGAAACGTACAGTGAAAACGTACAGAGGCGCAAACGTCGACTCGGACCATTTCCTGGTAGACTTCTTACTATAGGACATATTAATGACGTGGTCATTGGACAGCAAGGTATCTTCGTTGATGATATCTCTTAATAGTAGACACCCTTTTAGTTGGCGATGCTGGAGTGTGCCTGTTCATCTAATGTTAAAGGGTCGGATCGATTCGGATTCGGATCGGATTTATCGATTTTCGGTATTAAGGACTTATAATTATAAATCGCAGATTTTGTGCGACCATATTACATCATGTAAGCAATTTATGTTGCAAAGAAGAACAAAAACTACAACTTTAAACAATACAACAGTGTGCTTTTCAAATGCAGCTCAAATATATTATATGCTTCATAGTTTTCACAAGCAACAACAAAAACATACACGATTAGGTTTGGTTTGACATATACACTAAGCAAAGAAAGATTTATTACGAAAAGTGTCTTCTGTCTGAACGTAACGTGAAAAATGCAGTGTGATCACAAATGGTCTTACGAGCTAAATATAGATGCTACCTTCAAAGGGGATCTGGGTGTAAGCTGGAGGTAAATAATTAGTTTGCAAATTTGTTTAATGTTATAGTTAATTTTATTTTATTTTCTTTTGTGTCAACGTGTCCTTCGTATGTTCGAACCACTCAAGCTTTTGAACGTGTTAGAATACATGGAAGTGTCTGCATAAGGGGAAGTTTGTTCGATAATCTACATAAATAATGTTTACTACTACATACTGTTTGGAGTATGTTCCTTTTAGGAAAACAAGGACTAGGAGAGTGAGTTGTGTAGAACTAGAAGCAGGTTACATGGGCGAGCGTATGTTTTGTATTGGTGGCACAATTTAATCGCTATTCACAATGCAACGAACTTTGGCTGGAGCTGTGGCGAAAGGATCAACATCATATCGTTAGCTGTATTGGCGCTGCCACTGGATGGGATAGGAGGAATATGATGTTATGGTTTACCATTGTCCGATCTCAGGACGCCGCCATCTAGAAATTTGTCGGAAGTTGTTCATCTCGAAAATGTTGGATCCTGCCAATCAACCTGTAAAGATTCTGTTGGTTTTTATTCAAACAGACTAGGTAACAGCATCAGCAGGTTTGTACGGCAAATAGTTTTGCTGTTTGAGTTTAGCTCTCAATTACCTCCTGTTCGTCCTGTCCGAATACTGCCGGATTAAGGTAACCGCCACGCTTGCCGAATCTGTAAGACACAGAAGAAATAGATAATCGTTGGATGTTACTGAAGAAGCAGCATACACACGTTCAGTGAGTGGAGTGCGCACCGACATACTTAAGTTGAGTGAGTAGTTCAGTGTTAAAAAGTGTAATGTTCGTTAGTGGTCGTCGTTGGTTGTCGTTGGTATCTCTAGCAGGCCGCAGGAAAACATTGGTGGGGATTGTTTTGGGATGGGACGGAGTGAAGGGACATTTTTGGGTACGGATTCGGTGACAGCGGCTCACCTGGGTCTAGCGTCAGTCGAGTGTGCTCTATCGATAGCTTCTAGGATGAAATATCCAATAATTTTGTCTAGTCCCGAGTGAACACCATTTATATTGGGTGGAAGTTCACTTCGTATTAACCTACAAGAAAACACAAAACACACACATACACACAGATAGATGAGAGAAAAACTGGCACATTTTGTAAAAATCACGACATTAAAAGGTAAAGATGAATGCTTTCAGAGCTTGAAAAAGTTCTGCAACTGAGCGTGTGATATACTGTCGAACAATGAGTTTTAATAATGTTGTAGGTATAAATAATTCATTAAAACCAGATGCTCAAAATTAGGATCAATGTAATCCTGTTATGATGGTTGTTTCAAAGTTAATTGGTTTATCAACTATTGTTTTACGCTCAAACCCAGTAAATGTCACGCCGAATATTGGCACCGAATGGACACCATGGTCGCTACAATGGATAGATTAGATGCTACCCTTCATACTCACGATAAGATGTTTTGATACTGGTTACTTATTTACTCTAGAAACGTACACCACAGGAAGTTTACGAGGTGCTTTCACCCCTACAGTAGTGACACATGGTTCCGTATACCTTGATGGTTTTGTGCTTTCTAGAGATTTATCACGGTGATTAATATCTTTGTTATCTCGGCAGTCAGCAACAAACGAAGCTAAGCATGTTGTCTTAGGAAATGTAATTTAAGTTACTACTCAAGATTGGACTGCTTCAGTCTCCAGATGGCTCGTAATAAACCTTTCGTCGTATAGATCTGTTCGGAGTAGCGGCGTGTCATACAGGGCATAGTGAATGTAAAAGCTGTTTTAAATCAAGTGCCACCAGTACACAGTTTTAATGCCGGATAATCAAAATGCGTGCTGAGGTGAATCGTTGTCCGGTGTTTACTATCGAAGGTAGTAAAGTGCCAGCAAACGGATCGGTTGCAGATCCAGAATCCAAAAGCCATACCTTCGATGAAGTGCTTGATATCATAGGTAAAGTTGTGAAAGCGATTGGAGCAATTGCGAGACGGCCAAATCTGTACCAGTTGCGCCACTAATGTTGTTTTATGCTTTTCAAATCGCAACATATGCTGGGAAAGGATTCGGTCGTACCACGTGGCACATATTTATAGCTTCTTCTGTAATCATGATGGCCGTGTTGAATGAAACTATGGGCATTTCAATCGTAATCCCCGCTGCACAGTGCGATCTTCAGTTATCGGCAACGGATAAAGGACTACTGACGGGCGTAAGTTTTGCAGGTTAGTTTGTTGTAGTTATTGTTACTTTTCCTCTTATCGTAAATAGAAAACTAGCAAAATATAGTGTGTATGCAGTATACAAACTTACTCTGTATACTTCTACAGTGCTTAGTGGGGCCAGAAATGGACATTAAAAGAATGTTGTAAGATCTCATTAGTAAACGCCTTTCCCATATACAGATAATGTATAACATCTTTTGATTAATTTTGAAATTTGTTTTCCCCATTAATGCTAATGTTGTCATTATCATTAGCATATAAATTATGTTGTACCTATTTCTTCGCTCGGACAGTTGTTTGCTAGCAACAATCCATCGCTTCTCCGTTGTGCGCTATCAGCGGTATGAGAATTTGTAGTGGCAAGTATGATGACACTTTTTTACAACCTTATTTGCTGCAACTAAAACTAACCCAACTACCAGTTACTCAGTGAGGGACCAAGAATTCAAGGGGAAGGCTGGTAGGCCGATGTTTGTTTGTTATTTTTCTTATGGAAACAATTACCAATGAACCTTGACGTCGGTGTTTTGACTTGCATCCGAGCTACTTGGCGCTTATACGCCTCACGAAACTTTGAGCAATGCTGGACCACTGGGTGATGTTATTGCTCGGGGTGATATATGGCGGATTTTTTGGCGCATCATTGCAATGTTCATTGCTTATCTCCCACCGTGCGGATTGTTATGAGACCGCAAACATATTTCTTTGACTAACGCAAGCTACACCAGATCGTGTTTGAAAAGATCATACAAAATTAGAAAAATATAAATTTTCTAGCGATAAATTCTTTGATGACGAATTGCAGGTAACGTGCAGTATACCAACAGACACACCGCAAATGACCGCATAGCATAAAATTGTGATGGAAGATGTTACCGTCCAGGTCTGTGTTCGATGCACCAGTTTTTCCGCGCATAAACGTAGAACCAATTTCATGCGGCGTTAATCTTGACTGTTTAATCCAGTAAAAACGAGTGGCAGTCGACAAGTTCAGCCACTAAATATACACTTAATGCAGGTAGAAAATGATGCAGCCAGAGGTTTACTTTCATTCTTGCTTTTCGGTTTTCTCGTTACATACGCGTGCTTCGTGCCAATACGACTGCAATCCAGGCATTATCGTTTCGTCACACTTCTGGGGTTATATCGCTGATACGAAAGGTCGACGAAGGACGCTCATCGTGTCCCTGTTGCTGACTGCCATCTGTGCCCTGGTGTCCGGTTTATCTGTCAACTATACAATGATGGTGGTTATGCGTTTCCTGGTGGGAGTATTGTAAGTCGTAGGGAGTACTGTAGATCGTGTGACTGCCCATGCTACGGAGTTCATCGTATACAGAGGGTTGTGGTTATTCATAAGGTATTTTTTGTTTGCTTTTTTCTTCTTTCATCTGCAACCCACAGCATTTCTGCACCATCGGCTACCATCTTCGCTTACCTGGGAGAATTTTTCAAAACTGCTAGCCGCACCTTAGTGATAACGTATGCGAGCGTAGCGGTAGGACTATCGGCCATTTTTACAGCAAGTTAGTGTTTTTTTCTAAAATCTTTAAAAGTTTCGATTTTTCTTCCACTGTCTTTGCGATTGATGTTTTTTTTTAATTTTAATTTCCCTTTCTCATTCCATGCTACCTTAACGTTGCGTTCATCCCTACTCCACCGATAGCCACTGGATGGTATGTGCTATCATTCGTCTGGTCTCTAGAGATACCTGGAACGGAACTCGTTCTTAAGCCTTGGCGTGTTTTGTTTTTTGTGTACACCTTGCCCACGCTGATAGGAGCACTGTGGCTTATGATACTTCCGGAGAGTCCCAAGTTTTACCTTTCCCGGGGTCGCGAATCGGAAGCTTTTACTGTTTTGCTGCGGCTGTACATGGAAAATCACCCGCACGCAACCGTGGAAGATTTCCCCGTCAGGCACATAACACCCGAAGCGGGACAAAAGGATCGCAGTGCAACACCGAAAGGGTCCGGCGGATTGTGGCACGTGGCTAACAGTGTCTGGAACCAGACTGTTCCACTGTTCCAGCGGCCGAACCTGACCAACTTTACCATTTGCTGTGTGGTACAGTTTGGGCTGTTTGTAGTGTAAGCGGACACGCGTCCAACCACTGTGGCTGTGGACTAATGCCCGAATTCGTTTTTTAGTTCCGCAGGCATGGGACTATGGTTTCCGGACATTATCAACCGACTTACTGCTTCGAATGTCTTGGATGCTACTGTTTGCGAAGCACTGGACGTATCGATGCAGGTGGACTTTTCCGATGAGCTGATGGAGGACATCCAACTCGTCGATGGAGTTGAATGCATTGACACTATCAATGAACGTGTTTTTATCTACGCTATCGCGCTCGGCGGATTGTACACGGTGCTGTATCTCGCTATGTCCGTGCTGATGCGCATGTTGGGTCGCAAGTGCTTGGTGGCATTCAATCTGTTCTTCTCCGGCTTTTCCGGTCTCGCGCTGCAGTTTGTGGACCATCCGTACATCACGATGGCACTGTTTTGCTCGTTCTTAGTATTTGCTGGTACATCGATTTCCATTCTCAACGGAGCTACCGTGTCCTTCTTTCCGACGAATGTTCGTGCAATGGCCGTTTGCTTAAGCCTAATGATGGGGCGCTTAGGAAGCGTTTTCGGTAGCAATCTAGTAGGACTCATCATGGAGGATAACTGTACACTTACGTTTAATCTCTTCGCTACTGGATCAATTATTTGTGCTGTTCTTACACTCATGTTACCGAGTTAGCGTGGTGCGTACCTCAATTGACATAACTCTATATACAGTAAGTTTACTAAATCTGGTCTGGACTATTGAATTCCAATAAGCAACCGGTACAATATATCACATCATCACCGTCAATCGATACCATCTCGTTTAACAACCAACCAAACCAGTCAAAATGAAGAAAAGTTTCTTTTATCTTGGATGCAGCCTGTTTGTGGAGTGTGTCGTCGTGTCAAATCATTTTGAATGCCGCTGTACAACCTTCAAGTACTGCCAGCATTCCACTACGTTCCATTGACATCATCAAAAACCGAACAGCTCGCAGTAGATCAAACAACAAGTACCGCGGGTGGAATTGTTTTGATTTTTCTGAAATGCAGTATCGTAGGGGATTTTTTTTTGTTTCTCCTAAATCTCAACAGCATTTTTATTTCTGTTGTTCTTGTGGCTCTTTTCTCCAAGTATCGTATGACCGTTCGTGTTGGGACGTCGCACCATACGGTATCATTTCGCAAGTTGAGCGAATAAGAAGTTTTTTTTTACATATTGTACTCTTGAGAACGATATGTGTATTTTTTCCACATCGGAATGTCTGTTCACTCATACGCAGCACGAGGCGCTGGCAAAAGTTGAGTTGCTGAGTGATGTTCGAAATGTGCTATATTGGCTAAGTTCAAATAAAGAAACCACGGCTAAAGAGTGTTTTTTTTTGTCATTTGACTGTTTAGTAAAATTTGGAAATTTTTGTCAAATACGGTAAAGCAAACAAATAAATGATGTTTTGTTGTTTCAATGTGGTTTTTTAAATATCCGGCGAAAAGCATTTGAATATGCAAAAAATATGAAATTTGGTCTTGTTTTCATATTATTGAAAACTGTGGTGATCCCACCCGGACCGCTCCCCACCCGTGTCAGGACTGACTATCCAACTGCGTGGTTATCAGCAAGTCTAGTAAGCCTTTCGATGACTGGCATGACCTAGTAGGTCGTTGAGCCAAGACAGAGAGAGAGAGAATGGATGGTAAGTAACAGTAAGTTCAGTTAAGGACTTCTCGAGGTTTACAGGGCTAACAGGTAAAAAGCTTTAGCAGTGTCCTCCACCATCGACAACCCAACCAAAACGAACGGGGCAAAACAGCGTGTGTCTTGCTCTAAATCGTCTAGCTCACTTGTTTACACTTATGTACGAGTATTCTGTGACGTCATGAGGTTTTGGATTTGCCGTAACCGTACGATTCTGTGTTTCGTTCACACTCGTATAACTGTTTCATTCGCACTTACAGACGAGATAGGCCGAGCAATGTTTGTTTGCCAACGATATCGATGTGTGTCTAGATCGTATCGATGCATTGGTTTTACATTTCGCTCAAACTCGTATGTCATTCCTCTCGCACTCACGAACAGTATAGACGGAGTAAATTTTTGTTCTGAAAGGTATCGATACATGTGTGTATACGCCGGGTGTTTTCCCTTGCTTGCACTGCTATACCTCACACACAAACGCATACATACACGCCTCGTACCTTTAAACGCGTAACCGTCTGAAATCACGCCAGACGGCGGAGCAAGTGAAAGCGAAAAAAATATGCTGGTGCCATGAAGTTTGTAACTCTTTGATATTAGAAGAAACATATATTTTTTAAATACAGGAAAAATCATTATCTCACAAAGTATTTAGTTGTTCAGTTAAGTTTTAATAGGTGTTTATTTCTTGGGTGTTGGTCCAGCTGAGAGATCTTTGTAAAATAGTGTTATTTGAAAGTGTTGTTACCGTTTTTGTAATGGCTGACTTAAAACGTCTGCGCAAATCTGGCATGTTTTATCGCCAAGCTGCAAAGTATATGGCGCTGGAACCTACGGGAAAGGATAATCAGGATGCAGGACCAAGCCAACCATGTTAGTTGACTTTATTACACAAGTTTAACGAATATAAAGTTCGATTACATCGTAGTGTTATTGTTATATTATTATTTACAACATACCCAAAATATAGCCACGAGCAATTTAAACCATGAAATGCAGCGCACATCGCCAACCCCAGAACAAAGTCCAGTACCAAATATGAACCAGACCGAAGAAGAATATGTCGAATTGGCTGACTACATCGATTGCTGTTCTTCCTGTGAGTTGAGAATGAAATCAACACTGACGATACGTTCAATCAAATTATCGATAAAATGTCAATAGTTGATGGAATTCGTTACTGCGCGCTTTCCACCAACGCGTCGCATAGCTCCATAAACATAATTTGAAAGCTTTTTAAAAAAGCCAACGTTAAAGTTCCTTTAACCGCTAAAACTTTTCTGTGGACAAATCGGAATCCTTCGACGGACTTTAGTACTAACAAAGTAGTTAATACAATTTTTCCCACGTTAACATACCTTTTGCAATTGGAACAGTATTTTCCTTTCCAGTGTCAGTAGCTAACGCACAATATTTCAATATATTTATAAAAAGCTGTTTAAACCATACAAAATGCAATTTGAATGCTACCTTTCGATCGATCCTTGACAAATTGGTTGTACTCAGATGAAAACGTCATATCATCTGTTTCTTTGTCCAGCGGCATTTTGCTTAAATAGTAAAAGATGATAATGAATAAAGGCGATGCATTACATCACGGTCCACCACGACGATTCTTAACAAAACCATGGATCATTGAAACTCAACAATGATATTCATTATAGTTTGCTAGTTTTGCATTTACCAAATACAAATACAAGAATGTACACAAAAAACACATTTTCTTTAACTTGCGATCCTATATAGCGCATGTAAAACAAAACCTACTCCGATCCACACTAGATTATCACGACTAAAAAGGACCATCGCATCACCGCCGCAGCAAATCATATGGTAAATATGCATTATACACTAATAATCACAGTTCAATTCTCACTTCTCCTGCTCACCTCTAGATATCCAGAAAAAACAGTACTGCATATTTCAATCTCTCTTCTCTCTACAGTTCAATTCTCACTTCTCCTGCTCACCTCTAGATATCCAGAAAAAACAGTACTGCATATTTCAATCTCTCCTCTACACACAGGCTCAAAAGCAGCTACCTTGATCCATAAGAGAAACAGAGCAAAAAGCATGGAAGAACGAACAAGCAGTGCGAAAGAGAAAAAAACAGCATACACAAATCAATTTTTTTGCACATCTTCATGACGTCAAAAATTTTGTGACGTCATAATTTGTGGTAAACAAAATTGCCCCATCCGTTTCTGACTACGGGGCAATTATCGTGGCAAAAGTAGGGCCCCATTTTAGCCCCATTCTTGCAACGACTTTACCTATTTTGTTGTGCTTGGGAAGATCCAAACTATAGGCCTGATTGTCAAAGCCAAACGGAAAACTTTCCGACGGAAAGATGCTTACCAAACGGAAAGCATATTTGTATTATGGTCTCCCGTTAGAGTCGACGAATGTTTCGTCGACTTTTTGCATACATTCATACCTTCACGGATTGCTTTGATCATACGTTCACAGATGATTTCATTCGAATTAATCCTATCCTTAAATACTAATTTTGACTAGAATCATTAACTAATGAATCAGATTCGTTTAATAATAAACTTTTTGTGGTGGAAATTTATTCGTGGTGGGCTCTCGTGGTTCTTGCTTCAGAAAAATTTCTGCAATCCACCAAATAAAATCACTGAAACGACTGCAAAATGATTGTCATAACATATCCACGTAAAATTATACACTTTTCTATCGATTTACGCTTAAACATGATTTTTATGAATGCAAACTATACTTTCCGTTTCACTTGACTGACGGAAAACTTTCGGTCAAACGCGCGTTTCCGTGTGGTTCAGACAATGCAAAATTTTTGACTTTGCGTTCGACAAACATCTGTCATCGACTTTTAAACGTCTGATTTAGCCAAACGGATAGCCAAACGGAAAGTCATAATATCAAAGTGACAATTATGTGACGTCTGAGCAGACGTTTGGGTTTCGCAATCAGGCCTTATATGAAGATGTAATACTCCTGGTGTGGCTACTGAGTTCATGAAACTATTCCACAGGCTGTAATAACTTTCTTTTCTCATTAGCGTAGTATTCTGGAAAATTCAGAACACGACATACTGTTAGCAACGCTTAACTGCTGCAGTCAATGGCAAGAAATTATGGCTCCCGAAAACCATATTCAAAAGGTAAGCTAACGCTAGAATAATAAAACAACAATAAATAACTGGGTGTAATGTGTATTTTCACAATATAGATAAGAAAATGTCTGCAAACCTAACTAGATTGTATCTTTTTTGTAAGTTAGTTTATAGGAATACGTCCAGCCCATTCTAATATAACACAGTAAAAAGCTTCATTTTTTATCATTCCAGCCAAATTTGAACAAATCTTTCCTGAAAAAAAAACTCCCTGAATGTTATTTCAAAATGGTTTCACAACATTTGAGATTACGTGATCGTATTGAGCGATACTGTGATTCTAAATTGAGCATCATAGGATTAAGTAATGTGCATAGTTCCACTCTGATTGCAAGTTTAGGGTCAGATGTACGAATGTAATGTTTTATGTTTCTCGCAATCGCACAGCACCGCCGCGCTTGTGAAACACAGCCAGTAATTTGTATGTACTAAAAGCAACACTACTAGCAACAACTACTCTTGATTGACGTGCCATCAACACTAGAGCGAGCACCATTGGGCGGGTGCCGCAGTGGCAAGCGTTCGCGATACGATTTAAAGAAATTACAATCTTATAGGTCAGACATTTCAGCCTGCCAAGCGATACGCGGACTCAGCTGACAGGAGTGTGGTAAATAATTTTTGCTTGGCCGATGACCGGTTTGTGGGTTATTTATTTAAGCGATCCGTAATCGGTCGCGTCAGACAACGTGTGAGCAAACCTCAGAAAAGTATTATCGATTTACTGTTTTCGGACCTTCCATAAGAATTGTTAAACGAGGTAGGTCAGAGCAAATGCAGTCAACAAACGCGTGAAAGGTACGCAAATTGTAGAGCAGTGAATCCCTCATCCTGCAATGATGGGGAGAGGAAAACAAAAAGAATCACATGTGAACCATTCCCGCACAATTGATCATAAACAGTGGGAGAAAAGGTCAATGAAATGGAAAGAATTCACAACAACAACAAAATTAATAAATGAAACCTGAAAAACTAGCAATCGAAAGCTACCGCTGGGTGTATTCGAGGACCTAGTACACTAGTGTACGGAGTGTGTGTACATTTATTGCACGTATCGGAGAAGGACATAGCACTCCACATGGACGAAGAAGGCCAGCTGAAGATCTGCATTCCAAAAGCACGGAAGCAGAAAAGCTTGCCTGGCGGAGAGGTAGCAAGATCACACGTTAACGTAATTTCCTTCACAAAAGCATAGGGAATTCCCGCGAAACGTGCGCACCCTGACCTGTCATCGTTATTAATGTGTGCGAGTTTATTTACGGCTTGCCAGCCTTGACCAGAGTCAAGGACTATTGCGTACGATCGCAATGCTTTGAGGCAACGCCCTGCGAGCAACTGACAACAACCGTCGGTGGAGATCTCTAGGTCCACTCTCGCGAAGAAAGCAGTGCAGGCGGCGGTGCATCGTTTAAGTCACGGTGGGGAGTTGCTTACCTGGGTCTAGCGTGCTGAGCATGCTTAGTCTCCAGTTCCTGCAGGTATCGGATGGCGGCTGCTACCGATGCGGCTTCACTATCCTGCGGCCGGGCAGCAGTCAGTGTGGTGAGGTCGGCAATCAGGGTACAGATCATTAGAGCCACAAGCAGACGCTGGGTAAAAGTGCCGGACGCCATCGTGCAGTTCTTAGCGTAGAATGATTGCCCTGGAGCCTAGGATATCTGTAAATAAGCGAAGGTAAGTCCTGTTCAGTTCAAGTGTTTGCCTGTGCCTTGCACAATTGTACACACAAAAAAAAAAAGTCCCACCCGAAGAAGCAATCAAAGAAGAAAGCTACTTTCATCATCGCAATTTATGGTAATGCCATCATAACTCATGCCACCGCTCGAAGCAACGTAACAGGTGATAATCGAAATTCTTGATTGTGAATCCCAGACCCAATAGGTTTAACGGTCGTGATTGGCAAGACGTGCGAGTGGGTTGGTAATCCGCAATGATTGAAAATGTTCTACGAGACTAGAATGGTATTTGCATATCGTCTGTATGTTGTAGATTTGCTACAGGCGATGTCATTTTACTTTAAATGCATGTACGAAACATTAAGTACAGCCAGTTATTTTAGCCAGCCTTTAAACACAATCACTGTAAAGAATGAAACTTTTTGGTGTTGGCCGATTGATGTGTTTGTTCAAGTGCAATGAAATTAATTACCTGACTACTACCATCCTACTAGAGTAGACGTCAGGCAACAGAGACACTTGTATCGCCCATCTAATCGGTCGTAGAAATGCTGAATGTTTGGATAATGAAACAAAACAAGTGAAGCAGGGACGTGTCTTATCTGAGATTGGAACGATTCACCGACTGGTTCATCTTGGTGCCCACGCCAGAGAACTTTCATAGTGGTAGAGTATCGTAAGCAAAATAGGCTTAATGAGAAAATATTTGTTAGTTTTAAATAGCCCCACCACAGTCGACGCCGAGCAAGATGGTCTAGCGCTGGCTTGTTTGCTGTAGATGGTATTATGTTTGCTTGATTGGGGCAAACTTTTTACGCACCGGAAACGACCAACTAAACATTATGTAAAGTATATTAACGAAAGGCCTTGAGCACTTGTTACATAATATAGTTCACTTAATAAGGATTACTAACAACTTAAAATTTTGGAAGCATCTGTGTTACAGTATTTGTGTTACAATGTATAGCAAATAAAAACAGACACACACACAAAAAAACTAGAATCTAGCTTGTTCGTGGCCCTGTGTTTGTGTATTTTATATATCAATGTAAAAAAATATTTCAAGGGTCAACAGCGACAACATTTCTTCGCCTATTAGTCATCACACTTTGTAACGACCTTCCTTGGCAGTGACTGATAATTTTGGAGGGAATTTCTTTACACATTTTCGGGGGATTGGCCCAAAGTGTGCAAATAAATATGCACTGTTTGTGTACAGCATTAAATTATCATTAGCACTTCATGCACGGTAAATATTCAAACATGCCCGTAATGCGTAAGAACCGATCACGGAAAGTTTTATTTGGCATTTGGATGAAAATGGGGGAAAAAAAAAGCTTAACCATGCGGAACGCTAAACTGTGTTACGAGAATACGATGGTGATTCCACAGCGTAAATAACGTCATCGATCAAGTGAAGACGAACGTCGAGCAACGATTGCTCGAAATGATCCGATCGCCGAATGCGACGATAGTGTTTGACTTGTCATATATGGACGAGTCGCATTTACAAACATACATATGTATGATTTTTTTAAACTATTGCGCTTGGTTATCACCAAATTGATCTAGCCTATCGATGTGATTGCGTTCTTTGCGTATCAATATTTGTATATTAACGTACTCAACAATCTGGTGACACTCGTACGCTAGGTGGAGCAGATGGTTGTTGTCGAGCAGTGCTGAGCAGTTATCACGCAATAGATTAATCGTACTGGAAATGCTATTAGACGAATAATTACTGTTTATGACACCAAAAACACCTGTTGCTAATTAGTATAGTGAAACAGATTTACAAAAAAAAAAAAATTCATTGACTACCACCAAAACTCCTGAGAGTATTTGAATTCGTACTGGATACTAAAAACCATTGTTAAAATCCTTTTTAAAATTCTCGAGTACGGAAATTTATTATTGTAATGCACTGTTCTGTGGTTTGTCTCGTTAAAGTAAAACAAATTTTCCAACCCGATATACCACACCATTTTTGTTGATGTTTTCGTTGTGTTCTGTATAACAAGCTTGTAACACAATATTATTCAATCACCTTTTCAATGAAACAAAATAACAAAACTGGGAATAAGCTTGGCACCGTACGTATTACACCGAGATTTCACCTACTAAACAATCACCGAATGTTCAACTCAAGCGTTTATGTCGATCTAACGCCGGAAGCGCATTCGGACTGCCTTTTTATACGCGATTTTATCCTCACCGGAAGTGGCAGCAGGCGTGTTTGTGATGCTGCTGCTGTTGCTGCTGCTTGGGAGTAGAACTATTGTATGGCACTCTCTGCAAAACGTTTTCGGAAGTTTTTTTTTTTTCTTTCATTTTGTACCCTTCCACTGACTAACTTTCCCAACCGGTGGGTTGATGAGAAAAGGTTCTCTCACCATATCCTTGTTTTGAGTTAAACTGAAGCGCGAATGCTTTTTTTTTTTTCGTCTTCATGCTTATCTCTGTCCAGTATGCTCGCCTGTTGAGCTTACTACTGGCGAGAGGGAAAGAGTTTTCGCGCAGGGTTCCACGCGCTGATAAATAACTTTTGCCCTGTTGCACTTACTAGGACGACCCAACCCAACGCCCTGCTGACGAAGGAAGGAGAGATTACGAAGTACGGAAATTTGAAGCCTAGGCGTAAAGATTAACCGTAGGAAAAATAGGAAAAACCTGCCAGCAACCGAAAAGAGATGGGCTATTAGCCGACACGAAGTGGTGGTTTGCAAAAGTGAGCAGCACTTTCCAACGCGACTTGTTGATCAGTCGCGTGCTATCGTATTTCTTTGGCGCACTTGCATCGATTGAGAAAATTAATTAATTCGTGAAAAGACGGACGCTGCGCTATCAGCGATCTCGAGTAACTAATGGGCGTCATGCTTTTGCGTTGACGCAAAAGTTGGCTGTGCTGGCTGCACAGTGTAAGGCGGAAGTTGTATTTTACCATATTGTACGGTTTAAAATTGAAATCTTTTACCGGATGTGATGCTTACAATACCAACACAAAAAAAAAACCATTTGCATATGTTGAAATGGCATCAAATTGGTTGAGAGAACAGAAACAGTTCCAACAGTGGCTTATCAGCGTTTGTTCCTGCTTGTTATCTTACAATGCCGTTGACTATCAAAGGTGATGAAAATGCTCGGTAATTAGTCATTCATGCTTGTCCAAGTGGTAGACTGGAACGATATCCCAGTTCCGGAGTGGGTGATATATAATTGGGGAATATATTTACGTTTGTATCGCTGCAAACGGGGGTGTTGTAAATTAATTTGCGTAATCAACGATCGATAATCGGTACGCATTTCCGTTCCATTTGAGCGCGCAGTTGGATGGAAGCCTTAAGGGAATTGCGCGTTCCTTGATTGGCTGGCGTTGCCAAGAGGAGTGCAAGCATGTACGAGCATGTGTTTAGCTGGTTTGACACGTATGTTTAATTGTATTTAAACTTGATAAGCACAACATCATCAACCATATTACGAGGAATGATAGGTTTTTTTGGGATCAAAAATGTATGATTTATTACAAGCAGAATGCATGAATGTCACAGCACTAAATGTATACAAAGTATGTTTTACTAACTTTTGATCATTTTACATAACGTGTTAGTAACCAGCGACCGCTGCAGTGAAGTAATAATTAGCAATTCATGACAAATAATGTTCACAGGAATCCCGAGCAATTGCTATTGCAACGCAACCCTCAATTTGAGCTCTCTTGGGCGGGGAAACCCACCCAAACTTGATGTCATATCGGAAACATTGGTCTCGCCCATGGTTCCTAAAACTACGCGACAGAACGTAAAAAATCACAGTTTTTCTTTTCGTCCCTACCTGTGTTCTGTAGTCGAAGAATATGTTATTTGTGCAGAACAAAAAGCCTTGCTGGGTTTCTAGCTTACTGTCGACTTTTGACGACCGGAAAAAAGTCGCACCGATAACACCACCACCTGACAAGGTCAGGTCAGCGTGTACGGTGAAACTAAATCAAACATTTTAACGATCATGTGCTCAGCTTTCGTTTCATGATGATTGTTGGTTTGGAGCATGTGCGCCATCAAGGCAGAGTGCGTCACAAGTTGACTTTCCCCTCCGATTTCAAGTGCCCGTGTGCCTCTTTGGCCGTGGGTCGTAGTCCTCGGCCATTACAGGAGAGAACCGAAGAATATCTTTGTCCGTCCCCGTTTCGTAATGTCGCACTGCCTCCCTGACCTTTCCGGCCGAGGGTAGAGAGGGAGATACACCAACTAAGCCGGTACTTCCTCATGCGGCAAACAATGCACTACCCATTGGGGTTTCCCATGCATCTGACCCTTTAGTCTCCTTGCATATGTGACTAGGATCAGGGCAGTAACCATTATTTTAATTACCGCTGTGTAGCTGTGTAGATCATGATATTGCATGTCTTGAATTGATCATGTTTCCAAAACAATCGCACGTTGACTATTAAGGATGAGCTAGATATCAGTGCCTTTTTGTTAAATATCTTTTTGATTTTAAAATTATGAATTTTTTAAATATTTGCTACAATAGAAATACGGCCTGGCCGTCATTACGAAATAAAAAAATAAAAAAAATATTTGCAAAAACAACGCTACACACTGAAATGTAGAGAATCTATGAAAATATTTGTATATGTTATTGGTGAGAGATTTAAAGGTACCCTTTTGTAGTAGAAGACATTAAAGAACACAAAAAAATAATTTGAAACATGGTTCAATTGTTGCTGTTGAGTGTATATTTCTACAAATATTGGAAATTGTTGAGAATCCTTGTTTTATAGTTAATGTGACACGAGGGCTTCATGCAACAATGAAAAATTACCGTTCTATCAGGAATGGTACGAGCAAACGTTTTCAAAGACCAATCCGGCATCCGGCGTTACTCATTTAGTCTGACCCAAGTTAGTAGGAAGGCACAGAAAGTTCATAAAGGCAAAAACAAAAGTAGTTTAATTGTACACGCATTAACACGCGGTAAGCACGTCAATCTCACCACTGACGCTTTTTGACCTTCTGACGTGGTCTCGCGGTCAGTGACGTCAGTGTAGGTAAGAAGTGAATAAGGAAATTACCAAATTTTAGGCACGCAAATGTAGTAAGCGGTTTACAAAATATTATCTCCCTCTCTCTCTCTCCTTCGAGCTCTCTCTCTTTATTTCTTTCTCTTTTACAAAATACAAAAGTTTCAGACCTGCTTATCATGTTCTAAGAGAATCTTCAAGGGTATCATGCCACAGAGTCTACTAGTCAAGTTCAAAGATGGCAAAGAATGCGTAACGGATTTGAGTCTATCATTGTCAAGACCACGAGCTAGGTCGATGAGTGCAGTCATCCGCATTCCAATACCAGTGCTAGGATACCCGAGATGATATCGACCTGTTGCGAGAGACAAGAGTCCGGCCGTGTCAAGTGTTGCTTCGTTCGATCTGTTCTATGCATCGGTTGGGCCAACCACAGAATTGCACATGAGCGTATAGCAACCACAGCAGCCACGCTACAAACATGATCCCACGTACAGGTAGAAAAGTGGACGACTTTGATCTTCATTCGCCATTTTCACGGTCTCCGGTGCTCGTAAGTATCGAGAGTAAGGAGACCAGCGAACAATTATGCAATGGTGCATTGGTGTCCGTGTGCTACCGATTCAACAAAGCTTCCAGCGATGTATCGAGCGGCCAAATGCTGCTTGTGTTAGTGCCCGTGCCGGGCCTCTTAGATTGGTTCGTGCACTACATCTGCAGTAGCAGGTAGCTAATCATTTCGTCATCATCATCCGGTGGCCCTTCATTCATACCGGCTCGGGGTGGACAACGTTCTCATGATCGACGACGAACTGTCAGGATGGCAGCGATAGATGGCGCTTCCAACGTGTGCGCTTGTGCACGCAGAGGGCACGTACACGCGCAGATGCACGCGACTCACGAGAGCAGGGTCAATGCAGGTGAACAGAGGGCAAGCGTAATGCTGAACTTGTTCAATGTTGATGAATTATTTATCCCCTTGAGTTATCAAGCGTCGCATTCATTTTCAACATTGTTCATTTGGTGTGTGCAATCGGGATTTGCACGCTTTACAGCATGGGATGGTAATATTTGTCAGTTTCAAAAAGGTATCAATTGTAATACTACAACAACCGTTCGAAACAGCTACGGTATGTCGGAATCGTGAGGGTTTGATTTAGATCGCTGCATGCAAAGAGCGTACGTGGTAAATGTGCATTTGCTGCTCGGTACAAACGTATCCACTATTTCCGCTGTTGAAGTATAAGTTTTCCATGAAATGCTTTTTGTCGCCGTGTTCCGCTCCGGCTGTGGCTGTACGTGTAAGGACGTCTGGCTTACAAGTTTCCTTTCTAATATGAGTGAGTGCAAAGTCTCCACCTGATTAGTTGAAAATAGTACAAGCAGCATTGATTGTAGAGCATTTTTTATGTTTTCGAACCTGTGCTAAATGAAATAACGTTTGCGAGACGAATGATGGTTGGATTTTTAGAGGTTTTGAGCAACAAGCGTTACTTTCAAAAATGTAAAGTGTGTAAAAATGTAAACATTTTATGTATTCTAGACCGGCCTGGCTGGTATTGCTATGTTTTGTGTTATTTTTGAAGATAAATTGATTTTATTCCATACTAACTTTGACCTGCTAATTATGTTTTTTTTTATTGAATAATATTACATTACTTATTCACACTCATTCACTTCTTCTGCTTAACGGATGATCAAGTCATGTCGGAATTTGTAATTCGCTTGCCGGACACATTTTACCATGTTGCCAGTTGTCTTCGGCCGGTTCAAATGGGATTCACGACCACGACCTTCGTTGCCGGACCACAATATCTTGGTACCGCCCAACTTACATTCCATTAATTGCCACTTTAACTTTGTCTTTTAGCAGCGTGTACTCATGTCCACTATCCTTGAAAACGGCTTAACTTTGCGAGATGAGTCGTTTGATGCTTAACTGGTACTGGTTACACACATATCAAATGGTGGGTTGCCTATGTGGCACTAACACAAAGAGCATGCAATAGAAGTTGATTTCTATGCTTGTTTTTATATTTTCGTACCATTTTTTTATTATTTTGATTTAAGTATTACAGCTTCTCAATATTGTTGTACCATTTAACTTTAATATTTGTCCATGTGGGGCGGGGCGGCCCGGTGATTTATGCAACAGCGGCGCCTGTCTTCAAATCCCAGGACCCCGACAGGACCGGGGTTCAAATCCCATCCAGACCGTCCCTCCGTAGTGAGGTCTGACTAATCAACTACGTGGTATCGGCAGTCTAGTAAGCCATTTCGATGGTCGGCATGACATTAGAGGTCGTTAAGCCAAGAGGAAGAAGAATATTTGTCCATTCAGGATTGCAGATCGCAGTTGTGCCCACATGCTTATCAGCTTTAGCTCAAATGCTGATATAATCATTGTTAGATAATTGATAGCTCCTATCATTTAGCATATAGATTAAATGTATTATTCTTGGTACATGCTCTACCCGTATACATATTTATTTTGAGTTCTAATATTTATACTCGTTCTGACCGTTCCCTCGTACTTACTAGATTTACACTAGATTTACTACTTACTAGGCTTACTAGATCGGCAAATCTAGTAAGCCATTAGATGACCGGCGTGACCAGAAGGTCGTTAAGCAAAGAAGAAGAAGAAAAAGAAAATTTATGCTCGAAGAATTGAAATGAAATTTATAATTGTATTGTTTAACTTGTTTAGTTACTATCAGTGTACCGTGTTTCTGTGAATGTAACGCCCATGAGTGCCCATCATTCTCAACGACGTTCGATACATTTTTGTTAAGGTTAGGAAAACCGACGCATTTTTACGAAATGTATCAATTACTTCTTTAAGTTAAATACATTATGAGAAGGTGCAGCACGCACCCTTTTTGGTATTTAAAGTACCACAAGTGATATTCTAGTCAGATATGTCGCCCATGTATTGCCCCATCATCTTCCCTATGACACCTTTTACAGAGAAATGTTTACGATTTATACAAATTTTATTCTATAATTTTTCCGATTGGTGTCGTAATAATGGTCTGTTATTATGTCCCTTAAATGTTGAGTCATTTAGTTTGGGAGATCTGGTAAGGTTCCATATAACTAGACCTTCCATGACGCGGTCAAAAGTCGAGTAGTCTCCGCAAAAGACTTGAGAGTGTGGCTGAATGAGACTCTCTCTTATATCTTACACATTGACCAGTCTTATAAATCCTTGGGTCTCATTATCAGACTTTCCTCCGAGCTCCGAGACACTCTCTGTCTTGTTTTGTTGCTGGTTCCGATCCACTTTGGACTACGCCGTCGTTGTCTGGTCTTCCGCAGGCTCTACCGCAATGGCCAGACTGGAGAGTGTGTCGACGAAGAATTTCCCGCGCAGCTATTCGTCGCTCCCTTGCTAGATATCAAATGGGTCTCCCATCATACCCTGATCGCTGTTGGCTTTTTGAGTTAGACTCCATAGAAACTCGACATTTCCACTTCCGGTCATGATTCATAGCAAGCCTTTATCCCATGATCTGGATGTTGATTCCCTTCTATGAGATCTCTTTACGCCCCATCCCGCTATCTACGTGATGGACTTCCTATACACATCACCTTTTCGACCAAAAATAACCTTAGGACCCGCTTTCGTTCTCGTTTTCCAGAGTCTTCGTCCTTTCATGCACTTAAACGATCCGTGTGCTTTGTTAATTTCCTACTTTTTTTCCCTCAAACCCCTACGTTAACAAGAATAATTTGTGTAATCCATGCGGCAGACAAAATAATTAAAATCTATACATAAAATAAATAAATAATGTTTTAGGCTAACGTAATGAGTGCCTGAAAATCGCACACAATCAGCAACTTCAATCAACAATGCAGTGAGCTGAACAATGGCAATGGCGAAGATCGTGAAGTACGAGCAACTACGAGCAGTTCAGTGGCCTTTGGCGCTCATCCTAGGTAAACATGTTATGATTCTTCGTACAGCAAATGATATGTCATTATAAAGTGTGCGCATTTTCCAAAATTTGGTCGTTGAAGTGTATCCAGAAAAGTACATTTTGGGAAATGTGTTTTGAAATTTTATCTGGGACCGGGATGCCGGGTCCCAAACTGTGCAAATAATCGATTCGATCGATTTATTTTGTCAACGTTATTCGATTTCCAAGAGGTGGTACCGTCTGGAGTAGCATATGTTTGCACACACTTCTAAATGTACAAATGCGACAACTGAGGCAACGATGATGTGATCGTCGTCAAAAACAAGAACATTCTTGCTCTGTCCACCGAAGGGAAGACGGTTCTGATAGTCGATAAAGAAGACTCAGGTTTGGATCACCGTAGACCGATAACGTGTAAAGTAATCGTGTTCTGCGGATTGCAAATAAGCTGTGTATTTGCAATTACTACCAACCGACAACCGAACTCTTATCACACTGATTGAAAGTGATGAAAGATGTTTGTGTCCACCTAATAAAAACTACAACGTAGATCGTTCTCACGCATAACAATGACTGAGAAAAAGCAAGTAAATCGTGATGAAAATTATGTTCTGTCGATCCTGTGCTCGTTTCTTAATAGTAAATAATTGTTGACTATTTTCTTTTGCAAACATCGAAGCATGAGTAGCTTATTATAAAAGCTTTCTTAGAAATAGGGTAGGCCTTGTTCTTCTTTTTGATTAGCACTATAATCTTTTTGAGGTATCATTTCTGGCTTGGTTGACTTAATTTTACTGAAACTGGACACTTTGTCCTGCTTACGGGGAGATGCAGTTTTTTGCATTGTTGTCCGCAGTGTTTAAATCCAATTGTTGAATTTTTGTTACAGCCTAGTTTTTGGTTTGTTTAGCGTAACTTTTAGCAAAACGTTTTATAAATTTGATGTTTTGACAGCGTGGCATGTGTTTGCAGGTTTCCGACACATTTGGCTTTAAAAAAAAATTGTCCACGACTACTTTCGAGTGTATTCTCTTTCTAACGTTTTGTCCACTTTTCTACTGTAGAAGAAGAAGAAGCGTTTAGTAGTATGTTATTTTATAACACAATTCATTAATATCAAGTTAGATTCTTATGACGTAGATAGTACCATTTGTACTTGGTGCCTGGAAATTATGATATTTTTATAATCTCAACCAAAAATGAATACAATTAATGACAAATCGAACGACAGAATTGGTAACGACAGGTATTGAAAATCATTCTGGCCGTTTGAACGGTTTTCAGTCGTAGTATTGTACCGGTCGGCATATGAAGCAGAGCATACATGAATGTGGTCAAAATTTTAAAACATTAGAAACAAGTCTGTTCAGTTGATGTAGAAGTGTTTTGCGATTAAAGTCTAAATGTAAAACAATTACACTAATATTTTCAACTAATATAACATGATAATATCAGTACTTTCACTGTCTACTGGTTGATCGTAGATTAAAGCATTACTCTCATGTACTACTTGCGTCATGCCGCTCTGGCAACTCAAGAAACTGATGCTGGGATCGCAGCAGGCGGTATAAACCTCGGCTCTTGTCGCGATCTCGTGAGAAGACGAACGATCGTACGATTGGGTAGACGAACGAATAACGAGTACAAGATCGATGGAAGGTAACAATCGACACATATGTGTGGAGGCACTGTGTTGGAGCACTGGAGCTGCGTTTGGAGCTTATATAAAGAACAGAACATACGCTGCTCTACTCCTATTTGCACAATTGCTCTCCAGCGTGTAAGGTTGTCTGTTGCTGGTATTAAGATAAAGCCACTACCAGCAAAGATCCCTGGCTGGTGCAGCATGGTGTAAGAACAATATTCTCTAGAAGTGTGTTAACAATAATATCGTTTGCTGTTTGAGAAGCAATACTGTTTCTAACAGCACTTTAAAGGAGCGCGAAACTTTTTGATAATCCCAAAAAAAAAGGATATTAGCAAAACTAAAGAAAAGAGTTACGTGAAGTGGTACGAAACCTTCAGTGGAATGTGAATATGTGCAACAGTTTTAGAAAGCCTACGAACTGAGTGAAAACAACAATCTTTTCGCATGGATTTGTTTTTCCTAGTGTAACGTAGTGTTTGAACAGTGCCAAAGTTAGTGATGCAAAGTGAGTTAATATTTTTAAAACATTCAAAGCGACTCTTTGGTTCGGAAAAAGTTCTATCGATTTTTTTTTCTCTCACATGAATGTTTATTGTTGATCCTTCCTGCGATTTTAAAACTTGACAACTGCGAATTATTAGAAATTATTGTATTCGTTCAATATAAATTTTATAATTGTGGTTCACCTGTAAATATAGGCTCATATTTAGCAATAAAAAAAGTGTTTTAGTAACTAAATTACACAAAATTTTAGAAACCCGACCGATGATTCTTTCGTATTCTGCAAGTAAATCTAACTTTTGAATTCTCAAATTAAAAACCAAAGTTTGAATACAATAACTCTGCAAAAAAACTGCAAAATGGAGGCTTACTTTCATGTTTTAATGAGTACTAATTACCATATTCATCTAGACCAGATTTCCGGCACTACGGTATCGATGCTGTAGATGAACAAAGGCAGATCTAACCCGTGACTATTAGAAAGTTGAACTGTTGATTATTCGTCAAAAGCCACGGAATCGATAAGATAGTGTGTGACTACGTCCAGAAAAGCTCCGTAGTGCCTCCACACGCTCCAAAATGACGACAACACCGGCCTTTACGATGGTCTCGAAGAGGAAACGTAAGTATATGTTCCCGTTTTTTTTGCCGATGCTCTGTGGCCCGTTTAAATTTAATGGTTCGAGTGCTACTCTTAGTATTTAATATCTCTTAACGGCCGAAATTAATGTCCGTTTAACGCATTTAAGGTAAATTACTTGATGTACATACAGATCCGTCCTTTTTTTTGTGGGAATTAGATTAAAAGTAATGTAAACGTTTTACCAGCGTGTAGTTGCTCGTTTGGCAAATACATTTGTACTATGACGGCTGTAATGAGTACTGAGAGCGCAGCGTGCGACGTTACGGATGTTAATCATGGGTGTTTGTTACTGTCTTCTAGGTATCTGACCCCTGCGCAAAGCTTCACGTGTGTGATAGGCGGAAATGGCACGTACGCGGAATATGGGTTTGTGAGAACAGTTTTGAATCAATCTGCAAAAAAAAAACCGTTTTCATTAGCACACGGTCGTGTGCGGTTGCCCTTGCTTTTACCCACGTGGCGTATATGCATGGTGGCGGTAATGGTGGCCAAAGGTTAACGAAATGCAAAGTCTCACCTCGCGGAGAGCAATGCATATTGTCACATAGCAAAACAAAAAGCAACCCTTAATTACACATCCTGCAGCGTTCGTCACACAGGTTCATCTTTGGAGATGTACAGCCTACATCAGGAAGCAGGTTTTTTTTGTAAATCGCTTGCGAGGGTAAATAAAAACATACCGTTTAGCGTTTGAAAGTTTGCAGGTTGATTAGAAGTCACAATCAGATTGCAGATGCTTCAAAGCGGTTGAACGATTTTCATTTACAATTTTCCTTAATTGTAACATTAGCTTATCTACGAACACATTTACTGGCAGCTATTTTTGCTATCCTCATGTGACAGAGCGCGATGTGTGATTGTTCGGCGCATTGACACACTAACTTCGCTTCAGCCCGAGAGAACCTTGAAACGCGTGGCGCCTTGTCCTTACAAATCTTGTGCAATGCTACACCTTATTCAAGTGACCCGGTGCGCTCGTTAGCCGCTGGCATGTTTGAGAGGCTACTAAATTTCTTTCGTGTCTGCATTTTACATTCGGTGGCCTTTAATGAATGTAAGCTAATAGTGCAACTAATATGTGTAGAAAAAGTGTAAATAGATAGAAAATTACTTTAAACCTACTATTCACCGCAGGTGCATTGAGCAATGGTACATAATTGATTGTTTTTTATTATTATTTTCGGTAGATACAAAACATATGTCAAATATTCGAGTGACGTGATCATTATCATGATCATTTAAACGAGATACAAAATCACGCAAAATGCATTCCACAACCGTGAATGATATGAAGCCCACAATATAAGTGCAATTTTTAGAATCATTGTAGAAATATTCACATAAAGATCTCTTGTTCTTCTACCTCTTAACATTAAAATTCATCATATTCCGTGTTGCTGAAGCTGTACCAATTCTTATTCTCTAGCTCTACACAAGAGAAAGGTCCCGGCGTATGATTTATGATTTTACCCTTAGATAAATAATCCATCCTGCGAACAATCCTTGATTTAAATGTGTGAAATTGTAGTTTAGATAGCTGAAATATACATCAGATTAGAATCTTAATTGTGTGAGGCTCTTTTCCGTAGATTTCATCGCGGTTGTTGTTTAAATCGTATTCAAAGAACCTTTGTCATAGATAATAGCAGAAGACTAGCAAGTTTCTGCTGTGCTTTACTCGTGTTTATTGGACTTGGTGGTGCTTTGTTCTCGTGCCGTCTGGCATCCGCATCAATTATAGTTTTACGTTACTTTCTTCCCTGTGTATGCAAATTTTTCATTTCCTTTCTCAATGCGTAACAGAACTTCCGCGTCCAATTTGTCGCCTGGGGGAGTGGAGACGGCAGTGTAGATACTACCGCATTGGTTAACCATTGATTATAATTTTATTCACAAAGCACAGCTCATCATACCTCCCCCAACGTCCTAGTCGGCGGTACGATCTTGGTACCGATCGTGGCGGTGCATTAAGATACGTTTAAACTTTTATACCTAGCAAAACTGCCAATTAAAACGTGCCGTAGTTTAATGAGTTCTGTTGATCGAACGTGCAAGAAATCGGTTCAGTAGCTAGATGGGAGCAGGATGCAGGATTCAGGGAAGGCATTTTGCCACCGATATTGGCCGTTGTGAAAGTAACCGGTTTAATAGTTCATTGTTAAACGGCGTGCGCGAAGTACGAAGACTTTATGCGCTGCACTGGCCAGGGAGGATAGAAGCGTGCGATAAATGACCCGCTAACTTAATTCTGGCTCGATTACGGGGTTGATCACAAAAGTACGATTCACGTGCAATAACAAGTCATGTCAACGTGTTCGTCACCATCAACAACAAGGGTTGTCTCGAATTGAGCGCCTTGCCTCAGTAAAGCGCTGATCACAATTCATTGAGAAAAAGCTCAAATAGGTCACTGAGTGAAGCCGATCATAAGGCCAGGTTCGTCGTCTATGATTAGCCCACGAGTGTCAGATCAGTTGCGGAAGTGGAATGATTACTTGGTATAACTTGCATCTTGATCGGGCGGCGTAATGTGCATCCAGCATGTGGTGCATTTGTGTTTCAACAAATTTTCCCAACCGTAGCTGAGCGGAAGCTTTGTGACGCGTGTAATCATGTGTTAGGGAATTCCGGTAGCATTACAATCATGGCAATTTTCTGTCATATCTTACTCTTGGTAGAGTCTGTAGTACACTCTTACGCATCACGCGGCACTAGTGGTATGGATTCGATTACGGGGGACGTGTCAAAACACCTCCAACTAATTTGTTACATTTGTTAATCCTCTTCCAAAAAAAAAACGGCGAATATTAAAATTCCAAACAAATATGTCCTTCGACGACACCTTCTTGAACCTCGTCATCGGCTATTGTCTTGTGCGAGTTCATGGAAACCTGAAATAGCGGTGCCGACAACTGATACGTCTTGTCTGCCTGCCGACATTGGTTGCTCCCTAATACAGCCACATGTAGCATCATTGGGCCATGATGTGACATACAGACATGTAACAACTGCTGAAGACCGTAAGAACAGGTTTACGGTGCACTGTTGACTGTTTGCCGACTTTGCTGGAGCGGTAAGAAGCAAAACAAAACCGTAGATTGATCTCCCGCCGTTTGCACGAACAAATGAAAGTGCAAGTGGGAAGGATTTATCTTAAGCATTGGAAAAAGCTAGAGATACACCTTCTCCCCGCTGTGACGTTGACGTAATGTAACGAAAGTGAAATAGGTTTATGTGTTTCGCATCAACAATCGTCTCTTGTTGATATGGTTCACACATAGTCTCAAGGTTATGCGAGCGTGAACTTGAGCTTATGGTGCGGCTAGTTTGAACAGCCTTGCCAAGGGGTAAGGATCGTTGGGCTCATCATGTGCAAAGGCACATTGGCACCGGTTTGCAAACGTGACCAAGATCATCTTAGCCCACTTCAACGTACCTGTGCCGACATGCATTGCACGGTTCGCTTCCCAGTTCTGACGGGTAGGTTTTAGTAGGGCGTTAAACCTAAGAAACCAATCTCGGCGAACGCTTCCTTGAACGAGGTGACATTGAACCAGCGGCGGTACGCCTAGCATCCGACGAATGAGTAATTGCGGGCTTTTTTCAGTTTTCGTTTTGGGGAAGTGCGTTGGTACCCGTGTTTACATCATACAACAATCGACAACTCTAATGCAATGTTTTCATTTTGTTTTTCTTTTCTCTTTCTCGGATCTGCCACGTTCAATTGTGAACTCACAGGAGTCGTTAAGCTATGCTGCCTCGGAGTACTGTTTCTTACATTGGCCTATGCAATTATTGTGATTGATCCCACCGAAGTGATCGTGGAAGATGTATGTATTCGAATGTTTATTGTTACCCCAAGTCAATGACTGCTTTGACCTTTAGCATTAGTTGTTTGGTTAATATATTGTCTTTCTTTTATGATCTTCGCTCAGAAACTGTCCATGTATGAAGGATCTTATCTAAACCGTTTGTGGAAGAAACCACCATTAGATGTTTTCATCAGTATTTACGTGTTCAACGTCACCAATCCGGAGGCTTTTATGCGTGGCGAGGAGCGTTTACGCGTGCAGGAAATAGGACCTTACGTGTATCAAGAATTTTTGGAACATCGCAACTCCACCTTCAATCCTAATGGTACGCTTAGCTTTGTACCTGTTCGGCGACAGGTGTTTGTACCAGAACGATCCGTCGGCGATCCGAAGGCGGATCGGATTATGATACCGAACATAGCATTGCTCGGCGTGTCAAGTGCAGCCTATCGCATGTCCACCTTTGCCGCATTTGCAGTGGCAGCCGCCTTAAAGCCTCTTGGCATGGAGCCGATCCTCAACATTACCACGCACGATCTGCTCTGGGGCTATGATGATCCGCTGGTGAGGATTGCCTCAACCTTGCTACCGGAACTGATACACTTCCAAAAGCTGGGCATATTAGATCGAGTAAGTTAAACAAAAGCTGCTCTTGTACAATACTGGCAAATCGTATGCCAAATGTTTTAATCATATAAATTTTTTAATTGTATAAAGTCGTTGTTTCGGGGTTTCGCGAAACGGTCAGCCCATGCATTGGTGTTTTCACACTTTACTTAGGAGTTTCGTTTTCTGGTCGTAGATGTTTGACGATGGATTTGACACGGTTACCATCAATTTACCCGAGTCGGTTCGCAACCAACAGCAGGATGCGGAAGATTCCATCAACGACGATGTATCGGATGAACTTGCCGATAGCATGCAGGAAGAATACTATCATGATATAGTGTCACGCTCGAAAACCGAGGAACCGATTCGGGACTATTCAATCGATGTGTGGAATGGATCGCCAGGACTAGCTCATTGGGGCTATGTCGCAAAGGATCATTGGGATGCTGACAGAAGGTAGTGTGGGATAAACGTTGTTATTTAAATCCTTCACATAACAATTCAAACTTTCATATCCGTTTTTTACAGAAACACACCATGCAACACACTGCAAGGGTCTTACGATGGGTCCGTTTTTCCTCGAAACATTTCCAAAACGGAAGTGTTCAAAGTGTATCGTAAAGCGTTCTGCCGCACCTTACCTATTGCCTTCGAACGTGAAGGAGAAGTGGATGGTATTAAGGCATACTGGTTCTCAATCCAGGAAAACGCTTTCGAAAGCTCCATCGATGATCCATACACTTCGTGCTACTGTAAGAACAATCAGTGTCTACCAAAAGGGCTAGGAGATTTGAGTCCGTGCTGGTACAGTGAGTATACGTCCCGAAATTGCGTACACTATTGCGAGAATGGAGCAGTCAGTAGTCTGATGTGCTTTAATGTTCCATTTTACAGACATACCCGTAGCAGTCTCGTTGCCGCATTTCTACAAAGGTGATCCAACTCTCTCGCAGGCGATTGATGGGTTGAGCCCAAACAAGGAAAAACACGACGCCGTTATCATTATGCAACCGGTTAGTGATAACCATCGAAATGCGATGCAACCACATTCATATGAACCAATCATTAACTATTTCATCATCTTTTGCTTCTGGCAGCAACTCGGCATCCCGATGAAAGCAAACATCCGCGTCCAAATCAGCCTTTTAACGAATGTAAGCTTCAACTCGGCGCTGAGACCGTTTCACAACACTGTCATACCATTGATATGGGCGGAAATGGTAATGTTATATACCTGGTGTACGTTGCACCGAATGATGGTTCCTATCAAACTAATACACAACTTTCATACACAGTCATTGGAAAAGCTCACGCCGGAGTTAATATTGCTGCTCAACCTGCTATTTGGCATAGCGCCCTACTTGCAGACAGGATTCATATGCTTACTAGCATTGCTGGGAGCCTCTTTATTAGCTACAGCGGCACTAGTACTGCTGTGCTCGTCGGAAGCGGCAACGTTCGAATATGATCCACGGAAATCTATACGATACTCTACCGTCAACATGATCCCGTATCCACTGAGAAAAGAGTTGGAAAAATACGGAGAACCTGAAATATTACGCCGTGAGCCGCTGCTGATAGAAAATTGTGCCTAATAGTGCGTTTCTACTAGATTATACGAAACCTATTTCGCAGGCTATCTCTATTAAGTCCACGTAGGTTATAGGTGTTATGGAGAAGAACAAAAGGACTGACATTTTATTCTTATAGAATAACTGCAATTACAGTTCTTTCGAGTGACAAATCACGAATCCTCTTTCGGGTACCACACTGTGGAGCACCTCGTACACACTCATAATGTTATAGAATCAATGTGATATACTGTTATAGTAGTAAGCTAGCTGTAAGCAATGCAGTGACCATGAGTAAAACATTCTCAACTCTTGCTTAGTATTTGCCTCGTCGTTACAATGGAGTTGTTAAGGTTGTAAAAAAAACAATGCAGCTTTAGTCAATCAAAGTATATGATTCGTAAAGATGGAAGAATCTTGTTACTCAGATGTACAAATAGTAAATATGGTGTTGTATAAATGGTATACTGGAAAAATATGTAAATAACACTGTTGTCACAACTTCTAAGTGAATAGCACGGAGAATACTTGGTGATGGTTTTAGTTATTTATTTTCGTCCAAAACTTTAAAACGGTGCCACCTATTCCCCGTTTATCTCGCTACTGCCGGGTTGACCCATCTTTGACAGCTACCTGTCCCAACCATTGTTCTGACAGCTGTCCCTCGTACGTCAGTTCCCCAACTGTCATTTTCCTTCCTAACATTCCCCCAGCCCGTGACCAACTATGTATGGTCACCCTGTATTTATGTCGAGTAATGCTAGTTTCGGTACCGGTCTTCTTAGCGTTCCTGTGGTGGTGCGAACCCACGCTTGTCGCACATGCCCATCAACTCCTGTAATAACTCCTTCTACCATACCCCTCTTCCAGTTGTTCCTAATTGTCCCTTCTACTATCAGTACCAAATCCCCTGTCCTTACCTCTCGGACATTTTCAAACCACTTACATCTACGCGTGATTACTGGAAGGTACTCCTTAATCCACCTTCTCCACATCCTATCTAGGATATGTTGCGCTAACTTCCAATTCCCCCTTAGGCTGTCTCTATAGTTAGTGGGTAGTACCGGCCGTTGTTTAACTCCCGAAGAACTTCCCAACAGGAAGTGATTTGGTGTAATCGCCTCTCGGTTCTCCGGATCTAACGGTACGTACGTCAACGGTCTAGAGTTGATCATGGCCTCAGCATCGTACAATATGGTCTCGAATGTCTCGTCATTCGGTAAATTCCTCACCTCCATTACCGTGCTGATCGCAGCCTTCACTGAGCGCACCATACGCTCCCATGCGCCTCCCATATGGGGAGCACCAGGCGGGTTGAAGTTCCAACGGGTGTGTTCATTGGTGAAAGTCGTTGCCAGGATTTCATTACGCTGCTCGATTTCTTTCCGAAGTTGTCTGCTAGCGCCCACGAAGTTGGTCCCGTTGTCACTGAAGATTTCTATCGGTGCACCTCGCCTCGCCACGAATCGCCTGACCGCCATTATGCATGATTCTGTCGCTAGGCTATGCACTACCTCCAAATGGATCGCTCGTATGGTCAAACAGGTGAATACGGCAACCCATCTCTTTTCATTCGACCTTCCTCTCTTTACCAATACCGGGCCAAAGTAGTCGAGTCCAACGAAGGTAAACGCCCGGACGAACGGTGCCAGTCTCTCCTTTGGTAGCGGTGCCATTGGTGGTACTTGTGGTAGTGCCCGCCGGATTGCACAGAACACACAATTCCTCACCGTTTTCGCAACCAACGCTCGCAGCCTCGGGATCTGGAACTGTTGTCGTACCTCGTTCACTACTGTTTCGTTATTGGCGTGGCGATAGACTCGATGATAACGCTCCACTATTAGCTCAGCCAATTTAGAGTTCCCCGGTAGAATTACTGGATACTTTGCGGAATAGGGTACTTCCGCCGCTTCTCCTATTCTTCCTCGCATCCGTAAAACGCCTTCTTCATCCAGAAATGGCAATAGCTTGTATATACGGCTTTGTTTAGCTACCGTCCCGCGGGGTACTTCATCGCCATTTTGGGTGCTCAGGACACGAATTTCCTCCGAGTAGAATGTCCACTGGGTCTGTTTCCACAAGATGATATTAGCCTTATAGAGTTCCTCGTGGCTGAGAACTCCTCCCAGAACTGACTCGCTTCTCCTCTTCTTGTCCAGGTTGCCTACATAACGCACAAGCCACCCAATTGTCCGTTGCAGTCTCTCCAGCCTGCTAAACCGTTCATAAGGTATGAGTAACAGTCTGGTATCAGGGCCCTCGGTGTGAAGATTTACCCGCCGTATTTCTTCTCCCGTGCCTGTGTCGGTCGATCTTTGTTGCGGCCAGTCGTCCTCTCCGTTCAGCAAGAATTCCGGCCCTTTAAACCAGATTCCGTCGTAGTCGAAGTTCGGCCTACCCTTCCACTTCGTTGCCTCATCCGCTGGGTTGTGGTCTGTCGGCACCCATCGCCACTCATCCACTGCCGTGCTCTCCAGAATCTCGACTACTCTATGGGCAACGAAGGGTTTGTAGTTTCGGGGATCCGCTCTTATCCATGACAGAGCGACCGTGCTATCAGTCCAGAGCACTCGTCGTGTCACACGAATTGGATGGTGTTCCTGCGTGTAGCGCAAGAACCGTGCGCCTAACACGCAACCTTGGAGTTCTAGCTTCGGTATCGTAAGGGGCTTTAATGGCGCCACCTTAGCCTTTCCTCCAACCAGGGTGCACTGCGGTTCACCGGACTCATCGATCGTGCGAAGATAAAGAGCGCATGCATATGCGTGCTGGCTGGCATCGACGAACACATGCCATTCGGCATTCTCGTACGTTTTCTTCGATGCTTCGATAAAGTAACAACGCGGAATGCGTATGTCGCCAATCGTTGGGAGAAGTTCTATCCATCTGCGCCATTCGCTGTATTGGATGCCATTTATTTCTTCATCCCACTGCGTGCCGGTTCGCCATAGATCTTGTATCAGGATTTTGCCGTGAATCACGAATATCGCCAACAACCCAAGAGGATCATACAATGACATCACACATCGTAATACCTCTCTCTTCGTTGGAATCCGCTCTGCCTTTAGGAAGTCAGCTATCACCGTACACGCCCGTGTGCAGAATCCCAATGTATCGGATGCAGGATGCCAACGCATTCCTAATACGCGTTCGATATCATCCCCCATGGTTGATAAATATTTGATGTTTCCGCTGTTCTGCTCACCGAGGTGTTTAATTACCTCTGCACTATTCGAGCTCCAATTCCTTAGCTCGAATCCGCCATTGCTGAATACTTTCCGGACCTCGTTAGACACTCGACACGCCTCCTCCGTCGTCCCAAAGCTGTCTAAGAAATCGTCCACATATGTGCTCTCAAGGATTCCCTCAACCGCACGTGGGAATTTCTCGGCATGCTCTTTCGCGTTCCGGTTCTTGACATACTGCGCTGTCGCGGGTGAACATGTAGAGCCAAATGTCACAACGTCCACGATGTAGGTATCCAGCTCGTCCGAAGGATTGTACCGCCATAAGAAGCGCTGTGCATGCTTGTCCTCTCTCCGAACTCTTATCTGTAGAAACATCTCCTTTACGTCTGCACACACCGCCACTGCATACAGACGAAAACGGAATAGTACTCCAAGTAAAGACATAACCTCGTCAGGACCCTTAAGCAGCATGTCGTTAAGTGATGTGCCATGTGCCTTAGCTGCAGCGTCCCAAATCAAACGCACCTTTCCAGGTTTGTTTGGGTTAGTAACCACTCCTATTGGTAAATACCAAATTCGTTTCGGGTTAGCCTCCGACAGTTCCTGTTTCGTTGCCTTGTGCACATACTGTTTGTCCAGCAGCTCGCGAATCTGACGGTGTACCTGCAGCTTGAGCTGACCATCTCGTTCCATCCTTTTCTCCAAACAATCGAACCTACGTTTCGCCATAGCGAGGCTTGAAGGAAGCTCTGAATGATCCACCTTCCACAATAAACCCGACTCGAAACGTCTTCCAACACGAACCGTGGTAACCTCCAATAGATGTTGAGCACGTTGGGTATCCGGGTCATCCTGAACGTGTGTGTACGCCACCCCCATTTGCTCCAGTTCGTAGAATTTGCCAATCGCGTCGTGAAGATTGTTTGGGCTATTGCACTCGCAGATGTGCAGTAGTCTATCACCCCCCTGGTTCGTCGGCTTCCCGTAGATACACCATCCTAAACGCGTTTTGACTGCGATTGGATCACCATCTCCGCCCTCTACCGTCCTGAGGGGAACCGTCAGCCTCAGGTTGTCTAACCCAATAAGCATCTTGGGTTCCGCATCCTTATATTCCTGTATCGGCAGCTGCTTCAGATGTTCCCACCTCCCTTCGTCCTGTACGAAGGATTGCCGCGGTAGGTTCATGGCTGGAACCGTACGTACCGAATTGACCGCAAAACGCCTTGTAGAACCAATCGGACCCACCTCGAGATTTACGCGTCTGGACCCAGCCTCGACCCTTGTTGTATTGCCGGTCCAACGAATGCAAAGAGGCTCCACCACACCCTTGACACCTAATTTCTCTGCCAAATCCTCGTCAACCAACGTCATGGATGAACCTTCATCCAAAAAGGCAAACGTTGCCACCGCTCCAGCCGGACCATACACGGTGACAGGCACAATCCGGAAGAGTGCCTTCGACGAAGACGATGCGTACTGATGATGGTTGCTTTCCGCAATAGCACCACCATTGTTCCTCCCAACCCCGGGTTCCGAAGCGCCGATCTCATTGCTGACTCGCCGAGACTCCTCCACTCCGTGCAGCAACGCATGATGTCGGTACGTACACCCTTCTTTGCCACACACTGGCCTGTTGCGGCACGTCCGCCAGTTGTGCTTGCCCAGGCAGCCGAAGCACAAAGAATGTGCACGAGCCTTATTCCACCGTTCCTTAACCGACATTGCTACAAACTCAAAACATTTTCCCACATCGTGTCCCCTTTTATCGCAAATAAAACAACGCAATGATTTCCCTACCTGCGTTGAGTTATTCCCAGATGTTGTTGATTCCTGATGATCGACATGTGCGTGCACATAAGCCTTGGTGCTGGGCTTCTTCCTTTCCGCCGCCTTCCACGATGGTAACTCCCGGTTGGTTAACTTCTCCGCAGCGCTCTGCAACTCGGCCATGTACTCTGCAAACATCCGGAGGTCTGGTTCGTCGATGTGCCGTACAAATCGCACCCAATTATATTTCTCGGTCATCGGTAGCTTGTCCACGATCTCCTGTAGCAGCAACGGGTTAGTCAGATGCGCCTCTCGTCCAGCGGCCTTCATATGGTCCACCATGCTTTGCACCGCTTCACCGAACGCCACGATGGTGTCGGGCTTCTCCATGCAGGGTGCAGCCATCCTACGCACTTTCTCGATTAACGCCGAGATGAGATGCGTTGGCCGACCATAACGTGAGCGCAGCGTTGCTATCACTTGCGGTACCACTTCCGGCAAAAGTAAACGGCTACGCACTGCCTCTAGAGCGGGACCCTTCAGCGCCTTTTGCAAACGCAACATATTTTCCCAGTTGGAAAAGCCGAATTTGTCCGTAGTATACTCATAATGCGCGATGAATATTGGCCAGTCCGCCGGGTCCCCGGCAAACACGGGTAATTCGGTTGGTATGTTGCGATGCACATTCACCTCCTGCTGGGCATAACCGCGCTCCTCACGTCTCACACGTTCCATCGAACCACCCTCCGCACAGGATGGTATCACTGTCGATGTCTCAGCGGTCACTTGCACGCCCAGTTCCTCAGCCAAAATCTGCTCCTCTTCCTTCACGAACCGCAGCTGCAACTCCAGTTCCACCCGTTTCCTCTCCGCTTCTTGCCGTCGCTTCATTATGGCTAGCCTGTTTGCCATACTGTCGGATCCCTTAGCAAGAGTGAGGTTAGAATTTGCCGCCACGCTGTCGGTTGTATTCCGTGAGTGCAGGTTGAAGCCTTCCGCCAAGCGTTTCGTAACCTCAACCAACTTGAGGTTAGGATTTTCCAACACGCCGTCGCTTGTTTCACGCGGAGAAAGATTGACGCTTTCTACCGTGGGCATCATAACCTCAACCCGTTTGAGGTTATGTGTTGCTGGACCTGTTGGTGCCGCCACGTGCTTGATCGGCGTCCTTTTTACCGCTCCAGAACGCTCTCTGCCCGTGCACGCGACGCACAACCACTTCCGCTTTTCCACGGCTTCCGGCGATTCCGTTATACCGACGCACGAAAAATGCCACCATGAGTCGCAACTATCACACGCCACAAAAGTTGCATCGTCCACTTGATCACTGCAAGCCTGGCAGCAATCTTTCCGATCCACTTCCATTTCACCTTTTTACCGTTTTAAAGGCTTTTATGTTGTCACAACTTCTAAGTGAATAGCACGGAGAATACTTGGTGATGGTTTTAGTTATTTATTTTCGTCCAAAACTTTAAAACGGTGCCACCTATTCCCCGTTTATCTCGCTACTGCCGGGTTGACCCATCTTTGACAGCTACCTGTCCCAACCATTGTTCTGACAGCTGTCCCTCGTACGTCAGTCCCCCAACTGTCATTTTCCTTCCTAACAAACACAGTTGTGAAATGGAATGGATGGAAATATTAAACTTATTTAAAAAAATAACATCAATGCGATTTTTATTTTGCAACAGTTGTAGCTATTTTTGTAAAATGTACGATTTCCTTCAATGTTTAAAGATATCGAACAACTTTAAAAAGGTTCACAGATTTCGTTAGTTGATACCGTTATTATTTCATGAGGGACGGCCTAGCCATATTGCTTTTACCGGTTAGTTGTTTGATCATAATTATTATCATTTTTTCTCTTTTGTTTCATGTGTCCAATGAACGATCCAGATCTTTACCGGTCAGTGATCAGTTTCGTTAATACAAGTTCCTGATGTTTTAGAGCTGTAGTTTTTCTTTTTGTATACATCACAGACATTCCCGTAGCAAATCGTCTATGAGAACGAAAGGACAGGGTCGTGCAACGGCTGATATTTGATAGTGTCCGAGCTGATGATTTTTCTCCTGTCATGGTGTAAAAATCAGCGTTTCGTGTGTAGCGGATTGCATCAGTAATCATGCGCAACAATTTGTTCAGCAAGACTTGAAGTCGTTTAGAACGATTCCTTGTATATGTATCTGCCAAATTCGAGTAAATTATGTACACGTAATCTGAAATGGCAGTCTTCCTGTGTTGAAGTAACAATAAGAACAAAAATCACAATAAAGTAAAATTTTAATAAAATGGGACCATATCACGACATTCAAATGCTGTTGATGCAATGTGAGTATTGAAACGGTAAACGTTTCAATACTCACTGACGGAAACGTAACGATTGAAGTAGCGGGCTTTTTTTATTTAGTTAGAACGGCTTGGCATTGTTGCTAAGTAGCAAATAGTTTAAGTCACTAAAAATTGGCTGGATCTAATAAAAATTACAACGTATGCTTTGCCTCCAACCAGAGATTGAAGATGCACCATTATTTTTGAAAAATTATCTCTTTTTCTGTTTATTTTACAGAGACTTTTGGTCCTCAAAACCTCATCCGCCTCTTTCCTTCGCTTGTCGAGTGATAAAATGGTTGCAAAGCCTGCATCTAGTAGGCAAGTGGCTCGGTGTGAAGTGTACCAATGGCAATTGGTAAGGATGTGGTGGGCGGTGATGTCAACGTCACAAAAACTGCAGAGTGGTGGACTTGATCCGTCTAACAGATAGGAGTGTCTAGAACGGGTACTCATGCTAGAAAGAACGTCATGGGAACATCCCATGGTGCAGTATTTTGCTTGAAGCAGCTGAGTTTGGTACTTTGGTAAAGATTTGAACCCTACCATGTGAAGACCAGCGCATTCATTAATTCTCGTTGATTTAAAATTTCGAGTGTAGAATTAAAAACATCAAAACAATAGATATGCTGCGAATGCTTGCCCCACTTGCCCCTACGGCAGGTATGTCTAACTCATTTTAGTGGTTAGTCATTTTTTATTCATTGGATTGTTTTAAAAGCGCTGATAACCGGATGCAACTTTCACTCAATTTTCGTTATTTTACCGATTTCATCTTCTTACAAGTTCTAAATTTACTAATAAACATTTGACAGTTCTCAATAGCTAATCAATTTTTTGTGTACCATGTATGAAAAATATGAGATCAGAGACAATCAGTAAACTAAAATTAATGTTTGAAATGAGTGAGAACTGAGCAAAATAATTTTACATAAGTTATTAAATTTTTGAATACAAATTTTTGCCAAATATCTTAATATTTATTTATTTTAGAATACGTGGGCTGTAGTTTGACACACCTGTCATACGATGACGTTGTATGCATGAGATAAGAACAAAGTTCCGAATCTGTCAAATATGAATGTATAACAGGCATCAAAATAATGATGCTTCTTTATTGATTTGTTTAGTGAACTAATTTTAAAATCGTGCATAATTTTGACCACCTTTTAGGTCATTCTTCTTTCAAAGGCTTCGAGCAGTCGTCTCACGTTTTCTGAGTTTCGAGCAGACATCCACAGTTTTTCGAAGCACTCAGCAGGAGAGCTTTCTTTCAAATTATGGGCACGCTACACACGGCTTGTTAAAAGTGTAATGAATTTCGCGTTTTATTATTCATCTCAATAATCAGAATTAAGTTTTTTTTTTTATTCATAAGGGACGGCCAGGCCGTATTGCTATCAGGATTAAGTTATTTGTAGAAGAAATTTGAACAAACCTAACTTGATTCGAAGTAATGACTTTCCAACAAAAAAAAAAAAACAGAACATTCAAAGAGCGGCGAACTCAATGATTTGCAGCATAAATATTTTATTCATAAAACGGTTAAGCTGAGCATCTCGAACTAACCCAAATATCCAAAAACAAATAAATCGAACCCTCTAGCTGTTTGTAGGCTGCTTAAGCAAAAATCGAACTACGGGTGAACTTTGAAGCTTGTTAAAAAGTGCGTCGAACCCGATGGAACTATGAAGCTTTTCTACTTGCACCAGGAACTCGATGGAACTATGAAGCTTTTTTACTTGCACCTAGAACTCGATGGAACTATGAGGCTTGTTTATAAACGTAGCATGGTATTTCATGGAACTGTGAGGCTTCTTAAGCAGCACATGGTACTTTACGGAACTTTATGGTTGTTCAATGAAGAAAAAGGGCTTAGAAATGTTTGTCGAACATTTCTACCGATAAAAACTAAATTATAGATTATGTTGGAAAATAATAACATAACAAAGAATGTATGTTTAGCAGTGCGATCAGGCCGTTCCTTACGAATAAAATATGTTTATTTTTTATTCAACAGTTATGACCAGTGTTCCGTCGTAAAAAAATACCAAGCCGAAGGTGCCTCGTCGAATGGTTGCAACATTTTCCTAAACAACCCCATTTCCTCCCCCTCCCCTCCTCTTCCTCCCATCAACATTGTTTGCACATTCTATCAAATGAATATGATTCACATCTCTGCTCGGTGGTGAATTACAATGTCAAGCTGAGTAGGTGGGCGCCTTGTAAGCTGCGAGAGGGGGAGGAGGGCTAATTCATCAGATTTTAATTAAGTGTGATATTTGCTGCTTCAAGCTGGTGTCTATTTTGATCGCCCCTACCTTTCATCCGGTTATGGCCGTTCAGCTCATATATAGAAAAATTGTCTTCTCAATGATTGTACACTCAAAACAATTAAAAAGAAAGTAAAACTCCACACATCCTTTGTATTTCTTGCTTGGAGCTAGAGTATTTTTTTCTGTGCTTGTTCCACACTGTCCAACAACAGACAAATAGGTATCATTGACAAAGTAGCACTCTGTTAAACAGGAAAACTGCAGTTCGATTCTCAATAAATTAGACATACAGAATAGAACATTCATACACACAAGACTACCACAGCTAAAAATCATGCCTACTACATAACAAACTGTCCTAAGCAAGCTCATCAGCTGCGCATATAACAACACAGCCACAAGCATGAAACCACAAGTCAGACAAGGACAACATGTTTTTTTTCTGTCTTGCTAGAAATTTAAATGCGCATAAAAATTTTCTTTTAGATTTTTAAGTACGGAGGCTGCTTAGGAGCCGGTTAAAAGGACGACGAACTTTGGCGCTGCTTATCTACTGCAAAATGCGTATTAGAGCAGCAATCTTTAGCATGCTGCATTTGGCTGCTTATGATGATATGGCTATCTGAGAAGAATGTAGGTATGTTAAAAAAAGATAATTACATAAGTATTATTAGGAACACAGAAACCATCAAGAAAATCAGGACTCATTAAGAATTTTCTGAGTTTTTTTATTTGATTTTATTTGAAGTTAAAATCGCAAGAAATTGAATTTAATTTTGAGTTTTTAATTGCCATAGAAAATGAAGGAGAAGAAAAGCCATCCGCCGCGTGGAATCAGGCGCTGCTATCACAAACGATCATTTTCATACATGTATGAGATAGGGCCTATTTAGCTTTGATTGCTTATTTTATGATTGTTATTTACCCTTAACCTCAAGCTCTTTCTTTTCAAACCTAGATCTGTTCAAATGCACGATTTGTGACTTACGAGGTCCAGCGATAGAGATGACAACAATCTTTTGTAAAAATTGATGTCGCTACTTTTTTGTAAAGCTTCGTATAAAGCTGAGCTTCGTTGTTTTTAAAGAAATTTTTATTTGACAAATATGTTTACAATTGACATAACTAAAAAATACATCGTCCGTTCGTAATTCAAAACAAATGACTATTTACAGGATGTTTTTAAATTTGTAAGTAAATTTAAATCTCAATCTAAGAACTTTACATTGTTATCCTAATTTTTACATGAAATATAATCCGTAGCGCTCAACTATCACTAACCAACGCTTATTAGGTACGCACTAACACTTTTTTTTATTTATAAACAACGGCCAGGCCGTATTGTTTATGCACTTACACTTATCAAATACCTATCAAATGTACAGATTTATCTAGTTTTTACACGACCACCTAGCTAAAGTAATATCACAATTCAATTCGATCGAAACCGTGTTGGTCAATTATAGGTTCGCACACCAACACCAACTTTCCAACTGCTGGAATGGAATTTCAGTTGCTTTGTATGGTTTCCACTATCCACTGGCGATAGAAAGAAATTTTTGTATACACATCCGGGTAGTTTTTAAACGCGCAACCAGATCCGAAGGAGGTTATTCCTACCAATATCCATGGTCCTCGTTTGCTTATGCGGCATTGCAAAGGGCCACCCGAATCTCCCTGAGAATAAAAATCAAGATGAATGGAATGATTACTTTTATATGTACTTCATAACTGAGATTTCTTATTAACCAGAATTTTTTATAACCTCTAGACAATTTTATGGAAATTAATAACAACATGTAACAACATTACGTTGTAGATATGTATGAAAAATCAGTATTAACTCGACTGCATTACATACCACACATGTTCCACCGGCTCCGTCCAGGTTTCCCGCACAAAGGTGACCGCGGTGTAGTTTGATAAAGTCTCCATACGCTTCCTCGCACCTAACAAAAGCAATTATTAGTAGATGAATATAACAAAATATTGCCATGACGGCAAAAGTCATCCGTTCAGGGTAATTACTTCTTACTGCTCTGTATCGGTGCGCGCGTTTGCAGCAAGACATCGGTTAGTTCATCATCGATTGTAGATTTTCCCCAACCTGTTGCTAAGCAGTCAACGTACTGCGATGTGTCTGGCATTGCGCTCGTAGCAGGGCCATGGTCCACCGTCTCAGCATCCGATGCGGAATGCGCTACCGGACCATTGGCTTCAGGTAATGCGGGATCGATGGCGTCCTCGGTACGGTAGTTAGGTTCTTTGCGATAGTAAACTGGAGCATGTGAAAATTTATCGTTCCGTCGTCTATTGTTGCCGAATTTGCTGTTTAGATTCGCCCGGTGATGCTGTTGATGGGACACCACGTTGTGGGTCAAGACAATGTTTCCTGCAAATGGGTGGTAAATCCACCGTTTTCCACTGCTGGTCGGGCGTGCATGATGTCTGTCTGGTTTGAACATGTCCATGGTGAACATTCGTCTTGACGACCGACTGGCGTGATTCGGTCGGTCAGCACTCCTTTCGTCGGCAGCTTTGGTTTCGGTTTGTTCGCTCGATGCAGCAGAATATGTGCGATTAGAACGAAGAGACAGGAGCCGTTCCGCCACCAAATGGTTGATCATGTACCGTGCGGTGCGTGAACGTAACGGTCGATCGTTGGGAGATGCTGCTTGTATGGATTTTTTAAAATGTCTTAAAAAGTTTTCATCCCTGAACGGGACGAGCTCTGGAAATGCATCCGAGTCTTCTTCATACAGATTGCCGTCTTCCAATGCTGTTTGATCCTCTGAATCGTCACTCTGTTGTTTGTCGAAAAAATAGGCTGGCTTGTGTTTGGAATCTTGTTTCGACTGTTGTCCGGGTCGTGGATCGAACGTCATGCTGTTTACTTTGAAGTCAGCAAATGGAAGACATATTTTCCTGACACGAGAATTCGGTGCCGTATTGGCGGGTTTTCCCAGCTTGAGTAACACTGTGAGCAACGATACACATCAAATAGAAAACAAAAAACAAAACAATTAGGGGACGTCAACTTGCAGGAAACTTGTATTTTCTACAAATCAACATTTACCAAGATCATGCTTAAAGTTGTGATACTTTTCGTGCAAAATTATTTTATCCACCGGGATGCGTTGCTCGAAGCCAGATTCGGAACGACGATCATATTCTCCAAGAACCACTGTCCAAAGCGCGGGAAGCGGCAGATTGAACAAATCACTAGAAGAGAATGCATGTTGAAAGCGCATTTAGTAAGCAGCACACAGCCAGACTCAGCATGCAAAAATATTTACACTGACCCACTGACAATCGCTTTGAAGTTCAGTGTTTATATTAGGGTGAAAAGGTATGACAGCTGTAATACTATACGTACTTGTGAATACAATGGGCCGCAGATAGTACCCAGTTTCGATCAATCAACACTCCACCACACCAATGGCCTATAAAACCGTACGAAGGATGCAACAGCTCCAACGATACCTGCCACGGATACTGACCTTCGACCGTGGGTGTACCGTGCATTATTTTCGGATTCCGAACAAATGGCGTCAGACTGGAGTGGTTGAGGTTGGTTGTAGTTGGTATTTTGGTAAGACTGCTCCTGGGTTGACGGCGCGATGTTCTAACTCCACAGTCTGGAAAATACGAAATAATATTTGGTTCTCATTAAGCTAATGCAGTATTTACTTTGTTGATAGCGTGCAACTGGAAAGCGTTTAAAGCATCGTTCATTGATCTGATCGAGCTAATATCAACATTCCAGCCGACAGGCTTTAATTAACCACTCTCATTGTTATAATGCAAAGCTCTCATGCTGGGAAGCAAAGGAAGTTTAAATTAGTTGATCGACCTGTGGTCGGCTTCTGTGCAAAAAGGACACTTGCTTTCTATAAAGCAGATTTTCCGGTCTAACGATGAATAACTTCTACCATGCACGGTAATCGTATTACCTAGCAGTGTAATTTAATTACCGTAATTACAAACATCGTGTAATATGGAGTATCTGAGTAAATTTTCACTATAACTAAAGCACTGTTATGTTATTGCCATTGAAGACATACATACATAGAGTACATAGACTGCTTGCTGTTTGCATACTTTCCCTTTGTTGTACCGAAAAAAAAAGACTACTGTTGAGCCAATTGCCAATTGAATCAATGGTTGCATGGACGTTAGCAGGAATACGTCTCCGGAGGCGTAATAAGGGAAGGCTTCCGGAGAAAGTCCTTATCTGCAAGGGTGCACAGTTTTCCATAAATTAACATTACACGTGCAACCGATCGCAAGTGCAACCGGGCAACATCCCCTCCCGTTTTGATAATCATTAAACAATGATTATGCTGAAGGAGAAAACAGTTCCGTTTACCGTCAATTGTGTCTATGCTTCTGCACTGGCTCCTACTTCTGTTTCCATCGGCGTTACTCTCTTGATGGACGAAATGAAGTGAGTCACTTGTTTTACCCGATTGCACGAATGTTAATGTAGCTTTGCCTTCACACATCACCACATCCGAAAGAGTGAATGCGCATCTTAAGCGGCTACAAACACACACGCTTATTGACAAATATCCCGGAAACGAATATCGTTTCAATATTTCGAAATTGCCATACTTGATTTAAGATATAATATTCAACGCAAAAAAAAAAACGGTACAAGCGCTATTGATGCTAACACAAGTGCAATCAAGACGCTAGATTCTTTCTGCCGGACGTGTCGAGAGCTCAACATGCGGACACTAAACCAACGTTATTCCATGCGCTCGTTAGCTCCAGCTAGCAACACGTGCTCTGACCTACCTGGCGGAAGAAATAGAAAGAGGAAATAACAAACAGACAAAAACAAAAAAAACCGGGCCTGCTGGTGCTGTAATCGAAGTAGGTGCGAGTCTCTGTTCCTGGCACGAGATCATCCTGCTGTAAGCCGTTGAATGGATGAAAGGAAAAGTAACGTTGGCTACAAAGCGAGTGTGATGTGTTCCGGCTTGTCCCTTCATGGTTCGCGCTCGAACGAATCATCGTACGGGCGCATTTGCTCTATTTGGGATGCAATTGTATATTATGTGCTGCAATTTTTTATTTTCAAGGTTTTTTTTTTTGCTTGTTTTTTACTTTCCTCAAATAAATGTCCGCTAGCTGTTCGGCAGCGTTTCCGCGCCGCATACTTGACGATCAATTGAAAATGTTTTATTACTTATCGTTACGTAGCCATTTATACTCGACTTCCACCTCGCTTACGAGTGGGGTGAAAAGACTCAGGAATCTTTCCGTTTTCTGTTTTTGTTTTCGCTTCTAAGGTACCGCAGCACTGTTACTGCACTGCTCATATATTATGATGCCATCAAGTGCTAGCAAATGTTAATGATAGGTTAGGAACGATCATGCAAAATGGTACACTTAAAAAAGTGCACACATTGTCTGACGTTTACGCTTAGCATAATGGTCGTCGATGGAAGAAACTTAATGAACAAAATTTCTTTTCAAAGATAAAATCATCGTTTTAACAACATTTGTACCAAAAAAAAAAAAACCCCCGTAAACCATCAACTGTGCCATTACTGTAATAAAAACCTGGTCTCGAGATTAAGACACAACAATGCTGATTAATGATTGATCTGCAAATAGTAAGTCTTCATTGCAATCACCATGATCTTCACAACATTCAACTTGTCAGTCAAATGTTATAGAGCAAAGTGTTAACGAGAGGAAGATTCTTGGAATGGAACTGTGGAACTGTGGAATGGATTTTTTTGGAGGAACTGTCCGAATGGTATTTGAACTGTCGCGTTAACCACGTGTGCCGATGTTGTTACAAAAATCAATACCATTTTATCATATCAATTTGCTAAGGGGCAAATGGTAATAAATGGGTCAAACGCCACATGAAGTTTGGAAAATCGATCTTCAGATACCTTTAGCTCATTTGTAAATATTTAACTTCTTTTATTTCATGAAAGACGGCCTGAAATATTTAACAAAGATTTGAACAAAAAAAGTAGAATATGAAAGATAAAAATAAAGATATTGTTTTGCAATCCAATGATGTGATCAACCTGTACTATGAAGGCACAAATAATTCCCCAATCGCATTAAACATCGCTTTCCTTTACGCTATTTCATTTTCCGCTGCGTAGACAATGAACAACAAAATGACCCGCCCACGTGCAGCAGGTTTGCATGGTCCACAGTCGATCTAAAGGAAGAACCACGGCAATTTATTAAGTACAGCAAAGAACGGCGGTCTTTTAGTCGTTTGGAAACAGGAAACAAATTTGTGTTTTGTTCACAGTGTAATCGATTTATTAACACTCCCGTTTCGGTTGTCACCAGCGTGTCCAGTGTTACGCTAAGTTGAATACAAATGCTAATCTCCACTTTCTGGGACTTAAGAGAAAACAGTCAGTCCTCTTTTCCTCCTCTTTCCTATCGATGACGGTAATTTTCATCTACCTTTTGGAAGCTTTGGCTGTGCGTATATTGCCGTTTGTGAATTATTGTTCACTGGCATCGACACAATAGAGAAATACAGTCGGCTTTACTGTCGAACGATGGCTCTATTGCTCTGCTAATCTGCTGATGAAAGATTTACCATTGAAATGTTGGTCTCCATTATCCATTATTAACACACTTTGCTTATTGATACGCTAATGTTTCACCCCATTTTACCCCGCATTCATTGTTGACCTTTCCGAATCAATTGGCATAAATAGTGTTAACTGTAAGACATGTTAACAGTCAATTGCTTCACGATACTATTATAGTATTGATCAAAAAGAGGCTCAATGGCACTGTGCACAGCATGGGAAAACGATTAGCTAACTAAATATCTCTAACATGTTTTGTCGTATTGTTCCACTTTTATTAGGATGAATAAGATTTACTCCAAATTTCAATACCAGGCCCTAGTTACGTGCTGTTTGTATGGTTTACACGTTTTCTTACACATTATTTGTTTCCTTTCCCAGCCTCACAGTGCCCGTCTGAATATTACAGCATCGGTCCGCATTTCAATCGCATTTTAATTGCGGATGGGACTTTGTCTATCGGTTCCAGTCGATCTTCCGTGCCATAGAAGCAAGATTTCACTTTCAATAGAGCTTTATCGTTCCCGCTGATTTCCAATAGGTACCGGTCGATACAATAGGTGCGAAAGATTATGCTACCATTGCTAGGGGCGTACCCGGTAGCCTCGAACCCCCCGGGGGGTGGGACAAATGCAGATCAACAGAGCTTGTTGTCGATGATAGTTTTGGTATGTTTTTATTTTTGTGCTGAACCCAAAACAAACTGTGGTCAGGCAGATTGTACTTTTGCCCGGTTGATGGCCAATCGACCGGGGGTGAACGGTTTTCGGTAAAAGATTTACCTGCCAGATTCATGGTGATAATAATGGTATGGGACAGACTCTCACTTCCTTAAGCTAAGCGGTTACGACTGTACGCATCGGGCGCGTTGGAACCTTACAGGCCCGATGTTCAACCGCCGTTAAGAGGGAACATTTTATTAGCATAATACGACGATCCGGTTGCCATTTTTTTCGGGCGTACTGTGCTTATTAGCCATTTTTTATTGCCCAATGCAAAAATCCGCATGTTACTTCCGTCCATATGGCGGAGGAGCAGTACCTGTGCAGACGTGCGGAAGCATTGACCATACTTAAAGAATGGCTCATAAGGAGAGGATGAATCAGTGAAAGTTTCTTGTATAGGTTCCCCCCTTTTATGGAGTAACACACAGTTTACATAATCGTCTGTCCGTGTAATGCCGAGAGGGCTGGCTAGGCTGTGTGGCAATCATGTTTGGAGGGTTGTCCATAGGTTTTTGGTTTTACATACTCTCCCTTTACACCGTTTACACGACCATTCTATCCGCTTGGAATTGTTAAGCAAAGAAAGGTCCGGAGAGAAACCGTGGCATAACGGGACGGGAGGCGTAACCCTGCAAGATCTTGAAAATGTTTTAATTAATATGCAGATTGTACCGTCTCGCGCCACACGCCAGTTTCTTCGATAGAGGGAGCAAAAACGCGTTGGATTAGGAGGTGCAAAAGCTGGTTGTCTGGTTGTCCATACACCCATGTTTGAGCGTTGTAAACTTCCGCGAAATCCACGCGAGTACGAGTACGACCTGAGCTGAAGCATCACTTTTCCTCTTCATTACGTGTTTGCGGTAAATCATTGATTTGTATCTTGCTCTCAATCGTTGGCTCAGCCATTTGAAGCCTTTCGAATGGATAATAGTTTAATTAATTGCATATCGTTAGCCGTAGCTGGGAACCAGTTGCAAACCGTTCACGTCTGACGCTTGAAAGAGTGTTCATCATAGCCATTGAAGAAAAATCAAACCAACTTTAGGTAAACCTATGCATTTAACGCCCTTTTTCACGCACAAACTACATCGTTTGTGGAAAATTGTGTCACAATGGTAACATGTGTTCAATGCATGCTTCCCAATGGCAAATACTGTATTCGGAATGTTTTGCATGGTAATTGGCGAATGTTGGAAGTGAAGACAGAAAGTGAAACGTATGACGAACGACCGCGGAATATAAATCGCTAGGATGATTGGTACAGTAACATCTATCCGGTTTTATTTGGATTTATTTGCATGGTCGTGTATTCCGCAGGTGCTGTTGGCCACACGTAATCGAAAAGCTCATTTTGTAAAGTTTCCTGATGTTTGACTTACCTTGTGGCATTATATTTCAAACTTGAAAACTGTCAAACTTCAACGTCTATCGTATATGTATAGGACAGGTATGGCACAGATGCAGTTGTCAAAGTATGGAAGCGTGTTTGTTCGGGAGCCCGGTAACATTGCTATTATGAATCGACTAGTCTTCTTGCATTGCAGTATCCAGCTAAGCCGGTCAAACAAAACGCTAACAACCGTTCGTACAGTCAGCCCTTTGAGATACACATTGCACATGAGCTTAGAAGGTATGGTAGAAGTTTTCGACTATCGCAATGAACAGAGAAAAAAATATAACAATTTCAAATCTGTGGCGGATAATACGCTGAAACTCAAGCACGAATTAAGTCTTATTTGCTCCTCAACCACACCCAAACATTCGCCCGCGAAACTCTACATTATCCCAAAATCGTCGTTTGCAATGCAAATTATGCCTAAATTATTTCATAATTCACAAGACAAACAGCAACCACGGAATTGGTACGATGCATTCGTACCGCTCGCCCCTCTCATGGACCACATCCGCCATCGTACTGGCAACAGCAGCCCATGCTCTGCTTAGAATTATTTTACGTCGTTTGCATGAAAAAAGGACAGTATGGAACGAAACAAATGCAAAATACACAACCTAAGCACACAACAAAGTAATCAAGATCTCACCTGAGAAGAGCAAGTTTTCAGCACCGACGAAACCAACGATTAACAGCAAAATGGCCATACACATTGTTTGTGCATTTTGCATGATTCTCTCCTCGGGGGCTTTAACTCGGCGCCGGTTACAGTTTTGCAAAACGTTGCTTTTTTCTTCCACGCGATGCAACTGTCCAAGAATGACGCTGCCTGAAAACTGCACTTTATAATCTCCCACCGTAACAAGATTGTGATTGATTCGTGGTCGAGTCGGTGGGACGAACTTTAATTTGATTGTAAGTTACATGCGACGATAAGCGGAACATAATTTGCTTTGTAATTAAAACGACCGTTTAAAGATTGCTTCCGTTGTCGCGTCGTCGTTGTTAGTACGGTAGATTTTTGGCTTCTGCAGGCAGCAGTCGTGAAACGGAAGTGGTCACAACAAGCGTTTTGACGCGGTCGTATGGGTGTTTTTGGGGTTTTGGAAGATGTAAAACTGATTCCAATATACTTTGACCCTTGCAGCAATAGCACACCATTCGTATGAATGTTTTACTTTCTCGACATTTTTCCTGCTTGTCTTGGTTTGTGTTTCACTTTTCTGTTCACCTCTTCGCATGCAGTTTAAACCGTCGCTGCAACACGTGTTGATTTCTCGTTCTCGCCGTCCAGTCAGTTCTTTTTGGCCTGTGGCCGTAGCAACCATTAGCTCCTCACGGGTCGATTTCCGGATTTGTCGGCTCGCATGACACCTCTACTTTTGGCGTTCACGTCGCGTTCGTGTCTTAAATTGTTATTGTTTTCATTTCACCTCATATTGAGTGTCGCGAATTTCACTTTAACACACGCGCTGAACTTTAAGTTTCGGAGATGTCTCCCTCAGCAGCACCGCCAGGCAAAAGGGTCACTGTTTTGCATGAAATATACATAACTTAAAAGCGATTTTCCGATAGCACTGCAGCTCTGTGCAGGATGTCGTGAGCTGCAGTTTTCCTGCACTTTTCAGGTGAGTCTGGCCGGGCAAATGGTAACACAATGAAAATGTAGCGTGACGGCACCGTTTGCTTGCAGATGGCAATGGCAATGTGGATCTTGATGTTTCCTGTGTTTTGCTTGAATCTCGCATGTCACTTATACCGGTGGTCGTAGGTCAAAAACGTAAGCGTTCGTTAGAAGTTTGTGTTGGCTACTTGGATGAACATTATCGTGTTCCGATGGGGTTGAATGTACCTATGGCGTGCGGAAGTAAAGTTCACTGTGATTCACTTACATTCAGCACTTTATTAGTGTTATTAACATTTCGCTTCGACTACTCATTAAGATACTGATTAGCGGGAACTAAGTGTGGAGATAATCTTTTACGCCGGCAAACCGCGCCACTAGTCTGTAATTAAAATTGAGTACACGGTGTATTAGTTGTTACAGTTCACAGCGATGCTATACTACAGCGTGACAAATTCTTCGATTGCATTGTATCCTGAGCCTTACAACTACAAAATGTGGAGGGAAATATAGAAAGATTACATAAGCTCGGTGTGATAGAGATGATAATGTATGGTTGATCAAAATGAACTACCGTCACAATTATATTACTGTAAGCTTCATGATCACAATACACAACAATGGACGTGATAAGGGCTCTAAGTATGGATTAACTTTGGCAGCAAAAGAATAATTAAAAATAAAGATTAGCGCAAGAGATAACGTGCGTAATAACTTATTCTATCTGCAACACATGTTTATGTTTCGAACGATGTGTTCACATGACGCTGTTGTCAGGACATCTGTACATATCGAGCTCAGTTAGCTTAGTCACTGGAAAAGCCGGTGGTCGGTGGTGTTATGTTGACTTTATCCACTCGAAAATATGCACTCTAACATTTTTCTAAAGCTAAAAGTCATACAAATCACACACACGGCGGAAATGGGACGTTTTTGTTCCATCCGCAGTGCAGCATCATCTCAATCGAAATTTCGTGTTAGGCACATGATCACGGTACGAGAGTAAGTTTCCCACACACAGCAACAGAATTAAACTGATAGTGAAAGCGAAAGTACCGAGCCTGTGGTCGTTCCAGCGCAAGTCGATTTATTTGAAGTACTCTGGGCGACCCTTCTTTTTTCCAAGGTTACCTTAAGTAAGCGCGAAACCGTGCCGAATCATTAGACCATCTTCCAGTGGCACCCGTTAGCTACGGTTCTTTCTTTTCTTCTTTATTTTGTTGTTGCTGCTGTTACTCTATCCCCCCTCCTCCCCCCAACCACATTATACACCTGTGGGTATCTGGGACTGTTTTACATTTGTACACTCGCCGTTAGTAAAGTCACGATCAAGCATAGCAAAACATAATGCGTTTGGAGAATGTTTCTCGTATTAATTCCAATTTACAATCACCTATGCGGATTCATTTGAGTTGTACGATCATTTCTATTTCTTTTCATGAATACAGTATCAGTTCTCTTAATGCAATTTGCATAATTTGTGTTAATTCATTAGACAAACGGTATTGACGGCCAACGAGGTCGTCAAGCCAATCCCTGCATTATTTGACTAATTCTACAGTCATAAGGCTTGATTATCTCTTACAAACGGAAAAGTCTCAAGACAAGCTTGTCAATGCAAACGGCGGAAAAAAAAATTGCATTATGAAACCGTTCCTGTTACAGACAAGTTTCGTTAAGCAATTTATTTCGTTAAATCTTCAAAATCAATCTGTCAAAGTGATGAAACCAACAAAAACAAAACGAAAAGTGTAAACAAATGTTCTTCTTGAGAAGATATTTTGTGTCGTACCTGATATTTTGATATCAAACTGATAATTTCATATCCTGTAAGCGATGATAGCAGTAGTGGTGATGAAAGAACGGAAGTTGTTACTAAGCCATGTCGACTGCTTCCTAGTATGATCGATCCTATGGATGTTATCGTGGTTGTTCTTTTGAGATTTAAGAAAAATTTTCATGTGTCGAAGCTAACTTTTCTCAATATTCTTAATGAGATTGAGCCAAAGTTTCTGCCTGTAAGGGCAAGAGGACTCACGTCAAAAGAAATATTGGCTGCTACGCTGCGGATTCTTGCGGAGGGAAGTTACCAAAATGAAACCGGGAAAGATTTTAATAGAGCAGTTGCTCAACCAACTTTCTTCGTGGCATTTATCAAGTGTTTAAATATGTTGGAAGAAACGTTACCGCCCAAAAACATTTCATTAGAAATGGAACCAAATGAGCAGCAAGATGCCTGACGATATATTTTTTTTATCCCTTAGTGGCATCCCTGGCTTTCTGAATTAAAATATTAACATTTTAATTGGAACTGCACAAGAAAACGAGCTGGAAACACACAGGACCGAGTGAGTTTGGCGCCTTTCCGTTTCGAATAGCTAACGAAAAACAGTTTGACAAATACGAGTCTCCGTTTGTGTTAGAGAATACAAATTCTTGGCAGTATACTTGTAAGTTTGCGTTTCGTTAAGTTTTTTTTCCAATAGACAACACAAACGGCTGTCATAATTCAAATCTTCCGTTTTTGACAACTTGTCTTGACAATTTGTATGTGGTAATCAGGCCTATAGATTACCCAGATACCATTACAGCAAACCAGTTCGATAAAGTTGGTTTTGAGTGTATTACCAGGTAAGACACCTGCTTGCCAAGGAACTTTTGTAAAAATATTACAAATTTAAAGATGTATTTTACATACATAAAATAATTCTTATATGATTGAATAATTATACAGTAAATCGTGCTTCAATTTTGACTTCATATCATTGATAATTGAGCAAAAAAGCTGTATCTAGCTACAGCTTCTATAAATTCTCAATGCTTTGATCGCAGCAGGGCAGCCACTTCCCATGATTCCAATGAAAGCTAATTATATCGCACGAACCAGAAAAACCAGATTACAATGATAGCCACTTTCCATTTCTATGGTGCTCAACTGATGCACGATAATGAAAACTAGACATTACAACAAAAAAGGAAAGATAAACAGAAAGATATGCGTTTACAGTACTATCCGGAAGTCCGAAGTGAATACAAACATGTGTCACATCATTGCTAGTATAATTCATTGTTTATGTACCTTTTATGCCAAAGAGCACCTCAAAAGGACAGCATCACTACATCTGTCATTAAACTGAAGAACTCGTGCCATTCAACGAATTTGCGATTTTCAACCGTACATGGTGCTCATGTATACGAATTGAAGGGATTGCTTTATGATGCAATATCAGACACGGCAAATCGTCCACGAGGCTGTCACATCTTAATTCAATACAGTTATTAATGCCCATAAGCTAACATCTTAAGCGTAAGTCCCTGACAATGGTGTCAATCGTATAAGTCTAACGTTGATGATGAGCATTGTTTTCTAATTTTGTTACTTCAAAAGAAGGGATGTAAAAAAAAAGAAATGATTAAAAATCTGCAAAAAAAAACGCAAACACACACACACACACCCCTGAAAGTTAGATGGGCGGCTGCCGTCAGCTGGGTGTCTAGAAATGGAATGGCACAGAAGCGCAGAGGGCAAACGAGAAGTTAGACAAAATTGAAAGTGAAATGATCGTCTGAGAGTCAAACAATGCTGGCACACACATTCAATAATCGATACACGGGTTCAGCCAGACATGTGGAGCCAGTAGCAGCTTACGGTCAAATGATCACCGTGTTCAGGAAAGTAACGATGCTGGCGATAATAATAGTAATAATAATAATAATAGTACTAATGGGCATTGCACTGTTATTCAATAGCCTTTTGTTCGAGATCCTGATCCTGTCGGCAATGAGCGCTCGCAATTAAGCGATGAGCTACCGTATGCGGATAACGTCATGTGCAGTTCGTGAATTATCCCGCAGGGGGTTGCCCATTAGGTTTTACGTGTGTAAGGGTATTTGGCTTGGTTAGAATTGAAACTGTTTATATCGATACTCACGAACATTGAACTAATTGGTAAGCTTTTGCAAGTCGCTTGCCACTTCTCTTGTTTTGTTGCATTGTCAAGAATATAACAGTAAAATTTAAGGGGCTTCTGTGATATTCGAAAGACCGTTATCAACTTATATTGAGGGAAACTAGACTAACAGAGCATCAGGAAATAGATTGCAAATCGAAGATTGTCAACATTTGAATGTTTATGTACATGATGCGTCATTTCGAAATGAGATACATGGATGCTAATTTTGTTGTAGCTCTGCCAGAACAAATGTAGCATATGTAAGAGGTCCTTAAAGTTAACACGTCATTCACAGCTAATTTTGTGTTCAAAATCTGCATTTTAAACTTTTCACGTAAATTCACACATGCGGTACACTTCACAAAGCAAACTGAAACATTCCGATAGTATCACCACATCAAAGAACAAAGTCACCAAATCAGCGACCATTCAAGATGGGGCCAGTTCTGAGTGTATCGGCACGTGCGTTTATGCACAAATACACACCAAGCGTTAAAATGTTGCACCACAGAATACACTACACGACCGAGATCCCCACTAAACGATATTGCACTGGATATGCGATCACCATCGACCAACACGTGAGCTGAAACTGCTTCGCGACTCTGAACAACACGGGAACATATCAGAGCATATGTTTTCTGTTTGTTTTGCCGCTGACGGACGCGATCTGACTGGCAGAGCGACGGGTTCGTCTCGCGATCTGTGCGTCGATCTGCCGTGAGGTTTAGGTACCACCCAGCAACGGGGGCGACGGTGTACGACACCAACACTCGTTCGCTTTTACCCCTTTTACTCGTACACTTTACGCGGGGGTACGTCTCGCTTCACTCTCCGCGAACTTCCGAGCGTACCGTGTAATCGTAGCGAGAGTAAGGAAGTTGCATGCAAAAGACTGGCTTACCTTTCTACACAGCCATTCCGTCGTTTTCTGGTAGGGATTGAAGTTTAGCCGGACTTTCGATTGCGATTCGATGCGGCTCGGCAACGATCTTCGATCTACCTACAGTTAGCTCTGTATTATTAAAACAGCTGAACGACAGGTAGGCAGGTCGCACCGAACCAGCATTGAAGTGCACTGAACAGTGTTCGAATGTATTGTGTTGTCTCTATTCTCTAAGAAGTCTATAATTATTTTTTTATAATATTAAAAAAATATTATCAATTAAAGTCCTTTTATCATTTTTTGTGTACCATTTTATGCAAACAAAACTTGTCAAAGAGTGGTTATATGTCGGTACTTATGGTTTTAAGGCGCTACAAAGCATGTAACTAATTTTGAGTGTTGTGTTCCTGTCCCTGTGAACTCTTCTTCACTCATTCTAAGAAGATTAATTACGAGCAACGAGTACGAGTATCAATCTAAGACTCGTTCCCAGTCGAGACGCTTAGCTAGGAGAAAGGTAAACAGCTTATAAATGAAATTAGTTTTCCTACGGGACTTCCATCTATAATCTTGGTGCTGTGTACTTTAGTTTTATTACCTTACACTTCAGTACGATTGAAAAGCACACCAAAAATATTGGAATCGCATTACCTCGTAGTAGGTTTACATCAGATGTTAAGAATATTTTAACGTTTATAAATTTTGATATTCCTCACAAAAACATGCGTATCGCAATGCTGAATACTATCGATAAAGTTCCATTTTGATAGATTAGTTAGGAGAGAAGCATCATCGGAAATCCGTTTCAATGGTGAGGTCTTTAATAGACTCCTTTATTATTTACTTATGAGTAGACTGTGAAGGAGAAGGTTATTGATTCCGATGTTAAAGCGCTTCCGCGAATGTATGCCCTACGTTACCTGCGATTAGGAACTGAAATCACGGAATAGGAAATAACACGTACTAGTATTTCCTCACTTGCTCGCTTGTTTTTTTTTTCAATCGAGAAAGTATGAGAAAAGAGTGATTGTGTGAAACTAGATCGCATTACACAAGATCTAGTTTGACGTGTCTTGATTGATGTAATCGTACCATGGCCAACCAGTGCATCCATCCTCATAGACAAGAAACTGCTTTCCATAGTAAGATAATTAAACAAGATCGTCGACTTACCACCAGATAGTGCCCGATAAGCGCACTACTCAGCCGTATAGCTTAATGTAAGAAGAGTTTAATCGTGCATCAAGCTCATGTGCAATGACACTTACGATTGCTTCAAAAGCAAACCATAATTGCGAAGCTATTTTTTACATGGGAAATAAAGCTATATCGCTCTATGTACGAATATAGTTTTGATGCTCGCTTTTCACTCGTATGTTGCTTTTAAAATCTAATCATTGATCATAAGATGACATATCATTCGTCTTCTTGGCTTTTACGACCTGCTAGGTCATGCCGGCCAACGAATGACTTACTAGAGTTGCCGATACCACATAGTTGGACAGTCAGCTAGAATCAGTCAGATAGAAAATCGTTGAAAAAAATCCTAAAAGAGTAAAGTACGCAATCATAAATTGTTGCATTGTGAAATTAAAAATCATCATCTCAATGTCGTGTCGAATAAAATCGGCACTCGAATAAATTTGAAGGGATAACAAATCTTTGTAATAACGTTCCAATGCTTGATTCGCCTTTCAGCAAAAGCGTGTAAAAAACCCAGGGTTAACATAAACAAGAACAGGCACGATCGTTCCAGCGGCTAATGTTTACATGATAGCATAACGTCTACGCAGCATAAACGGTGCGCAAACATACAGCTCGGTTCAGGCGAGAGTTCGGATTTGGTCATTCATTCGCGTGATCGGTCCACCCAACGGCGGATGCTTGCATCCGGTTTGTCTCCGTCAGCAACACGCATTATCTTTAATCTGCTAACCTTCCTTGATATGTTTATACTGTGTAGCACTCAGATTGAGCAATATCGAAGGTGAAAACCAAAATGATTGAAGCACCACCTGCAAACCTTGCTTGCAAAGATTGATTTACATAGGGATCATGGGGATTTTGGTAGGCAAAAAAGTTATCTAAATTTTGAAATTTGCAGTTTGCATTCAGATCAATCAATACGCCAAGTCGGCTGACAACTGGTCATACTGTCTTTTTCTTTGAAGCTCTTTGAAGTTTACGATAATATCACTATTGCGGAGCAAATAAAGTCTTCAAGTTCCGGAGGGACGGTTACCAATCAGCGTGCAAAAACGGTGTTGATACACTCGTCTTTGAAGCCGTAATATTGGATTGGTAAACGACAATGCTCGATCGCGAATGCTGTTCAGATACAAATACTTAAGAATACTCATGTACTTGGAAATCGAAAATATGAATTGTTTGTTTTCTTAACTTATAGTTATAACGTTCTACTTCATATGATGATATGCGTGTTTTCATTTGTCTTTGGCCATTGTCTCTTCGATTTCTGCTCCTCACACACAGTCATTCATACATACATACATGCCATCAAACCACCATACAAGTCACCGAAGTATGCAGCTATCTCGAAAAGCCTTTATGTATGTATATTTTAGCAAATTTATTCATGTAATTTACTTGTATGTTAATTTATAGCTTTGAGGCATTATTTGAGAGTGCGACGGTTGTGCGATTTTGATATAAAAGCGACGCTTTGCTATCAGCGTTGTTCCAAATAACTAATTAGTGCAACGATGCAACAATGCGTTTCACTTTTATTTAGAGACGTTAGCCTAGTTATTCATTGAGAAAGTGATTTGGTGAATGAAATGATTTACTTGATATACATTTTTTACTATTGCAACAAAAGTAAAGAAATTCACAAACCTTTTGATTAAATGATGTAAACTGCAGAGTCAAAAAACATTTATGTTTCGGAATAACTGCAAACAATTTGAAGCACAGTACGATTTGTCTTATCCACATAAAACACTTTTATTATTCACCAATTTTGTTTGACAGATTGTTGTTTTCGGCAAATCTCATAACATTCAACATTAATATATCTATACAGTTTTCTTAATGTGTGCAGTTAATGATATTAACTCCCACGTCTTTCTAATTCGCACAGTATCTCGTGGAATAGACATTCAATAGACACATTCGTTCAAACGTTTAGAAAACTACTAATCGTTAAGGGTAAATCGATTTGGAGCAAGATTTGATGTACCAATAGATGAATTGACTTTCGAATGGTGTTTCAATCGGGCCATCTCTACAATTAGAAGATGCGTTCCAATAGGCAACATTTCAAACACGAACGAGTTACATTTAATTGACGACCTTGTTGTCTTGTTTCGTACCGTAGACACACCGCTGGCTGCATGGTTTTGGGTTTGCCAGATTGTGGTATTTGATTCTTGCTCCTGATTTTGTCTCAACATTGGAAATTGTTGTTCGTTTCGAATTAATGATCAGCTAAGGCCGATTTCCCTGTTGAATCGTTATATTCGCGCACATGCACAACTTTACTGATTTTAGTCGTATTGGTTTAGGAATGTAAGCTAATGTAACAGGAAGAACAAGAAGTGCGGAACACAACAGGAAAGAAGGTTGGGTTCGGACCAAATTTTTTAAAGTAGTAACAGTAACGCTAGAGCCTCTTCTCTCATGGAATGTACATGAAATAGAATGCGAGTACTTTCCAACACATCTACAGTGCTGCCACTGTGATTGCACATGTATTGTCGATTTTACAGAATTGGGAAGGTCAATTTCAAAGAGTGGAATAAAGAAATAGTTTAGATAGTGAAGTTCTTTGTGAAGAATGACACAAGAGAAGTTGAGCTTCGTTAAAAAACTGTCTTCAAGTTGTTTGTATCTTTTAGTAAGAAGACGTGTTTTTTTCCTTAAAAACGGTCACAAATTGCTATTATACCATTCATGTTCCATAGGTCAGATCTACTACACATGCACACGTAATGTATTAGTATAATTATTATCCTCGGAACAGAATACTTTGACGACATTACAGTCATAATTATCCATTTTCCTATCGTGATTGTTGGTTGTTTCTGTTGTTTTTTTTTCTAAACAGCGACTCTTTTCACTGAGCTGCACATTGAGTTGTTACTTAGTGTTCAGTAACACTACGATTTAGCACAGGTTTTAACCAGAACAGCACACTTGGTTGAACTTTCATTTGTGGTGAATACAAAATACGTACACAATTTCGTCCATAGTTTTGCCTCATAATGTCGAAAATCCATTGTAATAAATTTTTTTTCTTTATTCATACAAAAATGAACGCAAGTTCAACTCAAATTGCCATGCTCTCAAACAATAAGTTTCGTTCACAGTTTGATACATTCTAACGGTCATTTATGATATGAGGTTTTTTTTTGTAAAGTGTTGTACGTTAGTTTTTTTTCATCATTATATTTTTGATAAGAAGAAAACTTAATTGGCAATACGGTCGTTCATAATAAATTAAAGAAAAGCTGTTATTAGCGCTGTTATAGTAAATGAAATATTAAACTTAACATAGAGAAGCAAAAACGCTCAACATAAGCTAAACAAAAGTGTTAAAAGAGCAGCATTCTTAGAGAGTAACAAGAAGGAAGTAACGTTCTCTTTACCCTTTGCTTCGGATATTCGAGTCTAGTTTTGAATTGAACAGTACTAATAGTTACAATAGTGAAATTGTTCAGATTTTTGCTGGGGGATTTTCGACCATTTTTCTTCCAGCTGCTCATAAATTTTACCATAAGTCATGGAACGGAACAGTAGTAGTTATGGATTTTAATCCTTGATTAAGTACCCCGGAATCGTGATTAATCCTTGTGTCTCGGTGTTGTTACCTTGCTCCTTAACACAGAGAACCATAAATGAAGTTAAGTTTTTGTTTAGCTTTCATAATCACACCTCAATCAAGGAACGTTTTGTTGATAACATTAACACTGCAAGAACAAATATGCATACGAAAGCAACAAATGATATAATAAAAACCAATAGAACGAAACAAAATAAGGACAGCAAAAACTAAACCAGCACAGGCTGCTTTATTTCAACTAGCATTGTTACCCGATTACCAAAGTATACGAAACCGATGTTATGGCCGTGGACCGTTAATAAAAAGTTGTTCGATGAAACATTTTTGGGTTTGTTAGATAAGTTCCCAATTGCATCCACGATGCAGTGTCACCAGCGGCGTCGTTTATTTTTATCATCATTATCTGTGTCATCCAATCTTCCTCCATTATTGGCATTTAGTGGGTCGCTGATTCTTTCCTGGACTACACGTACAGCCATTGGCACATTCAAAGGCTATGAATCCGTTAAAAAGATGTTTTGCCAAAAATGAAGTTACCGGGGGAGGTTGGATCATCCGATGAAAAGTATTCACGCCATAGCTCAGCAAACTGCTCACGGTTTACTTCCACTGCACCCTAGGTAGTATAACATCCGAATTAAATGAAAAAAAAAACAAAAAATCTACGTATGAGAAAGTTTTTCTTCACATCAGCTGGGAATATGAAAAATAATTTAGTTTTATCCTAAACCACACACCTTAAGTTACATTTCAACTGTTGAAAGATACTATTTTACAAACAAAACAAAAAACAAGATTAACATGGCCATCTGACCGAAATAATCTTTACTAAAACAACAATGAATTCCAACAATCTTTAAATTTTATGGTCTATATGCTTAGTTATTCATCATAACCCTAGACTTAAATTAATATCCAGACTTTAAAGGGATGAAAACCTTATTGTTAGCTCCAATATTCAATAAATTTTGTAAACCGTTACAATCCTCCATTCGTTGATGGTTCTTGTACGATGGAAATTTGCCACTAGTGGCTCATAATCCTATTCCCTAGCAAGTTAAAGCTGGCCGCTATCGTATTTCGATACATAAAATTGAAATCGATACCAAGCAAAATGTGGACCGACCATTCCTTAAGCTTCATATATTGCAAGATAAACAGACAGTAAGCAAAAGTCGATTATCCGCTTCAATAGAATCTTTGTTAAGAACTCAATGTGGAAGCGATTAAATTATTTCCTTCCGTTTTTAGCGCTGCGCTAGCCACCCGAACCAATACCCCTTGTGACGACGTAACAAACCTTTGACATCTTCTTGAACGCTTCCTGACACTCGTTTTTATCCACACCGTAGCTAGAGCATACAATCGAAAATTCATCACCGTCGATTGTTCCGTCGTGTGAGGCATCTTCGAGGTCAAACATGAAATTCATGTATCTGAAATGCAATGAAGAAATATATAAATAAATGTTTAGGAAAACTGAGGGATAAAATGGTTCTTGAATTTTTTTATCATTGTTGTACTGTTGTTAGGGTAAAATTAAGATTTATAAAAAGGAAGGATGGTTTTATATCCTGGAAAACACAGCAATGTTTAAGAACATTTATTTGTTATCATCTGGTTTCTCTTTATTTTGTTATAAAATGATAACGTGCACTACATCGGGTTGTAATTGTATTCACTATTTTTGTAATTGAATGATAAAAAAAAAATAATTTAACCGATTGGTAATCCAGTAGCGACTATTGTATCAACATTATGCTGTACTATTTCTAAACAACATTTTGATTGCAAATTTTAATTTATTTATTTTTTATCGCATTGGCAAATATTAGAACTGAAAATTTTGTCATGTGACACGCAGTGACCAATAATTCAACAGCAGCATCCGTAGCACGCTTGTCCTACACTTCATCTTATCAGTGACATAAATTATTTTCCCAACTTGAAGCTAGTTCTTGAGAAATCAGGGAAATAAAGGGATTTAATTTATACTCGCTTTCCGACAGGTATTATTCCTCTTCACAAACATCCGTTTCGAATGAACTCACTTACTGTCTTCAACACAATGGAGAGTGATCCACCGACAACCATTGTGTTCCACAGCATTGTACGTCTTAAATTTCAGAAACCAGTTACAAGCACTAATTTAAATCATGGTTAATGGGCGTTTAAAGTGCTGTAGATAAGTTTTAGATACTAAGATATACAACAAGTAAGTATATAACGAACAGCAAGGACAGTGAAGTAATAAATAGAAATAGTTTTGTTTTCAAACCCAGGACTCTTTAAAAGATAGTTACGAATATGTTTAATTTGTAAGAAACCCAAATTCTATGTACGACAAACAACAAAATTAGTTCCCAACACAAGCGAGAACATACCTCAGTTGCCAGTCCATAACAGTACTTGGGTCCTTAGCATAGGCATCCCACATGTTGCACCACTCATCAACAGACACCTGAAAGGAGAAAGAAAAGCATATTTGGTCAACAACTCTTTTCATAATTTACACAAGCTGGATTGATATTGCCACGAGCATAATGTAATCATAGGGCAGACTGGCACTTTACCGTGATGATGATAGAAACTTAGAGCATAGAACGCTGGTAGAGTAGTTTAAAACAACACAAAGCCACAGCTACCCGAGTGTAGTACGCCAAGAACATTAAGGAAAACCCCATTTTTAAAAAGAGTGTTTGTCACATCAACATTCTCTAACTCGAATTTCACATAGACGTGAGTGTGTAAAATGTTTGAATTCAGCCCGACTTCTTTTACGGTAGCATCGGCAGTATCCATGCCACACGCATTGCGCAAAATTCTTCCTCTTTTCATTGACATATTTTTCGCTCGGTCACATTTGCACATTTTTTGGAAAATGTTTCATTCTAGCCGTGGTCATTCGAGATTCACGGGGTTTAATTTTCCAGCAGTAAAAGCGATGCCCTGATTTATAAACAGAACACGTGCGACCGCTACGCATGGCTTTACCTTGTTTCAAAATGTGTGCTATTGGGAGTTCTTTGGCACGATTAATTTAATATATCTGCTGGCAACGTTCCAGTTTTGAATGTACCAGAGGTTTCGTTAGGTTTGTATGGTTTGCACACATTCAGCTGCCATGTTATGAACGATGTGCCGAAAAGGAGAAAAAACACTCAAATGTGGTACCGGCACAAATGACCGCATTAATCGCCTTCTGACGACAAACAACATGCACATCGATAGCCAAACTCTATGTCTAGGAACGACTGTATCATGGGATGTCATAGAACATTTGTTTCCAAACATTCTTTTCAAATAAATCCTTTTTAGGTTTTGGAAGAGCACTATGATTTTAGTCAATCGTTTCATCGTGTACAATTCTCAATTTTGGAATTGAGAAGTCAACATCGTAAATAGAAGTTTTGGAAGGTCCTTTTCAAAAACAAAACTCTCGGTTATTTCTATCACCGGCCAGAAGAATTGTCTGCTCTACAGAAAATGTGAGACCTAAATTTTCTCGTGCATATGGCAATAAGTTTATACAACACAGTACAAGCCACGGGTAAACTTCTTATATGGACATATACCCTCTTGCCATAATCTAACTTTCACGCTATGCTCCAACAATGAGCAAAAGAGAAAATCCAAACTAATAAATGACTTGAAGCCTTAAAGTACATTCACAGAGTAGTGTATCTATTCTGTTGATAGGGTCAGAAATTTTGCACATCACATCCTCGATGCAACGAGTGAGCTCTACTGGTCTGTGTCCATAAACTAACATGACTTAAATTATATTACGTAGCCCCAAATTCGGTCATGCCCGTCGAAGACGCCTGGTCTCCCAGTGGGATACGTTTCCGACGACCAAGCGGCTATTCTCCTGTGTATCGTATATGACAACAGGGTGTGAGTCACGACCAGTTTGTTCTTACACTCTTACATCTTGTTCTTAGTAATATTAAAAATGTACAAAAAACCGATAGTATTGCCAAGCAGTATTGCTCCAGGGAAAATCTTTGCAAAAAAAAAACAAAGAAAAAGACTAAAGCTATTATTTCTAGTTACATGAATATTGTGTTAAGCTCGAAACGTGCGCTGCTTGAAAATGGTTAGTCTATAAAGGCTAAGCCCATATGCACGTATCAATAAACTGCCTCTTCACTTTACTCGCAACACACCTCTACTGCTGAATGCAAAACAATGCTCAAGAGCAGATACTAAATAAACACAGTATATTACGAAACGCATCACAAAATTGTAACAGTAATTTATTGAACATTGGCTTTCCTTCTCAAGCCAACAACCACTACTAGGGTTCTTTTCAATACAAATTTATCTAAGTAGTGCCATAGTTTGCGGATTTTACATCGATCTGAGTTTTAATAGTTTTTTTCTACAAAAAATAATAAATAAATAAGGTACAAAAAATGTATATATTTTTTTCACATTTTACATTCCATAACTTCATACAAAAAACCGGCAACTGATCCGCCCAGTTCTATAATCTCTTTTTCTTGTGACTAAAAGCACCACGGCCGAACCCTGTCTCATGAAACAGGACAACGTTACTAGCTCCTGCCTAAGAGATGCAATCAAATTTGCTCTGCTCCTTGCAGTGCTTGTGCCGTGATAAATAAAAGCTTGTCGATTGCACCAAAGGCATAGCAAAAACTGCTGACACGACTCGTTTCACGTTTTGCAAACGCGTTCAACACTAGCCTCATTCTAAATTGCAAACCTTGCAAATAGAATTGAAGCGCTTACTGCATCTTGCGTTTGCTTTCACGATGCACAATTATCTGTGCTTTCCAGGTAGCGGCACGTTTTTATTGCATGGAAGTCGTCAGAAATATAATGGCAAATAACCACGATGGTATATGATTTATTGTGCTGCTTTTTGTGGGGTTTTTTTTTTTTTTTGTAATAAAAATGGAGATTTTCCCATTTCCAAATTCCTCTTTTACCAATTCTTGTACAGATTAATTGACTACCAAAAAAAATAAAAAAATACGAAAAAGACAACATTTTTCTTTAATAGAGAAAATACAAACAATGGGCAAAGTCTGCAAACAAGATGGTATGTTTTTTTTATCAGTTAAAAAATCATAGAAGAATAATCGCGATGGAAGGAGTTCAAATCTTCACTTCAAGTATTCCTTTCTTCCATAACTGTCAGTTATTTGACAAGCTGCAGCACGTGATGCGGCATAGTCTGCGGCCTGTTGATACGCATACAAACAACATGCTACGATTGAAATATCTAGACCTGATCTAAATCCTTTACGACGAAGATTGACGGTTAGACTTACAAGTCAACCATCAAATTACGAAATATGGTTCATACTTGAGGTTAGGTTGTTAGGTAAAAAAAAAGTCAACATGTTTTAACGTTTGGACTAACCCTTAGTTATTATCAATTTACCATCATATCATTTTTCATTCATGGTATGAAAGTATTTTCACTAGCCACTTTAACCACACGACCAAATAAACGATAAATTTCAGTAGTCATGATGAGCCTATAAGAAACCATTTTCGTTTTGAACCGGTGCTCATAACACAGAGCCCCAAACAAGTGCTCGAAAGGAGTAGTCATCGTATTCCACGCATCGGACGCATAATCGCTCTACACAGTATATTATAGTTGCTCTCTGCTGTGCTCAAACTAATCCTCAGATCATTAATCTTCACTTGGTTCGTGATGTCGCGTTCTACAAATCAGAATGCAAAGCCGTACACATAGTGGAGCTTTACCGCCCGAAACATACGGTATGATTCACAAGCGTAAAATGGAGCTTAGTTGTTTTCACGCAACACTTTTCGGTGAGAACTATACAAACCCCTCTACTAGAGTTTTGAACGTTTGTGAATGAATAGGTGTTAAACCACAGCAATGGAGAGGGACAACTAAAACTAAGTCCACGAAATACGTTCAGACAATCATGCGGTTCAATGCTCAATGTTAGCTGCTAAATGTGCTGAAAAAACAAGTCACATTACACTTTCTATCTCCGTTGCTTAGAAAGAAACATTATTTAATTATCGCTCTCGATTATCGCACTTATCCTGATAATCACAAATGTATCTAAAGTGTGTCATATCTTCCAGAACGCTCAATGCTCATAATAGAAGTATATGACGTGGAAGTAACGTACCTCAAACATTAACGTTTAAACTTGAGCTGTGTTGAAATGTTGAAGGCTAAGAATATTCTTCAGTGTAGATCCTTTTTTTATGAAGCAATAAATGAAACGACTTGCTAAACTTTTCTGCCATGTACTTTTGTTGCTTATTTTTTATCTGTCACGCAAAACTCTAGCTCTAGCTTTTTCATTCAACCGCAACTCACTCACTCATGCTACGCTCGTGGAGTAAGGCGGAATGGATTAAAAATATTGTACGCTCTTTTAAATTCAAATCAACGCGAGAAAGAAAAGTTTCGCTTACCTGACCATCGTTATCTTTATCCGCCTTGGAGCGCAAGCCTTCCCAGATCTTGAACATACTATCGTGCGTTTCTACATTCTTTGGATTACCAGCCGGCCAGCCGCGAAGTTCACAGATTTTCTAAAACCCCCAAATATGCCACCCCATGAAGAAGTATGAAGAACCAGAAACGAAATTGGTTAGTTATGTGTTGTAAAGCATTTTCTGTAAAGTATGTCTAACTCGTACTGATTTCAGTAATATTTACCCACCTGGATAGCTAATTCGAAATCTTTACGGTCGATTTCTCCACTCTGGTTGACATCTATTCAATACAAAAGTTAGTATTAGCAGGATGTAATTGCAGGTTGGTAACAAATGTTTTACAATGGTTATTATGACAATGTACAATGGCAATCCGTTATGATGAAACAGCAAGTAGTAATTGTAATCATAAAAAGAAGAAGTTTTTTTTGTACAAATTTCCAGTGTCGTTTCATTGCATTAACGAACGAGAACATTGTGAACCTTTTGAATCTTCGATGAAACATGATTTCGAAGAAATGCATGCAATTTATGTTTCCGAAAATATACATTATCTCGTGTCTTGTTTCTTAGAACAATTACTGGTTTGTCATGTGTGTCTTCTTTCTCGATAAATTTCCATGGACCTTGGACACTTCATCCGTAGCTCGATAAACAATAAAGCATGTATAGATCTTAGTTTGTAACATTTAAAAAGTATAAAGTACGAACTTCAAGTTTTTCTTTCATACCATGATTACTGATAAATGTGGTATTTATTTGTTTATTTATAATTAATTATGACGGTCCAGTGCCGTATTGTCAACACCGCTTGTGTTGAGTATATTTAATAATCATATTGATAAGGCTTTTCCTCCTTATTCTTTGCCTTATCCCGGGCATACTCGGTTGAAATGTAGTATAAATACAAGACTTTCTGTCCATCAACATGTTCAACGCCATATTTGTTGGGAGCTGTGCATTTCAAAGCTTTCTTTGCAAATGTCACCATATTTTACAGAAGACTTTACTGCTATTTCATTTTTTCACCATCAACGATATTTTGTGATACTGTCTCCATCATCAGACTTTGATGTTGTTGACTCATGAATCACAATCTGATGTTCGTATTAAATTTTCCGTAACTGGTCGCGCCAAAATCAATTTAAATGTCGCTGAGCTTTGAAATGTCATCACAGTGGTGTGTATGTTAAACGACATTCATCTTAGCATGATATTGTCAGAATAAAATTCTAGTCATAGTAGAACGGTGCGAAAAATCTTTAGACAAACTTTATCTTTTTTGACAATACGACATTGTACCGTCATAATTAATTATAAATAAAATAAACTTTTTTAGCAATACGGCCTGGCCGTTGTACAGGAATAAAAAAAAACTAAATTAAATAAACTTTGTCTTTTTGTTGGTCAAAGTAACATAAACAATTTACGCGATCCTAACCATTTTTGACCTCTTCAAATTTTTGTTTTTGTCGTTATTTGAGTGGTGTTTATCGTCAATATTACCCATCCTTTTTGTAACTTTTTGAATTCTTATTTTACATTTTTTAGTAAAATGATACTCACCGAAGAATACATTGAACACATACAGCAGCTTCTTCTTGCGAAAGTCCGAGATTGGCGACATTTTTAGTTGATTACTGCTGCTTACTGCTTATCAATCTAAAAATAAATATAAACATAATGTAAAGCAAGGGTTCGCATACAAGTTAAACACAGTTATAAAATTTCGTATATAACAGGTTGGCTGATAAGTCCCCGGTCTGACACATAGATGGCGCCGCTAGTATTAAATGCATATTATTTTTATAAAGCACCAACCTTCAAAGGATTCGTGTCAAAATTTGACGTCTGTATGTCAATTAGTTTGTGAGACAGAGCTTCTTTTGTCAAGCAACTTTTGGTTGCTTGACGAACGAAAAAAGAACGAAGAAGAAAAAAGTGTTGTTTCCACCACCAAGACAACGCACCGTGCCACAAGTCATTGAGAACGATGGCAAAAATTCATGAATTGGGCTTCGAATTGCTTCCCCACCCACCGTATTCTCCAGATCTGGCCCCCAGCGACTTTTTCTTGTTCTCAGACCTCAAAAGGATGCTCGCAGGGAAAATTTTTGGCTGCAATGAAGAGGTGGTCGCCGAAACTGAGGCCTATTTTGAGGCAAAACCGAAGGAGTACTACCAAAATGGTATCAAAAAATTGGAAGGTCGTTATAATCGTTATATCGCTCTTGAAGGGAACTATGTTGAATAATAGAAACAAATTTTGACAAAAAAATGTGTTTTTCTTTGTTAGACCGGAGACTTATCAGCCAACCTGTTAATTATGTAAACTTGTATGATAATTAATATGTTTTAAGTTTGAAGTATTGTTATTACGAAAGTATACTTTTTGCTCTTGTAGGTTTTTTTTTCGAAATAATAATAAAAAATTAACAGATTAAAGTACGCAACATTTTTAATTTTGACCCAAAAATAAGCGTTTTTGTAAGGTACTATTTATTTGTTCTGTGTTAAACATAGGAACTTTTGAAGAACGTGCCTCTTCGAGAGACAGAGAACTTGGTTCATTCATTTTTTGCTATTCCAACAAAACGGCCTAGCCGTGTTGCTTCTTAATTCATTCATATTGGAAATTTTAATCTCCCTAAAGAACCTACTTCAAACAACCTTCCCAATATCGTAAGTAGTATTGAATGGACTCAAGAAGTACAAAATGGCTTATTTTCCATGGAGACAATAACGATAGCAATTAAATGATTTACGGTTAAAAATGTATACCTTTTACAGGGGTTTAGAACATCAAAACAAAAAGGCTTTTTGTAAAGGTTAAAACGCACGGTAAAAAAACCATGCTGTATTGGCAGCAATAAGGCCAAACCGTTATTGCGGAATAAAATATATATATTTTGCCCATTGGCACTACTGCATTTTAAGCTGTCAAACTTCTTTTGTGTAACAACAATCATTCATTCTATCAGCTACAAAGACTTTGACATGGTTTATTTAGCTTCATCATGTTCGACTATCCGTTGACGGAGTGGCTGTTTGTTCAATGCAGTTATTTTATTTATCCACCCAATGCAATTTGTACTTACTAATTGATGGCAATTCAATTTACAGTATACTTTTAACAATACGCTCCGATAACAAGGCCCGTTGAGATCTGCATCATGGGATATGAATAATCATCCTTAATATAATTGATTACTCTTTAGACGGATAGACAGACGGGGGAATACAGTATGAGTGTTATGAGCATTCAATATTTCAATGATTAATTGATTCATGCGTACACTTTGCTCATACTCTGTATTGTTTTACATATGTTCCAGTTGATTTCATTGTTCGTGTGCTGTTTTCAATTGCGGCAAAATGCAGTAGGGCAGCATGCCCTGGTTTGTAAAACAGCTTCTGTACAGAAGCAAAAACAACTTCCATGTTATATACTCGTGACATGCAATGAGCATAGGATTATATTCAAAAATACATCAGTTTGTAGAATGTCAAAATATTGTCAGCTATTGAAATACATCAGGTTTAATGAAAAACAAACAATGAATTTATTTATTTCAAGGGATTTGAAGATAAAATTGTTTATGGTGCTGTAAATTGTCTTGTGATAGACTTTGTGAACCTAATTACCCTTAAAAATGCTTCGACTTTATTTCTGATGAATAGTTCACAAAACTGGGAACTTAAAAAAAAAGTAGTATGACAATATTTAATGTTATTCGAGCGTCATGGCAGTCCGTTCGATTTAAAAAAGGCGTTTTTTTTCGATAGTATTAGTACCACGATGCAACATTTCCATTTTAGATCTTGATGTACATGATTAGTTTACTACCTGTCGTTAATTGTACTCTCTTTAAGTCCTCATTAAATTCCTTTAAAACATTGGAAGAACTTAGGAAAAGTTTTAATTGCTTTCTTAAGCGAAGCAATCAATTGCAAATGAAAACAGGAAGTTTCCCTTTGAATTTTAGACAAGTGTAGCTTGTTGTGCATCGTTTATTATGCTTTGCTGTCCCATTTTCAATGGATGTTCCAACTAATTCAAATTATTTCAATTTTTTCCTCTAAAATTATTTCTGGAACAATTGAAAATTGATCTAACTGCCACCAACGGCAACATAAGCGCCTGGGCACCCAGCCAAATGTTCACAGCATCGATCTGGGTGAAATTTGCTTTAGGTGCTCCAGTCGACCATTTTAGTTAAACTACGGTTTGGTATACTGTATGAAAATAAAGCACTTCTTTTGAAGCAACAACAAAATTAATGTTCGATATTTCAAACAATCTTTGTGTGTGTGTGCAGCAAAACTTTTTCTTCTTCTTCCTTGTCTTTGACAAAAAACATTCTCAAAGAGTTCTGGTTTGCCAATTATGGGACTTAAAATACCCATTGAATAGTTAGTTGTGCGTTTGGAGAAATGAATGGAATCTGGTATCAGTCCTTTCGTGTTAGCAACCGTCCTCACTATCACCCTGCCATTAGGCCGACCTGATACACTGCACAACTCCACAGTACTCCTTACTTTGTGTTCGATGGACTGTTGTATTCAACCAACCTTCCATTGTGTAGCATTGTGTAGTATATGGTAACATTCTTACGTTTTGTGCTAAGGATCGAAACGGGTTTTATAATCTTCTCCAACAAATCTTAGCTATGAGCGTATACCACAACATCGATACACTCGTACCACTCCATTCTTTTGGTGGCAGAGAACCTGACCAATTAAATGAGTTTTATTCCCACAAGAATATAACCCTCCACACGGAATGGAATGAAGTTATCGGTTCGTAGATAAAATAGATAACGAAAATTGTCCTTCTGTTGCAAGATCCTGCACCTTAAACTGAAAACATTATAAAAGTTTGCATTTCGGCTTACAGATATAGTCATACTTTAAATTTTAGCTTTTAATCGAAGTATAAACTTTGCTTTCTAAATAAGTTTAATATCACTTCATAATTGCATTTATTTAAAGAAGATAATTGTTATTCAAATCATTTGAGCTTCAAGCGCTTGTAGCAAAACGAAAAAACTTCTTGTCTTCATATGTATAATAATACACGTATAATGTTGATTAATCATTGGTTCACTTTTAATTTAAAATCTCCTTGACACTGTGTAATATTCTTATGATTTCTGTACACGAAATGCAGTTATTAATTTAAAGCTTTTGATTTAATTTTTTCCACTTCAAACTGAACTTTTTGCAATGGACAGCATGCGAATTTTTAACTTCCAACGATTATAAATATACATCTAAATGGCCCCGACTCCAAGGGCCATGCAGAGGGGCCATTCATACGTGCTGGCAAATGTGTATTCCGAATAGCAACGTTTCATAGAGCAAAAAGCTCTATAGGCTTTCCTCCATTCTTCCCATCCACTCAACGTGGATGGAAGTGATGACACCTGGCACGTAGATGAATACATTTCACGTCAATGTGAAGGCTGATCCATGAAAGCGTACATAGCTCAATATATCAACATCGATTGACGAGTGCAAACTTGGCGCCTAAAATGTGTTAAACCGTAAAGCCAGGTTGACCTGATGGATAACAGAGACAGTATAGTGAAGAGATTGATGATAGTGTTTGCTTTTACCTCGATCACCTTGACCATTTTCTATCGGACAAAAAATCAAGCAATGTACAGTTTCTATTCTTCTTTTTGAGACATCTTGTACGAGGAACGTAGACGAATAAAGAGAACCCATCAAATCGCTAGTGTGATGATGCTCAAGATGCCGAAATTCGCAAAACAGGTATAAATTATATCGAACTATTCTATTTGATCAGTTTTGAATATGCTTCCTTTTACATTTTTTAAGAAATATTCAGGAAAACAGTTTAATCAAGGCGTGTGTGATAATACTTGCTAATGCATTATAATCGGCAGTTCCTCATTCTAGCGTCAGACATTCTTGTCGTTCAGATCCTATCTTTCCTTCACATTGTCACATTGTCTTTCTCCACGCCTTCTTTCGATGTGATAATTACCAATCCTTATACTAAGCTCGAAAGGATTAACAATTATCTAGGCACCTAGGCCGCATGAGTTCGCAATCGGTGGCGCTCCCGTGTTCTATCTTTAGTCCTTAGCACTATCTATTTCTACTTTACGCTATTCCTCAAAGCACTGTTGGTGTCGGGTGGTGTCTGTTATCTATCCATCCGAGAATTGATACATAATATTATTTTTTGAGCTGGTTTACACTCTGCCACATGCATATAGTATATCATACTGTTGCTATACATCATGTAACGTTAGTCATGCTTTCATCTTTTAGTTAACCAGTTAATGTTCTATAAAAAAAGTACATAAAAATATCTAATAATTTTTTTTGTTTATTCCATACAATAAAACGGTTTCCATTTATAAGCGTAAATCTTGGATGAATTTGTACATTTTTAGTTACATAGTATTTGTACATCATTAGTTTAAATATAGAACCATTCAAGAAAGTTTAAGTATAAAGGCATTACTGACTTAACAAATAACATACCTAGCTAGAGGGGCACCAGATGGTTTTTGGTGCAGTTCGTAATGCTTCGCTGACCCACAATCCAAACATTTGGGGTTTTCATTTCTCCTGAACCATGTGCTCTGTAAACTCACCTCACCTCACGAGGGTGATTGATAAATTTTCAAGACTGATGGGAACTCATCTGAACTAACCTCTCCCTCTTCGTGTAAAGGACTTATTTTCCGAGTACGATTTAAAACAAACGTTTTGTAAAACACTATACGGTAAGCACTAACTAGTAGTATCTTGAAAAAAGGGACGAAACAAATGGTTTATTTTTGGCTCATTAGGTGAACATGTTAATATTCACAATGTATACAATTCACTTTTAAGATTCTTGATTGAGATTTCGCTAGCATCTACAAATTAGGTCATCATTCTGTTTAACAGCGTGATTTCAGTAACGTCTGCACAACAATCTTCTTATGATCTGTTCAACTTACTTCAATTGAAAACGTTATCTTTGTAAGTTTAGCTTAAATTCAGGTGCATTCTATGTATTCTCTAATCACTGTCATATCTAATGGTAAATACATAAATGATCAGTTCATGGGTAACAGGAAAATATAGTACGGAAAATCACATTTTACACTTATAAACACAACAGTTTAGTATAAATTCTATAATTCTTATGAGTAAAACAAAAATTTCCAATGAATCCCTTCTTATACACCGATCATCGGTGATCGATTGTTGGTATGTTTTTGAATTGTTAAATGTTATGTTGCACTGTTATGAAGCATGCTTATCGCAATGAATACGATTTAAGAATACACACACACACACACACACACACACACACACACACACACACACAAACTCGCGCTCCTTAAGGATACGATTAAAACGCACTGAAACGTACCAGCGTACTCGATGACCAACGCAGATGCACTAAGTTATGAGTTCACTGCTGATACCTGTCCTTAGTGGAGAAGGCGAAGGTGGTATGAACTGTTAACCAGGCACACGAAGAATACGGCAAATTGTCGCACTGTACGGTTGCTTTTATAGGTACGACTAACGCCAAACCCGAGCGATAAGAAACAATGGGTTCTACACTAACGCATGCAAATGTGTACCTACCAAAATGACCAAATATTGAAAAGGGGTCTTATGATACCAGTATAAATAGTATCTTTTGAAACATTGTATAAGCTATATAACTTTGGATGTTTTAAAGTAATTTTTAAATACCGAATAAAATCCATACTTGATACTAAATTATTTTCATATCATATGAATGTGAATAAAAATTGTTTCTATGCGTCGAAGAACTCACGAAAAATTTCTTTGTGTTTTATGTTTAATGTAAATATACCAATATTCTTTAATTTATTATAAAGCGTTTAGTATTATCATAATTATCTAATGAAGAATTCTAACCAATGCTCATCCTCCTAGTATGATCAGCAGAAACTCAAAGGTGCCAATATGAACATTTGACCCCTAAAGCTGCTGCTCGTTGCTCGTTGTGCTATAATTGTTTCCATTAGTGTCAACAGGGCCAGCATTCCAGGCTCGGGTACTACCTTGCACGCATCCAAGAGAGAACCGTAGCGATGTTTCGGACGAACGATTCGGGAGCAAAATTTGAGCACGATTCAAACGAGTTCCCTACACAATCGCGGAACCCCGGGAGTTGGCGCATAGGACAATTGTAAGGGTAAGAGACTCTGCTGTCCGCATGCTGGCTATTAATGGTTGCAAGCCGAGTTCACTCTCTCCCACAAATATGCAGGGAGGCTCCGTAGTCACTCAGCCTTATCTAGGACGAAGGTTCTCTGCAGTTATTGGTGCTTTTTACTCATTTTTATCCTGCGCTTCGTGTTTCGCATTGCCCCGACCTGGCCTTTTTGGGGCCGGTGTTCGGGTTTTTCGATGCGAGTTTTGTGTTTGCTGTTCGGATCCCAACATAAGAGAATTTTAAACTATCCGCAACGTAAAAAATCCAACCCCCGCTAAGGTGTCTCAAACAATACATTTATGAAAAAAAAACGAGTGATTCGACGCCAAGCTAAACCAAATTGAACGATCCCAAAGACTCGCGAAGAAACGTTAATGTACCATTGGGCCAGTTGTCGTTCGAATGACAGGATGCATATCCTGTGAAGCATTCGTTCAAACTCAATTTCTCGTGCATACTACACAGCCTTGCTTGCCTACATCCGGTACGACGGGCAAAGTGCTTGTGCGAAAATGTCGGTGACATATTCATGTTTGCTCGGCAGGAGCACACATCAAATTCCACGATTTTATATATCGAAACGACCGTACGGTTAGTTGGCTTTTTCTGCTATCTTTTTTTTTAACGCTGAACGCTTACACGTGTGTATAGCGCGCTTTTTTGAAGCTGAGCAAAATTCTTACGCACATGCACTTGAGCGCAATGAAACAATTTTGAAACGAATAGTCGTTGCAGTATCGACCTATCCATCAACTATTAGTATATTAATCAGCTACTTGAAGTAATTTGTGTTAATTAAATTGAACTAATATTTATCAAAAGACACCTTGCCTTAGAAAAATCTATTAAACTGTACTGTACACCCATGCAATCTCAAAATTACTGGTATTCATTTTTGAATTACAGCATCCAAAGGACTTGACCCACCATTTGTGGCTTTCGTGTCTTTATAATTCTCTATGGAAGTTGAAAAATTAACACTGCGTATGGGAGAACGGTTTGGAAAGGCTTCTTTACTGGACACTCTTTGGACACCCAGGGCGTACAAAAAAAGTTGCTGCTACTTCTTCCTCTCTTTCTTTGCGGACGCCACTAACATTTTGGCTAACAGACTTTCCACTTAAAAGTGCTCGCTGTTACGATGTTATTCCATATTTTGGTTTCAAATTCTATTCTTTCTATTCATATTCCATTCTCCCATAATCCATCCATAAACAAGTGATTTGGAATCACTCAATCACATCCGTATGCATCATAGTTTTAAATTTAGTACATCCGCTGTATTCCATCATTATCGTAGCCCAAAAAGCTGACTCATTTGACATTCAATTATGAACAAATAATGGCGATATGTACAAGGCCTCATTGGATTGAAATTTGCTAACACTGTGGCCATGCGCATTTTTAGAACCAAGGCTGCACATATTTAATGGTTTGATGGGTCTGATCGTGGCTGATAATGGGTATCTATGATTTCAACTATTAACATAATGCTTGTTATGCCACTGCAAAGTTTTTAAAATGAACAAGTATAACACATAGCTTTAGGTAATAAAATCCAAGCTTGAAAAATATTACATGAATGTTTACCATTAGAAACACATGTACAACCTACCATGCATTTCTAACGATTAGAATAATGCCCTTGGTAGCCCTTGATACTCAGGAAACGCCAAGGCACAGACCAAACAGGAACTTTAATTTACACTCTGCAGAGACGACTGAGAGGATAGAAATGAGATTTGTATAACCCATATACAAGCGCTTTGGTGTGCCAAATACGCCAATTATCAAGAATTTTCTGCCAGCCCTCCCGCTTGAACGCGTATCCTACAGCTTATGCTGAACACCAAATCCATGCTTATTTTGGCAGCATTCTAAGCCACATGTGGACACATTCTGGTGCAAATAATCGGATTTGAATCAAGGCTGGCTTATAGTGTTAACGTGTTTTTTGCACTCATTGATTGTTTTTTCGAGTGTTTTTCAATGGATAATATAAAGTACCCAAGGCTATTGAGACGCTAAAGCTCAAATGGTGCAAAAAGATAAACACTATCAACAACTTTCGGAGTCTGTTACGAACATTTGTTTTTCATACAATACAAAATATCCATAACTTATGTTGTTTATGTTTATGTTTTCTATTTAAACTTAGAGGCGATCGAATAGTTCACACGAATCTTGCTGCATTTTGCAGTAGTAATAGTGTGTCCATAGTTCAATAGTGTGCTTTACTCACTTTCAACGCATTCTGACGCATCCGATGCCGTGTCTAGGCAACAAACTCAACTTCTTCCCAGGCCCGTAAATCTTTTCCTGTGCATTTATCTTTACAGCTACCCTGAAGTACAATTGTACGCATCTCGTATCTCGTTCCATCTCACACATTACGCAATTTATCTGCAGTAAATTGTTGCAATGCTAAGAAACCGCTCTGATGTCTCGTTAAGCAGTCGGTAAACAATTTCGGTAACGTTTTCTTTGTGCCCAAACATAACAAATCTTATTAATATTAATGCCAAAATCGTATATTACCCGTTTTGTACTGGCGAAGGAGTCAACGACCCTGCAACATTGTATAATGTATTAATTTGTATCGCTTTAATATCAACACGTCTTATCTTTCGCCCAGAGAATATACTTGATTTTGGAGCCATGGCAATGCTTCACCGAAACTTGTTATTTTCATGAAAGAAGTGGTATCAAAGCTCTACTGGACCGTCGGCTAGTAAACAGAACTTGCTGCTCCGGGAGGGGTCTTTAATGGCAAATCAAGACCTGTCTCGGTTGCAGTGTTAAAAAAAAAGGTGAACAAAGAAACAGGTGGAAATGTTTCTGCATGGAACAGAACCTGATAAAAATTTGTGCTGCAACGTTATCACTATGAGATAAACAAGATAAGTTTAAATAAACTAATAATTACACACAGAACAGGGAAAGTGTTGTTAGATGCTAAGAAGCAAGAGAATGTTCCGTTAACATTGATAACCTGTTACACATTTGGTCATCATTTTGGCCAAATAAATCTTTCTTTGAAGCACTTTTGACAGGACCTTTTGATTTTTGCATTCGATATGATTTTTTCTTGTTCATCTATTCAACACAAGCGGTGTTGACAATACGGCACTGGACCGTAATAATCAATTGTAAATAAATGACTTTTTCTTGTTGTATTAATTAATGCTAATGATTATTTATTTTATTTTATAAATAATGACGGTACAATGCCGTATTCTCAACACCACTTGTGATGACTAAATTGCATTAATATAATGGTAAGGCATTTCCTCTCTATTCTTTGGCAGTGGTAAAGACCATATTAAACGATTTGAATTTAATTTTTAAACTCCTGACCGCCCGGTTGTCCTATGGCGTGGACTGGTGGAAATTCAATGGCGGGCTGCTGGTATTAATGCAACAGGACCGGAGTTCAAATCCCTTCCGGATCGTTCCCCCGTATTGAAGTTTGACTTTCCAACTAGATTGTCCAAAAATTGAGGACAATTAAATAGCTGGTAAATAGTATACACAAAACAATATTCGAAGTTCATCCATATTCTGCATGAATAAGCAATCTTCTTCTTCTTCTTCTTCTTCTTCTTCTTGGATTAACGACCACTAAGGTCACGCCGGCCATCGAATCGGCGCTTCTTCTTCACATCAACTTTGTTACTTTATTGATACATTGATCTCTACTACTGCAATACGAGCATATTTTGCTGCCCTTCCTGCAACGCGTGCTATATTCTTAGAGCTATAATACCGTTGATAATCGTTGGTTGTGTCATTGATTCAAACACTTTAGACGAAGTATGTGTAGAGCTATTTGGTGACCCAGGTGGTAGTAACCCTGGTATTTGCACTACAGCAGCGGGTGTCAATCATCGTTCTAATCGTCTGACAACAAGTTACTTTTATTTTTTAACGATCCTTGATTAGTTAGATTTTAACTTATTTCTTTCTTTATTTGATTTACTTTATTTGTGATGACTGTATAATATACATAGATTTAACAAGACATTTCATTTCTGTTATTTGCCTTGTATGTACGGGACTACATGCTCGGTTGTGTATAATGGTGATAGCATGGTTGTTGTCCTGGATTAGACTTTAACTTGTGACATGTAAAATTTAACATGCATCATTCAGTTATATCGTAGCTTCTATTTTTCGTGATTTCATTGGCTAGTATATTTCATTTGCCTAGTGGATCATACTGAGTTTGTGTTATACTTCATTCATTATCTGATCCACGCTACGAGAACTGAGATTGAGAAAAGAAAACTTACAGATTTTTTTCTGTTTTTAATCAAATCCTTCTCTTCTTCTTCTTCTTCTTCTTTGCGAGGATATATCCCGGTTCGGTACAAGAGTCCAGCTTCCTGGGCCCTCCGGTACTAGTCCGTGATTGTGAAACACGATCCCCTTAAGGTTATCAGGACCGGCTACTTATGGCCATATGTCCTTTTAATCAAATCCACATGTAAGCAAGCGCGAATGTTGACAGTTTTTACTCTGGGACGTTTTCAGCTGCGTTTTTCTTGCATTACAGGCAACAATAATACGATATTGTAACACATTTTAATTTCACTATTTAATACGCAATGTAATAATGCGCTTGGTTTAAAAATTTAGCTTCTTCGTGTTTCTTGGCTTCATGTTTGTATTTTGTTTTTGTCTTATTATTGTCAATGTATTATTGCCATGTATTGCCATGTTCATAAATATTGCTTATTTTGTATATTCAGTCGATTCAAACAGCAATGCTTTGTAAGCTAATATACATATGTAACAAACCTTCAAATACTTTTAACATACCATAATCCCGCTGATAAACGCTGGTCCCAGAATTAAAATCGTTTATCTCGTAACGTAACGCAACGTAACGTAAAATCATAACGAATGCGGCAAGGTAGAGAAATATTGAAGAGGGAACATGTCAACAAGTGCGACTCTTGTACAGAACGCTTTTTTATGTTTCGCGTAGTGTTGCCTGGGTTAAATTTGGCTCTAGAAAAATAGCACTTGACCGATGTGAGCTTTCATAAAGCTTGATTGGAGCTTTCAAAAGTGTATCGTTTTCAAGTTTAATCTGAGCAAGTGGCACTATGGTCGAATCTTTAAGACTCTCGCGGCAATTATTTCTAGTCTTGCTTATTTCAATAGCAGCATGGAAAACTAATTTCCAGTGTCTTTTTTTATTTAGCGGGCGTTATTTAAATTTTTCATGTAATCAAGCTTTACAACCGATCACGAGCAGAGCTTAATTAAGAATATATAATAAAATTATAAGTCGTTATTCCGCACATTTTATACTACGATCCGTTCACCCACTCGGTTGTAAGCTGGTAGAGCCATCCGCTTAATCTTCTTTGTTTTCCTGTTATATCATCAACAGCCAAGCAGGCCCGTGCTCAACTATGCTAAAACGTTCAAAGAAAAAAAAATTTTTTTTTTATTTTTTTATAGAATCTATGAAATTCTAAAACGATATTCGACCCTATGTTACTGTCGAATGTTACTATAATCAAAATAATCTTCGTCTTCTCCTTCTTCTTGACTTAATTAACTTTGAGGTCCCGTCGGCCATCTAATGGCTTACTATACTTGCTGGTGCCACGTAATTAGATAGTCCTCAACGCGGAGGACTATCCATCAACACGGAGGACTATCGGATGTGCCATCCGGATGGCACATGAACCCCAATCCTGCCGTGTGGAGACCTACAATGTTGTGTGTTTTCTTTGTATATATTTAGCAGACGAATAATTTTGTGAAATATTTGAGATAAATAATTTTATTAATAATTTTACACTAGTACGGAAATTAATTTAATAACTAAATCCTGTAAATATGTATATTGCTCCTTCAACGCATATATTGTTACATCCTGTTACATCTATGAGCAGCATTTATTGAACATTATATTATTTTAAGTTTGTTCAACGTAAGATAAACAGGTTCGTAGCGAGTGGTTGGTCAGATTGACCATTGACTAGTTATTTAGCGGCACTAACTCAAGAAGCAGGTTGCATGTAAACGAAGGGAGACGGTATTAAGAATGCTTTCGAAAGCTCACCTATTGACACGTTGAAAAACCGATCCCGTTAAGCAAATCCGATTGACGAGCCTCTGATTGATGGAAGCTGATATGATCGAAGAACATTTTTTCAAGTACTTTTTGCCAACTACGCCAGAGTATCATAGCAACGGGCGAAAGAAAATAACAGTTGATTTTTGACAGTTGACAGTTGACAAATTCAAAAGGATACCCTGCATAACAAAACTATGTTTGCAAACAATGGTTCATATGAATTGATTATTCTGCCTTGCTTCAAGGTCAAAATCAACCTAAAACCACTAAAAAGAGTTCCAAAAACCATTATTGCACTGTTGCTGCTTTCATGCCATTCGATGACTGAATTATACTGCATTCACTTCAAACAATTCTCATAAAATAAGAAATGCGCAACAAAGGTTTTCAATTAAAAGTCCATTACAGCCACCAAAATTATAGTTCTGACGACAGTAGTGAAATTGTATTGCACCAACGCATACAAGATCTGACCAGACCACATGTAAAATGGAACCGATTGCCAATTACATCTTTCATCATTGTTACAGTTTTGCAACGTTTCCTGTATTTTTTTTTTTATTAGCAAAGATGTTTTCATTTGCGTGCCCTTGAACTTTTTTTTTCTTAAAGAAACGAAAATAATGATGGTTCAACCAATCCATCGTTACACGTCCTTCTACATATGGACTTGACCCGAGCGTTTCAACGACGATATGATGCAGATACTCACCCACGTATATGGTGTGGATCGTCATGCCTTTACGTTGCACCAACCACTAACACGCATCCGAGATCGCGTCAATGCAGCCAATTAATTTTCCGTCATTAAGACCAATATTCTCACCCTATCTTGGAGCCAGATTTGAAGATCATTAGATTTCCTAACAATAAACCACTTGCTACAGGCTTGAAAACATTAGGCTCATATGCTTAAACGAGAAGAACGGATTAGTAGAAATTGGGTCTAGGTGAAAAGGCTCCAAAGTATTTGTCCCACAACAAGATGGGTATGGAAATGAAAAAAATCAAAGCAGTTAACTGTTTCAATCTATGTAAAGCTTTCGAAGTGCCATGAAGCGCTTTTCAATTGGCCCAGTAGCATGTCAAATAAACGTAATAAAAATAAATATTTCTGTTTTATGCGTAGCGGTCTCATAAAGTAGATAGCTATTAAGCATCGTTTTGGAACTCCAAAATTCCGCTTGCTCTATACGATGCTGCATCATCATACGGATCGTATGAAATCTGCCCATCTATTATGCGCACATTGAGGCTGAATCGGCAACTTGTCCTGCGGTGCCGCACAATTTGTTTCCACGTTTAGTTTTGTGCTATTATTTCTTGTGCTGTGCTCTACATGCATGTTCCACGAAAATTGGGGCAACGATGCGCTCGAGCAGATGTACCGCGACGTCTACTGTTGCTGACGCTGAACAACTGTGGCGATGAAGTAACAAAGAGGCAACAATCGAACTCATCGCTGAGATGAGTCGTAAGCAGCAAAAATTAAATACACTGCGAAAAAGGGAACCACGCAATTTGAGAAGCGGCCACCCTTCGACTAATAATGCGGCGATTCGGGTAAACTGTCAATATAGTCTTAATAATTTACATTGTTTGTGTTTGAGTATACCTCTTAAAACAAATATCCAAACGATTTAACTAATTATATCGTGCAATAGCCACAGGCAGTGATTCCATCGCTATTCCCAGTCACACGGCAGTTCACAGTTAAATAAAATGTCTTGTTTAACAGTTGAGCGTCATTAACATGAATAGCATGATTACTTATGATGCGCAGACTTTATGTCCAGCGCTTCTGTCTTTGTAAGTACTGTTGGATTCATTTTACGTCATTTTATTATCGTTTGCCCGTGGCACGTGTTACTTGTTGCAGTGTTGCAATATTTTCTTCAATAGTAATTAATATGCTGATTGAACGAGATGATTTAATCAGGAAATTCCGTGTGGGTTGCATAAGGATGTCAAAGTTTGATCAACGCAATATTTCGGCCAAAACTTTGTTTTCTTTAGAATGAATAAAAATTTGCACACCCAGTGATAGTAGCAATGGGTAAATTTCTGAAGTAATAACACGAAGTTGTCCAAAGGGAATGGACGACTGTTATCGTTAGCCGGTTAATTTGTCATCGGTCTTTCGATCACATAAGCGATATCACATTATCGACCAACCACACAAATACCGTTTTGATGCCTAAAGTAATGAAAAGTGTTAGCAAGGGCCCAGAGCATTAGAAAATTATTGGGATGGAATCAAATGTGTTGCCCCTTTACGCCTGCAGGTGGATTATTATATCATTATCGCTCTGTCCCATTTTTCCTCCCTCGTAGTCTATGCCTTGCATACAATTAACAAATTATCTTGTTGCCATTGAGTGGCACTTTTCAAGCAACAAAAACACTCTTCCTAAATAGTATCATCTTGGCATTAGTAAACAGCATAATAACACCAAGTTTTTCGGTTGTGAACATTGAATGCATACTTATTTTGGACACCTTAGTTTAGCATCAATCAATCAAGCATATCAACTTTAGCTTCGTCCAACTGTGCAAGCATTCCTTACGTATGATCATTCAGAGCAAACCGCGCAAGGTCCTTTGCTCAAAATGATGCGCAAAGATTTTACCAAAGAAAATCATATCAAACTGTTTGGTCATTGAAAAATCCCTCTTCTTTTGTGTAAAACCAACACCAAAACCATAACTGCACAGTGTAATGCTGCCTGTAATACAACCTCAAACTAGGTGCTCAAGAAACGTGCAATACATGCTAATTTTACGACGCAGGGCGTAGCCAATAGCCACATTTTATAATACCCAATACCGGAATGTAAGACTTCCTTTCGCTTTCACCAGTTATTTATTAAGGCACACGTTGTCTCCAAAACTGTCAAATCTTAAAACTCGTTTTGTGCAGACTCTTCAGATTGTGTTTTTCTTTATTTGTTGTGAAAGGCTCTCGATTGCAATGCGATTGATTTTCCTTCTTCGTTAAGTATTCGCGGCTAAGGAAGGTCAGATGTGTGCTGCATGATGCACAGAGCTATAGAAAAGCTTTCAATTGTGTTAGGAAAAACGATTAAGCACAAAAAAAAGCACCGGTGAATCGTGACTCTGTTAGGCTGTCGCTGTATATGGAATTTACAGTTGATGGTGCAAATGTGTGTTTGTACTTTGATCATTTTATTTTGAAACGAGTAGATCAATTGCGCAGTGTATAGTGCAATTGCAATTTGCACTATAAAAATTAAATAGTTTTCTTTTATTCTTACATCGAGTTAAAGTATTATCAGCAAACAATAAAATGTGTATTGTTACCAAAAACTGATTATGAAATCCCTCAGGCATGGTTTCTCAGCCTCCGATCTTAAATTTATGCTGCTTTTCCATCTCCGAGCAAAGCTTGCTAAAACTGAACCCCAAACCATCGTAGAGGGGCACCTGAGTATCTCAACCACGAGGAATGCTCCCAGCTGCGAATAGGCGGCGGACGCTTTGTGTACATTCCAGTTTCACTCCGGCTCTCGACCAGACGCGACGTGAAGCGCTGTAATCGAAGACAAACGTTACGATCAACGTCTTTTCTTTTGGTCTTTGTTTAGTGCTTTCGTAAGTGATCCATAGCGAACGGAGGGTTAAAAACAAAATAAATATACGAAAGATAATCAATACTGGAAGACGATCGTTGGCCACTGAACTGATTTGCCCTGATGTGACTGTGTATAGATACATCGTGGTGAGTGTTCAGTATGCACAAAAGTGTTGAAATATTTGCTAGGTGTTTTTTAAAAACAATTAAGTTTTATTAGCAATTCTGTTTGATGCAAATAGTGGTAAACAATAGTTATTTGTGAATGGTTGCAGTGTAAGCATAGAGCAGCAAGTGTTGTAAGAAAGAACGTTAATCTGTTTTGTAGTGCTATAAATAACGATTTCAGAAAGTGGCCATAATAAAGCATCTCTTTGATTGATGAACGTTAATAAATTACAAAAAAAAAACACAAATAATGACTATGCGTTTACAGTGCTGTGTGGATAATTGACCTAAAAACAAAAATACCAAAATAGGTTCTGTTAGCGCCTTTCTATGCAATTTCAATAACGTTTGCTAGTGTAAAAACAAGAAAAGGAATTTATTTTTTTGGATGTTGCCTCGAAGTTCGTCAATATTTTGCCACTGCTAACAATAAAAGACACAACATTAATTCAAATTGTACCTTACCTAATCCGCTTGTTTTACGACACTATAATTATAAATTCTGTCTCTTAGTTTTTGTATACGCACTGCGAGACGCGTTAAAAGTGATTATGCTAATTGCAAATCATTTCACAAGACTGCCACACACGACACTTATGCGTTTCGCAGTAGATCTTATTATATTCACTCAGCTTACATTCACTTGTGTTGATCAAAGAGCAAGAAAGACACTTTTCGAAACATGATCATTGACGAGCATGGTCAAGCATGACAACATGTGCGCTCTGTATGTAAGGCCAAAACCTTCTCATTACGATGGCAATGACATGCCATCATGCTGTATGGGCACTGGCATGGTTCACATCACATCACGGATAAAAGAAAGTTCAACAAGCGGTACATTATAATTGCCTGTTGAAAACAAAAATTAAACGTTTATTGTGACATCTGGAGACAATTTAGTTTGATTATTTTATTTATTCATTCATAATTTTATAACCATTTTATTGGCTTTTTTCTTTTTTCCTAGGCGTTACACTTTGCATTTACGTTTGTAGTTATAATCTACAGTAGAATAATGCATAAACAAAATAGAATGTCACGAATATGGTGTATGGTGGTGCTGTTCGGTATCGTCAATGCACCCCTGCAGACACTTGCCCTGCATTCATCGTACATGGAAACGGTCAAACAATGGAACCTGCTTAACTACAATTTTCCATGGGACTATCCTGTTGCGAACAAAGATTTTTACAATGCCGAAAACATTGTAGCTACTGGTATCGAAGTTGGTTACGATCGCATTTACTTAGCAACGCCACGGCTGTTCTCCGGAGTTCCAGCGACACTATCATCCATCTCACGGGACAGCTATGGCGATTCACCAGCCCTGGAAGCTTACCCGTCATGGAATCATCATCGAGCCGGTACAAAGGAGTACAACTGCTCCGACATTGGGCTTGTGTCGGTCTACCGTGTCCGTATTGATTCGTGTAATCGACTGTGGGCACTAGATGCTGGAGTTTCGCGATCGCTGGAGGATTTCGAAATCACTTGCCCTCCAAAAATACTCATATACGATCTCTACACCAACCAAGTGGTACGAAGGATTGATTTTCCCACAGAAGTTATCCGGGGTGAATCGCTTTTCACCAACATTATCGTGGATGAGACAACATCTAGGAAGGAAAATCATTGTGATGATGTATTTGTTTACATTACCGATACGGTAGCACCGGGCATTGTTGTGTACGACAGTGAAAAAGATCTTACATGGCGGCTATCGCATCCGGCAATGTATCCAGATCCTGATTTCGCCGAGTCGAGAATTCTCGAGCATAGTTTCACATTGATGGATGGTGTGGTTGGATTAGCGTTCGACCCGGAAGCAGCCATTTTATACTTTCAGCCACTTGCGACGGATCGGTAGGTTGTCGTGCTTTCGTTACATATGTGCTTGATTTGTTTTACCTCTATTATTTTGCCCAAACTTACTCCAATATATATTCAGTTTATTCTCGGTCAGCACTGCCGCTTTGCGTTTTGGGCCGTTAGAATTCGGCAAAGATCTCCCTGTAAAACTGGTAGGCCGCAAATCGTCCCAAGGAATTGGCCTCGCGGCATCTCCACGCGGGGGAACTATTTTTTACTCCCCACTTTCAGAAACTGCCGTGGCTTCATGGAATCCACGCACAAACGAACACAGGTACATCTGAGTCATAGCTTAGAAGCATGCTAATAGTATATTTTCATAAAATTGATTAACAAAACATTTGTATAGAACGAGACATTAATGAGTCATTTGAAAGAGCCGACATCCACCATTTAACCGTGAACCTTTCTGTAGTTTGAACTTACCGTTTGTTTGTCTATTTCAGTCTTCTGGCTCAAGATAAGGAAAGAATTCAGTTTGCTGCCGATTTACGTACGCCTGATCGTGATGAAACCGCACTCTACATTCTGACGTCCAAATTTCATCGTTTCTACTTGAAAAATCTCAACGCTGATGAAGTTAACACTCGCATTTTGCGTATCGATGGTGTTGTGAAGCGCAATGTACCTCTACAACAAAACACACTCTTCTCCAATCAGCATAGATTTGCACCAACCCGACCGAGCTATGAACATGTGTCCAGCAACAGTTTTTACAATTTTCCAGCGTCTTCTTCAAGTCAATTTGACAAATCTCTACCAGTTAGAACTGCCCCACCGTCAAACGGCGTAAAATCGTACTCTTCTTTCGTACAAAACTTTTATGGCAAACCACCACATCCGTACAACTATGAACCGGTAGCAATAATTGACAAGACAAAGCCAATCAATCCATTTTTCGTATTGAACAGTGGTGAAAAAACTTTCCCACCTCCCCATGTACCGAGACCGCAGTTTGGACTTAACGGTGAGATATTCATTCAGAAGGTTAACTCTCAATTTAATGACTTTAATGGGCTACGATTTCCAAAGAGCTTGAACTTTAACGAAACCACGCTGCCGCATTAAGCTTTGCTTATCGAGAAAGGTAACTAGTTAAACCCATTTTTAAGAACTGTTTATATTTTTTTGCATTCTACTTGTTTGGACGTAAGCGTTGGTGCAATCAAGAAACAAAGCGATGATGCGGAATAAATTTTCTTTTTCTTCATTGTTATCAGTAGCTTAAGTGAAACTGTACTTTGCTTTGCTCTTTAAATCAAATTTCAAAAGAATGCATAAAAACGCCCTACAGTAGCTTTCCTTTTAAATTTAGAATTGTTATTACAAAACCTTAAAATAAAAACAACACCCCTTTTCATTTGCCATATTAACACATAACTAGTGACTATTGCAGTTGTTGCTTCAATTCCTTCCAATGTCAATATTAAACTTACCATTTATTTAATTATTTTCTAGCACTCAGCAAATAACTTTTTTTCAATTAAATATTTATACAAACAAATGAGAACCAATGCGAAAATATGTAAATATGAACCAATTAAAGACGATCATTAAGCACAAGCTAAACGAATAAGATATTTAAAATATCATAATCACTGTACATTAAGTACCATCCAAACCATGATTATGGTATGATTTAGAAATAGAAGTGAAAAATAAATAAAAACCAGAGAACATTCAAGTTTAATGAAACGCAAATGAAGACGAAAAAGACGGAAGCTTCTATGTACATAATCTTTTATTAACTGAACTTGCTATCTTTTTTCCAAAAAAAAAGTGATGTTTAGTGACAATAAGTTATAATTAGCAATTAAGGTTATTAATTCGTCAGAACAATAAAATTCGATTATTTCAGTTTATCTGTGCTCTTATTTGTCTTTGGTGCTGGGCGCAGAACAACACGTTACTGGTGATGTTGAAATTCGTGACCGTTCTGCTCAGACGTTGGAATTGAAGAAAGCGCTTCGTTCTACGCTCAGTAGTGATCGCACCGAGATGCTCTTCGTGCAGTGACAACCCGACCCGAATGGCAGATGACTTTTGTGGTTTATCCAAGATACCGTTCGATGAACATTATCTCGAGATAATGTTGACCTTCTTCATATATTAGATAGCTGTGCTGCACGAGTACATTAACCGTAATCGTTTTACATTGCTGAACTTACAGGCCATCGGATTAACTCATCCATCAAAATACAATTTCTATGGTAAACTTTTCAAAGTTAATCAACAACAACCGCCTCAACTTTCCACGACTGCTCATGCATGATCCTCAATAAGTGTATTGATGTCGATGATATGGTAGTATAGTTAATGATGATGACAGATTAACAATATACGAGCTCCACATCGGTTGGTGAAGAAAAAAAACTCCCAGCTAGAAATCATTACAGATTGGTCTGACAACTTACTGTAATAGTTCTTCGAATACATTTGGTAAGTTTATTAAAACTGATCAAATAACTGTCCTTATTTGTAAAAGAACTTTGAGGGATATTAATGAAACACTATTAAATAATACTATTTTACTGTCGGTAATGAGTAATATGAATAAAACGAAGACTCCATTCTTTCACATTTTTTTTTATTGAGATCATTGTACATTTTTTGTGAATACGCTCAATGCGATCGGATAATGATGATATTCCGGGGATATTAGACTTAAGCTTAGTTTTCTTCCTATTTTTGGGCTTATCGTGTGTATTTATAAATGCTAATCATCTCTAATGATAGTGCTAATGATAGGGGCGGCCCGGTGGTATAGGTGATAGGCGCCGGTCTTCAAATGGCAGGACCGAGGATCAAATCCCATCCGGACCATCCCCCCGTAGTGAGGACTGACTCTCCAACTACGAGGTATCGGGAAGTCTAAGTCATGATGAGGAGTCATTAGAGGTAAAGGATTTTTATGGAGTAAAGGTAGTAGACTCTAGAAGGCGGGTTCGGAAGTGGGAAATAGGAAAGTTGAAGTCGAACAGCTCGTGATCTCTGTTGACAAAGACGCAACATCTTAACCTAGGATCATTATGGCCAAAAACCGAACGGCGGGAAGGGATGAATATGAGTGGGCTATCACGAAGTCAACGAGAAGGGACATACAGGGGTATAGAAGATAGAAGTGAAGGAACGTCGAGTTCAGAGGAAAGGATACAAGCGATGAAGTAGGGCTGCGCGTGCGAATGGCCGGATCTAATATCTATTAAACCCAACATACGGCAGCGGAGAGAATATGAGGGCACAGGAACGGTGTAACCGTGTAGAAATCTGCGGACAGCGAGGCGCGTAAACTTATTCTCAACCCTCTTTATTCTCTGCACAGCGGTTTCTCCGCCTGGGGTCCACACTACGCTTGCATAATCCAGAACGGAGCGAACCCAGCAACAGTACAGTGCCTTTAAACATAAAGGATCTCTGATCTCAGAAACCATGCGGAAAAATAGGCCTACTGCTCTATTAGCTTTATTAACTACATGGTTAATGTGTTCATCGAACGAGAGTCCTTCATCCAACTAAACCTCAAGATCTTTCACGGTGGTTACTCTACTTATTTGGTTGCCGCATAAGGAGTAGTCCCATAACAGCCGACCAGCAAAAGGCCTCCCGAAAGAGACGACACAACATTTATGGGGGCAGAACACCAACCCAATGTTCAAACACCAAACAGGAAAGTCACTAAGAGAGCGTTGGAGAGATGGACAGTCGGACGACGAAGACACGGGGAGAAAGATTTTGATATCATCAGCAAAAAGTCCATCAGTTGGAAGAACATTGATGCAGTCATTGATCAATAGGGTAAAAAGGATAGGACTAAGTGCACTTCCTTGAGGAACGCCAGCCAAGCCCACAAATGAAGATGAAAACGAGTGTTCCAATCTGACTAAATAAGATCGATTCGAAAGAAAGAACCCGATCCAGAACAAGATTGGTCCTCCAAACCCAAGTTTCTCCAATTTTGCAAGCAGTAGGTCATGTGGCAAACTATCAAAAGCTGCTTTGAAGTCAGTATATATAGTGTCTACTTGACGTTTACGATGGCCGGCGAGAAAAAGAAGAATGATCTCTAAAAATCATTTGAACCTTTGAGGTATTCCCACCAACTTGGAGCGTTTTTGATTACACACTCATATTTGATCTCTGCTATACTGTGAAAAGATCCTTCACCATCGATCAAATTGCCTTTGAATATTTAATTGAAAATCTCTGATAGCATAAACAACAGCTGTTTAAGAATGATGTGAATGTGACTTTAACTATGGCTTTAATATGGCTTTAACTTTATGGTTTGTTTTTTACCTCGACACTGCATACAAATGTCTGAGGCCAGTAACATTCTTCTTCTTCGTCTTTGGCCTGCTCAAAATTGAGCACGTCGTGTCGACATGGCCTGGTCTCCAATCAGTTTCCAGAAAACTCGATCTAGGGCTGCATCCGATCTCCGACAAGTTAGACTCCACTTGATCCAGCCAACGAGCTCGCTGTGCTCCTCTACGCCTCGTGCCGAACGGGTCTAGCTGACTGACTAACACCTTCTTGGTCGGGCATCATTCATACGTACAATTTCTCCACCCATCTCTACCGTTGAGATAGATGATTGATACTTTTTTAATGGCTGAACTATACTATTTTTTCTTTAGTTTGTAATAGAAGGTAAAATTTTAGCAATACGGTCTGGCCGTCCTTTATGAATTAAAAAAAAGAAGGTAAAATTTTAATCCCGGTTCAATCGTGAATCGCTATACTTAAAGTAGAAGTTTGCAAAGCTCATAATTTACTGTAGGAGGATGAATTACTGCGCTGGTTTGATGGCCGAGGCAGTATTAACTCCGGCAGGGAAGGTAGAACCAGGTATCGAATCCCATCTGGAAAATCCCCAAGTACACAGGAATCAAGCTACAAGTAAGCTCACACGTAAAAGCCACTAATAGCAGACACCACATTCTCGAGGCTGTAGAGCCAAATATAATAAGAAGCAGAATTAATTATACTTATTGCATACGCCATATGAATAATTTCACATTATTTCTTTGAAATATGAATATTTAAGCAACAAAAAATACGGACTCTATTTGTCAGCTTCTTCTTCTTCATGGCTTTACGACCAACTAGGTCACACTGGCCATCGAATGGTTTAAGACTCATTGCTTCCACGTAGTGGGATAGTCAGTCCGCAAGGATGTGATTTGAATACTAGTCCTGGCATGTAAGGACCGGTGCTTCTGTCGCCGGATAACACCGGGTCACCCCAGCTAATTGGGCAGCTAATTTATACCGTTCGAGATGCGCATTATTTGGACTCACGGAGGATGGCTCAGCGTTTATTTTTCTATAAGTTGATAACTGGATTAGCTGAGTTATCTTAAATCACCTCAAGTTTTCTGTTTTATGTTTTTTAATTTATTTCTTCATGCTTAGAATTCTTGGTTTATATCTCGAATGCGTGGATGGTGTTTAAGTTTGTTAGCCATTTCTGGTGAGTAACACGCTACGTCAGGTTTGGTATGTCATTTCATGTAGGATGTATGTGGCCAGATAACTTTGTAACGAAATAAATGCATGAATAATCGTACTTTTTTAACTGGAAAAAGTTGATTTTAAACCATCGAATAATCGAATACATTTTTCCAATTATGTTATCAAGACGTTCGCAATCATTCTAATTGAAACATTATCACAACAAATGACGCTTGGTCGAATGCATCGTACCTAGCTCAATGCTTCCCGCCGTTAAATAAGCTACAAAACGGCTATAAAAAGACACTTCTAGGTGAAACTCCGTCATCGCGGTACTCTCCTAAGCAAACCAAATATTTACACACAGCAACAACAAGCGTAAAGTGAGCTCAAATAGCGTTTAAATCAGGTCCATCAACACCATTTCCCAATAAAGTTACCCCTACGCAGCATCATTATCCCTTTTTGTGCTTTGTGTCAGTATTGGAAAATGCATGTTGATTGCCAATGGGTGATAGGTCCGGCACTTTACTGCTAGTGCCCGCCGTCATCCCATCGTCATCGTAACAGTGTAGCTCAATTGATGTAACATTCGGTGCTGATAAATTGCTGGCTAAGTTTATCCATCTACTTCCTTCCTTTCCGCAGTCTGGCCGATCTTAAAATGGCATTAACGAGCCTAAATGAGCACGAAAACCGGTCATTTACTATCACTCTTGATCTAGTCAACGTATCAAACGTTGCCGGAAACAATTTTGCAAAGCAAGTTTTTCCTCTTGTTTCAAATACCTTTTCATCGGGATGGCGATCCTACTGTCGTAAATATTCATTAACGAATGAGATTATATCAACATATTAAAGCAAGTATCACTAGTATCTTGGAACATTATGCAGAAGTTTCGAGCAGAGTGGAAAACTATACGCTATCCCTTTACGTTAGATAGCGAAGATAAAAATCAAAAGTATTTTTCTCGCGTCCCAGGTGTTCCCGGTCCTTTGCTTGCATTGAATTTTTCCATCCGAGTTAATCTATGCATGAAAATAATTCAATCATACCCTTTTGTTAACACCAATCACGTGGCCTATCATATCTTTGTCGGAGGAGAAATAAATATATTGTAGTGTCGTTGATCGGATTCAATGAAACCCAAAATCAACCTTTAGCACATAATAAACACGCATTGTACCACATTTGAATCAAAGAACACTCGCTAGACACCATAACCTTCCACACTATAAAGGTTTTTCTTTCTTCGATAGCAACCAAGCCTTTCACCATCGTTTCTGTACACTTACCGAGTTGCACATAGTTTATCACAATCATAGTGAACTCTACCTTCGCAGCGTAGAACTTCTAGCCCCAGTTGTTCTCACACTGTTACCTACAATCTCCTTAACGCTTCAACACATATCTCAATGAAGCTCTTATCGGACCTTCAACGTTAGTTATTGCATCTCCACCGCTCCCGGTGTGGTACTATTCCCCTAACAGCTGATTATAATGGTGAAATTTATTATCTGATCTGATCATGCAATATTTCATACGCTGTAACATAACAGGTGTTAACCGGTAGATCATTGAAACAACAATCGCTCGGTTATAGTACATTTATAGAATTGATAAAATATAATTGTAGATGTAGGAAAGTCAATCTATTTAAATCTCATAATGCTTTTTCTAGCAGTATAGCCAAACTGTACTTCGTGACACAAAAATTATAGTTTAGAAAGGGAAATCAAAGAATGCTCAAACCTTTTGAGTTATTTCTTTTATAACATTTCATTTGCATCTTGTGCTTATTGTTTATTGGATTACGTCTCCTCTTTAACAGTTATTTGCATTGCGATCGATGAACTTAAATAGCTTAATTATTGTTTCTTATTTTGTTTTGCACTATAAGTACTACACAACAATTTGTACGCGTCATTGTGAAATGCGTGTTGAACAAAAACTTCAACTTCGAGTGTGGTGTGCATACTATCGGTTACGAAAAGCAAAAATCTTGCTGCAGCATTTTTGTATGAAAACTTCAATACATAGTACAATAAAACAACAAAATACATAAATGAATTACTTCGCCCAAAGCAATATACCTACACACGGATATCTTCAAAGCTTATCAGTTCACACTGTACATTTAAAACGCACAGAACATGAACAAATTTTCAATAAATTTGGAATATCCGTATTCAATATCCACATTAAAGTGTCGCAGCATTTTCCTTATATTTCCTGATGGTAATGTTTGTTTCTAATAATTCGACAGTAAAACCAAATTTTCTATCAACCCACGCGAAATAGCCAAACGATTAAAGATTTAAGATTTAAAAAGTGTTTGAAAAGTGACAATGAAAAAGATATATCTAAGCTTATCGTAGGTAAAATTTGTTAGCAATCATTTCTTAAATTTACTTGAATGTTGAACGCTTTTTCTCCATTACTTAGCAAAACAACGTTCCAGACCTTTTCTGTTTGATGCAACATCTGCGCATGTTGTTGCTTTTCAAACCGCGTGCACCTTGTTATCAATGAGGAGAACGAGATGGATCATACCTCGGGTCGATAGGGTTGTAAATTTTCGGTTGTTCCTATATATACCAAGGCTGACACCGCGAGAAGCTCGCAGTAGCTTCCGATACTTTAGCACGATAACTCGGTTTTTACCAGGGACCTTTCACTCCTTGCAGGTCTACTGATGTGTGTTACGGTTGTAGAAGCGGTCATATGTGTTTTTGTTCTTGCTTCAAGTGCGTTGGAAAACTTAAGTGAACAGTGAATTTTCATTTAAATTTTTTTTTGTCCCTGACGCAAGATACGTAGTGCTACATAGACTAGTGGTAGTGATGATTATAATTCTATGAATTGCTTCAGTGATCATTGTTTGAAAACTTGTTCCACTGTTGGTGATTGTTTGACCGTTGAAAATATTCGTATTGTGTTATATTGTATCTTCTGAAGCACTCGGTAAAAGATATCATGGCAAACAATTGTCGTCTGGGAGCACGACTTCGAGTTTTAGTAGCGATAATTGTTCTGATTTGTGTGTGTCTAAAGCAAGTGAAAGGTAATAAATATTTTTATGTGCCATTTTTGGTAATAGCATAAATTGTAAGTTATTTTGTAAGTTATGTAGTGAACTTATTTGTCTACCAAAAACAAGATCTTAAACTTCCCCAACTTTGAAACAGACATATGGCAAAAATTAATCTTCTTCTTCTTGGCTTAACGACCTCTAAGGCCATGCCAGCCATCGAAATGGCTTTCTAGACTGCCGATACCACGTAGTTGGTCAATCAGTCCTCACTACGGGGGAACGGTCTGGATGGGAGGATTTGAACCCCGGTCCTGTCGTTTGAAGACCGGCGCCGCTGTCGCCAACACCACCGGGCCGCCCCATATTCTAAATAATATAAACTCAAAAAAAAACACTGGAATTCATGCATTTGGTTCATCATGAAACGTGTTTATGGCATGTAATTTCAAAGCAACAGTATCCCAATTATAGAAATCACTTCTCAGAGATCATATGAGATGAAAACCGAAAAGATTCGTTCTTGTGACCTTATTTTATTGATACGTTGGAGGAAAGGACTACTGGATTGAATAATGCATACTTTATAAAGTTTTCAAAATTATTAACTGCAAAACAAGCAGAGATCTTTATTGCAGTTCTTCATGCAATTAAATTGCACCCACTAGTTTACAAAAAGGTGTGCGGATTATTTCCTATGTCCTTGTTGGCTGTGGAGTATGTTTCTGTAATATTTATCGAATAGCTCGATTTATGAAATTTCATAAAACTTTGCTTGAATCACTAGATGAGTATTCAGTTTCAGCTGGACGTGCGGTACATAAACTAATTTTCCAAACTTGAAGCACACTAAAATGCATTTTTTTCTTCGCGTCCATTATTGTCGTGTTTTCATTTGGATCAGGATTTATGGTGCATTGAACAAACGATGAGTGCATTTTTGCCAGAATTAAGCGTTTCCGTATCAACGTATCTCGGTTGTATCTTTTCTATCCTCTCTACTACACGAATATGCCGTTGGCAAACACCTGCAACGAAATTCTACATATCCACTAATGTTTGGTGCGACGCCTATTTCGCAGGTTCATTTGTAGTTTTTTTTTCTTGGTTTTTTTTTCATTTCGTTCCCGGATACCGGTGTAAAGCAAAAACATTAAAAAATGTGCCTTTGATTAACCAACCAGTCTTTCTGAAGTGAAAGAATTCCATTTTCCGTAACCCCTTTTGTTCTGGGCTACCTTATCCTTGTTGGGCTGTAGTGCCAAGCTGCGGGGTTGTGATGATAAGTCGCGCATCGTTGACATTGCATCAAGCAGACAAAGTGCCAAAGCCTCCGTAAAACAATCGCTCAAAGGCATATTCTTTTCCATATTACCCTACAGCCACAAACACAATCCACAACACCACATTCGTTGGGATACAACTGCGTCATCTATGCTGGCCTGTGTTGCAATTGGGGTTCTATTCTACACGCTTAGTAATATCAGCTGATGACGTCACCTACTGGAAATTTAAGAATTTTGTCCATCCTCACTTACCCAAGCGTCGAACACCCGTTCGTACATGATGGAAAGGGCTTAAGGGATACAAAAAAGGACACAATCATTGCAAACAATTTATTGAAAGGAAAGACAAACATGTATGGTGGCGTGTAAGGTCCGTCAAAACGCATTTATTTGCTGCTTCATTTGATGTGACAAAATAAACGACGAAATGGCAAAAGTATTTGAATTTTGTGTTTCACTTCCACGCTAGACATCCACCTACGCCAACTTTTCCCGACCCAATGCTCAATATTTGCATGACTAAAACTGTAAGCAACTTTTAGCTTTTTCTGTCGAGCACCATCAGGAGCTGCTGTAAACGGAGGACAGTAGATAAACCGGGTGTATCTATCGCCTTAAGGAATGTTTATTTTCAAACATTCACCCAAAATCCACAATCCATGAGACGCGGTATGGCTCATATATCAATTTCCATTCGTTTTTGTGTCAAAGTGCAGGAAACTACAATGAAATAAAACAGTAAATAAAAAGGTCTTCATACTAGTTAGTAGAATAGCTGTTTGCTTAAATGTTTTTTTTTCCGTATTGATTTGCTAAAGCAGATAAAGATTGATTTGTAAAGATCGAAACATTAGGTATCCCATTTGTGTCACACGAAAAAAGGGGAAAAATTCCACCAAAAAGGATAGTATTTTTAACAATTTTTTGCTATTTCTTTCTGCCCTAAAACGAATTCTTAGTTTCCTTTTGTGTGAAAATTGATACGAACTCAAACAACCCAATACTCCGTCATGCAACACCGATAAAGATTCGTTTGTTTGCTAATTGGTGACGGGCTCACTATCCAACAGTCCATTATGCCTGACAGCATGGACTCATGTGCGTCATTCTCTGCAAAGAAACTACAACCAAACAAAACAATGTTCCAATTTTCCATATCGTAAGGTACGGCCAATCTTGCCGAATTATGATTAAGGAAAATATGCAACGCAGGTGGAGGTGTTCATTCGGATGAAATATTTGATAACTCCTGAATCACCCATTTCTCGAATCAATACATTCAACAAATAGCAGTATGGAAGCAGGTTAGGCATGATATTACGATTGTTAGGTACCAAACGTTCTTCCTGTATTCGGTACGTGCGTAGCTGATTTTGGAACACTTTTTTTTCATCACAAAAATGTGTTTGAAGCATCAATTGTAGAATAAGGAGAAGGTTCCAGCTCGTTCAATTTACCCGATACCAAGTAGTTGGTACGCTAATTATTTTTCAATTCCTTTTACAGTTTCTCAGTTTAAATATTTCGTATAAACTGCAGGTGAATCGAGCGATTATCATGAGAAGAATTGTACATTTAAGACAATATATCGGCCAATCTGAAACATTGACCGAGTTTATAGAATTTATAGAGCAACGTCTTAATTTTAAGGAAACAATCAATCATTTTTTCCCAGGTGGTCGAACATAATTTGTGCAACAGTGCAACAATTTGATAGTGGGTTTCGGTACGCGTGACCGTCGACTCAGCGGGATACAGCGGGAGCCACATGGGAAATATTGCTATGTACCCACACGCACACACACACACACACGTCATCGATTTGTTTGCTCAATCTAACGGTCAAAAACGAAACCAATTAACCGATGTTTCTTCTGCTTTTTACCTCTTTTCCATCATTCTGCGCTTCCTTAAGGATCCTGTCTAAGCTATGGCCATTCATGTTGGGGAGGTAAGCTTTCGACGCAAAACGAAGGACCTGGCGAACATGCTCATATCAACGTTTCTTACAGCGCACGGCAAACGGGCAGGTCCGCCGGGACGTACAGCTTCTAGTGATGCACCGGTCGCTGTACAGTTTCAACCGCAGCCACTGTTAGACCAAGCCAACCCACTCCCTGCTGCTTTAACCGGAGCGGAACGGTGGGCTTTGGTCAAAGTTCTCCCGGAAAAGGTACACGGGTTCCCCAACCACACACAGACATGCCATGCACAGGAATCCATTTCGTAATGTGACGTTGTAATGCTATTTTTCTCTCTCACGTAGAACGCGTACTATCCATTTAGCAAACTGATATATTCACCGCCGCTTACGGCCACGGGCTCGGGCTCCTTTTTAGTAAACGATGGCTATGGCGCATCTGGATCAGATTCCTCGAGGATTGGTATGGAGTCAACCAACAGTGTGGAAGGCCGACCGGCTGAAACCACCAATGAGTATGTACCAAACACTTTGTTGCAACATTCAACTTATTTGCACTATTTTTAAATCTCAACGCACTACGTTTTAATAGTTCCACATCTTGCGGGATTTTTTTCGTTTGCAATTTTTAAATGTTTTACTGTCACATTAAAACTGACAATATTTAGTGGGTAGTCTGTGAAGCAGAAAGCATAAAAAAATTTTATTGCCGTTTGTGAATCATTCTCAGCAAAGACAACCACATAAAAAAATTATTTACTAGACAATATCATTTACGTACGTTAGCTTTTGCTTATCATGTATTCGAATGTAGCTGTAGGCTGTGTAAGGCTGTAGCAGAACAGTTCGTGATACCATTTGTTATTAATCGGATGATGATGAAATCACACATCGAGTAATACTAACCTTTCTGTATTCTAGCTCCAAAACCCTTTCATCCACAGAGCAGGAACTAGCAGTTGGCGATGATCGTCTCATAAAGGCAGGTACCTTTCCCAACATGCGGCGTAGAGATCATCGGCATAAGAAAAAAACACAATCTTCGCCTACGAATCGTCGATATGATGGACTGGACAACACCTTTGACGAGAATTTGAACATTGCTCGATTTGTAGACCCAAACGATGATGATTTGAGCCAGATACTGCTTCTTAATGCAGCAGCGGCCGCTATGGCGACGATACCCGATAATGACGCTTCCGTTTCAAATGCACAGTACAATCGAAAGCTGTTCAACGATAACAATAAACACTCGGTCCTGCTAAACGCATAAACTATCAAACCTGTAGCAAATCAAGCACATTCCGCAACATGCCAAGTAAATCACCACCAACTAACACAAGGCCATACTGCGGTCTGTTCAGTTACGACCTTTGTCTGGGATGCAAGAGCCATAAATGGAGGTGCAGAACAACGTTTACAACGGTTACGCAGAATATTTAGCTGATTATGAATAGTTTCACAAAAAAGACACATTTTGCATTTCTTAGTGGTTAGCTGTCATACCACGCATTTTGTGTGAAGCAAACTCGGGAACTGCAAAGTAGTGTTTTATGTCACATGCGCAATTCAAGGGCTATTACTTTTACACCCTGGGATTAGGTGTAAGCCTATAATCGGGTGTTATCGTTGAACTTTATCCGCATGTTTCGCCATTCTACACATCGTTTCATGTTGCTCATATCGTCCAAGCGTGAGTTACTAGGAATACGGTAGTAATAGAGTCGAAATGACGATCTTATCAGCAGTGGATGGATATTGCCAAACTTTACTTCTGTTTGCGCTGGGGCTGGGAATTTGGCATTATTCATCAATGGCTGGGCTGGTGATAGATATTCATTTTACTTACATAAAGCATTACAGTGACAATGGCGAAAATTGTCTACAAAAAAAAAAGAAAACAAAACAAAAGCATGTGAGGCCCAAATACCATAACGTACCACCTATGTTTGTGTCGTTCATGTGCATGGTTTACGAAGTAACCGTAATTTCCCACGCATAATATGGGAAAGCCCGTTAATCCAAAATAAATCCTCACAGGCACACATACACACACACTCAATTTGTACATAGACAATTTAGTGAGTAAGCAGGGATTATAGAATCAGATATAAATGTAAAAATTATACTTGAAGTTTCAAATTACTGCGTCAAATTACTGATCAAAGAAAGAAACCGTGTCTTGTTTGAGTGAAGGAATGATCCTACAATCCCACGTCTCCAAACGGCTGGTCCAGGATTCAAATCTCATTCGGGTCCGTCCCCCCGTAGTGAGAACATACTATCTAACTACGAGGTATCGGAAAGTCTAGTACGTCATTCAATAGACGGCGTGACTTTAAAGAGGTCGTTAAGCGAAGAACAAGATGACAAATGTTTTGACCATGTTAACCTTGCTTGGCGCCCATTCTATTGCTTCCTTACTTGCTTATCAAGCGCTACAACCGCTTTGCGGAACCGCTAACGATCCTGCGCAGTCGGCGGCCAATTCGTTATCCCGGTCTTGATGGCGGATGATTCCACGTCATCCTCCCATCTCAATCTGGGCCTACCGCGCCTCCTCTGTTCATGTGGACGTCTAAAAGGACTTTCTGAGCTGGGTCGTCCGTTGCCATGCGTATAACATGGCCAGCCCATCGGAGCCTGGCGAACCCAATTCGCTGCACGACGGTGAGGTCGTCGTAGAGTTCGTATAACTCGTCGTTGTAGCGACTCCTCCATTGTCCTTCCACACATACGGGGCTTCCTTACATACGATCCTTCTGAGCATTTTCCTCTCGAAAGCGGCTAATTTGAACCCCGGTTCTGCCGTGCGTAAGTTCGGAGGATTTTGGAACACTATGGGTCGCATGAGTGCGAACTAACGGCAAAGACATCATCATTAGTGCACGTTGACGAGCGACTTCAATGCGTCATTGCATGGATGGAGAAATGCGCCATAAGTGTGGAGTCGACTGTGGAGCCACTTTTCCCATCACTTCTTCACATGTTTTTATTTCAGCACAATTGAAACGCTGCTACAAAATAACGAAATGAAATTCCCCTTGCTGCAATCGCAATCATGTTCTTCCATGTTGTTTAACCATTATTCTCAAATTATTCATTCATATCAAATTCAAATATGCAAAGTGCATTCTGCATTGTGTTTAGCTTAGCGCCTTTCAAATTGATACTGAAATGATCCCTTTGCTTTGTCCAACTAAGGCAGTATATGTTGCAGACAGTTACATTGTTATTATAGTTGCATTAAAGTATATTCATATTTCTCTATCGGAAAGGACATCACTTGCGCTCATTATGTTAATCCATCAAGTTTTTATTTTGCTGTCGTGCTAGACGGTTGATGAACACTTTGCGGTGTATGCCAGGCTCAAACAGAGTTGAATTGACGACACATAACATACGCCGCCGAAACACGTAAGGCGGTCCTTATGGCGATCAGATCCCGCTAACGAAGCGATCTGGCAGGAACGTATAGCTGAATTGAGTTTAGCAGTTCAGGAGAATCGATGTGGACTTTGAGTCAGTACCGTTCTGAACAGGGAACATTAGAGCGTTTGTACAGAAACTTTAGTTTACGGAGTTCATGAGTTAGCCGTGTTAAGCGTTGTGATAACGTTGTCTAGCTGGTAGTCGTAGCTCAATTTTTGATCTAGAATAACCCCTAGGTCACAGAAGCATTCGTTTCGTTCGAGAATCGTACCATTTAGACTATAATGGAAAAGCCGTGGTTTACGGGATCGGCTAAAAGTAATTGTGATACATTTCTCTGTGCTGAGTTGAAGACAGTTTGTAGAGCACCATGGATTCACGATGTTTTGAAGGCGTTCCTGGTCAGCTGTGATTTTTTCGTTGAAATTGATTTCATTTATTGGGACAATCATCCAAAACGGATGACTTTTCAGTAGTTGGTATTGCATTGACGATTTGAGTCCTATTTACATGAAATAATCAATTGATTACTGTTAAATCTTGTCTATTTGTGTTTGCGGTTCATTGAGCCCGCATGTTTTTTCTTGTGCTAGCACAAGTCCTATCCATAACAACTTGTAACCGCGTGTAATCTAAAAAGTTCGGGTAATATTTCAAATCGTTTCGTACTTTCAACTTAATCAATCACTAGAAAGCAAATCCTTCAACGAATATGAACTACTACCAGAACTATAGCTCATCGCACATACATACATTCAACCATACACACCACAGACAACTAACCATGCATACAGCATTCCCTATCCCGCAAAAATATCAGTCGATCTTAACGACAACCTAATATCGAACGTCGTAAACTGATCGACCAACTTTTTTTAGAGACAGTTGGAATCGCATTCACGCTATCATTCAAAACATATACATTAAAGGTTTTAAATATACACTTAGCCAGAACACCTCAATAAAAGAAAACACGTCTACCTCACGAATTGCATTTATACTACCCGAAATTAAAGGGCAGCATACGTCTTGATTCGATATCCGCAACAACCGTGTAACGCGCACGCTTTTACTGATAGTTCTGTCCAGACTGACCAAACGCAAACGGCGATGGAGGGGCTGTTGACATTTGCTGCTGATTTGGATCGCCCAGCACGGAAGGATCGTCAGACGGTGGAGTGGGATTCCGGAACTGTTCGGCAGATATGCGCGTAAACATGATACCTACACCTTCAATCAAAGCTAACAATACACCGCCTATCACCGCACTGCCGATCATGGCTGGCACACCATTTCGCGCTGCCAAAATTCCTCCCGTAGCCGCACCACTAATTATAGAGTTCCACGGATCTTCTTTCTTGCGAAAGTGCACCAATGTGCAATCGATAGTGCTGAACATGCCACCCCAAACGGCAAAGTTTCCAGCGATTATAGGCGACCGGCTTTTAATCGCTGTTAAGCTTCCAAGCTGAAAGTGAACAAAATGTATTACTAACACGAATCGATTTCGTCCGTTCTTTACAAGAACGTATCTTACCAAGCGTCGATTGAATCCAGATGGAGCATTACGGAATCCTTTTATTGCTTGAAATACTCCACCTCCGATGCAACCCATCGCAAATGCTCCACCGCAATCGTCCACTATACGATACGGGCACGGTTCGCGCGCATACTCTTCCATTGTGGGTTAGGTTATTGTTTATGGGTCTAAAATATATTTAAAAAAAGTTTGATATTCACACTTGATCGAATAATAAATTTACATCATCTTTCATCGAACGTATTATGGAAATGCACTGCGTTGTTTGCAAAGCACCGATTACGCAAATTGGCACCTCATGCATCACAGTTCACGGGCACATGTATTGAAACCCAGTTTCTTTTAATATTTAAAAAGTGGCAAGCTCACGAGGATACTGTATGAACAGGCACTGCTTTATAGATTCGATAAAAGGAAAATAGTTCCTAAAATGTACAGAATAACTCACGTTTTCCGATATTTCTTTCCAATCTCTTTCTGCTTTTATTTCGCTCTGTTCGTTCGTTCGTTTTTGACATTGCCAATGTCGCACTGACGGTTTTCTAAATGCCAAATTGGTTCTCTAGTTCTATAACCAGGAGTTCGGTGCTTCAAAATTGGTCGGAATTCACAAACCGCAACATTTTTCCATATTTTTCAACCATAGTGTAAACCATACAACGGAACCGGACATATCTCTTGAACTGACTTTCAACAGAGTAAACGGTGTTACAAAGATATTTATGTTATGTGTATCGGGTGCCGAAGATAAATAAACACATAAATATTGCGACCTAGTGTGAAGATGCGCGAGTTTCCCTCTGTTTCGTCACCACGCTATTGGCCGTTATCAGTTCTCTATAGCCAATTAAAAGCCTTATCTGATTTCCACTTGTATGCGATATTTCGCTGAATTTAATGACTCAGTTTTAACGATACCACGGATGCGACACATAATACGGAAAAACACACATGCATTGTTGTTGAAGATTCAAACAAGATACAACAGCTGATTCGAACCAAAGAACATCGCCAGAAATGGCTAAAACGAAATGGAATCTGCTCTTCGCCACGTTTATTTTGTCGTGTGTATCACTAACTACTCTGATAGTCTCGCTTTGTACACAGTATTGGGTAATTTAACTTGGCACGTTCGCCATAAAAATGTTCTAACACGCTCAACTAACTTTCTCATTGCAGGTTACTTCGGAAGCTTACGAAAGCAGCGCAACTAAGAACAGTGAAATAAACTACGGACTTTTCACTGGATCGCTGACGCAGAACTTTCTCTCTAACCCGCGGTACTACGACCTAACACGTAAGAAGAAAAGCACCCTTTTCTGGTTCGTAGTAAAACTCAATGAATTTCGTATGCAATTCCAGTCACTTGCCTGTATCAAGAGTACGTTTGTGCATTCAGTTGCCAAAAAAATGAAGAAAACCGGACGGACGAAGTGTTAAAACTTTTAAAAGGATTGCATCCTGCAGAGTGCCCTGATCGCAGTTCAAAGTTGTTATCTATTGGCAGTTCACCGATTCCAAACACATCCTTCCTAAGTAGGCAGACATCAGTATCAGTTTTCGATCGCACCAACTTTATCAACACTGGGCTTTGGGTTTCAACGGTTGTGTTCATCGGATTAGCAATAGGTTTTGCAACAGCTTCGGCTAGCTTCTCTATAATCAACGTACTGTTCAATCCAGTCGAACCGATATTTAATGTATTTGGATTGTTCATATGGAACGGAGTGGCAATCGGTGCTACCGCTCTTTGTATGATAATGTGGGGAGCACTGTTTGCTGGAACTCTAATCGATAATATCGCAATAACCGATACGCTGACGTCACAGTTTCCTTACAGCTCGGCCGGATTGGCCGCACTGGGCGTTTCATACTGGGTATTATTCTTACCTATTTTGATGCATGGACTTAATGTGGGTCTTTTGTTATGGCGCAGGTACATCATCAATAAGGAGCCACTTCCTACGACGATTGATGTAGATCGATCGGATTTAACCATTATTATGTTTTGAATAAATGTACACAGAACACAATATGGTATGCATTTCACCAGAAAGCAATGATAATCTGATATACTTTTTCGTATGAAGTTTTGTCCGCTAACATTCGGAACACAAACAAAATCAAGCTCAAAACTTCCATTGCCTGAACTTCCGTTGCAGATAAAAGGACAATTGTGGTAGCGGATCCAACTCTCCACAAGCGAGGATCGGATTTCGAATCCAGTCATGGCCGTCCTGGATTTTCAGTTTTGACTATCTGTCTTTGATTACTTTCAAGCCAAAGAGACCAGAAATGGTAGACTATTAAGTCTCGAGGGTATAAAGCGACAAAATAAGAAATAAAAAGAAGATCAATGGATCTTGACGACATTACACGCCACAAAACAACTTGACTATTAAATTTTTATTCCACAATATTTGTGGAATCCAAATGTCACCATTTAGCTACTTCTGTCAAAAGATCCGAAATGGCACGACCTTGCGATCACTGTCCTAGTTGTCAAGCAGCGTCCAAAAACGAAGCAAAATACAAGGAAACACGGAGCGTCACGCGCGCAAAAACAGCGTATTTAATTTTGCTGTGTTTAGTTGGCGTTCTTTTTTCCGTTTGGATCTTTTTCTTTGGCAAAGAACAGTGCAATGTTGTGCTTTTGCGTGTCACCATTTTTTACGATAATTTAATACAGGATTGTTCTTGTTCCGTCCGTCGCCAGTGCAAATTCAGCTACCGCTTGTACAGAAAGTACGCCTAAAAATGCCGAGCAAAACACGATCTCGTGAAAGGTACGTGCAGTATGTGTAGAAATAATCGGTGCAAATTGTGCATATTGCGAAATACAGCCGAAAAAAAGCTCTAGTTTTACGGGATGCAACAGGTAGATGCGCATCTGTTCTGTTTCCCGGAATGTCAATCTGTCAAACAATGGACACTAATGAGAGTGCCTGCGCGTGCAATTTGGCGGGCTATAAATGCCCGTCCAAGCATCGTCTCATTACATTTTCTGTAGAAACAGAATCGGCTTACGGCAATGGCCCGAAGGCGTTGAGCATATAACAAAACGAAAACGAAAATGCACGTCTCTGATGTTGTTGAATTTGTTGTTTCCATTTTTCGCAGAACCTCCAAAATGAAGAACGCTAAACCAAATAAGGGTGCAAGAAGAACGATGAGAAAGTTGAAACATAATATTACCGTATCACCACCAAGCGGTCCGGAAGCAACAGAATACGAAGGTGAGATACACGGCATCAATTGTCAAAATGTACGATTTGTTCACCCACTCCTTTTGTGCTTGTTTTTATTACAGTGAATTCTTCCAACTGTTCGGAATATTTCTCAGAAAAGGAAAATGTTTTGTCCGTTAATGAACAAAAAGCGTCCACCGATGAAAACAGTAATAATGTCCAACGACCAAGAGGTCAATATCTTTTGAAACAGTTGTCCAGCTCTTTAAGCCCCAAAATGACTGAAATAAATACGGATGCGGATCGTCGTGTTAGCCGATACGGTCGGCATCAAAAGCAGAAGGACAATTCAGACTACGTGCCAGTAGATCTGATGAAATATGTTGCCAATTCTCCGCTTAAAAGCAAACAGAAAGTGGAAGCTGCCGAACAGGAGAATTCAGTGTTTCAAAAATTAGAACAAACGCCACCATCTGAAGAAGATACCTCTGGCCGGTCTGAGACACCAAACGTGGATAAAAAGGTGCTCAACATGGACGAAATCAAGATTGTTAGCGCAGACGAAAGCAATGCAGATACAAGTACAAGCAATCATACTTTTCTGCACGATTTGGTCGTTCGTAAACGGTCGTCGGATGTTGACAGTGCTAAGGGATCTTCAATAGATCTAGGTAATGGATACCGTGCGGGGACTATATACTGGGGTGCACAGTCCAAGAAGGTTATTCACTGGCCCTGTATTGTTCGGGTCGATCCAGAGACCGAACGAATAACGCGTGTTCATGGAGATAGGATGACGGAAATTCACGTAAGTTTTTTCGCAGATAAAGGTCGCCGAGGCTGGATCAAGGAAAACTACATGGTGCCATTTGAAGGTATGGAAAGTTATTGCGCAGAGGCAAGAAATCTGCGTTATGGAAAGCAGGTCAAACAAGCGCTCAGGGCAAACCTGCAAAAGCGATGGAAAATTGCATGTAATTCAGCCGAAAAATATTTTGCTATGCCTGTTGACGAGCGCATTGCAAAGTATGACGATGAAGTAAAATCGGAAATGTTAACATTGAAAATAACGCGGCATCGCACCGCGATACGCGCGGGCAAAGTAACTCAGCAAGCTGTGTCTCAAATGCCAGAAACAGTGCAATTCAACTATCAGACCGCATCGTACAAGAGAGACCGTTCAACATCACCTGAAAGTCCTGCATTCGAAGCACTGCCGGGCCTCACTTCACCAGGAAATCCGGTGAAACGAGTCAAATGCTCCACGCCTTCAAAAACAACCGGTCACTACGACAGCAGAATCGATCATTTCTTACAATCATTGGACAGTGAGGAAATTAATACTGGTGAACCAAACAGGCTAATGGAAACGGCATCTCCAACGGGCGAAATGAACACGGAATATGAAGATATCTTGACATTTGTCCGGTACTACATGTTCGATGGACGCCCGAATCACGAGATAGAGGAGAGCCTACAATTTCATGTGCGAAGTATATGCTGTCTCAAAAATGTCTCATCCAACCGTGGTACGGAACGCATCGCCAACCGACAAAGATTACAAGCGCTACGAAACACGTTTGAAAAGTTGGGTCTCAAACCGTTGGCAGCCGATGGCAATCAAGGGGTGATTGCAAAAAAATCCAAACAAAGCCAAGTGTTGCAAAGCATTAAGAAAGAACCACAGTCTTTGGAGGACAGGTTCATTTTTCAGCTGGATAAAAACATTCTCACCAAAGGAATTCCGAAAGGATTTGTGTGCTATCTGTGCAACCGGCCCAACAACGTTACCAGATGTAGCAAATGTTTCCAGCATGTGCATTTGCTATGCTTGACCGATGATGCGGCGCAGGTGGCCAAACTGCAGGAACAAATTGACGAGAAGCGTTTCACGTGTGCCATATGCTCTACGACCGAAATGGATGGGAAGAAATGTTTTATATGCAACGATGGGAACGAAGAAACGATCGCTGAGGAAAAATTCCGTTGTACAGAGAGCAAATGTACGCGCGAGTACCATCTTTCCTGCTTACGGCTGTTTCCGCAGTATCGCGTCGTTAGTACCAACACGATTGTCTGTCCGTACCATGTTTGTCATACGTGCGTATCGAATGATCCGCGCAATACGGCATCATTAGCGAAAACGGCACTGATAAGCTGTGTAAAGTGTCCGGCATCATACCACCCGGATGCTAGATGCATACCGGCCGGATCGGAAATACTTACCACCAAACAGCTGGTCTGTCCCAAGCACAGTGTCGAGCAGATAGCACTAAATGTAAATTGGTGTTTTATCTGCGGCATAGGAGGTGAGTTAATATGCTGTGAAACGTGTCCGTTCGCATGCCACCAGGATTGCCTTCCATTCAGTCCACCGGCCGGGAAGTATTTTTGTGAGCAGTGCGAATCTGGACGAATGCCCCTTTACAACGAGATAGTCATCGGTAAGATGGGCGTATTTCGTTGGTGGCCGGCGCTAACAATGCCACCCTCCGAGATACCGCAGAATGTACTGCAAAAGCCACACAAACCATGGGATATATGTGTAAAGTTTTTCAATTCCTATGATATGGCTTGGCTTAACCGCAAACGAATGTACCTGTATCAGCACGAAGATTCGGAAAATTTGGGCGAAGGAAGAGCGGGATCATCGATGGATAAGAAATATCGTTTGGCTATGATCGAGGCCAGTAAGATCTTCCAAATACTGGAATCCACCAAACTGCCACGTCCGTATGGAAGCGTAAACAGCTCTAAGGCCGCCCCAATTTATACAAAGATAAAGTCCAACCGATACGTTCCCCCTTTAAAACAACCATCTGTCAATCGCCGCCAGCTGGATGGTATTGAAGATTCGGTGTGCCGATGCCAACCGCACGATGATGATCCTTGCGGTCCAACATCAGCGTGTCTGAACCGTGCAATCTTTATGGAGTGTAGCGCGAAAACCTGTCCGGCAAAGGAACGCTGCTCAAATCAACGGTTCACTAAACGGATGTATCCCGCGCTGGAGGTGCGCAATTTCGCGGACAAAGGTTATGGTTTGGTGGCACTGGACGACTTGCAAAGTGGACAGTTTGTTATCGAGTATGTGGGCGAAGTGATAAATTCGGAGGAGTTTGATCGACGCGTTAAAACGATGCAGACAGCGAAGGAAGAGAATTATTACTTTCTTACGGTCGAACCAGACCTAACAATTGATGCCGGATCGAAAGGGAATATGTCGCGTTTCATTAATCACTCATGTGAGCCGAATTGCGAAACGCAAAAGTGGACGATTGGCGAAACGCGCGTCATTGGCTTGTTCGCTATTACTGATATAAAAGCGGTGAGTTACTTGACGACTAATATACTCCAACATAAAAAGGACACAATACTAATGGATTTTTTTTGCGATTTCTCAGGGTGAAGAACTGACCTTCAATTACAATTTAGAGAGCTTGGGAAACAGTAAACGTGCATGCTTGTGCGGTGCACAAAAATGTTCCGGTTATATTGGAGAAAAGTACCGCCCATCAAAAAAGGACGACGTTGCATTCGGTAGAAAACCGAGAGGAGACCTTGTTAAAGGCCGAAAGAAAATCGTTAAAGTTAGCAAAGCGAAAAAAGCATCCGTTTCAAGCACGATCGCAGAAGGCATCAATTCCACCGTCGACATCCAACCAGCAGACAACGATGTGGTGGTAGTGCCTGCGCCACCCTCCACAATAGTTGATCTAATTGATGGTAGCGTTCCTGTATCATCCATTGCATCAAATCCAACAATCGTTATCAAGTCGGAGAAGGTGGATGACATTTTTTGAAACTCGTTTTAATATCCATTGTGTGCATTTTATTTAGTGACAGGTCCACAACAACATCCGCAAGGAAAGGACAATCCAAGACTAAGCATTTCTAGGTCGAAAGGTAGAAGCGAATTCAAGATTTATGTTCTAATTTATATTGCGGCATGCTGACTGTGTTGATATTTGTTTTTAATTTGTTTTTTATTTTTTATGTTCATTGCGCCTATTGCGACCTACCTCAATAGAAGTTGTTCATCATGAAGGCAGCAAATACAGTCGTTTTAAGTTTATAGTATCAGTGCGTTAGAAAAAACTAATTCATCAGATGCGTTTAATAGGTAAATGGTCAAACGGAACACGAATTGCAACCGTAGACGGACGAAGGAGCAATTTTCCACCTGTATCTGTTTGCAAGTGTTATCGTTATTCTAATTATACTTGTTGCCACAATTGTGTCATCACATGATTTGACTGTTGAACGAAGAGAAATGAATTTTCCAATAAATGAAACAATTCCCAAATAATGTAATTCCCAAGTACAAGATTTCTTTATTCAACTCAATTTTACCAGAAAGCTACATTCAGATGATATCATGAGAAATTTTGTATACTGTAGGGCTTTTTCGCATTCGTCGGTATAGGTCTATGAATGCACTGCTCGTTGGAACGCTGTACAACTAATTCATGAAGAGCACTTAGTGAGTTACAACTGCGTCGTTGTCAGGGACCTCACCGGCAAAAGGATCTCTTCACAGACGTTCAAGTCACATCCGTGATTTTTTGTTCGATGGAAAGACCTTACTTGCCTCGTAGAGCTGTGGTGCCACCATCCCAAGACGCCGCATTCGATCGAGCCATATCTATCAAGAGACTTTGTCGATATTACTCAAGTTTGAATCCGTAACTCACAACATACAGGCCTCATTCGTCACCCGACTATTCTATCAACTTGCCATCCAGATGTTCATCAGGCAGAATAAGGTAAGATATTCTGACAGGGCGACCCGGTGGTGTATTCGACAGCGGCACCGGTCTTCAAACGGTAGGACCGGGGTTCAAATCCCATCCGGACCGTCTCCCCGTAGTGAGGTCTGACTAACCAACTACGTGGTATCGGCAGTCTAGAAAGCCATTTCGATGGCCGGCGTGACCTTAGAGGTTAAGCCAGTACGTTAAGCCAGTAAGAAGATTCTGGCAGGATATAACATAACCGACACTGCTGAGTGACCGAGAACCGAGTGTTAATTACGACCATTAATGAAATATCTACGCTGAAAAAAGAGTTTTGTATAAATGGATATGGAATCATACTATGTGCAGTTGGATAATTTGGTTATTAAAGATATTGGAAAGTTGCGACATCATAAAAAAACAAACACATCGTCGTGAATGGAATATAAAAAAGATTCATTCCACGAATTGGATATTAGCAAATGAACAGCCCAGATAGCAAAAGCTTCCACAAATTAGCACCGACAATAGCAACATCATCCCATTCTGGGATATTTTTTGACAGGAGCTAAATGTGACAAAAACAATAGCGACTTTGAAATAAACCCGGGGAGAATAGAAAGCATACGACCGTGATGAAACATATTGAAGCACACGAAATAAGCGGTTTCACTTGTGCACTTCATTTCTGTAAGAATACACAGACGCTGGAAGAGTGTTAAACAATCATACAGCACAATTCTTTCGATACGTACTGTTAATTGCTTGAGATGATTCAGTCCGAGTGTGACAATAGATTGATCCTTTCGGGAGCTCCGGAGCCGGTTAACGTTACCGAAGGATGTGGATCTTTGGGAATGTTTTTGATGAAACGATTAATGCGCCACGGTAATAACGTAGCAGTGGTAAGTTAGCAGTAACCTTTTGCTCGTCCAATTGCACACAATCGTTTTGCATATTTGACACCATCTTAACCTTTCCAGATCGATGGAGTGTACTCGAGCGAGTTGCGATATTTGGAGTTATTGGAAGCCGGTGTACGCTTAGCCGACGGCCTTCGCTCCGAGGCGGGCTTGCGTGCGGGTGACGTAGTGGGAATTATAAGTGAAAATCGGCTCGAATTTCCTGTAGCCCTGTACGCGTCATTTTTCGCCAATGCCGCAGTTGCGCCGATTAATTTGACATATACCAAACGTAAGTGGTGTGTAGGACGTAAGGATGGGCAGAGGGCACTGATAAGCGCCTTATCGTAGTACTTCGAGTAATTCATCGCACGGCACACTGTCTGTTTAGATAGCGCGAATCTAGATGGCCGGGGTTACTATCGTAACGGATTTGTGATATAGACATTATAATAGATAAATGTTAACGAGGCAATTAAGATAACATTTGACAACAAGCTTTGTTTATATGCTGTTATTTGTATTTGCATTGTTGCAAGAATTTAGCCCGCAGCAACGAATAGTACTAAATGTTTCTTCCTTTTTCATTTTAGGCGAATTCGAGCATGCACTTAATCTGTCGAAGCCAACAATATTGTTCATTTCGCCATATGCTGCAGAACGGGTGATTCCAGTAGCACGCAAAAATCGAAGTTTCTTCAAGCACATTTTTCTGTTTGGTGATGAGAACCCGTTCGGATCAGACGTGATGCTTTACGATGATTTCTTCTCACGTACAAGTGCCATCAATCCATACTACTTCCGGCCGGAACCGACGAACGTTGAAGAGCATGTCGCGCTGATTATGTGTTCCTCCGGAACAACCGGCTTACCGAAAGGTGTGCAGCTTACGCAGCGGAACGTTATTGCTAGCGTATCATTGTTGACCATGCTGGAGGCTTCGTTCGAAGTGCCCACCGTAGTGTTGAGTGTTATACCATGGTTCCATGCGTTCGGTTGTCTTACGCTGATCAATGTTATATGCAACAAGCTAAAATTGGTATTTTTACCAAAGTTTGAGGAAGGACTGTTTTTAAGCTGCATCGAAAATTATCGTTGCTCGTTCGTGTTCGTCGTGCCTCCGTTGATGGTGTTCTTGGCCAAACATCCATTGGTAGACAATTACGATCTCAGCAGCGTGAACACGTTGCTGTGCGGTGCTGCCCCTTTGAGCAGGGAAACGGAATTGTTGGTCCGCAAGCGTCTCGGCGTAAAGCACATTCTGCAGGGTTACGGTATGAGTGAAACCACGCTCGCCATGTTAGTGCAAACGAATGATTCTAAAAAGTCTGGAAGCGTGGGTAAGCTGCAGGTGGGCACAATGGCGAAAGTAGTTGATATTGCATCCGGGAAATTGCTAGGTCCCAACAAACCGGGTGAGCTGTACTTTAAAGGCACCCAAATCATGAAAGGGTACATCGGCAACGAAAAGGCAACAAATGAAACGATCGACCAAAATGGTTGGTTACGCACCGGAGACATTGGCTACTACGATGAGGAAGGAGAATTTTACATCATTGATCGATTGAAGGAGCTTATCAAGTACAAAGGTTTTCAGGTGCCACCAGCAGAAATAGAGGCAATCCTACTTACAAATCCAAAAATTAAAGATGCAGGCGTTGTTGGCTTACCGGACGAGGCAGTTGGTGAGCTACCGTTGGCCTTCGTGGTCAAACAACCGGGAGTAAATCTTACGGAGCAAGAGGTGCAACGATACGTGGCCGATCGTGCATCGCCGGCAAAGCGATTGCATGGTGGCGTTCGTTTCGTATCGGAGATACCAAAAAATGTGAGTGGAAAAATTCTCAGACGAGAGCTTCGGGCAATGTTACAACAACCGCTTTCCAAGCTGTAAGTTTCTGAATGGAAATATTCTTTACTGACGCAGATGACCAGTGGCACGAGTGTCCGGGTCGGAAATGGATTAGGTTTAATAATATTTAAATCTACAGCTAAGGGGTGGGTTGATCTTTCTTACTACGAGCAAAAAACAAAGTAGTTCAATCGGTGTGGTTCAAAGTTTTCCATGTTTCACTAACAAATAAAACTATGTTCATATCAATATTCCCAGCAGAACTAGTCTAAGCCGTGTTCATAGCCTGTTTGACTGTATCCGGAATTTTTGAAAGAATGTCATCATGCGACACTCCAGCAACGGTGCCCAGAACTCCACTACTGTTCGGGAAGCTTGCATCCTTGCCATAACGATAATGACGACCCAACATATCCGTGAGCGTTCCACCGTTGGCTTCTAGTACGGCTTCTGGTGCGCAGGTGTCCCATTTCTTACAACCGGCACTTGCAAAAACATAAGCATGAGCTTTGCCTTCTAGCAACTGCAGTACCTTGTAACCGGCACCGCCGACACGCAAGATTTCATCTGGTGCCAGTGCATCGAGCGCGGATTGCACGATACCGTTGGAATGTGAACGCGTCGTTGTCACTAAAAACCTGTCCGAAGGTGGTTTGACTGGAACGATGCCGCCCGTGCCGCATCCTTTCAAACCCCAGATAGTGCGACCGATGTCACCCGACTCTGCTTTGTAGTAAGGTTGATGTATCACACCACCGACAGCTCGATCATTGATCGCGATGCCGATTAGCACAGTGACACGCTCTAGAAATCCTTGCGTGTATTCGCTGGTCCCGTCCAGTGGATCAACCCAAATCACCACATCCGACTCCTTCAGGTCGGCGAATGTGTCGGGACATTTGTGTTTTTCCAAAAAATCCGCATTACTTTCTGTGATCAACCAGTCTTCCGGTACCTGCAACAAACAAACACACATCATATCCGTTGAAGTACAATTGATCATGAGTAAAAATTGATAAAAAATTGTAGAATACGCTTGTTTTCGTACATTTAGATCGCTCGGTCCTTCTTCGCCTATGATGGTCACATTCGGGAACTGCTTCGACAGTGACGCTACGATGCAGCGCTGAGCCGAACGATCAGCTTCAGTTTGTAGGTCATCCTTGCCCTTTTCGACAATTCCCAGATCACCACGGCACATTACATCGCGGATAATGTGGCCGGCTCGATGTGCAATCTTAATCGAACTCCCGACCAAACGCATCACCAGTGGGGCGGTATTGGCCATCACAACACTATACCTTGCGCCTTGCGACGAAAAGCCAAATACTTGTGTTCGAACGTTGAATTTACCGAACCGATTGTAGAGGAATGTTATTTACACAACGCGCCGTAATCAGTATTGCACATGATGTAATTTAATTCGTTAAAAAGTTATGTTTTTATGTATATTTGATACGATTTGTGCCTGACTGTTGTGTTGTGTCTTTGGCAGAGGTTTATAGAAAATGGATCACCTGAATCTGTAATGCTAGTTGACAGCTCACGGTTAAGCAGGGCTTACACGTTGCTCCATAATTTCAGATGCTTTGGAATTGTCTTTTAAGTGCAAAAATCGTAGTGGACTAAGAGCTTTGTTCAAATGCAACAAAAGTAAACGGCAATATTGATAAAATAATCCTGTTGTATCGGCTGCATCATACTCTCAAATATGTCAGCTTCCTGTGAAAAAATATGACACCAAACGATTCAGTTCATTGGCAGTGCGGCTGGTCACGTGTAGTCCCCGCTGAAGTAGCGCATCACGACGTATCTCAACCTTGGCGGAATAGACTTTGATCCATCAATTTGCCAACATTGAATACATTGTGGAACTGATTTAACGTTGACGCCAATTAGTCCGTGCGGAAATTTACAGTAAGCGCAACCAAATATAATCATGTCGCGAGTTTTGGTTGGAGTTAAGCGTGTAATCGACTATGCTGTAAAGGTAGGTAAAGTGCTGAAATCCAAACCATTGTTGCTCGGGTGTCGCCGTGAGAATGGAGGATAGATAACACGAACATAACATGTATCCCCAGCAACACCTCTTCCTAGGCTCCAGGAAGATGATCACTGATAAGCCCCGTTGACTAACCATGGGCCGTTCTGCATCGTCCGTTACACAACACCGCTCCGTCCTGTTGCGGAAGCGATCAGCTGGACGGAATCAAATAGCGAAATGGTATTTTTGCTAACCTGATCCATTATTGTTACCTTCACAGATACGCGTAAAACCGGACAAGTCCGGTGTGGTCACCGAGGGCGTGAAGCATTCGATGAATCCGTTCGATGAAATTGCGGTAGAAGAGGCGGTAAAATTGAAGGAGAAAAAGATCGCCTCCGAAGTGGTAGCCGTGTCAGTTGGTCCGGCTCAATCGCAGGAAGTACTTCGTACCGCACTGGCCATGGGTGCTGACCGTGGCATTCACGTCGAGGTGGCGGGCAAGGAGTTTGATTTGTTGCAGCCGATTCATGTGTCGAAAATATTGGCCAAGCTTGCACAGGACGAGAAGGCGGATTTGGTGATACTCGGCAAGCAGGCCATCGATGACGATTGCAACCAGACTGCACAGATGACTGCCGCTGTGTTGGACTGGCCGCAGGCCACCTTTGCCTCCAAGATCGACAAGGACGGCGACAGTCTGACGGTGGTGCGGGAGGTAGATGGTGGCTTGGAAACGATCAAGGCCAAAATGCCGGCCGTAGTTAGCGCTGATCTGCGCCTCAATACGCCGCGCTACGCGACCCTTCCTAACATTATGAAAGCCAAGAAAAAGCCGATTAAGAAATTAGCACCGAAAGACTTAGGAGTAGACACAACGCCCCGCATCGAAATTGTTTCCGTCGAGGATCCACCTGTCAGACAGGCGGGATCCGTACTGCCCGATGTTGATACCTTGCTGACCAAACTTCGCGACGGCGGTCACATTAAGTAGGACCCACTTTATGGGAAAGTTGGCACGCGAACTAGAGAGGAATCGAATGTTTTGAGAACCGTTAGATTGTCGATAAAATCGAAAATAAAGCTTAAATTTGGCTGCATCGTTTTGTTTCCAACGTTGCCCAACACATTTCCCGCAAATTGAAATTTCTTTCATGTTTGTACGTTCAAAATAATGTCCACACTTGGGTAAAGTTTTGTATGGGTATATGTTTCTAGAATATCATCTCATATAAAATAAAACTGCTCACAATAAATACAAACGCACGCGCGTTTCCCGGGTAGTGTGGGCTTCGAGACGTAACACGTTCCACATCTATACGGCCCGTAACGTTTCGAAACTGGCCAAGGAAATCGGAACGGGGGGCGGACAAAAAAGTTAAAAAGATAAATTGCACATCACATTCCTAATAATGATGATCAGTCCTTGCTATTGCATCGGTTAAAAATCGACTGCTCACCACGGAGGGGTTAAGCTAACTATTACACTTTACGAGTATTTGACCTTACGTTACATTCAGGATTGAACAGCTTTTTGGGATACGCAGGAGATCAGGATCTGAGTTCGGGAAAACATTTCAGCACACTAGAGCTAGCGACAAAGGAACTAGTGCATCTTGCAGACTATGGGCGAACAGAAATGGGAACGTAAAACGACACATTAAGTGATGCTGGAAACGGAATAAGCGGTTTTAGTTTTGCTCGGAAATGATCTGCCCGTAATGGAACTGCTGCTCCTGCAACGGAACGCCTGCCGCATTGTTCAAATGAACATCCCCTTCTTCCTCCTCCTCCTCTTCCTCATCATTGACATTCTCCTCGTCGTCGTTATCATTATGCTCATCGTCTTCCTCTTCGTCATCATCGTAATCTTCATCGTCATATTCATGAGTTTCGTTCTCCTCGCTCTCTTCATCCTCATCGTAGGTTCGTTGCTGATCTGGATTCCTGCCAGATCGATTATTATTGCAAATACTGTTCGCTACTATTAGGCTGTTTTGCCCGTTTCCATTAACATTGCCCTCAAGAACATCGGCTTCACCACCATTGTCACTTTCGTCCGAACCATCCACGCTCATGCACTTATCATCATCGTCCTGCACATCTCTTTGGTGTACCTTTTTCATGTGATTGCGGTAACGGCCACGCAGTGCGAAACCCTTTCCGCATTGGCCGCATTCGATTTTTTTCTTGCGCCTTTTTCGTCCACGCCCAACATCAACCGCAACCGGGGGATCGGGCCGCAATTCCGGTGGCAGATGCAGTATTTCGTGCGTCCGCAATGACGATCGTTGCGAGAAGCATTTGCCGCAGGTCGGGCAAGGGTACGGTTTTTCGCCCGAATGTACCCGCTGGTGGATTCGAAGATTAGTGGCGGTCGTGAACGTTTTGTTACACTGCTGACACGGGTGCGGTTTAACGTCCGCGTGGCTTAACATGTGCTGACGGAGACGCGTTTCCTGCGCGTACGATTTATTGCACTTGGTGCACGCGAACGGTCGCTCGGTACAGTGCATATTGCGCCGGTGAGTATTCAGCATGGCCTGCGTGTTGAATGACTTCGTGCACTCTTCGCACGGGAACGGACGTTCGGTGTTGTGCGAAAGGGTGTGAGTTTTAAGGGACGATTTCTGAGTAAATCGTTTCCCACACTCCTCACATCCGAACGGCTTTTCCTCCAGATGTGTATGCTTGTGATTGTTTAAGTTCGACAGTGTGGCGTATGACTTCGGACAACGATCACACTGAAACGGTCGCACATCCGTATGGGCTGAGATATAGTGCGTTTTGAGCGTTTGCGACTGGGCGAAGCTTTTATCGCATTTATCGCACTTGTACGGCTTCAACCCTTGGTGGATACGCATATGTACCGTGAGATTGCTAACGTTACTGAACGCTTTCAGGCATACCTGGCAAGGGTACGGCTTTTCCTGACTGTGTACTCGCTCGTGCATCTTCTTACTAGAATGTTGGCTAAAACGCTTATCGCAGTAACTGCAAGCGTACGGTTTTTCCTGCGTGTGCGTACGCAAATGAACCTTATAGTTTCCGGCACTGGTATACTGCTGGTTGCAAATTTCGCACACAAACGGTTTCACGTTGAAATGCAATCGTTTGTGTGTGTTTAAGCTGGAGGCCTGCGTGAAGCTCTTGAAGCAAATATCGCACGCGTACGGTTTTTCGCCCGTGTGGGTGCGTGTATGCACCTTCAGATAGATAGCCTTCGAGAATCGCTTCTGGCAAACGAGACACACGTAGTTTTTCGTTTGTATTGCCGACGCATTGTTTCGTTTCTTCCGCTTCCGGGACTTTTTTGGAGCTTCCTCACCTTCGCCAACCGCTTCATCAAGCGTTGCCGGAGGCTCTTGTTCGTATGATTGCTGGACCGATTGTTGCTCTTGCTGTTCCTGTTGCTCGTGTTTCTGGTTCGGTGCTTGTAAGTCGGGCGTTTGTAATGATTGGTTTTGTTGTTTTTCGTCGCACGGCAGTTGCTTCGTTGTTGCTTCGATGCTCTCTTCGATTTTGGCCAGCGGCTCCTCCAATTGTAATGGATGCAATACATCGTTCATGAGCGTTTTGTCTTGAAAAATTCGATCCCCGCCGGCAACAACATCGTCGTCGCCGACTCCCTGCAAAAGACTTCCTTCGGGCAGGTTGTGCATCATGGGTGCGTCGATGTACGTGCTGTACAAAACGACAGACTCCTCCGTACTCCGGTCGATGTGTTCGTCTAATCGCAAACTGGCTCCCGTTTCGGAGGAGCTGCCACCGGTGCTGCTGGTAGTGCTACAGCTAGAACTAGAATCGTCCGTATCGTCACTACAGCACTCATCATCATCGTCCTCGTCATCTTCGCTAGAATCTTCGGAGCTTTCGTCCTCATCGGCGATAGTACTTTTGCCATCGGAACTGTCCTCGTCGGACGATTCTTGTGTGTCGCCCATTGTTATGCGGTAGACTGTTGCCGCCTCGCCACTAATATTCAGTGTCATGCCATTTTGGCTTCCGTTCGTTTTGTCCGACACTTGACCCGTAAACATGAGCTCCTTACTTTCATCGTCCATCAGGTATGGATGTTGCTCTAGCGATCGGCTCTGAGAGCTTGAAAGCGACGCCGGCGGCTGTTCGGCATTCGAGAACTGAAACAGAGACTCCGACGAAACATCTCCGTTTTGAAGCTTGTTGTGTTCGATGAAAGTTTGCCGCGAAACTGGGAATCCTCCGTTGGACTTTTTGAGGTCCTTCATAACTTTGTTGTACTTGCGAATGCATTTTCGACAGATTGGCTCCACACGTCCATTGATTGGAACGATCTAAAATACACAACAAAGCATATGAATCTTCTTGACAATACGGCACTGGACCGTAATAATCAATTGTAAATAAAATAATATTTGTAAGTTGTATTGTAAATAAAAATAAACAATATGAATCTTCACACGGCTTATCGGTACAATGTTTTACCGTACCTTCACCGAAAAAACTGTTTCTAACAACCACACGTTGGAGTCATCACACTGGATAAAGTCCATGTTTTTGTGCAGCAACTGGCACAGCTTGCAAAAATGCACCATTTTCGAGCCGCAATACGTTCACAGGCCTCCCGAAAGATTATCAATGTTTGGAGGAGCACAATTTGCAGCACGGCTCAGCAAATCGATAAGATAGCTTCGGTATCCGTGTCTGAACCCAACACACCTTTTTACCCCATTTGCGGAACCAGAAACTACATATTGCGGCACTAGTCGAATAATTGGAATACTTAATTTAGGGATAATTACAAGCACCGAGAGACACACGCACAATTTTTTGTTTTATCTTTTTTGTGTGTGGTTGTTATTTTTTTTTTGTTTATTTCGGCTGTCATTTTGACCAAGGTACATTCACAGTGAGGTGAGCATTTTGACAGCGGAATAGATTCGCTTAAAGGCATGGTGAAAGAATGCAATGCAACCGCACTGCGCATCGTACACAAGTTGCATACAATTCTAATTCAAAAAGAACAGTAAAATAAATATTTACAGGCACTTTTAAAATTTTCTGTTGATAAAGGCTCAGTTAATCACTATACATATGAACCATCCATATGAATGATTGAAAGAACATACAAAGGTACACATAATATATCTAGCCTCAGAAATTTACAAGATTTAATACTGTATGTATTAAATACAGTGTACATACATACTTACTTACTTACTTACTTACTTACTTACTTACTTACTTGGCACTATACCCGCTTCGAGACTATTCGCGAAATTTTTTTTTCACATAATTTGAGCAAAATTCTTTGCGAGGATTTTTCTAACGAACGCACTAAAGATGAAATCATCGTTTTTTAAGCCAATGTATGTCTTAGAGTCTGTGAATGTGTATAATATTATCTTTCAACCCATATCTCTGGCAAACCAATCTTCTGGTGCTCCAATCTATTCGAGGATTCTGTTCAATACAGGAAGTAAAAACATTTTGGCATGTGGGACCTTAAGTACGGTCCCTGAATCCCGCGGGCCACAAGATTTTTCAAACTCAAAATTACGGATTCTAATGAAAGTATGAGAAATTTTGTCGCTTAGAAATAACTTTTAGGGGATCTGGTGCATACACAAGCTACCTACACGGGGAAATGGAGCATCAATCAAAGCATCAACAGTTTGAAATCTCGTATAAATTATTTATGGCCGACATGATCTCGGAGGTCGTTATGCCAAGAAAAAGAAGAAATCCTTACACCTCCTTATGTGTATACGAGGCAGCAGTCGGGGCACTACACCGCCGAACGTTGGATTTATCACTACCAGCGATTATAGTAGATTATAAGATTAGGCCTGTAGATGGTGTGCTTTAATAGCATAGTTTACACACGGCAGGGTATCGAATCCCGTTTGGTTTGCCTTTTCGTACATACAATCTAGTTGCCGGTAAAATCTCAATTCGTTGGTTCTGGTTCTAAATTATATCTGTATTTTTCTTTATTTTTAAGGCATGTTACCAAGCTTGTTTGTTGGAAAATCGTTCACCGACCAAATCTTTACTAAACAACGATCCTCAATAAATGCTTGTATAATATATTTCAAATTCAACGGGTTGTGAGTGGGTCATTTGAAGCAGTAAATTCGTAGTAAATGAAATGGTAAATTAACACAGAAAACGTGTATAATTGTAAAAGGCGATGCGGGACACATCCGATTTACGTGTTAGGAGTATTCACGAGGGACAATCCATGGAGTGAGCATATAGTAGATGCGTACTAACCACCCTACGCACACTCACTATGGAAGGTTCTCACTCGATCTTTCCAATTTCTTGTCTTCGACATCTCCGGGCGAATATCGGCGGCGGTGTGTTATGCATACACCCAATTGAAACACGAGGTCAATAGGATTGGGTTGAAGCTCAATGCGCTGAAGATTTAAAACATGCATGCTGGCGGCTTTGATGAACGAAGTCAGAAGGCGCATTAACGAAGGCAGAAATCGTGCCTATTATGAGCTGGTTATATACAGGCACGAGCTTTGGGATAGGCTTACAAATGCTAAACATTATCTTTGACGGTTCGGTAGGGCGTCAGGAATGAGCCTCGAACTTGCTACGTTATTTGACGATGCTGATATCCTTACGATTCTCTACCGGTCTCTTCAATTTCTTGCCTTCTTGGATGACATTGGTATCGTTGACAATACGACAGCGAAGGTGTGTGAGTCGTACACCTAACATGATGAGCAATGCGACGAAGACAAAATACCTGCTTGCCGGAGGCTCTCATCATGATAGACCGGTGGTCCTAGCTGGCCGCGAGTCTTGGACCATCCGAGCGGAGGATGCAAACGCTCTTGGCGTGTTTGAGCGTCGCATCCTTCGGACCATCTTTAGTGGTGTGTTCGAGCATGGAGGAGAAGGATGAACCACGCGCTTGCTGATCTATACGAAGAACCGGACATCCTGAGGGTGGCAAAGACTGGCAGGATACGATGGCTGGGGCACGTTATGAGGATGCCGGACTCATGCCCCGCCAAGAAGTTATTCGTCACGACCCCAGTTCGGAACGATCCGTCGGGGAGCACAGCGAGTTCGTTGGCTGGATCAGGTGAAGGGAGACCTGTCGGAAATCGTGTGCCTACATGGATGGGAAGATACACAGGGATATTGTTGACCAGGCAATGTCACGACTACGTGCTCTTTAAAAGAGCAGGCCAACATACTGATGATGATGATGTCCTTACGTTGTGCCGATGCTGATGTCCAATACCGGACAGATACGCTGGTAGGAACATGTGATGAAGATACCAGGAAGAGGGTGTGCAGCGTGCTAGGTACAAATTACAGTTCAGATTCCTGTATGGATCGAATGAATGGTTCAGGAAAGTAGAACGAGTTTCCTTAATGCGAAGTAAGTAAGTAAGTAAGTAAGTAAGTAAGTAAGTAAGTAAGTAAGTAAGTAAGTAAGTAAGTAAGTAAGTAAGTAAGTAAGTAAGTAAGTAAGTAAGTAAGTAAGTAAGTAAGTAAGTAAGTAAGTAAGTAAGTAAGTAAGTAAGTAAGTAAGTAAGTAAGTAAGTAAGTAAGTAAGTAAGTAAGTAAGTAAGTAAGTAAGTAAGTAAGTAAGTAAGTAAGTAAGTAAGTAAGTAAGTAAGTAAGTAAGTAAGTAAGTAAGTAAGTAAGTAAGTAAGTAAGTAAGTAAGTAAGTAAGTAAGTAAGTAAGTAAGTAAGTAAGTAAGTAAGTAAGTAAGTAAGTAAGTAAGTAAGTAAGTAAGTAAGTAAGTAAGTAAGTAAGTAAGTAAGTAAGTAAGTAAGTAAGTAAGTAAGTAAGTAAGTAAGTAAGATATATGAATTAAATCCAACGGTACAACATTTTTAATGTTTTGAGAAATGTGTGATAGAATGAACTCGTTTTGTTTGAATTTTACTAAAATATATTTTATTTTTCAAGGGGGTTTGATTATCTTAAACGTATCTTTGTATTCGATAGGAATTTACTTAACCTAGCGGTCTTCTAATGATTTCACATAATTGTGTTTTTGTATGTTTAACATTATCCATGTAACCAGTGCAGAAACTGAATATGAACAATTTCATAAATTTTTAATTTTCAGTTTGTACATTAACAAATGCATTTGCTACTCTGCTGCAAAAAATGAAACGCTGTGAAAGTGTTCCATTTTTTTTTAAATCGAAATGCATCTGCACAGCTTTGGAAATAGCATTCATAGGATAAAAACGTATCGGTAAATTATGCTAGCTTACTACTCTTCGATGGTTACAGATGCATGTGCATGGGTTCGCTTTTATAAGTCTATTATCAAATAGGAAACATTTGGTTCGTTTAATATCTAGCAAAGAGGAACATTGGAATCGATTGAGCTATTCTTCTTTCTTTTGTTGTTCTTGTTTTTGTTGTGTATGTCTTTGTCTCAATGCTCTTCCCTGAAGGGAAAAGCAAGCGATAAATCGAGTAAACATTTTAGTTACTTAAGAATCTTACGTTTCAAAAGACTAGCGTACAGTGTATGGAACAAAATAATGCAATTATATTGTATCCTAAGCATGTTCACAATACCTTGTAGTTGATGTACTTGCCAGAATGCGAATCAAACAGTAGAAGAGTAGGTGATTGTAAATAAAAAAGAAACATTTTAAATGCTCGTTGTTCGAGCATAATGGTTCATCCCTTTTCGACATTGATAATGTGAACGGATTCAATACAGCTGAAGGTGTAGGTTTGGTGTGACATTGATGACGTGATTGGTAATATGCCAATTGACAGTGTTTGCTCACTGTGTATGGGATAAATGTTAAAAAGGATAAATAAGTTTTACAACTGACAAAATTTATTTTCCACAGTGAGCCTTTCAGCATGAAGATAATCAAAACGCAACATAGAAAAACGAAAGAGAGGCCTGTTTATGTTTTGGAAACGCATTGGTACAGCCTAAATAGTAGTTGATTCGCGACTGTTTTCATTGCTTTCATTTAAGGTAGAAGTGTTCGAGGTTCCGGAAGCAGTTGCTGCCACCGTGTTTGATGCTGCCGTTGAGCTGGCCGATGAGGAATCGTTGGTGTTAATCATGGAAGAGGAGTGTTTGGGGGATTGGCTCTGCACTTCCGGTGGCACCAAGCCTTCCTTGACGCGTTTCTTCTGCTTCATGCGTCTGTTTTGGAACCAGATTTTTACCTAAACCGACGAGAAACACGATATACCGTAAGAAAGATAGATTAGAATGTTATATGTCGCTATAGTGAAAGCCGATCGGTGTATCAGAGGGAAAAGAATTTTCTTACTTGTGTTTCGTTCAGATGTAAAGAGTTAGCTATTTCTATTCGTCTTGCCCGTGTCAGATATTTGTTGAAGTGAAATTCTTTTTCCAGCTCTGTCAGCTGCTTGTTGGTGAAATTCGTGCGCCCCGTACTGTTGTTGTTCATCAGAAAACTTGACTGGTGAGGTGAAACTGTACTGGGAGCTACCGGAAAGTGAAAAGTTCATGCATCAAATCATAGGTTAGCATTGGTGATTTAACGCGTACGGACGAGAAAAAGATTTTGCGTTGTGAATAGGAATAGCATGTGAAGGGACGCAAAGGAATGGGATTGAAGGTAGAGGTAGTATTAGCAAAGAGGTTGATTGACATTGTAAATTCAAAAAGGTATTTCAGATTAACGTTCCACCATGCCGTTAGATACATACCAACAGTCGTGTGGCTAGGAACTCGTAGTGGGTCGAGTACATGGGCAGGAATGTGATATTCCGGTGACGTTGCTAATTGTACAGGCTTGGTCACTGTTGGAGAGAACAGAAGAGTAAAGATAAAATCTTAAAATAATATATGTAACCAAAAAACCAAAAATGTTAACGCAATGGCAAACAAAAAACCGTATGTGAAGTTTTCATGTTATATGTATTGCTTCTTATTGTTGCCTCCTAATATTAAAAAAAAACAAATCAGTTCAATTAGGGGGCATTACCAAAAAAAAAAAAAAACGCACAGATATCCCAGGAGTGATTATTCCTCCGTTTATCTAAAGCGTTTGCAGGAGTACTTGGATGGAGCTTGCGGACTAGCATGGCTTTGCGATCCAATTTTATCGAGCGCCCAGTGAGCGGGCTTGAGGAGCAGTTCTGACTCTGAGCACCATACGATCGATTATACCAAACAACGCGGACAGGAAGCTTCACGTGCGTTATCTTGACACGATGTCAATCCGATACACGAAACATCGATACTACTTACAGTCGCTTTGGGAGTCACTATCAGAACAAATGCCTGGCTAGGGAAGAACGCAGGCCTGAACATTTGTAGGATTTTTGTTGTCAGTGCTCTAGCGCATTGTGTTTATCTATCGGAAGCAAATCAAATATTTGGTACACTTTATTATGTCCCACTGCAATGTGACGTGGCTGTGTGTTTCGCTGTGGGGAGCTGGCGGGCCGTCGCAGCACCAGGTTTGCGATTACGAGAATCTAATGTGTGTTTTGTCGATCTTTTTTCCCCCTACAAGCACGCCTTAACTCTTCCCCAAACCCTACAAATTGGTGAGTGGCCATGTGTGGTGCTGCAGTTGTTGCGATAAACATTTACTCATTGATAAGCTACGCTGCTACTGTTTCCTTCGGGATGGGTAATTTCTCAACGCTCGTGTCAGCCGTTTTTTTTCTCTTTCCACTGTACGATGGCCCCATATCGAGCATGCAAAAGTGATCGTACCAAATGTGTACGAATTAAAACGAAGCAGCGATCCTGCAGCGTCAACAATGCTGGTGGATCGCTAGGCAACGGGTGGCAACGCGCAGAGGCTTTTCGGGCTTTTGAAATTGCTCCATAGAGGACATACGCATGAGCTAATCGTTTACGAGTTCATTGAGGCTTATCAGTATTTTTCGAAGATGGTAAGCTATTTCATAATAGGTAACAGCTAGTTAAGCAATGACATCATCGGCGGAATGGCTGAAAGGTTCGATCATGTAGAGAATTGCTAAGGAGTTGCAAGTACGTTAAGGACTATTTCGGTACGCGGCACACATCACACATCAAGATATTTGTCTAGTCTAAATGACAAAAGGAAGCTAGAACCCCAATTGATGTTGTTACATCGTACAAGTGAGCATACTTTGGGGAAGAGTGTGAGTAAACACAATCGAGATGAGATGAAACACATCAGATTGTAAAATGGCCTTGTCTGTTTCGTTGCTTTTACCGGCATCGTACCGCCTCAGAGTATGCAAACACTCCCCAACATGTTCCAAATGCAGGGAAGCATAGTCCACGACGACGGTTAGGATAAACTTTTTGGCCAATCCATAAATAAACAAAAGCTAGGCAGCCAGCTAAAAAGGGTCAGTGGTTGGAGGTGTGAACTTGTTGAAGTTCGAAACAAGCGCTAATTTATCAGCCGACAGTCAGACATTGCCTCGGTACAACCGTCCCGCGGCGACCCAAGTGCGGTAACTGACAGGCTTAATTAATAGATTATACTGTACAATAAGGATGCCTGTCGAAAGTCGGGATTATGTAGAAGTCGAACCGTTCACGGTGGATTACTCCCACGGAGGGTGTTGGTTAGAGGACCGAAGTGGAGGGAGCAGAATTTTACAGCTTAGCTCAGTTCAATATGGAGGTTTAACTTTTGCCCATTGCCGATATCTATCACTTCCGTCGGGCGGGCCTCAATCTGCGTGGAAGTTTTCATTGGCAACAACGCAGCAGTAGAATAGTTAAAGTTTTGCTAGACTGATTTCTTGCACGCATCAGTGTACCTCGAATGTGTTTGACCCTACTTTTCAGGATCCCATTGGTTTCGATTGCGTAAATCTAAAATGAGGGGGATGGATGGTACGTAAAATGCTCTCATCACACGAGATGCCTGGTAGAAATGGGTATCAAAGAATGACCTCGGTTTAGCTACAGTATATGCCGGGTGCGCAAACAGAGCGCGCCGATTCGAAGGTTGTAAAAGCCTTTTTTTTTCTTATTTAAACAGTAATCAATAGCCTTCTAACATGCACCCGGCTAAATCAACACGGTGGCATAGATCCGGTGTATAGTGGTACCCCACGGATAGATGAAATAGATGGAAGCTTCTAGTGCTAGAGAACGTTAGATCATCGAAAAGGATTGTCACAATCGATTTTGTCCGAGGTCGTCTGAGAATCCTCGTAAGCACGCGTAACGCGAATACCAAACCATTACTGCACAGGGATTCGCGTACCAAGTCACTTGACTTGATGGCAGGCGGTGATATTGAATGACGATCCATGATAAACAATAAACTCGTTCGTGTCGCGTGTCGCCTCAACTTGTACGACGATACGGCGAAGGGGAATGAACTTTGCTCAAGCATTCTAGCGTTTCTAGTTACGTGATGTGATCGTAAGATTTAGTTCGGGCATCATTGCGACGCACTCGCTGGTGACGGCATTTTAACGCTGGCCGTACTAGTGCGGAGCAAATAAAACTATAGTCACATGTTCATCAAGCTATTGGGGAAAATATAACACCGTGCGCGGTGTAGAATTACCCGTGAGCCCTGGTGATGGATACGACCGTAGTGTGGTAAGGAGTAGAATGCAGAAGTTGTGGAATAAATAAACTTGATCATGTAAATATTGAACCCATTCTACGGGGGTCTAATGTTTTCTCCCTACGATATGAGTGGGAAATAGAGGAAGACGGTTTTCCTAAATCTGCTGTCTTGGAGAGCTTCGTTTTCTTGTGTCATTTTATGCACAATTGAACAATATATAAAAGTAGTAAGTTTAAAAAGTAGGATTTTATGAAATTATGGTCCGGTCCGGTGACAGATGGACTCTCTCTCTCTCTTATTATGATTGGTTATTGAATCCCATCCAGAATGTTTCCATGTAGGAAAGACAGTCCGACTACATGTAACATCAAATCAAATCAAAAGCTATAAAAGCTATGTTGAGCATATTTGTTCACATATCTTACGTAAATTGCTAGAATAGAGCATAAGTTACACCTTTTTCAGATAATAATTTAATTGAAAAAATTTACCCGCCGTCTGGGATTCAAACCCAATCTCAACGTGTGTTGAAGCCTTGGCAAAATACCGAGTTAAAATTGGTATCAAGGAATGAAAATGAACAAATTGTTTAAATTGTCTTAACAATAAGTTCTGTTTCATTAACCTGCTCGGTTAATGCCCGGTACCCGTGATTCACAGGAAGTGTTGATAATACCGCGTCGAGCCGTAATAATTAAAATAAAAGAATTCTGTTTCAAAATATCCGTACAAGTAAGTAAATTTGGGTCTGAAAGTATTAAAAGATGGGGCGGCTCGGTGGTGTAAGCGACATCGGCAGGACCGGGTTTCAAATCCCATTCGGACCCGTCCTCCCGTAGTTGAGGACTGACTAACCTCATTACGTTGATATTCATAAGTCAAAATACAACCAGACCCCGTTCTTACAAAAAAAGTGTTAAAATGTAAATGGAAAATACTCTCAACCAATTTTAAAATTTCACTACCACCACTACCATTTTGTAGCCGAATAATAGAAGCCTACTCCACTGTGACATCGGGTGACCCTAGGGCGTGAAGGTTGTGGATCTATTTGATCAAATACATTAATTCGCCATATGACAGGCAACATGGACCAGCACTTTCCATACAGATCTTGAGTAACACCGAAATATGATGATACGCGGCTGGACGCCAATCTACGGAATACGGTGGAATTTGGTATTTGATGCGTTCGCCGTTCCGTGTTTTGCTTCTCTGGAAGTGGTTGTGGAAGCGAAAATTCTTAGCCAAGAAACGAGCTTTGCGGTTCAAGAATACATGTTTTAATATTACCGGTTGATCAATGAGCCATATTGATGATTTTTCATCAGTATTGTTCGCAGTGGCTGCTGTGTTGTTTGGGATAAACAATTTCGTAAAATTTGTACTGTAAATTATGCTGATTATAGCCATTGAATAGTTCTGAATTGTATGTAAAACTGGTAGAAAACGATGGTACGAAAAGATATACAAAAACATATTTTTCATGTAAATGTTTTTCAATGCACAATATCATAAAATAAATGTGTATCTTCCAATACTGGTTAACGTTTGTTTCAAATTGTGATTGAATTATGTAAACTTGATCAACCTGACATTTCTGTTAATGCAAAAATAGCTTGAGTCGGAGAATTTGGTATGTCTGGAAATGAACAAACTCTAGAATACAGCTAAAACATCGCTGTAGAATAGAAAACAGACTTTGCTCGACGGGATACAAATCAAATGACGCAAACTTGTTTGGTCGGTTTGATTAGATAAATAGATTTCCCTGTGTCAGCAAAACTTGTTCAGTTATTTGTGATAGATCATTAATTATGGGCTAATGAAAGTGAATCTAAATACATCGCTAGATACCGCTATGCAAACCATTAGTTGCTGGTGTTGGTGTTCGTATGTAGATTGACAACATAAACAATACATTGATATGATTTAGAGTAGAGTAGAGTTGCTTCCGGTTATTCGGATATGATCGAATTGGAAAGTAAGCGTTCAAACAATTCTGTGAATTTTGGGTTGATTTTTTTTTTAAAAGGAAACAATTTGTAAGAAGAACTTAAAACATAAAGAGTATCACTAATTTACCCTTTTATATGCTTCATCATTTAGTTAAGGCATTTGAGGCTTGTTCTAAGAATGTAAACAAGTTCGAGCAGCTAACTAGCATTAAAATGTCCAAAATGTACGTATCACGCACTCGCTCTTGGGGAGGTTGGTTTAGAATTTTTTGAAAAACTGAACCAAACACCAGCTAAAGGTTGGCGCGCTTTGTCGCATTTGGTGGACGAAATTTGGGGTAAACACGAAACTCTAACAGCAAAAAGGTTTTCTTTACGATGGCCTTCAAACTGCTCAGACACGATGTCCTGGGCCGGGAATCCGTCGCTAGGGTTTTCACCTTTTCTGCATTTCGTTTTTTACCTACATTTTTGTCGTGTTTTTTTTTTGGTTTTTGTTTTTTGGCTCTGTTAGCACTTTACACAGTCCATCGATGGTGGCTCGGGCACAGGAACGAAAGCCGAATGTAATTCAGATTTGGTGATAGCTGCATTGCTCGAGTGTGCGGGTGGTATGGAATGGAAATGAGCTAAAAATTCACCACGTTGGTCCTAATTATTTTATGGATCAACTCACTGGTGGTGGCCAAAAATGTTAGGAAACTCGTGCTTGCTACCGCTACCTATGGTGCCAACGACTCCTGGACGTTAGAATGCTTTTCTTTCAGGAGGGTGGCACAATTGGTGAAACTATAAAAAACACTTTGCGTCTGTTGGCTGGTCATTGTTGTTGTTCGGTCAAAGGGAGAGAGGTGTCACCGATTCGTTGCGTGTCACTTGATGTGAAAATATTATAATTATGTTGCTGTGATAAAATCTTCTATTTATACTCTGGTCCCTATGAGAACGGTGTGCTGAAAGTGTGCCGACTAGACGTGAGACGGTCGAAGCTATCAACTACACTCAGATTGGTGGCGAAGCAGTGTGTGCCGTTGTATTTGCATGCTTGTCGTAGTGCCAATGCATTTTAAAACTCCAAGCCAAGTGGAAAATCAAACAAGTGAACATCTCGAGCGCAGTTCCAGTGTAGGATAGGCGGCTTCCACTCGGCACCTTAAACTCTTTTTGGGTAAAACAGTATCACGTTACTTAGTCGTAGAAAATATGCCGCTAGAATAAGCGTACGGCAAGAAGATCGAATGAAATCGAACCATTATATAGGATTGGTTTTATGTTCGAATGTGATCATCTCAACGCCGGTGTGTTGGTGCCAGCATTGATTGGTATCAATGAGCGAAGCATGTATGCATGCGTGCAGAGAAATCAGCTGGTGATACAGCGGTTCTCGCGCTTCCAGACATGAATTTTTGAAGCATTAGAATTAAAAAGTCCATGCAAATCAACACGCGGATAGTAAAGACGGGGAAGAAGAACAAAAGACAGGGGGGGGGGGGGGGGGACAAATATGAAATTAATATTTGTTTTTATTTTCAATGACATTCAAATTGCTGCCTCGCGTTCCTGCTGTCGCTACCAATTGGCTGAGCTAAGGCAGGCTGAGTACGACGACACCACGCAGTTGGTGACATTTTTGACAGTGGACTCCTTGTGTTCAATTGAAAGTAAATTGAGGTTTCAGCCTTAATACGTGTGGTCGTGCTTATGCTTGCAAGGGAATCATAATATCGATCGTGGGCGTTGTGGTACATGGTGTTTCTCGAAGGATTTATTTCATTCGCTCCTCCGCGGAAACCCCTCTACCCAAACTAAACTATCCAACAAATGCCACCACGATACCATGAAAAAATAAAAGGTCCTTAATTGTGTTTTTTTTCTTGTTGTTGCTTTTCTTAGCGCAACACAATCCGCTTTCGTTTTCATCCACCGGTCAACCAGACCCTCAAGAAACGGTTTTCGTTAGTGACCTTGACGGTATCGATGTTAAAAAAACTTCTGCCGTCGACACGTATCAACCTGGGGTCCACTATGCTGCCAGCGGACGATAATGGCAATTTCATTCAAATCGGAACGACTCAAGTCACGCACCGTATACTAGTAAGCTGTTAAATTTAGGAGCTGTGTACCAAGTGCTTGCGACACTCTTACTGCGGCTGGTTGTGGTGGAGTTTGTTCACCTTTCTTTCCATCCCTAGCGTTTTTAATTACCACTGTCGGAGCCATTATGCGTCTTTCCTAGCACTGCTATATGCGCAAGGTGTTTGTGCAAGGAGTTACACAATAGAAACATAATTTTTGTCATGCTGTAGCTTTGAGGTATTTCTAGAACAATACCACAGGCTGTTTCTGTCTGTTCGGTAGCGAAAATCTCGTAAGCTCTTGACACATGTATGCTTGAATACGTTATCAGAGAGCCGTGAACGTTCCGAAAAGAAAATGACACTAGAAATGGCAGATCAATGGCAGAACACGCGTGACGTCAGCTGCAAATCACATTTTATGTTTGCTGTGCGTCTCAGCCAGCCTACACACAGTTCTGTGCATTATCACACGATGCAAACGATAACGATCGGGCCGAAAGGTGTGCAGATGTGTACGGAAAGTTTTGAATTATGACCCTTTTATCATGGCTGCCCCTTAGCGCGGCATTGATGTTTTACGAAGTTTAATTTATGGCTTTGGTGGTCCGGTTTGTTATACTTTTATAGTGCATCACGGGACCATAACATGGAACGGTGAAGGATTTTTGGACACTGATAAAAAAACACTCGAAAGGTTGGCATAGAGAAAGACTTTACGAAAAATAAAAGGTGTGTTTGATGTTTGAGTCCCGATATACACTGGAGCCTGCAAAAGTACGTGATTGTTGAATTCAAAGTAAAATACAAAAAAAAAAAGCAAGTCAAACAAACAATAAACCAAAACCGAGCACACACACACATACACACACAATCTTCCTTCAAGGAGGTTAATCCATTGGGACTCAAACTCCCGATGGGAGTTGTATATCACTTTACCCGTTGCTCAGGCTAGCGCTGTCGGTATGCTCAGTGGGACGCAATCCACCATGGAATTGCGGTAATCCAAGGATGCTGCGAGCTTTGTTCAATATAAACAGTGAGGTGTGTGAGGTTGAAAAAGCACTTACTTGGAGGCTTTGGCACGTTTCGTTTAACCTGCATCCACTTGTAAGTGGGTGCATTCGGTTGGTTTTGCTGTTGGTGAGCGTGTTGTTGCTGCTGCAGCTGCTGATGCTGTTGCGATTGCTGATTTGTCGGATGCGGCTGTTGTTGCTGTTGCTGCTGATGCTGCTGCTGTTGAGTATGCATGGTCTGTTGCAACACTGCCGCATGATGATGATGATGATGGTGATGTGGATGATGAGGGTGGTGATGATGGTGCTGGAGGTGCGAAAAATTAGTACCAACTCCACCGTTACTGTCGCCATCGTCAGATGCACCCGCGTTTAGCAGTACTTGCGGCGAGTCAATCATGGGTGCGGATGTAGCAACGTTAGGACTGCACTGTGCTACGGAGTGCTGATTATGGGGCTGCTGTAGATGTTGGTGTTGCGGAGGTTGAGCAATCGTTTCGGAGTACACTTGACCCCAACCGGTAGCTGTTCCACCGTTCACCCCACTAGGCGAGGTAGAGTTGTGCGGGTGCGAAATATGCGTATGTTGGTGAAGGTGATTATGGTGATTATGATCACCGGCGATCGCTGCATCGTCCGCTAAAGCCCCAGCAAAGGTTCCGTAGCGATGCAGATGCAGCTTGGAATCGTGATGATGCGCCAGATAACTAGGATCGGCGCAGTCCTGTGTCTGATGGTACATCGCATAATCCAGATTAGTGTAGCTCAAACCATTATCGGCGCTAATGATCCTATTTTCCTGGAATGGTGCCGTCGGTGCCGGCTGTCCGGGGCCGTAGTAGATTGCACCCTGGCTATCACCTTCGAAATACAAATCGGTCGTCGGAGAGCTAGAGGTAGTGATGCCGTATTCGATCGCGGACGGACTATATAGATGAGATGTGTGAGCATAGGAAGAAGTCTGATGGACATTGGCCGTGGGCGGATTGGAAGTGTTGCTATTGTTGCTGCTGTTGTTCGAGGTCACTGCGGTGTTACCGGTAGCATTATTCACAGCCGTAGTACTATTACCAACATTAGCGGAGTTGTTATGTTGATGCGATTGCACAGGTTGCCTTTGGTGCTGGTGATAATGGTGATGGTGGTGGTGACCCGCTGTAAAGTAGGGGTACCCTCCGGCCCCAAGATCACTGTTCTGAAAACCACTGGTGTGCGATGAATGATTTCCGTACATACTTATGTCTATCATATTGGCGGTTAACTTTTCAACTGTAAACGGCTGATTTTTTCAAACACACCATACAATCTAAACCATATTTTAGCACTGCACTTGCGTTTGCTTAACTCTATTAGAAACACTTAATTGCCACTAAAAAACCAAAAATCTTGATTCAACTCATTATCATGCACAGCACTGCACTGCAACGAAGCACTAAGAAACAGCACCCGAAAAAAAAAAAAACACAGAAAACTCGTACAAATGTCACCAGAAGACGTTGTTTGTGGCAAGCGACAGGTTGCGTTTTAATCCATATTTTGCTGGTAAGTGAGATTATCCGGCTAATCGCTTATGCTTTACCGTAACACCGAGCCCCGCGAAAAGTAATCTATTGCCATCAAGTTCTAATTTCAAATTGACCACAAAATTCAAGATACGGTGCCAATTTTGTTCGGTGCGGAGTGAATTGTGTTCACGAATGAATCAAGGGGTCATCGAATGGTCCCTTTCCTTCGCCGCTCGGCCCCTTTTTTATCCATATGCTATGATACCGTTGGCTCCTCCTACTTTTTTCCATATCGATGAATGCACTATGCGTGTAATATGGACAAAGCGCGGCTTCTGGGTTCTAGAATATCCACAGACGAAATGCGCAAGCGCCTAGTATAAGTCAACGAGCATTGTGGTGGTTGGTTTAGATGCAATTTGCAAAATATTGCCTGAAAAAATAGCAGTTTTCATTTGCAAGCTTTCATATGCTTGGTGCACTTGTTTAAAGGATTCTTAAACCTGCTATACAATTACAATAAGAACATAATTGACCTTGCTTTTAGGGCTCTTGCTCGTCCGAGGCTTATCAATACAACAATTGGACATCCTGATTTGTCAATGTAAAATAAATGAAATCAAAGACGATTTTTAATTTAACGTTGTGAAACATAATGGTGTAAAATTTGAGTGTAATTTGTTTGTAAAAATTGATGTAGAAAAAATCATATTAGTAGTAGTGTAGTGTAAGGTAACTTTCCGTAGTACATGTTATAGATTCAGAAGGAATTTCGGTCAAAAATGGCATTCAAAAATGTACATTATTCTGTGATGAATAAAATAATAATTAATAGTCATTTATAATAACAGTTGCAAGATTTCCATCGAAAAAACATGTAAATGTTCTAAGACAAACATTGGATTTTAAATTTGTCCCCGTAAAACAAAACAAACTTTTTTTCATGTGCGTAAAACACATCAGTTAGTTATCTAAATTACGCATGAAACAGGAAGTATTCAACTACGAACACGTTTATTTCACGTTAATAGAAGTATTTCATTCTTAATACAGTATCCTCAATAAGATAATCTAATTTGTATTTAACTAATTTACTTTTCAATCATCGCCTACGTTTCAAAAAGAGCTAAAATTGTCCAATCATGTTGTCGCTATCCGTTCTTGTTTCAATATTAACGGATAAAGGCTCAGTGTATACATGTAAGGTTGAATAGCATTGTAAGCTGTGGAGTAAGCAGCACATTTTTCACCTTGTTGTTATTCTCTTAATTAAATGAGAAGAAATGTACATTGTACTATAGTGGTATTAATGTTGTCTGTTGCAAACGCACAGTTATCTTATTGCATCGTGATATTATGATAGATTGAGCTTCATAACATTTCGTAGCACGGAGCAATGGGCTTTGTGTGAAAATATTTTGCAAATGTACGTTGACGGATAAGAAGGCCAACAAGACGGATGCAATCATTTGTGTGTGGAAGTAATAAGCATTTCCGTTATCTTTACAGTTAACTGGATCAACGATTGCGATCTGAAGTTGCAATTAAAATGAAGGAAGGTAATTGGTGGTATCAGAAGAACTTGCGGTGCAATTGCAGTTACCGGTCCGAAAGGCAGAAGCGTTCGAATTATATCTATAAAAACTAATATCAATAGTGATATAAACACATTTAAGATCCATAAAATTTTTACACGAACTATTATCGCTCGTGAGTGATCTTCGCTCATGGAGTATGAATTTGCAACTGCATTGATTGACCCCCATTACTGATACAGAGCAGCGATCCTATATGGTTTGCTTCGTGAAACGTGGAGTAGGCAAAAAGCGGCACGAACGAAGTGACGAGTGGACACGTATTTATGTAATAACGAAAAGAACATCATTATTCGTCGCATTTCATTTGGTGGATTCGGTTGGGAGGAGAATCAACAAACAGCAGTCCCATGTTGTTATCTGCTGCAAGAAAAACAGTCGATGCTGGAATAGTCAGTTGGGATAAAGATGGGATGAAAATAAGGCGATGAGCTGAATTGGAAGTGTTCGTGAGCAGAACATGTGAACGTGCGAAATATTGCGACTAGCTGAACACTCACACACACACACAGACACACAAACACACACCATCGGTTCGAGCAGATCGAGTGGATACGGGAACGAGTGACAGATTGGGATAGAGCCAAAGCCGATCTGCTGCCGTTGGATCCATGGAAAGGGCCCATAGCAGAAGGGACGAACAGAAAATAGGAACCAACCTTAACAGCAACATGAATATGTACGCATTTTGAATATGAAGGTGACATGACAGCGAAAGATGGATTGGTGTTTTCCTCCATCGTTTTTTTTTTTTTTCATTCGTCCAACGTTCGCTGAAAATGTCCGTTTCAGTCCTGCTAGTTGCCGGCAGAAACATTCGTTGTGTACAGCAGCATCAGTAGCAGAAGCACTAACAGAAACACCAACCAGTATGTGAGTGAAGTGAATACAGTGAGGCTGAAACGCAAATGGCGCACGGTATGGATGGTAGGTGGTAGTGGCGATGGTGATGGTGGTAAAGGCAAAGGAATGAGACCCCGAGGAGCAAATAGAATATGGTATATACGGTGGACGAATGTGCCGTATCCAATCTTATAATCTGGCTTCTCTACGAATCTTACTTTGACAATCAACATAAGGATTCTAATAGTCTGGCAGAGACCGGCCAAAGCGGGAAAATATGGCAATGGTTGTGGCAAATCAGACTTGTACTGTAGTTCTCCGTCGCTGTCGCGCTTATGATTGTCAGACAGCAGAGGCAGCAGCAGCAACAGTAAGAGCATTTTATGGTATTGTCAGCAAAAGAGTAAAGAGGTCGGGAAACGTAGCACTGAAATAGGGAAGCATTTCATTGCTCGTTGCCTAACGAACGGTGAGTCGAGAAGAAGAATAAAGTTGTTACTTAGACGACAGCACATTTTGCTACTATTATTATTGTTGATTCTGTCAATGGTTACGCAGCACCAGCAGCACGTTTCCTGATGGTGTTCCGTTCGCTGACAGTTCTGACATTTGGTCGAATGAATTTGCACATCGATGTGTTTACTACGGCTTTTTGAGGATGATGTGTGGTAGGAAAAATGGCTGCTATATAAAGGTAGAATGATGCAAAGTGAAAGTAGAGAGTTATATCAATAGTTAATTAGATTTTGCGAGCGATTATTATCAGCAATACTATGAAAGAGGCGTATGAACAAAATTTAAGTGTGATCGTACCATATGAGTAATAGAATGAGGCGCTGTAGAGATTTTGCTTCATTAGAAGTCGCGACAGTTGTTTTTCTTTTTTGGTTTATTTATAGAGGTTTTGAGTTTCCAAAATTAAATTCTACACACATTATAGATAATTTAATTTTAAGCGACAAAAGTTATGACCAACAAGAGGAAGCATGAAGAATGAGAATAATAAATAATATAAATTAGTGAAGGTACGGTGGTAAATCGACAGCAGCATTATTCACACGGCAGGACCGGGGTCATAGTTGATCGAACTACGTGGTATTCATGGTCGTTCGTAGTCATTCGTTTCCAGTGTGACCTAAAAGGTGTCTAGTAAACCCAAGAAGAAGCTGAAATAGTATAATTTATTAACAGCAAGTTTAAAACCATAAATATGGAATAATAAGGCTCCCTGTTTGTTTGTATGTTTGTATAATTTGATCATCACTAGCGGTGTTGACAATGCGACATTGCACTGTCCTGCCAAATGAAGACCAGCGCCGTTGTCGCCTGGACCACCGGGCCGCCCTGTAATTAAATAAATATCATAAATATAACTATAACTCTAAACAAATAAATAAGCCACGATGTTAAAACTAAAAACTTTTGTGAATAAAATTTTATCTATTTATAATTCATTAGGACGGTACAATGTTGAACTATGAAAAATCATAACCCACGATGAAAGAATTAACCACAGCACCCTGCACACGATCAAAATAAGAAAAGGGATAGTGCGCTCCTTAAGTTATCAAACTTATAAATTTTCTAGACAAAAGTAGAGAAATGTTGAAATCAAACTCATGGGCGATCACATTTTAAATCTAGCTTAATCTAATGGTGCTGCCAACAACACAAATGTTTTACTGACACAATGCTTGTCAATTAGAAAAGATGATAACGTTTTTTTTTTTGTGCTGTATAGTTTGGTTTATTCTTTGCTTGGAGATAGTTGATTGAACTATCAAATCTATACAATTTTTTTGACATTTATCGATATCGGTGTATAAAGACCAGCAACGCAGTAAGTTGCATAGCAACATCCTCATTTAGACTCATTTAGTAGTCAAGACCCGATTCTTTGATGTCCCCGACCCGACCGACTTTAATATGTCATGTGTCCTACAAGAACTGAGTGTATATTTTCTAGTATACTTTGCCAATTAAGTGTCATACTTGACATATAAATGCCTGGGGATGTTCCAGTTGATTTAGTTTTAGCGGGTAGGAAATGTAAAACAGTCAAATCAGACATTTCCCTCGTAAGCATCCCCGGAATAACTACACCGTTGCGGGCATTAAGTAAAGGACGATCAAACCAGATTTGCCAGAAGCAAATGGAAATAAAATGAACAACAAGACCACTTTACTATCCGAATTGCCGAATAAAAATCACTTCAAAATTTGCAATAGATTTAGCCACTCGAAATTAGATTTAGCAGTAGCTAAATATTTTTGTTTGTACTATTTCTCTTAATGGTTCTGAGTTGGGAAAATTCCTGAAGAACAATCCGTGAAGGAAACGATGTTGAGGATTAGAATGCTGGTCTTCTTTTTTTCTATTTCTTTTCGGCTTATTGATCTGCTAGTCACTCCGGGTCACCGCGTAGTTGCATAGTCAGTCCTCACACTACGGGGGAATAAGTCCGGATGGGATTTTAACCCCAGTTCGTCCTTGTGAAGACCGGTACCGCTGTAGCCTGGTACCACCCAAAAGGATGCTGGTACGGTAGTAATTAATGTAAATATGGTTTATAGCAAAGGAAAGAATGCTAAAGAAAAGCGATTATTTTATTGGTGGTATTTAATATAACGTGTACGTCTTAGGATGCATGTTTTTGTTCGAGCGAATTATTTTACAAATATTCACACGGTGTAAATCTTTGTTGTTGGTATTTTAGTCGTTGTTTTTTTACATTGGTTAAAGGGAGAATTTTTATAATAATTAATAATATTTTTTTGACAATACGGCACTGGACCGTAAAAATCAAATGTAAATAAATAAAAAATAATAATTTTTTAAATAAACGTACATAATAAGATGGATGGAAACATAAACTTTAATATAGAGACATTCTACTATCCGGATATTGCTATCACTATCTGATGACAGTTACGACGATCTTTGATTGACGGTTCAGTGTCTGTCCGTTGCACCTCTATCGGAATTGATTATGGATGACATGTTTGTTTGAATCCACGATCCCAAATTCCCAAAGGAAGACACAACTCTATTTTTTCTGTGAAGAAGATTTGTGATTTTTGTACCCTCAGGTACAAAAATGATTGACTTTTCCGTGAACGGCTAGAAATGAACAATGTCGAGGAAATGAGGATTTTATACAATATGCTTATCCTGTGGTAGAAAATGCTACATAATAGGATGAGCTGTTCCTTAAACAAGTTTACTTGTCATTCACAACGATCAGCAAGACCATCTCAACGGCTAATCCTTGTTTAGGGTATCCACAGGAGGGCAAAACAAACACCCACAGCTTTGACATTGCAACTGATAGCTTTGCAAAAAAGAAGGACAAAAAAAAAAAGTGGACGGCTATCTATATTTGTAGGAATAGTGTCAATCCTTTCGGGTTTACTCTTTAATGGGCAAGCAAACGCGTGCGTTTTGTGAATTGGCAGCAATTAGAGTCGTGTTCAGCTGGTACACCAGCAAGTGAAGATAGAAAGGAGCGCAATAATGCAGATCATGTAGCAGCTTCAATTCTCAAGAACACAGTGAACACAAGGGAACAAAACAAAAGAAAGAAGGAGGTTGTAGGAGGGCAATAGAAAGGAGTGGAGCGAAAAAGTAGTAAAAGATTGACGAAGATAATCTCTTAAACATATAAACACGTCAAGCTGTCGTACAACTGTCGAGACGATTGGCTTAACATTAACAGTGAGCGAGAAGAAGGCAAAAGGCAAAACAACCAGTAAAAGGATGGTTTGGTGCATTCAACGTATGACAGCATGCCAGATAACTCACTGCCGGTGATATTCCGAAGCTGAAAGAATGAATGAAGACGGTAAAAACGACCAGATAGCATGAGCATGAACGTCGGTTACAATGGATGTCCACCAAATAGAACTTTTCGTTTTTTAAAAGTCATGTAGTAATGAAAAAGTCCCCCTGTACGGTGTGTAGTAGAGCGACACATCAACGATGCCAGAATGAATGGTGTCTAATATAATTAAGTGGACAAAATTTTGTCTCACAGTTTTATGGTTACCAGAAAAGTTGGATCAGGTGTAAGGAAGCAATTTTTCTGGATCATTTAGCTACTTTCGTGGTGCGACCAGCTGATATGTGTGTGTGTGTGTATTTTAGCCCATAGTTCTTGGTCACACAGTTACTGTAGAAATCGATGTAAGTCAAAGGAACGATATGCAATGAGCCCAGCAGTTTAGTTTAGTCGTCATGCACCTTTACCTTTATCTTTTGCAATAACATATTTAATGTTTGGACACTGTGAGACTGTGGTGATGTGACTTGGTGTAAATGAAATTTAGGACACGCACAACAAACTGTTGGAGGAAGAAGGAAATGTTTTCGGTCGGCGTTGTTGTATACCGCTAAACTGTAATATCTAATTAACAGTGTAGTAAGTGGTCCGTCATCTGTTCGGTGTGAGATGAGAACAGACAAAATTCAATTAAGAAGATATGGAGGATAGAAATGATAAACTGTTCATCGGTCATCTGACGACAGCAAAAGACTTGAAGCATCGAGCTGATCAGAAGCAATGTCTGAGTGGATGGTCCGGTTAACAACAAACGTAGGAGCTGTATGCCACAAGAGGGTAAAATAAATCCAAAACAAATAAGCTCTCTCTTCGAAGGGGTAAAACACATTTCTTCTGAGATACATCAAGCCCATCGTGCTCATACGATGCTCGCTCGGGATAACTGGATTTTTGTTGTCTCTGGAAACTGTGGTCAATTAGCGAAACTACGGGGACCATATTCATTTGTTGCAGGGAAGAAACAAGGCGTCAATTCTACAGAAACCGGTATCCACGTAACACCATTGAGCACTACAGCTTCCTTCATTCTTGAACACGTAGGAAGCAGTAGTAAAAAGAGGAGGAACAAACTGGTTACCCGCTGAGTTTTGATTGCGTGTGATTAGCCGATTCTCACTCGCTATATACCGTAACAGGTCGATGCAATGGGTACATCACGTCACTCTCATGAGTCCGGCCAGCGGACAAGAAATCCAAAGTGACAAGTTGGAATATGTACGCGCATCCATCCTCAGCTTACACATTCGACACATTTAATTTGGATGCGTTTGACTTCGCTCTTGGAAACTGTTGAATGTTACGAACAGAACTACACAGGCCAGAGTATGTTCCTTCCTTCCTTAGTAAGCTATCGGGTCGAGTTCGGTTGCCCTGACATGTTTGGTCGGTTCTGATGTGTGTTATGTGTTCTGCGGTTGACTTTAGCACTATGTGAGCATACCGGGACGTTAGGTAAAAATGATAATTTCCATTATTTTACTTTGGTTGATTTGTGTACGCAAGGAATGAGCTATATTTTCTATATCTTTGAGTGCACCACTTGAAATAAAAAGCAACAACAAATAATCTATTCCACTGACAGTGTTTTGTCCATTGCTTTTCCCACAATGCTTTATTTCTGTAGTGGCGTTAGATGGTATCGGATCTCTTTAAGAGGAAAAGCGAAAAGAAGATTAAAAATGATATTCATTTATCTTTATTCGAGTATTAACTCGATACCCAGTAAGCTGAAAGTGATGTCGGGACTATCGTCGACTGTCGATCTTTTCCTGATTTCCGAGTGCGTAGAAGTCTCTCAGAATCAATGACAAGCGCAATGACGTGACCATGGCAACCAGGGCAGGTGTCAACGTTGGAGGATGTTTGGAAGACAATGCTGGGATAAGTTCACATGGGCAATATGCTGAATTTATCTTGCTCGTATTTTTACTAGTGGCGCATACCGCATGTATTTTAAAGTAAAATTTTTGAATGAAATAAAATATTGTACATTAATGCTGTGGTTATTTTTTGAGAAGTGTAACCTGATAATTAAGGCGACACTGGGCTTTTAAATGTTATCCGGACCATTTCCCCGTAGTGAGGACTGAATATCCAACTACGTGGTATTTGCGAGTCTAGTAATACATTCAATGGTCGATGTGGCCTAGTTGGTCATTAAGCCAAGAAGTAGAAACTTTGTTACATTTATTAGCAAATGTTACGACCAAATTTGTTGTATAAAGGGAATGTTCAAGCATTATTTACCGTTCAATTTTTTTCAATATCATTTTCATGTTGAAATTCATGTCGGACATGGAAGTTGAGCTAATGTGTTGACGCAATACAATCGGCAGCTTCGATTTAGCAGACTTCGATCGCCCGATAGTAAAAATAAGCAAAACATCTTCGAGCACACCGAAAATATTGCCCTTATCCATTACAAATCAGGCCATTCTGAACAGTTCAGTTTGGGGATAAGATATAGCAAGTTACTCAAACAAAACAAACAAAAAAAGAACGAAAATTTCTATGCACCGTTTTGTTCAGGTCTTCCACTTCTTCTTCATCTGTGAAATTTCAATCGATTGTACTAAATGTAGGTTTGAGAAAAAAAAAGTAACGTAAACCCGACGTGATGGCAAACACACGTCCACCGAACGGTAACGACACAGCGCGGACATAGCAGAGGAGGAGGCAAGTGAAACAAATGAAGATGCATTTGACAAACTGATTGATTAGTCCACGCAAATCGACACGTCCTGTCAAGGTGAAAAAATGTAAAAAAAAAAAACGAATAAGTCATTGCGGAACCTGTAGCATACAACGCCCGATGGTCAAAGTATGGATAATGATAAGAAATCGAGGGAGCGCAGTATGGACACACTAGCATGCGGTGTGTTGAAAAGCAAAAAAAAAAAAAGAAGATCGCTTCAAGTTGAAATAAAAAAAAAAACAAATATCAAATCGAAGTTAAATCGCATAAGCCACCTAGGTCTATGACAAGGCGTGGACCTAGTCTGGAGATGTACCTTCGAGTGTGTGTGTGTATACCTGTCAGTGTGTTTGTGAAGAACAGTGAATAGTAGCTTGATCAAATGTGCTTGATCATCTAGTTGGTAGTTTGTGCTGATAAACAAACGTGCTGTATGTAAAGACAGCAATTCAGTTTACGTCCAGATAGTCTGGTAAGGTAAGGAGTACACGTAGAGTGCAGAACTGTAAACGAGGGCGTGCAGCACGGCAGAAGATAACAAGGAAAATCGATCCTTCGATTTGTCAATCGATCGAATCTTTCACCTAAATCCGACAGCTCCGTATGTGGCGTATCTCCCCAAGTAGGCATGAGCAATGGGGGTTCACAAAGGCTCTTACGGTGATTGGTTTCTTGTGGCGTTGGCAGGGAAAACTTTGCTCACGTCATCGTGGTACAAGCATTGTTTGTATTTCTATGCCATCGAGATCGAAAATGCGAGTCTGCGGAAGCTATGCTGTGCATACACACACTGAAATGTAAAATAGAGCTAGACAGTGAGGTTCGACAAGGAGTCTGCCAAGATCTGTTTGTCGTCTTGGCATGATTCCTATCTGGCTGCCCACTTTATCTCACCTGAAAATGAATGACGATGTCGCGCCGTCACGGCTCTTGCGGTGGACGGTGGCAATGGTAGAAAGGATAGAAAAAACAAAATACAGATTGTTTTTATCATGACACAATCGAACGAAACTAACCGTTATCGATCCTCTCACGTGTTTATTTGCGTTCACGCAGGTCTATCTTAACTTTAGCCTTTACTATCTTGGGCAAGATCCATCCTTAAGCTCCATTGTTCTTACATGAATGATGGTAAGGTAGCGCTTCTCGTAGCGCTCGGTACATAGACATGTAGCCGCACGGTACTGTTGCCTTACTGTCTCGTGCGCCTTTTTCCATGGTCTTTCCTAGATCCCATGTGGATGCTGCTGCTAAGGCTGTATGCCTATGTAGCAGCGTTATCTACGGTTGCTGTTTGCTTGTACAAGCGGAAAGTGTGAGAAGTTGGTGCTGCTGTTTCGGCTGCTTGATGAATCTCTTCCTTCTTCGTTGCGCTGGGCATTTGAGGCCAGAGTTGCCATTTTTCCTAACGTCTACATTTATGGAAGCAGACGCACACAATGGTGTGGCAAAGAATAATCAATCTTCGATTTTCATCGCTGTTGTCAAAATCAATAATTTTGGGTTATATGTGTAATGTTCGTAAACTCTTGAGTGCGGCACATGTGGCTTTTCGATTTATGTTCTTTTTGTGCTGTGGAAGGTTTTTCTGAAAGCTTTCTTTTGGTTTGTAGTATGTAGTTTGGTTGTGTTGAATATTTAGCAAAGAAAGTAAATTATTAAGAACGTACGTGGACTTTTGTATACTTGCGTAGGTTCTGATGTATACATTTCATACATCGCAAGGAATCTTGTTCAGTTAAATAACATTTTTATTAGGTTATGTTACGGTATATTACGTCGTCATTTATTCAAGGCGATCGCAAGGCCGAGTGGCACTATATGGAAGTAATTTAAAAAAAATCAGATATGATAGCAATGTAAAGGAATAAAATTAACAAAGTTATCTCTCACACTATTCAACCTATCTCATGATTTAATTAATCAAAAAATAATTTTGAATTTTACGTAATTCGTACACTCCATTAAATCCGCCAATTCGCCATTCTGTAAATGGCCTATTACTTTTTTGGTATCGGCACATTAGTGACATTTTTGTTTGTACATAATTATTTGATAAAATATTGATTGTCTTCAAAATATTGCAGTTCAGTTAAATGATGATTGAAAAGAAAATAAGAAAGATTTTAGATAAATAAAAAACCATTGTAACAAAAACAAAACGAAAATGGGTTGATCTATGATTTGCGAATTGATTTGGAAATTCGTGTGTTGCTTGAGAAAGGATGAAAACGTAAAGTAGTGGATAGTCCTTGTTGCAAAACGATGACATTTTGTAAGCTTTATAGTAGAAAGAGAGGGTTTTTTTTAATCTTCTCACATTCCGTTCCTGCAAGTGAAAGATTGCTGCAACGCACTTTCCAGGATAACAATCGAAAGTATTCCATCTCTTCACCAAATGTCTCTAAACCAAATGTTTCTTTATTTGCATTGAACATTGTTTGCCAAAAAGCTCATATTTTAAAAATGCATTAAAAATTGTAAGTATTGCATTGATCACTGAGCATCGCTTTGCTATCACTAGGACTGCTAATGGAACTATGAGGTGTTTTCCTATTTGCACAGAGTTGTATTTTTTTAAATTGTTATTTTTAAGCTCCTATCGATGATAATAGTTAAGCCACAAGCAATGCAGTAGACCTAGCAGCGTTTAGGATGGATGAGTTAAAATCAATATTCACAATCAGTGCACTCGGACTTTCTGGTATCCGTAGACGATATGTTTCTGTAGATTAGACTCGCTTAAGTAAAGATATAGATAAATATAATTGAGTGATATGGTGGACACTGGAGTAAGGTTGTTTTTTTTTGCAGCGGCCATGAAAAATTATTCTGTTTTGATAATTGGATTAATCGAGAAGATTGTTTACCGTCGATGTCTTATCAGTTAAGTTTTTGTTGGTTGTGTTTTCGTAAGTATTCATATTCATAATAACTTTGAATGTTTGGATTAGCAGGATTGCATGAACTTAATATGATTACTCATTTAGTTGAAAATATAGAGTTATTTAGCTTTTCAAATACTCTGTTTTCCCGGTTTTCATACGAAAATGTACTTACAGAAAGAGTTTATCTTAGCGACCGGTGCCAGTAGGCGATGTGATCTAGTAACACAGCCAGTATCATGAAATCTGGTAACTCATTATATGTCCTCGGAGGTCCATAAGCCAAGAAGAAGAATAGTATGGTCTAATAGGATATAAGCAGCAATAAATAAACAACTACACGGTCGAATAAACGAAACCTATGTAGAAAACAGAAATAAACTAGAAATATAGCGAAGTATTCTAAGTATCAAAGAGTGTTTCTTTTGATACTTAGAGAGAAGAGAAACAAGAGAGCACATGGAAGGAAGCTCAAATTAATTGGCATACGTTTCTATGAATATAAGCTTAACGCAATGTATACACAGCCCAAGGTTTACAACAAAGCAGCAAATATGGTTCTGAGTGCTTATAATTTAATATAAATAAAAAAAAAAACGGAAAATAACTTAGCTTCTGTAAACCATCAATTTTCAATTCTGGTTTTATTTCATGCATAAATAATAAATATAATCATAAGGATAACAGGGTACAAATTAAATTTTTCTTTACAGGTCATTGTGCATTGAGGCTGTAAAAATGTGCTTACATAAACACAGGAAATTCTTAAGGATATCGCAAAGATTACTCACAAGCTTTTTTCGTAGCAAAGAAGCTTAAAGTATGTTTCTCGTGGCATGAATGTAAAAAAAGCTTGACGTTTGTAATGCTTTTCTTGTGAAGGCCAGGCAATGTCGGCTGTAAATTAATGGAATAACTTTGGATTTTGCAGGCTTTGAAACATTTTTCCGGGGTATATTTAACTACACTTTGAAAAAAAAAAGGTTATATGGGGTTATGACAAATTGTCACTAGGTAGGAACATTTCGATTATATCGAAATATCAGAACGGCTGTTAAGAAAATAAAGTCGGCTGAATCGAAATTGTCCACACTAACTTCGACGGCCAATTCATGTTTGGTTATTGCTGCTGCTGCCACCTGGTGGACAAAAAATAATGGGGAATAAATAATCCGTGATCCTAGTTTGTGATGATTTGTTGACTGTGGTATTGATTGTTGTCTTGACTACATCAATTCGGTTTGTACCGACACTTACCTTGGCACTGCTTATTTTTCGTAGATTTACAGTTTTAATTTTTATTTTTTATCTTTTTTATTCATGAGTGCGGCCAGCCTATATTGCTGAATTTATGGTTTTTTATTAATTGGCTTATAAAGGTTTTGTGTCTTTCAACAACATTCGTCTCTTGTTGATTTATAGTGACTTTGATCAGCAGATCGATTAAAATAATAATAATAACAATGAAATATTTTGGGACGGCCCGGTGTTGTAGGCGGCAGCGGTGCCAGTCTTCAAACGGAAGGACCGGGGTTCAAATTATATCCGGACCTTCCTCCCGAGGTGCGTTCTTGTGCAGGTTCACTTTTTGGCTTTACTTGAGTAAGGCTGGAGTCTCGATACTATGCGCTACGTAGCATTAGCGTTCAAACATTCAGATTTACAATGTTTCTAATGGTTGCAAATCTAATGGTTTCAAAAATTTCTTTCAAATTCGATAGCTATTTTGAAGGACATAGAATTCCAGGAAAATTTTACGAACGATAAAAACTAAGATGAGCAGTGGATATTAATGAAATAGTAAATGTTCCAAAACGGTCAATTAGGAAAACAAAAAACATTAAATTGTAGGAAAGTGATATGGAGAAGAAATACGTTAGGACTTTGTGAAAGAGATTACTTTTCGTTGATACTTTATTTTACATCTTGAAATGCATGATCTTCATTAATTTTTCGCTATAACTGTGGGTTATAATTTGTACATAGAAGTATCATTATTATAGCGACGACGAGTTGTGAACATCCGTAGTCTAACGATTAGTATGTTTTGTAAGGTTTGCCTACCTCATTTTTCGATACACCGATCATAATTGTACAGCTCATTTCTGGGCATACCATGTATCGCGTTTGTCCTGTACCAGGAATATTCTATGATTGTTACTATGATTAAAAAATCCGTTTGAATTGGGCGTTAATGTTCCCAGATGCTTGGTTCCCAGATGCATAGTATATACAATTCTTTGAATACTTAAAATACTCCGACGAATACAAATGTAAAGAAAGTATACATAAAACCTAAATCGTCTGTGTAGTACAGCAAGGCAAGAGATAACAATGTTATAACAAGATTGGTTTTGCAAATCAAAATGCACAGAAAAAACGAAACCGGTGGAACTCACACTAGTCCGCCACACATCTTTACAAATATAATCATACGGTATTCCGAAGCATTCTCACAGCAAGGAATGCATTGATTCAATACAAAGCGTTTCGAAAAACGAGTACAAACAAGAACTTGACGTTAGCAACTGAATTGCGAATTAGCTTAGTTGATAATATTCTGGAGCGAAATCGTTAGCCAAATTGCTAAGAAAATTAAAGTCGGATGAATTGGAATTGTCCAGACTAACCATGGCGGCAGGTTTAGTTTGTGGCGAACTGGTGCTGCCAGCTGGCGGGCAACCGTTGAACGAGCAGAGCTCGCCTGTGGTAATTTCGTGGTGATTTGTGATTTGGGTTGTTGTCCTGACTACAGCAGCACTGTTTATACCGACACCGGCAGGGTTCGGTAGAGTTTGCTGTTGATGATGGAACGTATGCAGTTGCTGACTGTTTTGCTGATGCTGAAAGGGATGATGGTGTTGCTGCGCATGGTGCTGGTGCTGCTGCTGTTGTTGATGATGATGATGCTGTTGTTGTTGTTGTTCGTAATATACACTAGCTACGGGAGATGCTTGATGGAAGGGGAAAGTTTCGCAGGACTCATTCCCCATTCCCCCTGGTACTGGGGCACCGAGTCCAGTGTACGCGCCATTGCCTTGATAGTCCATGTTGTTGTTAGCAGCCAATGTGCCATGATGAAAAGAGCTCATACCATCGTAGTAGTGGCCTTGTCCTACTGCACCTGCCTTTGTCGATTCGTAGTAACCAGCTCCTCCACCAAACTCATGTTGAGGATCGTAATCGTTTGGATAGTACTGCTGCCCGCTCGGACCATACTGGCCGACGTTGTTAAGGCCTGTGTCGCAACTGTTGTAGTATGGTTGGGTCTGTGCTTGGAACGCTGTATCGGTTAGTTGCTGCTGTGCGTGCGGAAGCTTTTGGGAAGAATCTTGCAGTAAAGCCTTGTTGCCGAAGCTCTTCAACCCTAACGGTGCGTTAAATTCTAGTTTTTGTGCATTGGGATAGCTTTCGCTTATCGCATGCTGTTGTGGACCACCGTATCCCGATCCAGGTGGTATGATTGTTTTCTGGTAATGTTGGTACGGTGGTTGATAATGTACGCCAGCATCTGTCTTACAAAAGTACTCTTGTGGTTGTGGTTTACTGTTGAAATACATTCCACTCCCCGATGATCCAGTAGTGGTTGGCGATCCTTCACTCTCGTGACTTACGATTGGTCCATGTGGTATCTTATTCTTCGCTATGCCGTAAGGACTGGGATGATTGTAGTATGACTGGAGATTGTTATTGTTACTATTGTTATTATTGTTGTTACTATTACTATTGCTGCTCGGCGAGATGGCCGAGGTAGAAACGGGACTGTGTGGGATAGGAATTGGGGCGGAGGTTGAACCCAATACCGGACCACTATCCTTGGAATAGCTAGTAGTGTCGTAGCTTTTGAAGGAGTTGCTGTTGATAATTTTCGTCGAGCTGACCGATTCTTTCTTAATTGCCTGGCCCTAAACCACAGCGATGGAAGTGGACGGAAGAAAGTTAAATTTACAGTGCGTTAATCAGTGCGACGTTGGGTTACATTTGGTAGATTCAGTACTTACGTCGGATTTCTTCTTCACTTTGGCATGTATTTCGTCCTCCTCGTCGAGACTTCCCGTCGAGGCAACACTGGAGTCAGCACTAACCGTGTTGGTAACGCCGCCAGAGCCTCCGCCACCACCAGTCGGTGTGCTTATTTCGACGGTGGAATTCGGTGTCATGGCTAGTGGCAGAGTGTCAGACGAATGTTCAGGGAAGATTCTCATCAGCTTGATTGACTTGTGGTACGCTTTGCGCAGTGGCGACTTACCGGCGTTGGGCGTACTATTGTTCATCCCCCGTGAGCTGGAAGTCGAGTCCGGTATGTCATCGGAAGGCAGTTCACATCCTTGGCAAGATTTTTTTGAATTGGAATCTACAACATCACCAAACAATGACAAAGGTGTCCAAATACTGTTATCCAAGTTGTCGTAATGTTATATATGCTCACCCTTGAGATCGTCCTTTCCCGACTCGTCATCGTCAGTTTTGGAGAGTGTTTGTCGTTTATGTTTCATGCGTCGATTTTGAAACCATACTTTCACCTTCGCGAGCGTTGTTTATCGGAAGCATAAAATGAGCGACATCGATGTTCCACATCAATGAGAAAGCATGAAAGACATAGAAAGCAGAATGAATCATTAAATTCACTGCACACAATTGCTTTGCCGCGGTTAGTGATCGTTACTAATTGTACGTGGAAATTGTGAGTTGAACGAAAAAAAAGGCTCGGTAATGTTGTTCGGTTGCAGTGTTGAAATAGTAATGGACCGGTAAAATTGAATATGACACTTACCTGTCTTTCGGTTAGATCGAGACTAGCCGCTATTTCGATTCTTCGTGGCCGGCAAAGATATTTATTGAAGTGAAACTCCTTCTCAAGCTCTAGGAGCTGTGTGTTTGTGTATGCCGTGCGCAACCGTCGTGGTAAACCGTTTTCAGCAACAAATTCAGCTGCAGGACATGCAAAGAAAAGAAAAATACGGGAAAATTGTTGTTTAAAATGACCTCGCTGAGCCCTCTTTAGAATAATGGTTTATTTTATTCACACGTCGATTGACGTTAGCCTATAGATCCATCGTTTATAGAGGTAGGTTTTGATGAAATGATCGGGAGGCTAGGAGAAACATCAAAACGGGGTTTTAAAGTGATTGTTAAAGAGAAAGTGCGTTAATCGATTTCAGCCATTCTCAAACAAACGCACATTGCACAACGTGATTGCCGCAAAGGGTACAGTAGCACGGATTTTGGGGAGGTTTTCGTTGGGGTCAAGAGGCTGCTATTGTCAAACGGTGGCGGGCGATAATTTATGGTTCAATGGTAATTGATATTTTATTGTAATTTGATTACTGTGCGGTTCTGGGCGTGAGTAAGGGAAATGGAAAAATATGTTGGTTGGAGCTATCGATATTTATTGGTGGTCAGTAAAATTGAATGGTCAATATCCGATTTCACATTAAAGTGGGTATTATAGGTGGCGTGATGGTATGACGTGTAGCTCCGTCTGTTGCTATGCAAAAATATTCTTGTTTTACGAACTTTCTTGTTTTGTAAATGTAGCGAAAGATGCAGAAAATGTGATTTTAATGGTACAACGGATTCCTCATTGCTTATATTTACTATGTTGCAAAGTATAAGCTTTTATTAATTTCTTTACATTAATTAGTGTTTGAGGATTTTGTTAATGTTGTTATACGTGAATTGTATAAAATAATGCAATTAACATTCGTACACATGTTCGATAGTGATGGCTTATTTTGAGTGTTAATGAACATGAAGCTATTAATCAGATTTCACCATTTTGTATGTTTTCTTGCCACGTGTAGTCGAGAAGTTCACCATTTCAGTTGATAATGACAGCAGCTGCTTTTTTATTCAACAACAACGGCCTAATTGTTGTTGATTGAGAATGCATAATTGTTGTTTGAGTAAACTTTCAATGTTTTACCTAAAGTACAAGTAAACATACAGCGATTTTCTCGATAGGCAGCATTTTTTATTAAAAATGTAATATAAATTATTTGAAGAATTAAACAAAATGAAATTATCGTTGCAATAATTAGAAAACTTAGATTGGTTCGCTTTAGCCATTTTGATGATCAATTAATCGAAAGATTCGAAAATAAAGAGTGATACTTTTTTTACATTTTGATTTTGTTTTGCATATTACATTACATGGTTACATTTTAAATTTAACAAAGGCTAGTTTCTTAATTTTATTGCTATGGTTCTGCAATTTCTGATCACACACTCAATTGCGACAAAAATTATGACGTTGCTGATGTCCGTATATTTTGTTATAGTTACCTATAAAAGAAGTATCGAAAGAATAACTTTGTAAACCGTATATGAGGGAAGGTTCCCATTTTAATGTTCTCCTCTGTATTTTAGACGTTTAGTTTAGTTAGGCTTCAAAGTTAACTCGGGCGCCTTATTTTTTTAACTCACATATTTTGGACTGCTGTTTACAAGAGTTGTAGTTTAATAGTTTTAGGCTGCAGAAATAATTTAAATAGTTTAAATTAATGCACCAGTTTTATAGAATTTCTAAAGCTATCTTAAATCTATAAATTATTATACGTGACATAAATATCAACGCCATAACAAACTGCCAGTTGTTCACATTCTTTTAATTCTTGGCTCAACAACCTACTAGGTCAAGCCGGACATCGAGAATAGCTTACTAGACTTATTGATACCACTTAGTTGGAAAGTGTGCGGGGGAATGGGCCGGATGGCATTTGAACCCTTGCTCTGCCGTGTGGAGACCGGCACCGTTGTCGCCCTTGCACCGGACCGACCGAGTTGCTTAAGCTATAATAGATAAAATGCCTCCAGAAGTGTAGCAAACAGCTAAGCGTACTTCATATTTAATAGGAGTCTTCGAAAACACATAAATAGTAGCGATTACCTACAATACAGAGATTAGACTTGTGCGAAAGATTCGTCAATCATGTGGCAGAACGGAACATATCAATCGAATGATTCGAAATAAACAGTGGTATTCAAACAGAACACATGCTATCATTTTCCAAGGCTTGTGGCAAATAAGAACGTGCCAGCATTGGGATTACTCGGTAGTACCTTGCCCTGGGTGACTGATCAACTGACATGAAGGAAAATGCTCAACCACATCATGTGTTAAGGTTTTTTTTACAGAAAAAGGTCGCACCACGATGATAAGGTGGAATGTTTCATATTTGGTCCGTTCAGAACTCACGAAAGTAGCCAGTATTTATGGTCCCGCTTTAGACGAAAAGAAGTATGTACCAGTTTGCGTAGTTCACGTTCGCGACTGCCGTAGTAGCGCTTTGCCTCCAGCATGATAAGGAAGAGTTTTTGGGTAACTAGCAATTTTTGCCTTATCATCGTATCTATCGTCATCATCAACATCATCCAAAATAAAAACGATTCAACGATTAACGCTCGCTGAAGTTCCGGCCGGACGGCCAGACGGAAGCGACCACAAATCGTAGTCGATGATTCATGGTCGACAACTAGCAAAAGCAAAGTGTAGAAAATATCCTCGAGAGAAATTTGGCGGTGGTTCATGCTAGGACTCAGCATGAGTGAGTCTTTTCCGCAATTTCGTTTTTGGAAAAGATACGTATATTTTCTCAAATCAGCGAACCATTTGATGGATTCGGAACCGAGTGTGGAGTGTGGCATTCGTTGCCGAAAATATTTACAAAAAAGCCAAATTTGGTGAAATTGTTCAAATTTGTTAAATGTGTTTGATATGCGTAGCAGCGAAAACTAGAAACGGAACAAATGGGTTGTATTGAAGTCAGTTATTTTTTTTGTAATGTTGCAAGGGAGTACTGCTTGACTTCTGTATGCCAAAGATCAAGCTGAAATTTGTTTGGTATGTTTTTGACAGTTGGACCCAGTATCGAGAAATAAAATCTGTTTCGAGGGTTAGCATTAGGTTAGCGCAGGATTTATCAAAATCCAAAATCAATCATTATTTAGTATCGTAGAGATGTGGCAGATTTTGGCAGATCTGAGAGCTGTAGCCCTATGCGAAAATGGGAACCAAGATGCATTGGCACATGGTGGCGGTACATTTCGCCAGTACATACCCCTAGCATGCCATTTTTCTTACAAATATGTTGTCAATACTTATTCGCGCCGATGAAGATGTATGCATGTGTTCGCTAAGCGACGTTGTTTCTACCACGGAAAATGCAGGAGAATTCCGAAGACTGGAAGTGTCTTTTTTATTGAACAGCCTTACTGTCGGTACGAGAGCTGCTGTCAGTCTGCGTCTTCTAGTTACACACGTTGAGCCATATAGACTGACGATGGCAATGACACGGCCTAAGGTGGCGCATCGGCCGTACCGCACGTTACGAAACGGTAGTTGGAAATCGTTTTTTGAAAATGATTGATTGATCACCGCATGTCAATTGTAAACAATTGATCCCTCTTTCTGTGTTCGTACGTACGGTTTCCGACGGTACGATGTGCGAAAACGCTTACGGTCGGCTACACAGTTTGTGTGCTACATGTGCTAGAGTGTGTATGTTTTTGTTTATAGATAGCAAGGATAAGGGCGTCGTAGTCAGAAGAACAGGAGCTCGTAGCACCTGTGCAGCGGGCCTACACTGGCAAGGAAGTTTTGTCATACCGAGCAGCTGGGCATGAACTCGGACATAAGCATTGGAACGGTCGGCTTGAAGAGTGGGATCTGATTTAAGAATGAGTGTGCACGTTGAAAAAACATTTGGTCACTGAGATTTGTCACCAAGCGATCAAACATCGTGAAAGCATTGATCCTTCGTGTTCAGCAATTTCCCAGTGTTTTCGCTTGCTGTCTACCGGGGACATTGATTTCTGGAGGTCACAGACAAGCAATTTATCAAATGTCCCCTGTGCTTAGAGGCACAGGTTGAAAAAAGAAACGATTTGGTTGTCACTGGCTTGGTGGGGAGAAATAACTGCGGGACGATAGGATGAATGTACAAAATTTCGTAGTCGGAGCATTTTCTGCATCGGCCAATGACGGTACGCATTTAAGACAGATACACAACACAACATGATTTCACGTAGGGACAAATTGCGCCAAAACCACAAGAAAAGCAGAAAAAGGACCCAATGTACCTTCATTACGCTGAAGTTAGTTGAAAATAGGTTTTAATTTTTAATCCGCGATCTGCACAAGATGTCCATTTACCAAGAAAGGCGAGCGAGCAAAAAACTCAAACGCACACACACAGTGTACGATTGGAGCGCACTAAGAAAGTCGCAGATAAAAAAAAAGATGATGTTTAAAGGGCAGGAAATGTGTATAAATCTAAACCAAAAAGTATGCTTTCCTTCGGATATCGTCCGGGACAAGGCGCCCATCCTTTGTCCGGTCATGACCTGAAGGCGAAGAGGGAAAATTGAAGAAGGCGAAAAAAGTGATTCGGAAAAGATTTTCCTCTATTTTTAAAAGTCATTTAATTTCTGTTGCTGTTGTTTCTGGTGGCAGCGCTACTGTAGGATGGGTATCATTGTAAGCGTAAGATTTTTTTTTATTTGTTTAACATTATACTTTTATTCAACCACGTTCGTAAGAACGAGGACGTACGGCAGTGTCATTCCTTGCGCTACTCCCTAATGCTAGGGAAATGTTTGTGAGCTATCGTAAATATGCGGTTTTGCTGGTGGCTACACTACCAACAGCGAAAAGAATAAATTTAAACGATTGCGAAAACAATTACAGGACTGCGTTTAATATCTTTAATATGCAAAGTAAGTGCTGCTCGGATGCATGCAGTGTAGAAAATATACCGAAGTAAAATAACAACCGAGACAAGAATGGCAAGGTGATGTTTTGAAAAGAAATGGAAATAGGAAAGTGGAAAACATTACACTTACAGGAAGTTTAACAAAAAACTAAGAATACAAAATTTAAAATTTGAATTAATCATACCAAATATGATTGCGTTGAAATGTTATTAATACATATTACATATGTACAAAATACACTTAAAAAGAAATGGATTAAGTGAAACTTAAGACTTTTCATTAAAACTTTATAGTGATTAATTTAGATAAGAAAATATAAAATCATAAAGACGTTAAAAATGTCATAAGAAAATAAACAAAAAATCATTAATTCTCGATCATTACAAAACGACTGCGGAACAACGATGCAGAATCGAACTGGTCTATTGGTTTAAGTTCGACATCGTGCAACTCTTGCTATCCAGCCCTACTTATTTCCTTATTCCCTTCTATCTTATAACACGATTTTGAGGTATTACTTTTGGGAGCGGTCAAAAATGCAAAAAAATGAACAATACCGTACCGGAAGAATGACGATGAAGGCGCGCACAGTCGGCCGGGTGAATAAAGGTTCGTTTATTGCTTCATTTTTAAGGATTCGTCTGGCAGTGGGTTGCCTTTGAGGGTTGTTTAGAATTAGGACATACAAAATCGATCATTTGTAAATGAACTAAATAAGACGAAGGGATGAAGTGCTGGTGCGGTACGTATAATATGCTATTTTATTAAATTGTGGTGTACCTATGGTTGTGAATGTATCTAATTTTATAAATCAAGGTTTTATCTGTTTTTGTTTTATTATACATTTTGCAATGGAATAGTGAATGGTCTGTTCCGCTTATTGAACAATTTGAATCATCACTTAGTTGATTATCGAATGTAGTCTACACTGTATCGGAATTTACTAATCAAAACATTTAAAGAATTCTGTACTACAATGTTTCAAACCGATTGCAAATGAAAAGTAACGTTCAGGCAATAAAATGTAGAGCGCACGAAAACAAGCACGCAAAAAATATGTTTAAACACCAAGATAAGAGTCTATTTGTCTTAAAAAGCATTTGCGGTTAGTAAGTGCGCGAGTGCGTCTCTCATGAAGCCGTAGGCAATATTTTTCCTTGTTTTGTAGCATATTTTGGGGTGTTTTAACGTCTTTTTGTGACCAATTAATGTCTGTGTGAAAGGGAACCCTCATCAAAATAGCGTTCAGCAGATTGGGAAGAAGCGATTACTTATGACAGTTGCAGGTGGGTGTGCAATTTCTCAAGATGGTTGAGATCGGCTTGAGGTTCTTTTTTTTCTTTTCGAGTAAGTCCACTGTTGGTTTTATAGAACGAGAAGCTTCATTTTAGCTCTCGCTGGTAAACGTTAACAACACTTGAAATGAAACAATGGGCCATGCACAGTAATGTTTACTAGCACATTCAACATGCATTTGATTACACCGTAAAAGATTAGTTTACACGTGATCAACCTTGACCTAGCATGTGCAAGGCAGTTGGGAATAAACCAACCGTTTGCGGCGTAATTGGAATTTAATACAATGCAGGAGCGAACATAACATTTTGCTTGGCACAAATCTCAGCCGTCGAAGCTGCGACTATTTTCGGAGGGTGTTTCGGGTGTTTGAAATGCCCCGAAACCATCTGCTCATCAACATATGGCGACGGAATTTAGAATCTTAAGTGAATCCCAAGTAGATAAATGTATTTTTTTTTTATCACCGATGCCTGCTACTTGGCCGCTACCGCACTAGACGCGTTCGGAGGTGCGAGTGTTCTTGTGTATAATTGATTACGCTCTGTTCCCTTTATTTGGTGCCTAATTTTTGTTATGCCAATCATGCGCGGTTTTATGACTTAAGCTAGCACTAATAGAGGCTATAATCAACCGAGGTAAATTTTAATTTTCACGCCTATGCTGTGCTGCCGTACTTTGGCTCGATTTTGTTTGCGGGACGCGCTGTTCGTCTGCGAGCGCAGTTGAACTGCGGTGTGCTTGAATCATTGGTCTGTAAGGGGGGGTTTTTTTTTTGTTCTTTGAACCTGCACCGGTCCCAGCGGATACCAATCAAAGCAACCCACAACGAATGCCTTTAACCAAGGCCGTTTTTCTTACCGACGCTTGCAATGGGATGAAGTTCTCGGACATGTGCCAGAGCCCATGGACTGCGAGTAATTTTGAGGTGTCTACAGACTTTTGGAAGAAAAATTGTTCCGCAATTCATCAGTACCATCAAATTCTCTGCGGGCAGCATTGTGTACGGTGCCGAAGGGAGAGCACGGTGGTGATACAGTTTTGCTTTCTTTCTCATCCTCGTCTAACGCACTATTGCGAGCAAGTGGGCGCAAGAACACAAGCAGAGCAAGAATCATGTTAGATCGTTAATCAAACTCATTCAAAACATTTCGTTTTCTGTTTCGTTTCGGCTACACCATAGATAGAGCCATGGTACATGGTATCGTGGTTCGAAGGTACTCCTCCGAGGGCAAGATACCGATGGTGATGACGGCGCCTCCTGTGCAAGTGTCTAAGAGGCGTTGGCGCCCTTTTGTGATGCTGGGTGGGTAAGGCATGTTTGTAAGTGTTTTGTTACAATTCCCGTTCCGGTGTAAAAAGATCGCTGCCGTGAGATGGGCGCAGGGTGACGATTATCCCTTAATAAAACTGAACCTTATCAAATTTCAAACCGTTTAGCAGCGGTGATTTTATTGATCCCCAGAGAAAATGGTCCACTCTCGGAGACAAATGATTGCTTGACCTGTCGACTTCACACGGTGGACCTATGAACCGTCCCCTTATTTCTGGCTCAGGCCCGGCCAAACGATGCTCCTGCAGCAATCGTTACGATGCTTTCTGTGGAGGGAAGAATGTATGCGGAATGATAACATAATATTTTTAAGCAGATTAGCACATCATGGTCCATTTTTCTTCTCCACTCCCCACAACGAGACCGTACAACTTCCTGCTGTTTTTCGCGTTCATTCAATCCTCTAATCCAGCTGCCAGGAGGTTGAATGGGCAGTGCCGAAAAGGGAGTGGTAGTTCTTGAAGGAATTTCCTGCTTCGAGGTGTGTGTGTACGTAGACTCTTGTTATTCATGTGTATTTATTTGATAAACACTCACATTTTTTTTCCAAACATTGGTAGACGAGCAGTATTTCTACCGCAAAGAGCGTTGTTTTGTAGGGGTGTGTGCTTGCCCTTTGCACTTTGTGTACTTTGTGCCAGCGTCGTGTGGTGAAATAAATCTATAGGCAAAAAAGTGGCAAACTTAGGGTGGTTGGTCCAAGACCAACCAGAACCGGAAAACCCGCTCCGACCAACGTTGGCCCAAGTGAGAGGTTTTTTTTTTAAAATGCTAAACCGAGCGAGTAAAGCGATGATGACGACAATATAATTTATAGTAGTCATAAAATTACAATGTCAACCGCAAGAAGTGGCACTTCTGTAGCACCGCAAGCATCAGTAGAGTGTGCCTTACCGCTAGGGCAGCAGTTGATTTCGTTGATCTGTGGTTACGATAAAGAATCCTCCTAGTACAAGGAAAAGTTTTAGGTGTGTGGTTTGGGTCAAAACATAAATGCGTCGTTAATGTTCTGCAGCAATCACACAACACGAGTTCATAGAGATATTTTAGACGTTGTTAATGGTCTTCATTTTGCATGTATTACACAATTGCAGAAGTTATTGTTTGAAATATCCATCATCTAATGATGCACTCCGTGTTGACTTTCCACCGAATTTCTGACACTGATATTTAGGTGGAACCGGGAAAATGGAATAATCTTTGACGAGTGTTTGTGTTCTGAGGGATAAGGCAGAGTGTATTTCATAGAAAAAAAGATGCAGAACCGTGAAAATAGTGTACATGTTATGGGTCATTTTAGAGAAATAATACCATATTACCTGCAAGGAAAATGGGTACAACACATTCCAGTTTTTAAAAATTTTGTACCAAATTTCTTATTCATAATAATATTGTTAGGGCGGCCCAGTGGTATAGGCGACAGCGGCCACGGTCTTTATACGGCAGGACCGGCCGGCATAATCTAGAAGGTCGTTAAGCCAGTTGTAATTCTATAAACTAATGAAATTCTATTCGCTTTGAGCTAATTGCTTGCAGGTAGTTAACATAGATAAATTCTGTAATAGTTAGTCACAGAAGTTATCTATGTGAAGAAACAGGTATTACATCTTTGCATGTTTCTTGGACATTTCAAGCTCAAATTTTGTATCGCGAATGACAGAAACCAATACTATAACACTACCGGCGCACTTTGAAAAAAATGCCGTGTATAAGTAACAAAAATACGTAATGAATATGACACCATTAAATTATCCAGGCAAAGCGATGTCTGATAGACGTTGTCGATGAAGTAGGCTATGACGAAAGAGAATCTTTGCCTCAGTGAAAACGATAATTTTTACTGTTCGATGTCGAAGAAAGATGGGAGAAATTTGTTTGTGGTACAAAATGGCATGTAATTTGTCACAGTGCAGTATAATTATGGTGCATACAATGTATGGAAATTTTTACACCGTTTCTATTTCTATTAAATTGAATTGTTAAATTTTGCTGGTCTTGAAAGTACGATTCCCTAAATCATTTTCTTATTAAGTAAACTTTCATGTGGATCGTGATCCCGCAAGCAGGTCTACCAATTCGGTTAAAGCTATGAAGGAACAGAATGTGAAAAACAGTATGTTAAAAGAAAAAAAAGAACAAGATTTTTAAGCAAATTTTATGAGATCTACCATTGAACAGATCTTCAACATCCGGCAAATCTTGGAGAAGATGACTGAACAGCAGTTGAACACGTACCATTTCTTCGTAGATTTCAAGGCCGCATATGATAGGGGAAGGTGGATGGAAAACTCTCAGGGTCCTTTGCTACCAACCAAAGGCCTGCGTCAGGAAGATGGGCTCGCCTGTCTCCTCTTCAACTTGGCGCTAGAGAGGGCCATCCGTGACTCAGAGGTAGAGACTTCGGGAACCATCTTCTATAAGTCAACCCAGATCCTGGCATACGCTGATGATATAGACATCATTTGTCTGCGGCTCTCGCAGGTAGCAGAGATCTACCAAAGGGTCAAGCACGCAAAGACCAAATTGATGCTGGCACCATCAGCGGCCCTACTTAGAAATCCGGAACTACGTGGGGGTGATGTACGGATAGGTGATCGCAAATTTGAAGTCGTCCAAAACTTCACCTATGTCGGGTCAAAAGTCAGGACCGAAAACAGCATTGAGACGGAGTTGCGCGCTAGGATGTCGGTAGGATGGCAGTCGGTCATTCTACAGCCTGAGGAAACACATCACCTCAAAAAACCTGTCGCGACGGTTGAAGCTAGGACTGTATCGTAACTTTATAGTCCCAGTACTCACATACGCCTCTTGAGACCCGCTGGTCCAAACAGACGAAGTCCTCGTAGCCTCGTTCGAGAGGTAGGAGGATGGCATAGAATCATCCGCCATCAAGACCGGGATAACGGATTGACGGACGACGGCACGGGACCGTGAGCGGTTCCAGACTCTGCTGCGGCAGGCCAAGACCGCAAGTAAGTATTATGAGAATTCTAGTTACATAATAAATCAAGCCATTAAAAATCAAACATGCTTAGTTTTTGCGAAAGCACCGATTTGTAAAAAAAAATCAATTAATGGCTAAAGAATGCTTAAAAGGCACAGACAGTAGTAAATTCTCTGACAGAGCATTTCTTTTACAAACCGATGTCGCATAGACAAAATGTATAACATGTTGTTAGCTGCTCTTAAATTATCAAATATATAAGAGACGTAACATATGAAACATTTGCACATAACGTATTCCGACTGTCCAAACCTGTAGCACATATAAAACGGGGCACGGTGGTAGACGCGCCATAGGCGTGAAGAAATGGCAGGACCATCATTCCTTGTAGTTAGGATTGACTTTTCAGTGACCTAGCAGGTCTCATGATTTTTCTCTTGGATGTTTCTTGAGGTATAGAGTCTTTATACAAACCCTACGTATGTTGTTGAGATACTAGCCTACAGTTTACTTAATGTCAGATGAATAGACTGCCAGGTAAAAGCCATATGCACTACGGGATATACTATGGTATATCATGGGTCTAGTATTTAGTTTAAAAGCTGTCGATACTCATAAATGTGGATAATGGATAATAATATGAATAAATTTACCTCACGACCGCCAATGATTGTATGAAGTAAGTATACTAAAGCAATTGTATTTAGAGAAGCAAAAGATCATATGCTGTGTGTTATGAGTGAAACAATTTTTTTGTGTATAAGTATATAGTAGCTGTATACGAGCCGAGGGACAATTATTACTCTGCTAGTTCAACTGTGGGTTACGTGCCGGGTAAATGGAGTGAATTAAAAAGCGTAGTAATGAAAAATCACCAGTCGGAAGCGATGTTTTTTTTTTGCGGTTAGCGTTGAACGATGGCAGATGCAATTGAACACGTTGAGGTTGACTTTGATCTGTCAGTGGATGTGGACAGCGAATGGCAAAAGGGCAATGAAACGCCACAAGCCCTAGGGAAAGCATTTGTGCGAGAGGGCAACAACGGCAAACGGAAAAATAATTCAACGGCATATGAATTGAAGTCTCGACTTATGAGCAAGTTTCGTGTAGCCCGTATGTGGCTTAGAAATCATCATTCTTTGTGTAACCTGTTATTTTACTTCATTTGTCATGCGAGCGTATTTCTGTCTTCGCTGTCTACAGTTTTACCATTCACTCTTCCCACCGTACTGATGTTGGTGTTTTGTTTTATGTGAGTTGGCTTGGTTGGCTCCGTTTTGCCACATCTGAATGTTTGTGTTTTTGAGCGGGCAGCCGTCTCAACAGGGTTGGGCCGGACATACTTCGTGATCGTGCGCGCAGAACTTAATAGTTTCTTCTCGAAACCTGGACGATTCTTGCATGTACGTACATCAGCGGTACGAAACTCCGTTTAGTGGCGGGTCTCTGGCAGAGTCGCATTTTATCATTGCACGTACGGCTGAAAAACTTCGCATGCAAGCAAAGCAATAGTTAAAAATGTCGAGCTAACGGGGCTGTTTGGAAAACATAATTGAAAGCAACTTCGAGGAACCCCTCCAGCCATCACTCTGCTGTCAGTAAAAACTTATGCTTTCCAGCGCAATAACTTAGAAAACGAGTAAGTAGGAACATTTTTCTTCCTCGTGCGTTTTTTTTTTTTTTGGAACAGCGTTGTAGACATTCTTTACGTAGTGAAAGCTTATCTAAACGAAGAAGAATGTTTTTGATAAAAAGTAAAATATAATTAGTCAAAAATCATTTTAAAAAATCGAAAACAAATAAATGATCGGGCGTGTACTTTGTAGCACCAGCGTTGTACATGACAGGACTGAAGTTCAAATCCCAACTGGATCGTTGCCGCGTGGGTGACCACTGACTATCCAACTACGTGGTAATTATTATCAGCAAGTCTCGAAAGCCATGCGATGGCCACCGTGACCTAGAATAGCAGGTCGTAAAGCCAACAACAACAAGCAGAAGAAGAAGAGTTGTACTTTTTTAATAATACAATTTTCATGCATCAGTGAAGCAGTGTCACAATCACTTTGCAGTAAGTTATGGTTAAACAGATTCGACTGAATTCTCTCGTTCAATGCATAACAAAACGCAGCGTTTCACAATGACCATCTTCACAAAAGATGCTCACAAGAATGTTGTAGATCGTTTACATTGCCGTTGTAAGAATTGGTAGGAAAACGCACCGTTGAACCCTACACCTAGAAGTAGGTATCGTCGCAGGTAGGTTAGGGCAATGCAAACGCGCAAGGTATCGTTTGGGAAGTTCGTTGTATTTTTAAAAGAACACGATCATTAATCATACTAATGCCAAATACGACGCACCGAGCGCGAGTCTGGCTATTCTATTTCTTTTCGTTGTTGTTGTTGTAGGGATTTTCCCTACCGTCCGGTATAAAGTGATTGAAAGAAGTCGTAGAACGCGCCGCGTGGTGTATGATGCGTGCGGTAGACGTTGACGTTGATGCACAGGAAGAGGAATGCCAGTGATCATGTCGGCGTAGCGGTTTAGAGTGCTGTGAGTAACATGTGTCAATGGTGTTACATGAATTCCGCGTTATCGGTTCGGCGGCTTCGACGAATGAAGATTTTATTTTAACATTTCGCTTTGGTAGAACCCATGCTCACCTCGTTCATACGCTGAATGGAGGCGCGTGGTCGCAGGCGGATACGATTGTTAGATAGATAGTTATTTATCTGATGAGTGATGGGATCGGTGCCGTGCCGGGGCAATTGCGAGGAAGACAACAATTAAAAGCAATAACGACTGCACAGCGCCGGTGTGACGGAAGGCCGGGCCGGAGATGATGTTTTGTTTTTATTTCGGATACAATGAATACCCAATGCGACGCCCAGCTGAATGAAGCTGTATCTGCACCAGACACAGTGAAAAAAAGAAAAGTACTGTTTTTTGTATGTATTTTTTTTTTCTAGGTCACGTACTCTACGTGACCAAGGACATCGATTGGGGTTCGGCTGCTGAGTTTGATGTTTGATGTGAATGGTAAACATTTATGACAAACTCTCAAATTTCATCACAGTTTCGTGACCAGAGTTTACGAGTTTCTAACCATGAGCCCTTCAAATAGAGGGTGCAGAAACATTTTGAAACGGTAGCACATACATGTATAAAGTTGCAATATAAATCTATTAGTCTATATCTATATCAACAATCTGATTGTTGCACTGTGGTACAATGTCTAAATGCGTAAGGGATGAGTTAACCCCTGTGTCGTAAAACTGTGTCAAGGAAGCGCAAAGCTATTTATTACAACAAATGCAACGATAATGTCGTACAGGTTTATTATATGCCGTGCAGGTATAAATCTGCACATACCCGTGCTATGGAGGGTTAACAAACGTATCGAAAAATCATTAGATTATGGTTAAAGCATACGGCGCTTACACGTTTAATCTCCGCTCAATGGTTGTGCCTCCTGGTGCGCTCTCGAACGACGGGGGGTTGTCGTGCGTGCTGAGTTGTTCACAGCTAGAGTTTCAACAGTTTCGGAAGTCTTCGATGATATGGATTACCAGTTGAGAGGGTGGTCAGTAGTAAATCATCGGCAATATACGGCCACTTCAGGCACAAGTTCTCCCTTGCGATACTACTGTCGTTCGGTTGAACAGGAATAGTCAGGCATCGTGAGGCACACGTTAAGCTTAGCTCATGACGGTAGGCAATGCCATGTAAACAGCGTTCATTTAAACGGTTACATGTCTAATAAAATATTATCTTCTCATTCAACACCGTTAGTGTCAAGGTACCTTTTGCACAGTGTATCATAGCATCGACGCCGCCATGAGCATTTACAGTAGTGTCTTAATTAATTTGTAACCAATATCAGTGCTAGTTGCAATATTTTCGTGTGTGATGGGGATGAGCTGGGAGTTTATTTTAATGGCATAAAGAGTATATGCACGATAGCAACACAATATAAAACAAATCGGGCCTAAGCTAAGTGTACAGATGGAGTGAACTGAAAAAGGGTGAGTAGAACGTAAATTTACAGATATCATGGGCGCTATATACTGGTACCAGCATAAATCATGTAGCTATTTCGTACTTTACTGCTCCTGTTGTCACAATTTTTTGTATCATGGAAGATATGCTAAAAAGGTTTTGCAAACAGGAGCGCGTTGTTTATTACATTATAGAGGTTTATTTTCATTTGTAGCGCAGATTTCAAAACATTGAGTTAAATAAACAGAAACTTATCTGTTGTAAGAGCATACAGAATGCAATTAAAATAAGGCTAAAATATAATAACATAAATATCAATAACCATTTTCTACCTTTGTCATATTGAAGCTAGTCAGAGTTTCCTTTTGATTTTAATTAGAAATTAGAAATTTTATTATTATTATTGTTTATTGAGACTCGAGGCCTAACAGTTGACAACGTTCAGTGTATAATGGGAGGGAGGAACTATTGGCCCATCCTAACTTACGAATCGCGAAACGTGTGAACTTTCTTTGGACAGCCTCAAATCCGTTTATCCATTCGTTCCAGTGTATGGACAGCACACAGGTGAGCAGTATTCAAGGAGTGATCTAACCAGCAAGCAGTACAGAGCTTGTAAACACCGGGAGTCGTCAAAGTCACGAGTCAGTTTGAATATTAATCCTAGAGTTCTATTGGTGCGGTTGATAACGTTGTCGTAATGAAGTCCGAGGGACAATTTTTTGGTCAAGCAAAACACCTAGGTCGCGCATTTGTGCAGTTCTTGAAACGCATACGCCGTTTATATAATAATCATAATTAACCATTGATTTCGCACGCGTAAAGGACAAAACGAAACACTTTTCGGTACATAGAGATAAACAGTAGAGGACGCACCAGTTGTTGAACACCGAGACAGCTTGCAGTAGTTTAGCACAATCTTTGGTCGATTTTACGGGCATAAACAGTTTGACATCGTCAGCGTATAGCAAATAGCAGTTGTCAGATAGAAGAGAGCATACGTCGTTTATGGATAAAATAAACAGCAATGGTCCCAGATTGCTGCCCTGAGAAACTCCTGAGGTGCGTATGAAAGGGCGAGAGGTGTGATTCCGAAATTTCACACGATACATTCGGTTACGAAGGTAGGAGTTCAACCAAGCTAGGATTGACTCTGAGCGAAATTTATTAGAATTCAAACAAAGCCTTTGAGGGAGACGGACTAGTTTGAATTTGAATCCCGGTCCTGAAACAGTTTGGACGCAACATGTTGTTAATTCTATACAAATTTCAGATTAAATCCAGATTTTACTAAAATACGCTTCTCGGTCTCGGTTTCGGTCTCGATCTCGATCTACTTTATTGATGTCCTGTTAACAGCGGACGGCATTGTTCATAACGTGAAAGATTACTGATTGTATTACTAATGGTAGAAGCATATCTAGCATATCTAGACTATCTAGTTTAACTAGAGAAGTTACCAAGTAGTTGAATAGTCAGTTCTCAATACAGAGGATCGGCCTCGTTGAATTTTGAACCCGGATTCTGCTGTATGGTGTGCTATCATCGGAACATCGACTGGGGAATTATGAAGAGCATTTATAGTCTTAGTACTCATATACGCCTCAGAGACAAAGAGTCTGCCCAAAACTCCCAAAGAAACTAACTTAGCCGTATGTGAGGAAAAAAAGGGAGGATGCGCTACAATGACGAGCTCTATAAACCGAGCGTATCTCACCTTGGAGCAGCGATTTAGTCTCGTCATGCTGCGTTGCACTGGTCATGTCATGTCAAAGACACCGAACGATACAGGCCGTTTCGAAGACTTTTAAGGATATACACATGGACAGAATAGGCGTGGCACTTTCAAACAGAGATGTAATAGTGGCGTCGATTCGCCCACCATCGAGCAATATTGGGTTGGCAAACGACGGAGTTAGACTATGAGCGGTATCGAAGATTTATGTAGCCCCATAGTTATACCCTTAGACCCTTAGAGTAATTTAGAATCACTTCTAAAGAAAGTTTTATCAACTCCCCTATAAAATCTGTCAAAAAACATTTTCATGTAGTATAAACGGCTAAAAAAAAAAGAATTTTGTTTGTTTGTTTGCTTGATTTTCATTACTTGGAGTTACTAAACCAACGAACGGGCTCCTCGAAAACTGGATCGACTCGGCCGGACCTTAGCCTGTACGTCCCGCCGAGATCGCTTCGCGCATAATCGATGCTCGACGTTGATGATCGCCGTACCCGTTTAGGCGCCTCTGATTCGTTTTTTTGTTTGTGCCGTGAATTTTAGTAAAAAGTAGTAAACAAATTAAGAAAAAATTCACGGTTTTACAGCGATACGTTTAGTAAAAACGTATTTACATCATGTAACCACCGACCCACCGTATATTTGTTTGTATATATGTATAGCTGTAAATGTTACAAAACTGTTCAGTGCTTACCAAATAGTGTTTGAAAACTGATTTGAATAGAAGAGCTCAACGATGGTCACATTATTGATCGTCCTTATAGAACAAAAAACATTTATGGAGAGTTATTCCTTTTACATATTCTACATATTGCAGGCGCTAGGCTTCGTGTGGGGTCTTCATTACCCATTGTATAAAGCATTATGAAATAAGTACATGGACAGTAGCACGTTCATGGATGCATGTACAATTTGTGGCGTTTTGTTCAGTACATAAGGGGATCCAATAAAAAGTTAATGCTCACAGTAACCATGGAAGATAGTGTGTTGGCGCAGTTTGTAGTCATAGTAACACTGTGCTGGTCATAACGAAAACATCACCAGGTGTATTGTTCGTTATTAAACAGTATCTTCAAACTGAATGATGAAAAAAGAGTCGAGAATAGAGGATCTGTGCAAGCTGTACGTACCTTGTGCTGTAGCTTTACGGGCCGTTTTTTTCTCCTTCATCCAGGGATACTCCGGCACGGACTCCATACTATCACTGGGACCCATCGGGTAACCTTGTGAGATGAGCTTAGGGCTCTCACTGTCGATATGTGTCAAGAATTCAGCCATTGAGGGTTGTGAGTTGATAAAGCCACTTTCGTTCTGCATCCAGTAAGAAGTATCCGGATGGGGTTGCTGCTGCTGTTGTTGTGTAGCAGCTTGCGAGCCTAGACCCTCTACGGACGCTGCCACGGGCAGTTGGGTCGCAGCTCGCGGTGGTTTATCACAGATTGCTTGTTTTCGACCAACCAGCTGCGGTCCTCCACCAGCGATGATCGCTTGTTGCTGTTGGGCAGCGGTGAGGGAAACTTGTTGCGGATTGATAATGTCGGTTTCACTTCCAACTACTACCGCCGCACCAGCCTGAAGCGAGCCGATCGCCGGAGATTCTGATTTGATTTGTGCTCCCATGTGTTCGATGGTACTGCAAACTTCTTGCATTGCCAGGTCGGAGTGAAACGGATTCCAGTTGTAGCAGGGTGTGAAAGCGCAATGTAAGTTCTAGCCACGGGTTTGGAAGGTTTTGTTCAACGGCGAAATGGATTTTTTTTTTCGAACTGATGAAATTATAATCCTATCAACCAATGGTATTCATGAAAAGTGATCAAACTGTTGAGCAGTCATTAACTACGATTGTTAAGTAATGTGACATGATGTTGTTAAACCTTCACAATACAGCTAGCTGACGTGTGGAAATGTGATAACAAAAACAAAACTATCCAGATCATTACTCTATTCTTCTCTGCCAAACTACTCTAAATCTATTATCACGCCATTGTCACCACGCACAAAAACAAATTGCCCCAATTTTATACAATTGACGTACACCAGTATTACTTTTGCAGCGAAAGAGCACCCAATGTCGGTTGGTAACCGATATCTACAATGTTTGCAGCGTTGGCAGCGTTTTCACCACAAACTATATTGCTCAACACAACACGGGAAATTTGATGAAGACCGCAGGAATGGGGCCTGGAATCGTAACGTTGCTGATTTCCTTTTCATATCTCGAACGGAACTTTGTGCGATTGCAGAGCAAAGTAGACCGTTAAAGCAACAGTCTCCCAACGTACGGCACACGTGGCAGCGTCAAAGATTCTATAACGAGCACTCGTCGTTTTAAAATGCTTGGGGTAGCGTTGCTCACAGCAATACTCTGATGCTGGAGATTTTCCTGCGCGTTCCGCGCATTGATGTCACCGGCGATAGCGAGACACCGTTTAGATAAGCACGTCAAGGATGCAGTGAAATATTAGAAAAGGCTGGTAGTAACACTGATATCTTGGATGTCTCCGGAAACGACGACACTTAATACTTGCATAAATCATGTACTAGCGCTTGATAACCAACAATTTAAACTTCACCACTTGCACCACTCGCGATTGTAAGCATACTGTAAGGGATGTGGCATCCCGTTTCTTCTTATTATTGGTTTCTTCACATACACTCAGAGCACACTGCACAGCTAATTATTCGCACAAAATAAAAATACTGCATTTCGATACGTTTAGATGTACACTAGACACTTATAGGGATGTGTACACATTCCCAGAGTTGGGTCGATTCGAACTCCATAATACTATGATAAAGCACTAACTTAGTAAAGAACATGTTTCACAGACAACACAAACTGTATTTTAGATTTTGTTGTTGTTGTTTTGGGACCGCTATCGATTGTTCTGTCGGAATGTTGTAGAATCCTGCCCTTAACTTTTGCCACATATTCACATAGGACCTCAAATTCCGTAATCTCGCTTTAATCGCAGAATCTCCGTATTCGGTGAGAGTCGTAAACGAACGAGCTGCAACAGCTAACTGACCATTTTGAAACTAAGGCGTTTGCGATGGTAAAACCTGGTTGGTTAGCAATGTGGAATGTGTTTTTTTGTTGCTGGAACAGCGATAAGAAAGAGTGCGCAGTATACTTTTCGCTCTTCGCTCCAATGTGCGAGACGGGTGCTTCAGCAACACGCCTACTTTTTGGTTGAATACACAAGCCAGCTTGATAGTGTGTGTGATCTCCTAGTTTTAATTCTTGTCAGTGGCAGGCAATCCATTTTTGCATGTTTGATGTGATGACCAACGTGCTCATAGTTTCGTAGCGTAACTTTAAAAATGGCATAAAAATGCATTAACAAAAAGTCTGTCAACTGTTAGATGGCTGATGAAAGATGGAAAAAAAGTTACCAATTAAATTTCACCACTCAAATTGCGCTTAAATCGCTAAGCTCTCTAAATGTAAATAGTTTAGACCTTAAGAGTTAGTTTACATCGATTCAGAAACTATGAAATGAAGATTGAATAAAGATTTTCATACCCTGCCATTTGTGCCATTCGGGTGTATTTTGGTTGCTTTAGGATGTTTGGAACAGTATTGTAATTTGGAATTTAATAAATTTCTTAAAAGAAATATTTATGCGTCTAAGAATTCTTCTAATTTATCATTAGTAGTGATTTGATTGAGTTGAGTTTACGATGACTTAATTGCATCTGATTACAAATTCCAGTCAAATAAGCCCAAAGCAGCTTTAATCTACTAACATTAATCAAGTGTAACAAAATATGTTATTTCTGAAAAATTTTGATTGCCAAAATGATTTGTAACATTGTTGCTATTGTTCATATTATCAAAGTTGTCCAAACTCTAAAGGCATACATATATTCTCCTATCGTTTTGTTAATTTTCATACTTTATTTTGAATAAAAGCAAATGCTGTAAACAGGATTAGTAGAGAGCCATTTAAATGCGCCTGAATAAAATCTCCACTACGCAGCTGTAAATCACTCAAATGAATCAGTCTAGTGGCTCTTGTCTTTGCAATGGTAAAATAATGCAATGAAAAATATCCTTCTAAAATTTGCATGCCAAAATTTGTTATCGATTTTTAATAAACATTACCACACAGTTGAGAAAAATGAAAACACATGAAAAAAATAGTATGGAAACTCAGGTAAGAATCTAATACTGATTCTAAACCGAAAGAAAGTCTAAAATTCAGCAGATAGTGACATCCCTGGTGTACGCGCACATCGAAACGTGGGTGGGTACTGAGCTGTACAAGTATTTACTGCGATTGCGCCGTTGAGCAACACTTGTAACAAGTGTGACACATAACCGCATTTCCGTGGGTGCTTATATCTTTTACACCTTTTCAGTGCAAATGCTTGGCAAACTGGTAGCGAATGGCATAAGTGAAAAAACACATGGAATGTAAACAGAAGCAAATGATAAAAGGCTGTGTAGCATTGTAGGGAACATTTGTGTCGTTGATTGGCATAGAAGTCTTTGGCCACTGCTTTCCGTTTCCGTGTGTGAAATGTGGAATCTCAGCAGCATCTTTTTTAGAAAACTTTACTAGTAGTACACCTAGCATACTTATCTTTCTACAGTATTGAGTGCCTGGAGTGGTTGATATTGTTGTACAAGACTAGCACAAGTGAAAAATATTGTTTTTCAATGATTTGCTTTTCCATATATTGCGTGTAACACAGGCTGTGGTAATATTTGATAATGCAGTATAACGTGAAAATGTATAAACAACACGGCCATGTCTCTCGTATTTAATAAAAAAGTATTTTGAATATTCTATGATAATTCTTTGTAGAATAATGTGTGGGAAGTGCGTGAAAAATCGATTATTTTTATTTATGCAATCGGCATATTAATCTTCGCTGATCTGTTAATTTAAGCTTGATTTTTGGAAGTATTTGAAGCAACTTTATTTATTACAATAATGAGATTATTTTTTACACAATTATACGAAGCACTAAACACGTTTTCATCTTCAATTTCTGTTGTTTTTTTTTGTAAAAATCTCTTTTACGCCTTCTTTTTTACTGGCGTTCTAATCTTGAGGAACCTTGGCTATTTCTGAAAAGTCAGTCCAGCTTAAGGGGTGACAGCCTGAACGAGATTCGGCAAAGGTCGCTTCTAGTTAACCACAGGCCGCTAAAGACAAGACTACAACAACCTGATCGCCGCTTGAACAATTCTACATATAATTTGCTTGCAAACGGCAGCAACACGATCAAGGCGTTCTTACGTGAAAAAGGTAAAAAAAAAATGTTTGACTACTTCATTTAACTGCAGATTATCAATTAGTATACAGATTCTTCTTCTTCTTCTTGTCTTTGCGACCACTAATAAGTTCACGCTGGCCATCAAATGGTTTACTAGACTTATTGATACCACATAGTGGGATAGTGAATCCTCGCTTTGAGGGGTCGGTCCGGATGGGATTTGAACCGGGCTGCCCCATGACCCACTATACAGATTCTGATATGCTTTAATATCTTACTCTTGTGGTATTTGTAAAACGAAGTTAAGTAATAACGCGATGAATGTTTAAAAGAAAACTGACTATGAAGGGGAACATAAAACTGTAGGACATAATGTGTACCGAGTAATAAGATAGTAATAAAACCCTTTACCGGTTTGAAAACCAAACAAGTGGTTTTACTGTAGAAAGGTGCATGCATGTTTGATATGTGTTTATTTGTTTGTTTACTCGCTATCATGGCCGAGCGCAGGCATGATATAAAGATTGGATTGTGTGGAAGAATCTTTGTAAATATTGATTTTTCTATAAAACTGCTTGATGATGAAAGCATTTTTATGGATTGTTGATTGTTTGCTGTAGGGGCAAGCATACGTAATTTGATGCTGTCCAAGGGCATAAGTTTTCTCCTTTCTGGTTGACAGACTAAAACGAACGGGTTGAAGCATTGATGTGAGCATGTATGACTCATTGTCTCTAAACATGAAAATATCTTAAGGTTCAAAAGAGTTGATTTAGTACGTTAACATAAAATAACATTTTGTAAAGAAAATAAAAGCATGCACAAGGTGTAAGGGTTATCTATATGTATAGTAAGTAAATTCCTTTAGACTATTGCAAATTTGTTTTGCCAAGGATAGCAAAAGATAAATGAATAAGAAAAGCTTTTTCGTTGACTTATTGCTATGTATCATATTTCATATCATATTTGGTTACGATGTACGGTCTGCATAAGCCTTCTAAAATGCTAATCAATCTAATTAAAGTCAAACGAGCGACTACGGTGACAAGAACGGCGTTCCTGGGTTGTGTTTAGATAGTGAAAATGTTTTATAATTGAAATTTCACAACTGAACTCACTTTTTCTGAAAAGATGGTTGTTTACAATGAATGAGCAAGCTATAAATATTGTTTTTCAATTTTAATACTAAGCGTTTCTTGTGTTCTTCTTCCTAGCACTTGTTCTTATATCCATTAGCCTTCGATAGGATGAAATTGCCTTACTGGAAACCTTAAACCCATTTTGAGGAAAACAATGGGCCTAATCGGTTGCCGATTTTCGGTAAAACGAGTGGCTAGAATATAATGCAAATCAGTTCGCGACAAATTGAGATTCTTTTTAAATTAAGTAGAGTGACGCATCTCTCTCGTTAGCTGCTCCAAAAACAATTTTCACGAGATAAGCTGATGCTCTCTTTCCTTCGTTTAGGTATTGATTGCACTGCGCTTGCTGGTGCCGACCGAGGATTAGCTAGGATGTAAACGAGGAAAGAGGAAATGGATCAAGTGCGATTGAAAACTCAGGCTTAAAATAAAAACTGTTTCGCCACTTTCAAATTTGATCCTCAAAGGTATGTCTGAAATCACAAATTGATATTTAATTGAAAACGTTGCTTTCGGTTCCTTCAAATGCTTTTGGGCGGTAAGAGACCGTACGGATGGGGATATGTTTGTTACTGCAGGGTTGGAGCTAGTTGGTTTTCACTAATCGAATTCGGCATGGATTAGCATGCATTATTTATTTATGAGCAAGCAAAGCAAACGCTGTTTGGCAGTCGTAGGGGGAGATTAGATTTCGTTTTCATAATTCATCTTTCTTTTTTTTTGGGGAATTTTCAACCAGTTTCGTAGATTTTGTGTGAGCTTTTCACGGGATCATTTTTATTCAGCTTAGTGCTTTAAATGAGCATGACCACACACGGTGATTGGTTTGTCCAGCTCGAAATAAAAGGTTCAAAAGCTGATGTACGTAAAGTTGAAAAAACGACCGGAAGTTGGGTACGAGCTTTTTCTGTTGCGGAAGGCATCCAAGTTATTCTATAAGGGCGGATATTTGAACTCTTTCATACTCATTCATGTGCTGACTGAATGTAAGATCATTATTATGGGATCATGGAAGAACTGCTTGACGTTGGCTAGGAGAGACGCTGCAGACGTCTTGGAAGCGATGCGATCAAGTGCACGTGCATGGTTTCTGTTGTAGGCATGGCAGGAAGGTTGAAGAAGTGATTGTGTTTACTCAATGAATTACCTATTAATTTTGGGCTTGAGTAAGGGCATGCTAGTTCAATGACAACAACATGACGAATGGTTTCTGTGATGACTGTTAATAGATCTGCTGATAGTTTGGAGGTGAGAAAACTGCAGCGATTTCGTTAGTTTAAGACGTGCAGTGAAATGTGGGGTAATAATCCATGCTTTCTTCGTCTTCTTCTTCTTCTTATTGGCTCTATAACCCCTTTAGGGGTGGTCCGGTGGTGTAGGCGACAACGGCACCGGTCTTCAAATGGCAAGACCGGGGTTCAAAGTCCTTCCGGATCCCTCGTAGTGAGGATTGAATGTAAAACGAAGTGGTATCGGCAAGTCTAGAAAGCCATTCGATGGCCGGCGTGACCTAGAAGGACGTTAAGCCAATACGAAGCAACTCTGGAGGACTTTGGCTGCCATGACTACCATGCATTGATATCGTTTTACCCCGTTTTAAAAATTGGATTGAAAGCTGTAAATTAAAGACAGTTACGTTCTTTTTTTCTTATGATCTAGGTTATAAGAAATAATAAATGTTTACATCAATTGCTTACGAGAAATGAAAATTTTCAAATGTAAAGTTGAACCTTAACTAACATTATCTAAAATTTCCAGACACTGTACTGAGTCTCAATTACATTCGTCTTTGTGCAACTCTGGCAATCGGTTTCCGCAACTGATGCAAACTCCTATGCAACTGGCTAGTGGCTGATTAACCTAGAGGCAGGATTGGCGGCCAGAGGGACCTCGCTGGGGAGAGGAGTTTCACCTGCCTTTTGATGTACAAACATTAAACGTGGTCTACACGAAGCACAACTTCCAGCGCAAAGTTAATTTTCGGTCAAAATGTTGTCGATTTTTTACATATTTCCATACAAAACTCACAAATTTCTCTTTTGCAAAATCAGAGTTGGGTTTCGTCTGGGGCGAGTTATTTTTTTAAACGGAATACCGCCCATCGCACCTGCCCGCACGTTAAAGGTCTACAGGAGCCTTGGTGGAAGTAAATATAAAAGGTTGTCAAAAATAAAGATAGTTCGAAACACTCTACAAATAGAGCTATTACGTTAATGCATATCTTGAACCGATATGTATGAAAAATAATGGCCATTATTGACGTTGTACTAACAGGTTGGCTCGTTAATAACAAACGAAATAAAAATTTTTAATCGACAAGAAAGGTCTGAACGAATCGCTAGCAAAATAGGTGTAAAAATAATTGATTGTTGTGTTTATGGGCAGTTTAAAATTGTTTCCATATCAAGTAAACAGTGAAATTTAAAAGAGTACCAGTAGTTTATGGATAATGACTGATAATATGTGTTAGGGTTTGAATAACAGATAATGTAACAGGTTTAAAAAATGGTAGTTTATGGTATGAAGCTGCGGAAAACAGTAATATCTGTGATGAAAAGAGCTGTAACGACTTGCTAAACAGTGCAAATGAATTTGTACCTCATTTCTCACTTTGCAGGCCAATTTTCGCATTCGGAGTGCGGTGGGTTAGCCCCGTACGAAAAATTGCACGAGTAACCACATGTTTTGAATTACGGTGGACTGTGTCCATAAAAAGTTCTGCTCTTTCTCGTAGACAAATCCCGACCCTCGTCCCTTTTCGGTTTTGCATCTACCACCCGGAAGCATATCGAACGGTAAGTTTAAATTCATACATAGCCATGGGTCGTTTACTAATCCCCAAAAATAAGAGCAGCAGTGTTTGCTACACATAAAAAAGCACCCTTGACTAACACGTGGAAGCAAAGTAATGCAAGTAATACTGGGGCAGTGGTAGGAGTTTTCCGGCAAAGTGGCTGTTTGTACGTCTCATCCAGCGTATCATTGTGGGAACGGTGAGTTTTGAGCTGCTGGTGAGTTGGACTGGGTAGGGATTTTATTCCAATTTTTGAACGGAACGCATAAGAACACATGTTGCCTATGACGTAAAGATGTTTAAAAGTGTTTTCACTACCGCCATGAATTATGGTTAAGTGGGCAGAAGCGTCTCACAGAAGGCAGAGGTAATGCGGGAGATCGGGTAAGGGTTAGCAATTTATGGTGTGTTTGTACGCAGGTTGAATCGACTCCGAAAGGCTAGAAGAAACTGACCGCTCCGATCAGTGGAATATTTGTGGTCTTTACCGGACGTAGTAGATAATGTGACTGGAATTAAATTTCCTGAAAATTATGTAGTTTGAAATTTATCGGTGTTTAGTGGCCACAGTAGTATTTCATTCTCAAGAATGTTTCCCTGTTACATTCGTTTCGGGTCAGGTTTTTCTGGGAACCGAAGGATTCACCGAACGTAGCAACCGCTTGACGATGAACGGTGAATCGAAACGTGAAAAAGATAAGTTTGTTGAGTAAAAGTGATGATACTGCGAACATGAGAATCTGTGCTTCCGGAGACAGATAGGGAAAAGGTATCATGGGTAAAAAAAAAGCTTGCATAGCAAAGAAATTGCGATGCGTGTGTTGGCACACAAAGAGCAGCGGTTCTGTTTAAGGTATCTTAAAGTTGTTGTTACACGCAACGCACAACACGGCTATTTGAGTGTGTTTCGTTTAGGTTTTCGTAGACTTTTTTTATGTGTAATCTACGCTTTAGTATTTTTCGTATACTTCCTATCATTTCCTTTCTTCGTAGCATATCGTAATGAAGCCCAAAAAAAAAATCATTTGGATGTGATATCGTTGATGATGAAATGATGGAACTGCTCTCAGTTTCGACTGTGCTGCTAGTCAATGAAGAAGTTTACAAAGGAAAAAAAATATATAGCAGCTCTAGTTTACACGAGTAGAATGTAATTTACCACTAAAGAGTATCATACTCTGCTTTTTTAACAAATCGCATAACTTTTCTTAGTGTAGTTTCGTAGCTGCCATTGTATGTGTATATCGTTTTATTGTATACTGTTGAACAAGTGTTTAAATATAATTATTATAACAGTATCGCTCAATAATAGTTGTATAATTGTATAGAATAAGTATAATTGTATGTGAATATGTGCTTTAATAGTTGTCATTGCGCTTCTCTTAAAAGGCGTAGAAGATTCTATATTTGCGTTCTTTTTTTTCAAATCAAATCTAATACAAATTTATTTGGAAAACGTTCGATATCAGATAACTTTGAAATAAAATCTGAATGTAACGTTCACTATGCTCATGCCGATCAAAAATAGCTTTTGTGACCAACTACATATACCATCGGTAAAACATTCCAACCGGCAAATGGTGTACGGTACGGTGCAAAGGTCGCCGATAGCTGGCAGGAAAATGACCTCCTTGGTCAAACCCTCCGAGAAGCAGATTTGCTAGCGAAATTACTATCTGGTTGTCAGATTGGTCAGCGCGGCAAGAAGCACAAAATAGCGATGAAAATGACGAGCGCCCGAGTATCGCAGCGCTTCGTGTGATGCCGACATTTCCCAGCGTTTTTATAACACTTGGTGTAGCAATGTCAGTTCGCATGGTGTAGAACCTGCGTTGCGTTAGAGTTTTTGTGTGCCCTGTGCAGTTTGGTGCACGTTGGGCAAAGAGAAAATGAACGGGAAAATTTTTCGAGCGCACGAGTGTAGTGAGACCGGCATTTCGTCGACAGGGTTGTATCTGGAGAGCTCACGTTTGAAGAGGAGCCGCAATAATAAATAAAGCGCCTTTGCACAACAGATGAAAATAGGATCGCTAACCGCGTTTCGCACCGTGCTCGGGATAGCTACAACCCAGAGCTGTCAGTCAAAGATAGAAGAAGATTGATGACCGCCATGAATTCCCTTTTTCCTTTTTTTCCTCCTTTTTCAACCTACCATTCCTACGTAATCGTCGTTGTCGACGTAGCCGTAGTTTGTTGATGCTGTTTTTGTTGGTGCAATTGGTACTTCGCCGCTGACGACGGCTGTCGCTCGGGCGGTCGATTTCCCTTCCGGTTTCCGATGCCTGCAGAAGTAGAAGAGAACGGCGGTGTATCACTGAGCAGTAAAAAAAAAAGAAAAAAAAAACAGCAACAAAAACAAAGGGACAAACCCGGAGAAGACTCGACGTACATTGAGTGAGCGTAAACATGGCCCAGCATATGCCAGGCCGGCAGACAGGAAGGTAGTCAATCCGGCCTGAGTACAGAGCGTACCGCAGCACACGAAATAATTGAAGGGTGGGTTACGATATCATTCACCGCAACCCCTCGGTCGAGATGGATCGGATGGACCTGTGACGGGGCGGGTTGTTCGGAGGGGATAAGGATAAAATTTAAAAGAACAGTCAAGATGGAACAGTTTTCCACATTACAGAAATTTAAATCCTCCTCCCTAAAGGTGCGTATGCGTATGCAATAGTTGAATTTTAGCACTATCGAAGGACGTGCTGATGTGTGGTACAGATTGCCGCGTGTGCTGCACGAAGCGTGAACACTCACTCATGTTAAGTTGGCGAAGGTTTTGATTTGTTGATGAGCGCATCAAATTATGTGTAAACGTTTCCAAGAGGATGCTCTTTAACATGCACTGGAACTTAACGAAGAATTGATTTGGGCGACTCTACTTACATTACCACCTAGAATTTATTTGCATAGTCATTGTACGCTGGATTAAGAATAGCTTTGGATTGAGATTTGGAATAAATTTGGCAGGATTTAAAAATAAATACCATCATAGCTGATTGACTATTGACTATTGAACTGCGTGGTATCAATTCTTCTATTAAGCCACTCGATAGTCGGCCTGCCCTACGGTTCGCTAAGCCAAGAAGAAAAGGTGCAATGAGTATTTTAGATTTCATTAAAAAATTAATGGTAGTTTGATTCATATGTTTAAAGCTTCTCTGTGTGTGTTAATCCAGTGGACATGACGGTAACGATCTTCACACGCCTGAACCAGACAATGGATCAGATCGAGGGCGTCTTGCCGTACGCAGGATTGAACTACTGCTCTAGGCTGAATCATTAAAGAAGAAGGCTTCTTTTTCTCTATTAATTTTTATGAGTCGGTAGGGTCCGGTGGTATAGGTGACAACGCCGCCGGTCTTCAAACGGCAGGACCGGGGTTCAAATCCCATCCGGGCCGACTACCCGTAGTGAGGATTGACTAACCAACTACGTGGTATCGGCAGTCTAAAAAGTCATTTCGATGGCCGGCATGACCTTAGAGGTCGTTAAGCCTAGAAGAAGAAGAAGAAGAAGAAGAAGATGAATCGGTTAAATATGTAATAAAGTATCACTTTTTGATATCGAAAAAGTTTTATCAAATTTGGTATTTTCTTCTTCTTGACTTAAGGATTTACTAGGTCACGCCGGCCATTGAATGGCTTACTAGACTTGCTGATATCAATCGCGTAGTTGAATAGTCGATTTTCACTACGGGGGTACGGCCCAGATGGGATTTGAAACCCTGGTCGCCTGCACCACACTGGGGCGAACAAGTTTGGTATACAATATTTTAATAGTGTAATATGCTTTAAAGAAGATGGTTATCATGTTTCAGATTTGGTGACCGGTAAAAATAATGATGTTGATATACTACTCACCACAGCCGTTCTGGATCCAAGAATTTACTGGTTCATGTTCATTATACATACATCTCACAAAGTATGTACAAGCTTACCATTCCTATAACAAAAAAGACCCACTATAGACCCAACACTTGGTAAAAGACAGTTTCTTATTCTTAAACAACAGCAGTGGGAAGGATAAGACAGGCAAAGCTTTAAAAATTATCAGAACAGACATAGGCTACTTACAGCCAACAAGAAACAAATGTTTGAATTACTCCTTGTTTTGAGTTCCTAAAACTACATTCACCTTCGCCATATTGAAGTAATCCTTACGAATTGCAAAAATTATCGTTGAGCTAATTTTAATACGTTTGTTAATAGTGCTGGCAGGTAGAGCAGGAGAACACAGATTTTGCAGGATGATCGAGTTCGATACAAATAATGTTTAAATATGTTGCTCGTTTCGAACCAGCACACCACAATATCTTTTACAAAAGGTACCCTCTTAACTGTGCGCCGTAGCAGTCCTTCTTAAAACCACAAAACCTCCAGTGCACTGCGTAGTTTTGGTAATTAGAGAATGTATTGGTATTACCAGACCTGTATGTATGTGTGTGTTTGTGCAAGTCTAGAAAATAGCTGATTATGTGGTGCCGGGCGCGGAAGTCCTACCATTAGAAAGTGGGGAAACTGACATTATAACGGGCGTGCATGAAAATAATAGCTCAAGGGTTATTTCGTTTGGTAGCCAAACCAAACTGAAACAACTGGTGGAGGTTTGCTCGGAAATGAGTACCACGCTGCTGCAGCCTAACGTACGTTTTAAAAAATGTTTGGTTTTCGTGTAAGCTGTTATTATTTTGTTCCTTTCTTTGAGGGTTTTTCGTGCCTGGGTACAATTTTTCCGAGCCTCCCCATTGGCTTACGGTTGTGGCCGAAGCGTCGCACGGTGAATTGGACTTAGAAGGTAAGCAACGAATCTGTTGAAGAATAAAAACGACAGCACGACGTACAAAATTGGAATCTATATTTTACACAGGAATAATAACACCATTACGTGTCAATCCATCTCAGTTCGGTTCGTTATTTAATTCGTCCTTCAAGCGAACGATCATGGCGGAAAACATCTAGTAAGACCGTGGTAGCCGAACAAACTCTCGACAGCAACCGTACCCACCGGTTCTGAGTTGGTGGAATGTGTATGATTAGTCAGTCATACGAAAGGCACACCTAACAGGCATTCTGTTTGTTTCATCTTTGGCTAGAAGGAAAAGGCACGAAAGACGCGATGTGGGAGAACTGATAGAAGGATTGCGGCTGGCCTACGGTTTGACCGGTTATGGGAGAATGGAAAATGGAGGTGCGCGGTATCACGAGAAACGGATAAGGTAATAGGAACACGAACGACTCGGCTAGCAAATATGGAAACCGAATGCCAATTATAGGCTATAAAATGTAATGATGCTTAATGACAGAGCACATGCAATTTTATATTTTGTTTTCTGTCTCGTTGGCGTGCTCTTCCTCACTCAACCACTCGATCGCTTGCCGCTCGATTGAGCCCGTCTGACATGTTTTTGTTGTTGTTATTTTGTGTGTCTGTGCGTTTGTTTGAGATACTCGTTTGAGGTAGCACAGGTAGGGTACGTTAATCCACTGCCATTTCGATATTTTGATGGCTTTCATTGAAGTGCACGCAATGAATCGTGCTTCGATGGACGATGGAATATTGTGGGGTTTCTTCGGGTCGCCATCTTTACCATTTTCATTTTGTTCGACGCTGGACATTTTGGCGGTAATTGGGGCTGAGTGGAGTGGAAGTTTGTGAAAGTATCCAGAAAACTTGAACGGAAATCATATCCCTTGCAGCGAAAGTGTATGAAGTGGATTATAATTTTTATTGTTTGTCATCTTGAATTTTGCTTTCCCTTACTATGGAAGTTGAGCCCATCAACAAACCGGAGAACATTATAAAGAAAGTTAAGCATGAGTGTTGATTGTTGATACATGTATCAGCTGTACAAAAAGCAATGAGTGCAAAAGTAAAGTATAAAGTAATGCAAGTAAAGCCGGAAAATCATACTGTGATTAGTGTGTGAAACTAATTATAAGTCAAAATAATATTTAATAGAATGAAGTATATGTCTTAGATAGACAAAACGGCGACGTGCCATCATACCGTATGCGTGATAATGTTTGCACCGTCGTACAAATAAGGTTCACCTGTGCATTAAATATCTTGGTTTTATTTACATGCACGTAACCGGTAGTTTATACCGTAGTGTTGAAATGCAAATAAAAAACTAGGTTTCACAGTTGTACCATGAAAAAGTGGCAGCGTCCCGCGTGCAAATGTAGCAAAAAGACATTTCAATCGCCGTGGGAGTGTCCCGGGTGTCGACAACTATTCGCGAATGTGGCCACATGTCATTCGAGGTCAACTTGGGATCCGAGGGTTATCGCTGCTATCAAAAAGGAAAATTCCGGTAAAAGACGTGGCCAACACAAGCACAAGAATGTCTATCTGACAAAGCATCCTGCTAGTGTTTTGGGATTTTTTTATTGGTGGCCTCCCGATGGCAAAAACAATGGCCCAATGTTCATTCAAGAAGGCGACAAGGTCAACACGAAATTGTCGTGAAAATGTTCCACATTGGAATTTTAAGTAAGTATGTTCTTCCGTGGATCAAAGAACAGTATGTAAGCCCAGCAGTAAGAAGCATTAAAGAACAGCAGTAAGCTAAACGTTGTGTTTCAACTAGTGATGGGTAAATCCTCCTTTTTGCCCCGTAGTAACTCCAGAGTAATCTGGAATTTGCTCCAGTGTAATCCGCAGGTTGTTTCATAATGACGGCCAGGCCGTATTCCTCGAAATCTAATCTTATGTCTAGCTTTGCTACATTTAACCTACATCCTATTTGGAGGGTAGACATTTCCTTTTCCCTCACTTCAAGTTCACCTTATCCCGGGTGAGCTCGGATGTGGATGTTGTTGCTGCCAGGTTCTATGGTTCTAAAGTTGTCCTTTCTATTTCCGCTGAGGGGTTGAGAGCATTGTGCCGTGGAAACTAACAACTGGCTCCCAAGAAAACCCCCTTTTTTGTGGATACTTTTTGGTGTTCGCCACTGCATATCGTTGCCAGCATTTGGATGTTGTGGCTGGCGGCCCCATCATTGGGAGAATGCACTAGTCCGAACGCCACTACAACTTTGTGAAGCTACAGTAACATCTAGCACACGCATTCCGCCCACAGTAAAGCCGCCAGCCACAACTACACGTCGTCCAAACGTAATTCAATTGGTTCAGTGATCTAATTTTGGCGCTGGCGACCCTGACGCCAGCAAAACGCATGGAGTCGACAGCCACAATAACCTTGTAAGGTTGCTGGAGAATCGAATCCAGACTTTCCACCAACGACAAGGTCGCCAGTTACGACCTTAGATCTCCCAAATCAACTTTTACCGATTCTGGTGCCGAAATAGCGACTGGCGCATGTCGATGCCACCGTTGGGAACGTGTAATAGACAAAAGAAAAAAAAACAACAATAAACCAAAAACCAAAAGAACAAATAAACATAACAAACTACAATCTGCTAGTATGACGATAGTGCATACAATCTACGGGAAGGGAGAGGGGAAGGGATCGAAGGACGATTCCCATCTCTTTGGCGAAGTCAAACAGAATCCGCGCATATTCGTAGTCCTTTTGTCCCAGGAAACCGCGCATCGGCACCACCGGGGATCTTCCTGATGCCCGAACGGCTGCTAAGAGTCCGGGTTTAACCACATCGAACTCCACACATGACCAGAGGATGTGGTCAATGTCGTGGTATCCGTTGCTAAAGCTACAAACCTTGGAGTCGGCGCTACCATACGTTGAAGATGTGCGTTCATCGCATAATTGTTCGACATAAGCCTCGACATCATGCGAATAAACGCACGATCTACCGGGAGCCCGTGAAACCAGGGACGCAGGGAAACCTGTGGTGAGATGGAGTGCAGGAACCTTCTGAGTTCGTCCTCATCCCACATGTTCTGCCAGCGGGCCATGCACAGCTGTTGTGGGGTGCGACGAAACTCGTGAGGAGGAATCGACCTCTCAAAAATGGTGCCATCGGAGGCACCTCGTTTGGCCAGGGAGTCTGCTTTTTTATTGCCGAGGATCCCGCAATTAACAGGCAGCCATATAAGCAATATTCGGAATGCTTTATTGAACAAAGAACTTAGAATATTCAGTATTTTTTGTATAAAGTAATAAGAGCTCTTTAATGCCTCGACGGATTTCAGTGCACCGAAGCCCGTACCCGCCTCCGAAGAGGGTCCGTCTGTGTAGTAGTGTTGAGGATTTGGATGGCCATACTTATCCACAAACATTCTGGGAACTGTCCTCCAGCGAAGATCATTTGGGATGTTCTTCGTGTCCTCTCGCATGGAGGTGTCGACTACTAAAAGGGAATTGTAGGACTCTGGTAAAGTGGCGCGGTTTGTTGCTTTAGTGGTACTAGGATTTGCCTGGAGCGATATAAAATCATGATATAGCTTCATGATTTTGCACTGAAAGCCTGTCTCTAGTAGCGGTTTGAAGTTTTCAATCACTAGTGGGTTGGGTACTGTGGATCTCAGTAGGCGAAGCGATAGCTGCGAAAAACGTAGTTCTAGCGGCATCACTCCGGACATCACTTCTAGGGACATTGTATGAGAAGATTTTATACTGCCCAGTGCAATCCTAAGACAGCGATATTGAATACGTTTCAGTTTTTTAAAGTGTTTTCTACATGTGATCTCCACACATTTTTAGTGTCAAACCAAACGCCTAGGTATCTAAAAGTTTGGGCAATTCTTATCCTTTTGCCCTATAAAAATATGTCAAAATTCGGATGGAATAAATTTGCAAGCCTGTTTTTCGTTGTGTCATTTTGAAATGGTGTTATGAAGATTACATTTGACCCCGTACACCTGTATATCATAAAATATAATCCCCAAACAAAGGACAACGCGTAGAGGCTTTTGTACGGTCACAATTGATGCAGAGGATAAGTTCATTGAGGTAAGGTTACAATGTTAAATGGTTAAATTGATGTCAACCTTTCGCGGCCATAAATCGTACGATCTATTGCCATTTCTGTACAACATGTCTCACGGGAGAAAACATGCCTCAGTACATGGGGGAAACCAAAAGTAGATCGAAAACGGACCGAAACAGTATTATGACATGCTCTCTTCGAGTGCTGTTGAATGTGCCGGTTTTTTTTTATTTTATGATTAATAAGCGTTATGACTTTAACAGATTTTAGGAGGAGTGCGCAGTAGAACACAGAGAGAGAGAGAGAGAGAGAGAGAGAGATAGAGAGAGAAAGAGAGCAATAACAATGCAAAATAGGAATCAGAACATTTGAAAGGCATTCTAACCAAGAGCGTGTGGTCAAATTGGCTATAAATTTTGTGTTTGGTAAAAGCTATAAATGATATCGAAATAAAGACAAAGTAGGCCTTATTATACACTTCACACCATCGTATCGCGACGTATATGTGAGATATGTATTCATGGGATCGATTAGGTTATCAAAGTTAGGTTATGAAGTTCTTAAGCTACTTATGTTATCGTAGTCCCTAGGGTTACTTTTAGATAAAGAATTTCATAGTATAACCTGAATGGCAAAGAATTGTTCGAATAAATAATCATCCACCCTGATCCTGATCCAGCCAAAGGCGAAAGCATAAATCAGACAGAAAAGATCGGACAGAGACAAAATTAAAAATTATTTTTTGTTTATTTTATTTCAATAATTTATATTCAATTGAATGAAATCAATTATAATCGACCAAGAAGAAATGGTGATAAAAACCGCAGAGTCAACGTTGATATTTGAATACAAATTATGACGGTTTATTAAATTAAATTATCTTCTCGGTGGGAACTCACGCAGTTGCCAATAACTTGACAAAAAGCGAACCATCGTAACGTTTCGAAAGGGATAATAAAATGTCGTTCCTGTGATAAGTTGCTTAAGCCTATGTTTTCTATTACCCTAATCCTAATCAACCACGTCCGGTAGGGGTTTTTATTTCGTACTACTGCGGCGAAATCTAAAACTACGGCAGAATTGCGTTTATTGCTAGTATCCTTACAGCGTATTCTTTGTTCAACTCTGATGGTGCCATTATCGTCCGAAACAGTATCGTGTAGATTTGGGTGTATCTTAAATTCTAATTACTTTCGTTCCCTCGCTGCTTCTCTGTTCCCCTTTCACAGCAAATTGTTGGCTGATGAGCGCCGCGTCGGATATAGAAACTGCGGTTTTATAATCTCTAAAGATCTAGAAATACGTTGCCACAATCACTAGGTGAAGAAAGCATGGAATTTGTCGTGCCAGTCGTTGCTACGTTGGGTGCGTGCAGGGCAACGTTGATTCCCACTCCAATGGCATGTTGTTGTTGTTGCTGTTTAATTGATGATGGAATGTGTTGTAACTGAACAGCGGTGTGATGTTGATGGGCCAGAGCCGAACCACTGCAGTGGGAGTCAAAATTGTCGCAGTTGTTGTTGTTTGAGTCTTCGATTAGAGGAGACGGGCGAAGAAGATGATTATGGTTTTGTTTTTGGTGGTTCTTATTGCCCCACTGAATAGTGACAGATGGCGAACTGACACCAATGATGTCGCCGTCGGTGGACGCAGCGGAAGCAACGACGGTAGGCTGATTAAAACTTGTGAGAGAACGGTACGAACTGTCAGCTAAAGGATTGACGTTGCTGAGGTCTTCAGTAGAAGTGGAAGACACCGATGGCATCAAGAGCATAGTCATCTGTGATGGTTCCTTGAGTGATTCATCAATCGTTGTCGTAGTTTTCTGCGCCAATGGGTGAGGGAGAAAGCTGGAATCTAGCTCCTGAATGATGGAGGGGAATATCGAACAGTTATCAAATTCTTTAAGTTCTACATTGATCTCGTTGTTTGTCGATAGGACGAGGTTCGACTGTTCGGGCAGGTCGGTACACAACATCGGTTGGTCAAATATATCACTTGCTGTTAGGGAAGTGTACATTGATTTTAGACCGTTGCTCGTAGTGTGTGTGTTGTGGGGCTTGGCAACATAGGTGAAAGTATTTCCGTTCTTATCGCTGTTGTAAGAGCTGACGGAACTATTGTTGTAGGCTGTCGTGCGAGGTGCGTAAGTAGAATGTGCCATTAACCGGTTGACGATGCTTTGGTGGCCATTGCGTTCTTCATCCATTCCAATGCTTGTATGGACACTGTGAGGTGATGATGGTGAGGACATCTTAGGAGATTGGGAAGATTCTCCATCCGTACAATGGCACGAACTTTTCAGCTTGTTTATATCCTTGACGTTGGAACTCTCTTTCTTGTGCTTCATGCGCCGGTTTTGGAACCAAATTTTGATTTGTCGCTCAGTTAAAGCCAACTTCCGAGTTAGCTCAATTCGCCGGGGTCTGCACAGATAACGGTTAGAGTGAAACTCCTTTTCCAGTTCCACTAATTGAGAGCTGGTAAATGCCGTTCGTGATCGCTTGGTTGTGGCACCATATCCGGTGCCAACATTCATGTTTACAGAGCTAGTCCCATCGCCATTGTTTGATAACGGCTGATTACCAAAAGAGGTCGAATTATCTGCCCTGGTCTGTAGGACCGTAGACCATGTTGAGTCGATAGTTTGATGTTCTGCGGAAAGAAGGAGAAAAATTTCACAATTAAGTAATGTGATTGTAAAGAAATAAATTGAATATTTGAATGCCCCCGAAGAGCTGTATGATGTGTATGTTGATATCAATCAAAAATTTAAAACACTTTTTGGAACAACAGGAATCCTTGAACCGAAGGCGTTTGACAAACTAATGAAGGAGAAAATTGTAAGAATCCCCTTTCCAACTTTCTCTCGCCAACTTCATTGTACAACGCTATTTTAGGGGAGGAAATCGAAGGAGGAGTTGAAAAGTTTGCTCCATTCGTAAAGTAACCCTATATTCATTTGATTTTCTCTGTATAGCGTTTTCCGTATGATTTATACCACATGGCACGGCACATGACAGAAGTGGGAGCAGTGCAGGATGCACGGTTGAATACCAAATCCACACTCCCACGGCATGTCAGATGTCGCTGTGCTCTGGTAGTAGAACCTATCAAACTATGGGTACCATACCGATCCGGTACCATACGGCGCCGTAACGACAGATTTTCCGCTCCGGAAATCAGTAAACACAACGAGTGGTTCGGCAGTTCGGAAGTCGAGGTCAAATGTGAGGGATGAAGGAAAAATATATATTATATATATATGAATAGAAAATTTCATACACCTACACACCATTTGCCACATCTGGTTGGCAAGAAGTTGAACAAGCGATAGTCTAACGGAACGTGATGCTGCAAAGAAGTTCGCGGATTTTGCAATATGAGGAGTCAAATGGTGTGCCAAAGAAGTTTTCAAGGAGCGAAACAAATATGTTCGCCTCCATCTATGAGGATACAGCATGGAGACAGATACTTTAGGGGCACAAATTCCATAAAGGTGGTCGATAAGTAAAGAGTAACCATTCCTAGAGTATCCAATTTTGTGTGAAATGTTGGTGCAAATATGCTAAACTCATTAAAGCGTGTAGAACGAAACAAGAATCGTCTTGTGTAGTAGGTAGCAAAAGCACTAAAGAAATGATTGATTCTAATACGAATGATATGGAAATGATAATAATTAAATTTGTTGTAATAAATATTACAATATATTGGTAGGAAATGTGTCAAATCTTTGAAATAACAGTTAAATGGAATCAAAAATGTAATATGGTCGATAATGACAGGTATGTAAGGTACGTACGACTATCAACGATATTAAAAACAGAAAAGCTTTAACGTCGAAGCATCTGACGGATGCTTCTAGAGTGATGAGAAATGATGATGATAAATTTGACCATCCCCGGAAAACGGCTCTTTGCACAAGTATGGCAAGTGTATTATCCCTTCGAGATCGGACGTTTCGGTTCGGATGGATAATTTAAGGGAACGTTGAACTTGATTTTTTCATCACTCCCTTCTATGCTGTCTGAAGAATAGAAGGACAGGATCTTAATATCAATCCATTCTTCACCGGAAGGGCCGAGTATCCCTTTTCGGTTCGCAGAATGGTGCCGTAAACGGTATCATATCCTGAGAGTGAGTTCAACAGGCTCATCGAAGGAGGGTGTCGTTCTTATGGTGCTAGCATTAGTTTCGACACCGAAACCCCTTGCCCTGTATGCTTCTTTTCGGTGATAAATAGTCGGAAGATATTTATATCAATTACTCTAATAATTGACCACAGGGAAAGCCGTTACTTTTTTTTCGTCCGGTGGTACAGTACGGGGTTTTTTTTAGGGAGCGGTTTGGGGGGGTACGGGTGAACGAGAAACTTACCTTGGGGAAATGTTGTCGATGGTATGCTGGAAAATCCGGAAACCTCAATTGGCTGCACTGCTGACGGAATCATAAACTTGGATGTGTAGAATTCGTCATACGTTGGTGGTGAATCTTCTAGATCAAGCAACGATCCTACCGTGCTACGATCTAGGAAAGGTACGTTGCCCAGCTCGGTCGACCAAAACTTGCTATCACTAACGTGTGTTTTGTATTCAATAAACTCGTTCACTTCATGTTCACCGAAGAGTTCGCCGATGGATGATAACATGTTGGATCGATTTTGTACGTTTGCAAACTTCGATCGAGATACGTCTGCACTTTCTGCACTGCACTTGCACGTTCTAAACTTTGAAGCAACAACAAGCGTTGAAATATCACGAACGATGGAACGAACTTCCTGTACGACTGCATCAAACTTTGGCCGCGTGTTGCAGAGCTAAAGTTTGTCACTGAAATGACGAGTGTCTTGGGTGGGTACAGTTGTTTTATACTTCAAACGCGACACAATCCTCCATCTCGTTCCGTAGGCATGGCACCTGTTAGGTGGCGTCTATTTTGAATAAATGTAATATTATTGCAAAGGAAAATTTCAAAGAAAAAGGGTAAGAATATGAAAAGTGAATCCTAACTGGCAGCAATGTGAAGAAACAGGAGGGGGAGGTCAATGTGGGCCAGGTACGTAAACAAAGAAACAACAGAGAGAAAAACAGTCCAAAGGACAGTAAAGTTCGAAAAAGGATAAAGTCAAGTGTCACCAGGGGTAAAAGGTACGGGTGTAGATAGCCAGTTGATACCTGTGTCTGGAAAGTGTGCCCGGCGGCTGGCCAGCTACCAGCAACTGGCTTTTTTTTCTGCCTGTCGCCAAACATTGCCAGGCAACACGATACACTAAGGAACGTACGACAGGCTTAGAAAATTAGATTTGTTCATCACCATAGGTCACGGTGGCAGCAGCAACGCGGCAGCCGGGTGGAGTTTGGTGACATGGCTCGACGAGTTGTGACCGTTGCTCTTTTACGATCTGTCTTGAATTGGTCGACCGTGCCATACAGATCGATGACCCAATAGATGATATCCTTAACGCCCCTTAACTTTAGCTGAAGAACCAACCGAAGGACACATGCAGAAGTCTAGCCACGATGCCGGGCGTCAAATGGTTTATTTACATTTAATAAAGAAAGTCAGTCAGCGCTATACTCACGATCGAACGGCACGGAAGCGCAAGAAGAAGAAAGCAACTCGAATCTTACACGGACAGTGGGCACTGGAGGGTTGGAGATGGAAAATCTTGCCGTATGGCGATTCGTGTATGGCGAATTATGACAGGCATTGTATAGTCTGACCGACGTCCCGTCAGTTTGACCATTGGTCATAAGTCTAGCCATTGAGCCGGATAAACTTTGGTAGGTGATGAATGCTGGATGGCCTGAGTGTATTTTGTAAATCTGCACACCCGCTAATGAGATTAGGAAAGTAAATATTTGGTTTAATAAATAAGAAAATACATAGCCACATATTGTAAAGGGTTAGGAGAAATTTCTACTTCTACTCCGGTTAACCGAAATTATTGCGTCATACAAAACTATTACAAAATAATATACACTCAAAAGCAAACTGTAACTCGAATGAATGTTTGAGTTTTATTTTCTAATAAGCTAAAGTTATGAAACGGGTACTATGGAAGATATATAGGTGTGTGTTCTGCGTGCAGGGTTCGGGTAAGTAATTGTAAAAACAACAAACTGCTATAAAATTACCCTTAACTCTTTCACTCCAAGGCAGAAGAAAACTCCGCCTCAAATCTGGGAACATACAGGGAATTCTATTTTTCGGTTTCAAGGCGTGTGTTTTGACGAGGGCAAGAGTTTTTGTAAGACTATGCCAACATAAAGGCTAAAGAAACTAAACAAATTCAAAAACTTTTTATGACGCTCCGTCCGGTTTATTATTTTTGCCTAAACTGGAACGTAAGAAGAAACGAACAGCTATGATAGAAGTTTAGCAAAGTACAGTTAGCAGAAATCGTCTCTTACTTGACTGTGAGCAAAGATAATCGAAAGAAAAAAGTTTAAGGATTATTTCATACAGTACTTCAGTGAGGAAAAGTTAAGTCATATTTTACAAAGCGAAAATCAAAAACAAAGGAGTAAAATTCGTACAAAGTTTCTACTGTACATGTACTCTTACTAGATAACTTTTTTTCCGTTTATAAATAAACGAGGTTTTGAGTCTTAGAGACTACATTCTCCTCTTAACTTGATATCGAAATCGGAAGATTGGAACAGGAAAGCGTGTGGGAATTCTGGTTCAACTCATCGTTCAGATTACGTTAGCAGAAAGGTTGTATGCACATAAAGAGGGATACCTCCGTTGTGACGTGAGACTGTCTCATTACGATCAACAGTACCGAAAGCACTGCAATGCAGTTTTAATTAGTTTACCCAATCGGCTAGTGTAAGATGACGCTGTCTGGCTGTTGGTTGTTTGGGTTGTCGAGGAAGCAAAACATGCAAAGAAACCAACCATAAGGATGATCATATGGTGATCCTCATTATGGCCACTGTCCAACGCCGTTCCACGTGATTAGAACGTGGCCAACTGGACATTACGAGACATTGCTGATTTTACCGTTCGCACAAAAGGTGCGCGACGAAGAAATGCGTCGTCTGGCGTTGGCCAGTGCGGATGGCCAGCCCAAAAGGCTTGGAAGTTCGTACTGTAGCTAGGTACCGCGTGTATTCAAATCAACGGTATGTGCGTAAGTTGTTTTTAATTATTGGTGAGTAGGAGGGCGAGTTTTGTTTGTTGCATTTTAACTGGTCACGTGACGTGTTTCGACGAAGGTGCAACGGAACGGTCCTATTCAGGCATCAGCAGGCTGGTTGGTACGTGGGAAGAGCAAGGTCTACCGTCACACTTGCTGTTCGGCACGGGTGCAGGATTTAATTAGCCTTTCGTGAACGGAAAGGATCGGCATGCTTTGCTTCCGATTCGGAACGTCGGGCTTCATTGGTCTAGTAGGAATAATACTAACACGATAATCACGGTAATTAAGGTAATGGAGTAAAATTTGTGGCAATCATTGAACGGAACTCAATTAACCAATTGTGTATTTTAGCAAAGGACTTGCACAGAAATTCAAAGCAGACAGGAACAGTTTAAAGAGTGTATCACACTTTCCTAATTGAGAATGTACGCTTTTCGTAATTCTGTTGCGAAATAAAGCTCAAAACATTTTTGGATGTTTTGGAAAATTTTTACATCAACAAGAAACATAATAAATAATATTCGGTGTTTATCGAAAACCAAGACCACTGGTGCAGAACTGCTTTTGACGAAAGGCTGCTGGATGGAAGGGTATGCAAATTAAAAAAAAAAAAAACAATTTATATTCATTATCATAATTAGAAGCAGCGACGCAATCACGGTGTCGGCGATTCAGCAGTAATCATGCCAGCGTCAATGCACCTTTACAAGGCAAGGGTTGAGGATAAGCCGAGGACTCAACCGTTAAAGATTGGTGTTTAGACGGATAAAATACGAGCATCAGTAGAATAGTTGGCGGTTAGGTAGTGTCTCGGTTACTCGCGGTATCGCTTTATAGAGAAGCTATGATGAAGAACGACCTTGCTGAACTTCTTTGTTGATGACTCGCCTCGTGCTGACTGGTGGAAGCTCGGGCCAAATCCACCGCAATGTACGTAAGGGAGAACTGGACGAACCGAAAGGCGTTGTTTTGCGCTATGCCGCCAAGTTCGGTATAGTAGGTGCGTGTGAAGATTTTTTTTTTCCTTTGTGTGGTACGGCTCTTAGCATTTATTTTTTCCCTACCATCCTGCACCATCCGTAATGTGTCGTTTTTTGCCCTCTTTTCTCCATCGGTCAATGGATCGAACTGATCCGAATTGCCCGTCAAAACGGGACGCTTTGATTTCGTTGATGCGCGGTGTGATGATAATTAATGATCTCTCATGACGCCGCCACTGGTACGAACGAGGATCGTACAATTGTGGGTCGGGATGTGTGTATGTGTGAGCCGATTGGACATGGCAGCATCCAAAAGCGTCCGTTCGGTTAGGATGGGTCGATGTGGTGGAATGAAAAAAAAAAAAAAAAAAACTAGCAGACCCGCAACACGTTCAAGCTGCTGTAGCTGGTGTATGTGCAAGTGAATGAAGTCATAGTAGCAGTCATGATTACGCTAGGTGACCGCGGCCACAAGTAAGTCCTTGTGCTAGCAATAGAATGGTGCTGAATCATGTCGGTAGCGCCTCGGAAGTTTGTATCCAGGTGGTCCATGTGTTCGTCCGTGAGTTTGACTAATGAACCAAGAAAATAGTAGAAAAAGGGCACTAAACACGGATTAAGCGAACCGACAAACAGGTCAGGCCTCTAGAGGTAGGGCAGATCAGAGGCATGGTTTTGTTGCGAAGATTATTTTTGACTGGTAGTAGCATCACAAAAACAATCAAATCTGGTGACGGGTGTTGCAGCCGTGACTGTAGACGCATTCGTTCTAGAGACTTTAACGCAACTTGAACATGAAGCAGTTGCTTGCGAGTGATGAGTATTTAATGAAAAAATTTTTAATGGTAATTGCAAAAATAGAGAAAAAACTGTCGGAATGAAAAAATATATTCAAAAAATCTTTTCAAACAGGCAACATGTCGCAAGTTTGAGATGAAAGAAGAACAAATTTTCTAAATCTTCTTAAACTTTTATTCAAACTTTTTTATTTTAAAATATAAAACCAACAAAATGATGCACTTCAAAGAATACCAAGAAACTGACCTTTTTGATTTTGCTTTATTCCATAAATAAGTAAAAGCTCAAAAATATATAATTCCGAAAGCAAAAAAAATAATTCCAAACTGTGAACAATTTGGGAAACCTTTGTAAGATTTACGGACCTAGAAACATTACTGTGGAGAAAAAGTGCAATAGAAAAAAAAGAAAACGCTAGTATTTTCCATCACCCGCAGAGATTATCCATCCTTGACGGTGGAATAATTCTTCCGATAATCGATAACTCTCCCTTCTGTCGAAAATTCCATGGCATGGCCTTGTTAGCGGCTTGCGGTTTTAAATATCCACGTAACTGGGAGTGCCGACTTTACGGGCCATTCCCGGCGTGCTTGGTATGAAAATACCGGAAATATCAACCGCTGCACTAGCGGGAGGAACGTCTGTCGTGGGGGTGGCACTGAATTATGTCTGATCGGATAAATATCTTTAATTTAAAAGCGAATCTTGGGGTTCATTACGAAGGCTGTTTTACATTTTTGAGGTTTTAGTCGTTGCAGAAGTATTTGTGGGTGTGTTTGTAAAGCATTTTTTTTTTTGATAAAAGCTTTTCAACCATCGCGTTTCATTGCACAATGCAAAGGATGTTTAAAGCAACCGCTCCAATGATGAAAAGATGCAAAGGAGCTGAAAAACACAACTAACCGACACGATGGGAATGGTTCTTGAGTTCCACGAAAAGATCGAACGTGTTTGAGATTGCAGTAAAATGTTTGTGTCGGTTGTGTGAGGGCGGCATTTCACAGTCGTTTATTTTATTTTCATTTTAGTCTTCCATTCATCTGATAAAGAAGCCTACAGCGCAATGACAGTCAGTGCCTTCTTGAGAATGTGAGCTGGAACATCAATAGGGAGCGTAACCAGCGAACCAAAATGAGATATGGTTGGCGTTTTTGTAGTAAGCTAAGCAGACAAAAGGCAAATGATTCGAAAATGCACTACCTTCTTTCACCCTGGAAACGTAACAAATTGGATCAGAAAGCTATTGAAATTTTGGGTGTTTACGTTGTGTTTATTTTAGCACCTCCAAGATAATCTTGACTGAAAGAAAAAGCAAGGACAGCGAGGCGAATTTGTCGCATCCGATGATAATGTCAACATTTTTGTTATGCCGATGGCTTTGTAAGGAAAAGCTGTGGGAGTGTGGTTAGTTGAGCAAACATTTACAAAGAACATCAAATAGTTCAACAAATAGCCCAAGAAAATTATCAATATTCGTGTGCGTGGTAAATAAATGTTTTTCTAACAACCGATACAGGTCAGTGTTTTTGTACGTCTACCAGTGTTAAGCTGCAAAATTTTCAAATTCCGCAACGTTATGCTGGTGACATTTTGTCTCACTTGGGATTCATTATCCACTGGATAGTTCTTAGAGTTTGCTTATCCTACTGAGTAAAAGGAGATGATGAATCCAAGCGAAGAGAATAATAAATCTTCCATTTAAAGCAGGTTCAAGCTACCCGAAAGAGACCACTTTTTCGGGTTGACATTTACTGCTAAACGGATGGTTCGATTTAACAGCTGAGTGGATTCTCTTTTGACACAAATTTGCCCTTTCATTACTGTCCCCGGTGAATGTTTGGAGGCAAATTCCACAGGAAATCAGAAGCGTCTTAAATACTAGCACATAAGTATGTCTTGAGAAGTAGACCTTTGGTTGGTGTGCCGAAAGGAAGTTTGTGGTTGTTCCTCACAAACGATCACCCACAATAGAGTAAAAGGGTTGACAAATAGATTTTTTGTTGCCGTGTCGAGATGAGTTGTATGGGAGTTCCGGGATTTCATTGTTCCTTTACGAAAGAAAGGTATTTGTGGTCATTGGACACTGGCAAGGGTGATTTTTGATGCATACCAGTTTTCTTATGCACACAGTTGGAGTTTTCGTCGTCGAGGCAAGTAAAGATGGGTTAGCTATTGCTACTTGACATTTAAAATGGGTTGTGCCTTTGTGCGGAAGAAGCCGGTCAAGACTTTCATACAACAAGATAACCTTATCGCGGCTGATTTGTGTGAATATCTCCTTTAAAAACGTTGTCACAACGTTTGTAGCTTTGGAGAGCTGCTAAAGCGACATGCTTATAATGGACTTATATACTTTTATACATTCACTAATCAATCAATTACCATGTTGCGGCATTGGATAACATTCATAGGTGATGCGTCTTGTCGATGAGGAGACTTCTCCAGGCTTTTAAGAATCCCAAGCTGTTTATTAAAAAGGAATTCCTGCGTGTCAAAAGGATTGCGTATTATTAGTGGCGGAATGCCAATATCTAATTGATGTTGTTCCTTACTGTGTGGCGTTCAAGGGTGGTTTTGGTGCTACAGTTGCAGTAGAAGCCATTGTCGTATAGTTGCATAGCGAAAAAAACTAGAACATAGTTGAAAAATCTAAGCAAGAATTGGTGCTAACGTTGGAAACGTTAGCACCGATTTAATTTACAAATGATTTTATTTGCTTTAGTACATTTTAGTACATCCGTAGGAACAGGTGTGTGTGAAGAAGTTTCATCCGTTATGTTCCTCTGTAAATCGGTATAGAATGTTTCTAAGGTATTCCTTGCAAGAAAGTATTCTCTATAGGGAACGGACGACTACGGTCGATACTGCCATCTTCCAAATCTTCCAACGTTATCATCATTCAGGTTACTGGGTTCTTTTCCACAATTTGCGTAAAGGGAAATGAAACAAATCACGCAGGGAAGTTATTTAACTGCAATAATTCAGAAGAGATTAAAGGTATTCGTAACGGTCCTGTAGCGATAAAATAATTAAATCGTTACAAATTTATGGGAAAATTCGTCGACGATGAACTGAGCTAGCAAGCAAGCAAGCAAGCAAAAAAGAAAACGACAAGACACTTCCCTTTTGTCTACGGAGGTTTCTAGAACACTGCAGGTAGCTGGATCCATGAAAAAATGTAATGCGTTTTATGAACTTATAACTTTTTTGTCATCACCTACGCGTGCATAACATTGGAATGCAGACAAAGTACACGAAAAATGAGGACAGAGGTTTGATAGAAAGAAAGGGAAAAAAATGCAAAGTCATTGCCAAAATCTGTGCCCGTGATTCACGAACCAGATGGTTCCGATTGACAGTGAGAGAAAAGCATAAAATACCCTACGCAGGACCCCCGGTTTGGAGGAATATCTGCAAAAATGGGGAAAATGGATTGCACACGCTTAGTGGCATATGAGAAATTGAATATTTAGCAACGTGTATAGAAGAGCGAAAAAAGAGAAATCACGATCGCGACTTAAAATAACATTGAAAAAAGAAGAAATCCATCTCACCACTACAACAACCGCCTCGAATCAGGACGCGCCGTAGAAGATCCGAAAGGAAATATTCTAATTTCAAATCATACCGATGATTAATGACAAGTTTATGCAAATTTACGCATTTGAATTACAAGTATATTTTTATGCTTCGAAACCCCAGGCCGCCAGAATAAAGTTCGTGCACCCGTATCCTGCCTGTTGGCCTGCCTATCCTGGGTATTCATTGTCGCTTTGTTGCGAAGCTAACGGGACAAACGGGGCAGCGTTGGTCGATGATGTTTTGCAGATTTTTTCTTCTCCATTTTTATTCCTTGCCGACTTGCCGTTATGGTCAACATCGTCTAGGATGGTGCGCTGCTGTTTTTTCGCCACCTACGTTAAGCGTCGCCAGAAATGTCCTTAGGGGAAGCGATAGGCTTGGGATTTAAAATAGGATGCCGATGGTAGGTTCTTGCGGCGGTTAAAGAAGCGCCACTCTGTCCATGAAAAGTGGCTGTCTAACTTCTACGATTGAAGGCTGTCGTTTAAATGTAAGATGTCAACAGCTGTAACAAAGCGTTCCATAATAGTCCGTAAAAGAATGATTCTTTAAACAGTAGCAGTTACACGATGCTGGTAATGGAATGAAATGAGATTCCGTTATGTCGAAGCCCTGTGGGCTATGGGAGCATGGGCTGCTGTTTGAAACAGCAGCGGTCTTTCTTGGCGTGGAAAGAATGTTCCGGTTTGTGGGCAATTTTCATGTGTAAATCCGATGGCAACCAGATTTCAATATATCACACAGCCATTATGAGCTTAGCCACCGACACACTTTGGTTACACATCAAATTCATTCACACACACACATACACACACAAGCCACACATGTTAACAGGCCGCTAAGGGCTGTTGCGGCCTCATAACAGGCAACAGGATCTTTGGTGTTTCATATGAGTTGTCACGGTGGTTTGACGAATCCCGCAAACCTTAATCTTATGTCATCAAGAACAGAAAGGGTACGCATGCAGTTGAGTGAGGATGACTGAAGGATTCCGATGTGTATGATTTATGAACTTATAGACCTTCGTCGTAGGATGTAAAATAGTTTTTCAACATTTGTTCGTTTTAGCTTTTCATAGAGACTCAACGTATGTGTATGCGTTACTAGTGGATTTTGGTAACAATTAAAAACAACATTTTCCATGATTTTTCGAAGTTTGTGATATGCGATGAGTGTTCAAAGGGGAATGCTGGAGTAGATGAAACTGCCCTGTGTTTATGTACCTTGATATTTCAGCAAATCTTGCTGGATAAGGATGAAAATTCATCCAGTGGAGATTATTCTTGCATCGGTTTTCGCGAGATTGATATACTTTTCGATTAAAGCTACACAATGTTATGTATTCTGTTGCGTTGTAAAAAATCATGTTTACACTAAAATTAGAACAGAAATGGAGCCACGCTGATCTTTTGCACAGCAGAGCTGGGTATCCCTTTTGGATCGTCCTACCGTACGCAAGACTGACTATCCAGTTCGAATCAGGCGGCAGAAGAACTAGGCATCGAAGCTGTATCTACTAGGATTAGCTCACGTCTGTTATGAACTGTCTAAATAAATCTAATGTAAAGCATTATGAGTGCTTATTGAGTAGATTGTCGTAATATTTGAATTGTTTCATTGATGCAACGCAGACACGCCACCCAAGCAGGACACATTTTTTCTCAAAAATGGTAAAAAATGTGTTTGTGGAAATGAAAAGCTATCAAATAACCATAATCTTTAAAAAAAAATAGCAAACTTAAGAATTCCTGTTTTGTTCATATGAACCTTTTACATGCTTGGAATCAATAAATGTAGTTGAGCCCTAAAAGAGCATTTTCAATCATCAGTTAGTTCATTTGTTATGAAGCAAGTTAAAGCAGCAAATGATGACTTACAATCATTGTTTCTTTCGTTAACCAGAATATCAATAATTATTTTTATCACTATATCTGTCTTCATGGCATGTGTCGCATCAATCTACTTTGCCTCTTTTAGGGACAAAAGGCTAAGTAAAAACTATATTTCACCTTAAGTCAGACCTGCGTAAAGTGGGATAGTCAAGTCCAAGGAGGAAAAGCCTAGTGAAATTTGTACTAAATCAACACATGCACTGTTGACCATACGAAAAACAGCTGGAGTTAAATGGTCTTTGAATTAAATAACAAATAAAACAAACCAAAATTTTCATAAAACTCTTTTACGTTTAGGCTACACAACGATATTCTCAATCTAATAATAATCCTATAGACTATGGTAAAATGAAGGAGCCTGAGATACGATGTTTGAAGAAAGGTATTTGGTTCATTCCTTAGTTGTCTTCAATAAAAAAGAGTTGGGTGAATAATAAATTGATTCTGATATTGATTGCCAAGCATTAATTCAGTAAGAGACCAGCATAGCTTTACAAACTCAGTCTCTTTAAAAAAATTAAAAAAAGGATGAATTCAAATGCGTTTAGCATTTTAGCATCAAAATACACATATAAAAGAAGCTGACATTGGAGTCATCGGTTAATTTGGAATTGAAATTAATCCGCAAGAGTGCATTCCAATCATTCAAGTTCTTGCAGGGTTTTACTCATGCCGCTACTTGCAGTTCGCAATACTGTCACTAAATACACTAAATTTCGCAATTCACTACAACAAACACATACCATATGCCAGTACAGCCACTGCGGAGTAATCAAAACTAAATAAAAACATGAGGTTACATTTTTTGCTTTGAAGATGGACTTTTCACCCATCTTAAGTATAGTAAACAGGTGAAGTGACGAGTAATAAATGCTATTAGCAGGTCAATCCTTTAGCTTAGCAACAAAAAAAAAACATAGCTCGAATACAACATTTATCAAAGATAATATTCGTTTGTTATAATATATCTTAATAGATGCGTTATTAGAATGTGACGAACAAATAACTTGAACGATAAAAAAAAACGATGGAAAGTAAATCAACATAGCGATAGATAAAGACATACGATAAAGCGCCTTTTATCAGAATGGCCAAGCAACGCCTATGATGCTTGTATGACAAATGCATCAATTAATAAATATATAAGAACATTATGTTAGAATAAATTTTCAAACTAATTCTTTTGCTAGTTCCATCATCAATTCATCAAATATTCTATTTTCGCATTCAAAACATGTAATTTTAATTACCTAAGTTATGTTGGACAAGCCTTGTATTTTTACCGCAAGGTGGCGCTCTTACGAATGAAAGCTCCCTCTTCTGTTTAAGGCTTTCGTTCCTTCGAACCAGGGATCGTAAATCGAGTGTAATGGTTGCTTATATAGAACAATGTCCAACGTATTTGGAAGCCAAAAATATTAACGAATATTCCGAATGAAAGTAATGGTGCAAATATTATCAAAAGGTTGCAAAAAAATAATTTTTTTTTTTTGGAAAATTGAACTGATTTAAGATTGAAATATTGACACAAAAGTCCGAAAAGCGCAAGAGTATGCGGGACTACTGATTCGGGTTTGAAAATACAAAAATTACAGGTAACGGTTACATATGCTGTGCCGTCTAACTTAAAGAGGGAAGGTCAATTTTTATGACTGTAGCAATAAGCAACTGTAAGAAGCAATATTATGCTGCAAAGCATAAGCTATTGGTTTCTTTTCTTTCTTCTTTCAAAATCGGTTCGGCTGTTGACCATGGTGGAAGAATAATAAAAAGAGATTTATGCTTGAATTATTTAGAAACACTGTAGGATACAGACATATATTCTATACATGCACATAAAAACATTAACATCTGAATGTGTAGAAAAAGGATATAAAGCACAGGCTATCGTGTCTAAATGATATCAAAGTAATCAGATATCGGAGTTTTAACTGTTGTCAAACTTTCACTTTCGGGCTGTTTGTGCCGTTTGAAAATGTGGCGGATTTTTCTCTACTTCATTCACGATATCTTACAAACATTGGCAAAATCATATGTTGTGGATCACATACCACATACATACACATAGAGAGCTGCAGAACCAGCATCATTAGACCGATGCATCCGTAGAATGGTATAGGTTGATCTGTTGGTTCCGATGGAGTGAAGAAGGATACGACGAAAGGCAGTTTTTGCGAGTGTTTGCTTCGGTGTATGCAATCAATCATTTTGGTTTCTTTTTGTTGGTTTGCCTGCACTACGTTTGACCCTAAGGTAAGTCAGATGGAGTTAGTATTGAATGCTGAGCGGAACAAGATGCATCATCACGTGTGCTTGTGCGTGCTGAAGAATTTCGATACATTGATTTGCGATAGATTCGGAAGTTGATTATTGCATTGTTTTGTGGGTGAAATAGCAGAACAACAAACGTGTGTTGGAGTGAAAAAAAATTGTCAATTGTTCGAAACATTAAGAGTATTGTGTTCATCGTGTTTTATTTGTCGTATGCAGCAATGAACGGCCAATCAATAGTTGAACAGTATCAAATGTGCATTATGAACTCATGCTTTGACTTTATTTATGAATAGTTTTATCTGAAAAGAATGACTTAAGAATTCGTTGAAGTAAGCCAATTGGAAATAATTTTTGTGTTACATTAAACGGTAAAGGGAACCTGCAAACAATGTTTTGTTCAGTTTATAAAGATAAAATGAAACATTTAGCCGAAAACTTTGCCACTCTTCATAAAATTGATCGTATTGAGGAATTTGCAGTCAATGAATCGCACGGATTTCGGAAATCCTTTGTCTGCCTTAAGTATTGGATGAAGCAATGAGTGAAGAAGCATGCGCTTTAGTCGACGAATTTCCTTCCGCTCTAAAATATGTAGGCGCAAGAGAAATCTACGACCAAGAGAGCTGTGTCGATGCCATGGAAACCATGCGAATATAGATCGTTCGGGGAGTTGGAATAAGGTTGTCAGTAAGTGTTTTGTCACTGTAGCGCGTCTTGTGGAAGATGACCGTGGTTCGCAGTGGGGGTAAGCTGAAGACAGAAGCTATTAGAACTGGGGAAGAATCGGAGGCTGTGAAAGTTCCGGCGCGTGCGTATACTGTCGTTACACTCTCCAGCATCAGCGATACGAACGAACGGAAGAAAGCTCGTTAGCAGGGTAGCGTTGAAGCGCTAGAACAGCGGGAAAGACATGTGTAGATAAGAATGAGAAGACAAGTATTTGCCAGAATGTTTGACTGGGGGAACGGCGTGATACGGCATCAGAGTGACGATTGTATCATTCATTTTGTGTGTGATATACTTTCAACACCTTCACCGATACGGTTTCCGCCAGATTTTGGTTTTCCTCGGCACAATCCGATGTGTTGATAGTTCCATTTACAGATATATTTCCATTACAAAAGAATAGGTATGTTACCCTGTTAAAATAGTTTTTTATTTCAACAATATGTGTGTTTGTTTTGTGATTTAGCGATGCTGTTGGCACAGCAGCTTAAGCATAAGTGTTTGGTAAATGTTTTAAAAGCAATTCTAATAGTAATTGTATGTGGTGTGTTGATTAAACTTTCAAAATTAACCTAGATTGCTAATTTCATCCCAGTCCGTGTGCCTTTAAATAGCAATACTTTTCTTTACACCAGAGTTCTCAAGCGCAAGATGGATAGAACAACAGTAAATTCCATCCCTTCTTGACAAAACGGAAAGCAGCGAAAAATAACGTCTAGCTGCGGCGTGAAGAATTTTATCGCTCCTGAAAAGAGGATGTGCATCCACATAGAATTCGTTTATATATTAAAAGTTGGTATGCGCGCGTGTTGAGATGTGTGCGTAAGCACTTAGGGTACGGTGTGGAAGTGTGCGGCGGTCGTTGTTGGATGAGATGAAAATTTTACACACCGAGCGGAATTATAATGAAAAGCGAACCGCACCCCAAATTATTGGGAGGGAAATACGTTCGTCCTGTCGCGCGCACGAGATTTGAAGTGATCGGTAGTGCCGAAACCGGCGGGGTGAATAAATGGTTGCATGTGTTGGTTTAGCGCAAATCTGTGTAAATGTGTGCGAGGGTTCGAGGATACGAATTGCGTACTTCTCTTTACGTTTAGATTGCTGCTGGTCGCTTTTGTGCGGAGTTTCGTTTTATACAGCATCAAACTCAACATCATGGCGGCGTCCTCGTGCAAAAGCGTGTTCTGTGTCTAGAAATACGGTGGAAATGTTTTGTGCAAACTTTTTTAACTCCTGTAGAAAGGAATTATTCATAGCATTTATTCATAGAACTATTCGTTACAAATGGCGTGTAAGAAGTGTGATTTTGGAGGGACGATATTCCTGAAATAGATTCATCTTAAGGAGGGGTTTTCACGAGACATTGGACGTGTTTATCACGGCTAAAGAAAAAAAAGGCTTCTTTCATTACTTATTAATGTACTACGGCGTGAATCGAATCGTAAGGATGAATGAAACGTATTCGGAAAGCAGTTGCTGACCTCATTGAGTTAAGTGACGGAGACACAGACGCTCGAAAACGGTCCAAAGTTACAGATTGTTGGTGTGGGAACCGAAAAAAAAAAATCCTGCCACAAAGGGAATGTAACGCGCTGACGCCAACAGGGAGTGAGGGATTCATTGAATGTATGGATTTGATTCAAATACTGGTGATAAGTGTGTATCAATTGACCACACCAGTAGACGGAAGATTCGGAGATGAAAGTAATTAGGTTATTTAGTACTGTTAAAATATAAGATACAATACAAATCATTCCAAACGAGAATAACTTCTAACTAAGCGCTCCTCCGTGACCTACCCTGTAGTTCCGGGCTTTTGTGGGTTGAAATACTATACAACTATAGATTCATATACACTTATCAGAAGCTCGTTTCTATAGAGGTATCTCACGGAGTGAACAATCTTCAGATTTACAAAGTATAAGGTAAGTATATTATTGAATATATTACCTGCAAAAGAGTTTCTATCCTGACTGAACCTACAGGACGGATAAAGTTGTTTAAAAATATAACATTACATGTTATTACTTGATAACAATACTCTAGGTCAAGAAAATGATCTTATAAATGTAACCATTGTTAGTATAAAAATAATTACAAATACAATTTTAGTTTCCTTTTAGATCACAGAATAATCAACAGCTAAGCCATGTTTGTCCCATATTAGCTGGTAGACAACCATTGATAAGGCGCATTTCGTCCATCCTCGGTGCCAAATAGCAATTCACCTCCAAGTTGAATGGGACCGAGCATTCAAGGCGATAAGAGTTTAATCTGCGGATAATATTAAACAAACAGCTTAACAACAAAACCAACCCACAAAAGTGGCCAACATTGTACTTAAAATGTAACAAAATCGAAACTAATTTCGTAAAATTAATAAAATTAAAAATAAAACAAGTTTTTATATGTGATATGTAACAGAATACAATAGTTTAATTATGTATGTTCTCCCTGAATGCTTTCCAGCAGTTGTGATCATATTACGCTTGACACCACATTAAGATAAAGAGGGTATTAAACATTTCTGTAAGATGACTTATTATACATATGTTGTTGATATGTTCTAACGAAAAGAGAGTTAAGAAATATGTAGCATTCGCTGCGATATGATGTACGCATTTGTAGCTATTTTACTCATGCTATTCGTTAACACGTCTTTTTCTTTAATCTTTACGTTTTACATAGTTATTGATAGTTGACTAGCTTACATTCAAACATTGTTATATTATTCTCTGTAGTAGCAATACGGTCAGGCCGTCCGTCTCGAAGCAAAACAAATATATTCTCTGCAAAAACAATGAATATTAATAGAGAGTTAGTTAGTTACAAACTTCTAACTATGTTGTATGAAACTTAGTTTTTGGAAAGCTACACGATTGTTATGATGTAGTTTAAAGGGATCATAAGAGCACCACCAGAGCAGGCACATGTCAGTGAGATAGAACTTTAAGAAGGAAGGAGTTACTTCCTGTTGAAATACTGTGATTTTGTACAAGATGTCATTGATTGATCAAAAATACGTTTGATGTACAATTATTCCAAACAACAGGTATATGAACATTACAATATGGTGGAAAGTCAAACATAATCAAACATAAACAAATAAGGTGTATCTTGAGTTAAGTATGTAAGATTTATCCACGACCATTTATTTGTGTTACGACCATTTACACTCGTTTCTAAATCAAAATCTTTGTAGCACACTCATATTTTAAGACCTAATGGGTCTCATAATTTTTAATATCATACAACTTTTAAAATGTGGCAAGACAAAAGTAAGTAATGGTGTTTAGAAGAAATGATCTAACCTTTTTTGTCGATAGTCTTCGATGAATAACAAATATCTGACCAAAATTTATGGCCTTAATGAACATGTTTACTGCTTGGTCTTTGAAGATTCTTGCATGATTGCTGGATAGGAAGAATGCGTCGTTCGATGTTAAAAACAGGTAGTTGAAATCTCTTTCTTAGCGCCAAGAACGCGTGCATTTATTTAAATAATTTGTCAAAAGAAGATGAAGCGCTAATCGATACAATAGATCATATGTAACATGTCGATGCAAAGTAGGTTAAGTAGTAGTGGATAAGAATGGAAGCATTTGTATTAGATTAAGCTTATGTTAGTGTATTAAGTGCGTAAGCGTATTTGTTAGTAAGTGTTATTGTTTTCAGATAAGATAGTCGCATTCGAACCAGCAAGCGGGATATTCGGCTCCATAACCATATATCGTGTTAAAACCAACGTAATGCTTTGTAAATTTGATTACATTTGGGCAGCGTAGTATAGAGAAGGATTCTTGTTGGTGGATGTTGAGACTTTTCAACTTACGACAATCTAAAGTACATTGTATGACTAGGGCTTGCGATCCTATACTATTGTACATTCTTGTTTAAAGTAGGTGTGATACGTCACTGTTTTAGTACAACACGAAGCTAAAATACGTATTATTTTGTATTAACACGTGTATGTATTCTACTTGCGATCGGGTAGAGTTTTCCTTTACAAAGCCTTACTTGATCTAAGTTACCTTAAATCCTATGCCACTGTTTATACTTAAATTTTCCTATTGAATCCTATCCTAATTTATTGACGTCCTATATATCCTTAATTAATTTGGGTGACCCGGAGGTATAGGCGGCCTCAGCGCTGGTTTTTAAACGGCAGGACCGGGTTTCAAATCATATCCCATCCGCGTGACCTATAGGTCGTTAATCCAATAAAAAGAAGAAGAAGAGTGACACGGCCTACTTCTAAAGTCTTTCCGATATTCAGTTTGGCTCCCGAACACAAACCGAATTGCTCAATGGGCTTTTTGATGCGCTCTTTGATTTTCGGTGATTTCGGTCACCACTGAGATATCGTCAGCATTAGCATTGGTTACAAAATCATCTTGGTTACATTTATTCAGGAAGGCCTTCATTACATTACACAGAAAGAAGAATAGTTTCAAAGGCGTTGAAAAATAAAGTTCGGCCGGTTGGTTGGACGGTGTACCAGCCGAATGAAATTAACAGCAAACATTGAATCTGTTTCATTAATTTCGTGCTCAAAATTGAGGAGCAGATGACATCCAGTTTTGTAGAAGAACAACAAAGAGGAAGAAACATACATGCACCAACCGGTGCAGTGATGATTCCAAAATATGATAAAGCCTTACTGGAGTTCCGGACTGGCTACATTCATGTGCGGTCCAAATATAATCGAATGCATTAACAAACTAGAGGCTACACTTAGCGTTGGATTCTCTTAGGCTATGAGACTTAGGCTTTGAGACTATGAGGAAAATCGACATCATTTGCATTATACCTCCTTAGAGGCATTATAAAATATGATACGCTTCCAACCGAATTTTGACGATGAGTTTTTCATGTATGTAGTAATTTATGTGTAAGTCATGATTTGTAAACTTTTAGGTGTATTTTGATAATAATAATTAATCAATAAATATTATATTTATTTATAATACATTTATAAAACATATTACAAACAGATAGTGATGGTAGAAATAGTAATTAAGCGCCTTCTTCCGCAAAATAAAAATGACGTGCTCATTGGATGGCAAAGTGTTATGTCTTCCGGGGTCCTCAAAAGACACCGTCTCCAAAATATCGTGTAACAAGAGGTTTGGTGTTACAAGAATGTGTGTTATATCTTTCTTGACAAAGGTAAAATTGAGTAGCGTTGAATCAAAACTCTTTTCATTTCATGCAAAACGTTGCGTATATTGGATTATGCTAGTTTTTTATAAATTACATGTTCATTAACAAAAAGTTTAACAAAACATAATAATATCTTGATTTAGAATAACTTTCTAGCAACATTTTGAAGAGATTATAAATAGTCTTGATAAAGTATTCGATCCCTGACTTCCTTGACTCCCTGACTCAACTTAAAATGGTTTGTTAACACCACTTCGCTAAGAGGGAAAAGGATACAAAAAAGCAAGAAAAATCAAGTAACGTCGTAACTGCACGGTAACATTTGCTTTTATCTTACATGTTGGAAGAATTCGGGAAACGATTTCGGCGAAATGATGAGATTTGCGCCTGAGGCTATGCAATTCAACGTCAAAATCGATAGCCTTTTGTCGCTTCGGATTCCACCTGTGTTGTTTCGTTGAATGTTCGTTAAATATGATTTCGTTGGACTAGGGCGAATTTAACGTTTGAATTCGTTTCAACGAATGTGGAAAATGCCGTTGAATTTTCGCCATATTTGACGATTCTTTCGTTCATGAAAATGGCATTTGAAATAATCGTTGTGGGAATGCAACGTGGGAAATAAAATAACGATGCTTTATGTAAATTCATTTTTTTAGTGTTAGTTAACTGTACTGCTTGATTTTGTGTTTTTAATGGTTTTTTAATCTTATCTAAAAATGATTATTTTGCAATAGAATTATACCAAAGTTTGAGAAGAATTGAATTGTTTTGTTTTTTATGTATTTATGAGTATGGCATTTGAATGCAATCACGTAGTTGATTTTTAAGTAAAGAGGACGTATAATGTTCTTTTAGCAAACATTATTGATCCTTCTTTACCAAAAAAAAACTAAATTGGTTTGTTAAGAAAACTACAAATAAATAAAGAATAGTTAGTATTGATTATTCTGTAATTTCGTTTAAGCCCAAAAATGCTAAACAGCGAAAGTTTTGAACCCGGGGGGATGTGGAGGTGGTCTACAAATTACGGTAATTCGGCGGGATTATTTGACCTCTTCCCCTTTCTATCGTAACATAACGTAATGCTGGAAGGGAGAGGATACTCCACTCCTCCCCCTTCTCTCTCTAAAATTTACTTTAAATTTTTTTATAAATTTGGTTAAAATGTCAAGTTGATTTAGCTTTTTATCCTAAACATTGCAGATGTGTTTGGTCCAGTGGTAGAAGCGACAGCAGCATCGGTCTTAACACTGAAGGAAGTTGTAAATTTTTGAGTCTAACAAAGCGATGTAATATCAAAAACGATCAGACATTGGACAGAGGGTCATTAAAATGATGATTATAAAATATTGATTCGTTACGTAATCCATGGACGCCCCCATATGTCTGGATGCATGATGCAAGTTAGACCACGGTTAAGATAAGTTGTTGTCTCTCAGTAGAAACGCAAATAATTGACAAATAGTTGTACTTGTAAATTGTAATTCTAAATAAAATAGATAAATAATTATTGGACTTGTTTTCTCCCATCTCGAGAAACGTATCACATTTCAAAGGACATAATTACGAAAGGGCGACCCGTTGTTAAGGCGACAACGGCGCCAGTCTTCATACAGCTGGACTGGGGTTTTAATCCCATCCGGACCGTTCCACCGTAGTGAGGACTGACTAAGTAAGCCAAGATGAAAAAGGAAACGAATTGGTGATTAGCTAATATTGTTTTTAAAACTAACCAAGAAGTTTTGCAGAAAGTATTATCAAATACTCTTCAAGTAGCCAAAATATACGAGAACTCTGTACGTACAGTCTATAAATATTGTATTGCCTGTTACTTTAGTTTTGTATGTGCAATAAGGTTTGTTTTTCAGTTTTTGTTCAAACACATGTATCCTATACAAGCTCGCAATATCACATTCCGTTCAGCTGCTATGCACCAGTTTGTATCAACGGAAATGCTGTCTTTGGCAGACGTGAGTAGTTTTTTTTTCTGTAACGTTCTTACTTATGTCCACTTCCTGTTTTATTTCTTTTATACATCGTCTACTCCATTTTGTTCTTGGCATCGTTGCCCGATATGAAAGGATACGTTTTTTCTTTCTTTTTGCATCGTGGGTCTATATTTTGTTGTTATTATATCGAGTTTTCTCCGCTTCAGCTAGCATTGTGGATCGTGGAAAAGGCACCTTTCCCGAGAGGACCATTCTTGAAACGCAAAAAAAAAAAGAAAGCGCTGCACGAGAGACAGGGCATGTGTCTGCAGCGAGGACGACGGGAGCGCAAGCTGAAGAATGTGATGTGAAGTGTGATCATTAATCAAATTGCAAGAAAGCAAGTAAACACAAATAGATTTCTGTTCTTGCGCCCTATTCGAAACCGTGCTTGGTGTACCCCTTGGTTGACGCGGGGTAGAGCGTATGATGTTGAGTTTAGCGAATAGACTAGAAAGAAGCAACCGACGGTGAGAACTAGCCAGATTGGTCCGAACTGTTCCGCATAATTTCGACCGTTCAAAGTATTCGTTTGCTGCTGATTGGTTTTGGATGCCCTACCATCAAGCGAACCCCCTGTGTGGCTATAAAGTAGAAGCATTGTTGTATTGATTTTTAGCTTACCGATGCGAAGAATCCTTACAGTATCAGTGTAGTGTGACGTTTGCGAATAGCTTGTGTAGAGTGTGCAATACACATTTTAAAACACAGGATGGTTGCGATGACTACTTTCAAACTAAAAGTATACTGCAAACCTTGTGCGATCCATTTGTTTCGATGAAGGTGAGAATCTCATTGACACCGGTCTTCACGGAGACGTGTTGTATGAAATTGAGGCAAACACATTAATCTTATCTCATCCACGGTAAAACTGGGAGCCTTTTTTTCTTTCACTGCCCAACCATCCACCGACTCACTGCTTGTGGACAGCAAAGCCTTTTCCCAGGAGAGTCCAGCTAGCCTTCTCAATCGTCTTCCCCACGTAGCACCGGAGATGACCGTTTGGTTGAAGGTGGTGTTGATAAGTCTCTTCTCCACGTGTGATTATGGTTGCTGTGCTTTTTGGGGTAGAAATTACTCTACTGATAGACACTGTGATCTGGTGAGCCGAAAAACTGACGATTGCATGACACAGTGATAATACATTTATAATGTTTTAATTCGTTAATGACACGTCTTTGATCCACTGCATGCACTGCTTGTTCCTTGTCAGACTGTTTGTTTAGAGAGTGGTTTCGTGCGCAGCGATTAATAGGATGTACAAACAGACAGACGGACAGACAGCAATACAGACGGACAGACGGACACGCCGACCAGCACGCAGATATTCAGGTAGTGAATGATTAACGAAAATGCACTCGGAGGTATAATTTCATCATAAAATATCATCTCTTCATGGTCCGCAATCTCCTGGGCAAATTTTGCTGTTAGTCAATCTAGCGGAATTAAATACTCACGCAACTTGCTGTGCTACACCCGGTGGTGCAGCAAAAAAAAAAAGAAGTATTGATTTAGTTGAAACGGCGTTGTCGTTTATGTCAAAACACGCAAAATTTTAGTGGGCTAAAGATACATCTACTGGAGTTTAAATCTTTGCTGAGATATGTATGAAAAATTCATTTTTATTTCCTGCGGCAAGAAAGGCCTTAATACTATTTATACCTTACCTTGTTATTGGAACAATATAGACAATCTTTACAGTAAAACTATAGTAAAAACAATGTAATATACTATGCTGTACTATTAAAAACTGTAATGGGCAAACTAATGGATCTTGTGCGAGTCTTATATTTAAAATGCGATGTGATGTTCATTTTTCTCCAAACTTTCAAATGGTGAAAGCCTGCCAAAGCTTGTGAAAAAATATAGAAATGGAAGCAAAAAAGATACACTTTTCCGGCGATCAGTCACCAGGGGTGTGGTTTTCAAGGGTTTCCTTCGGAGCATTACAAAATGGCGTCTAATCTCCTTCGAAAGTGAGAACAAAAGCAATGGAAGATAGAAAGAACACATAGCCAATTTGATATGTAGTTTGAGAAATGTGAAACATGGACAAATGTTTGCTTTAGCAACCCCTATGAAATGAAAACCGTGTGCAGCAAAGTATGTATGATTAGACGGGGGAAGGTTTTCCCCGGAACGTGGCGGCTAAGCACTGTGCAGCTTCTCTTGAAGGGTCGACATTACTCACATTCTTGACTTTTCTAGCAACGAACGGCTACAGCTCAAGGCGTCCACATCATTGGGATTTTATCGGGAGCTTATTCAGATGGGTTCTGTGCAGTTCTACATGTTTCTTCTCGTGATGTTTTGATGGATGCTCATATTTTCTACCCACCCCAGGTACTAGGACCAGTGTTACAATATCTAGCGTTCTCTTCATGCGGTATTAGAATGTAAATATTGAGCAGGATTCGAATGAATTACATCTAGATTAAATGTGATATGCGTTTAGAAAGTTTCGGTCTTCTATACTTTCTACAGTTATAGTTATATATGCTTTGTAGCCGATATGATAACATATTTCCTATTTTCATTTCTTCAGATACACCATTTTTGGGCGGGAATCAAACTAAAAAGGGTAAACCGACCGTCGGCGGCGTCAAAACGGTACAGAAAGAAAAGCTTCTCAAGCTTCATTTCCCGTGGCTCTGTCTCTCTGTGAAGGAAAGGGTTTGAAATATAAAATGCAAACGTGTCTCCCGCCAAGTTGACGGGAAATGATTTGCTATGTTGCTGACCAGTGCAGCAGCGCTGAATTTGTTTAGCTGTAATTAGACGAAGGGACAAAACTTGGACCTCTACCTGCAAAACGTAGCCTGGAAACGGCAAAAAGGGACTTTAATCGCATTGAAGTGTGCCGTGAGACAAGTATCTTTGACTTGAGTAGAACTCCAACAGTGCACAACAGGAATTCCAGCGAGAACGTTCCGCCAACGATATTATCCCCTATTTATTTATGATGATACATTGGCACGAAAAGTCAAAGGCTTAACCGATTCTTAGAAGTTGCTAATCCTTTTTAAAAGGGTTAAAGCAGCCGTCGCAGGACACTGGTCAGATAGGGATTGGGACTACTGTTTGTTTTCCGGATGGGCTTTTATTGCTACCGTTGTAATTATACAGAACGGCCCAAAGATGAAAGCAGCGTAGAATAAGGAGAAGAAAAAAAAAGCATTGTAATTGCTATTGTACACGAACACAGAGTTTGTCTCGGACATCCAACTCTATTGAGAATACGATGCGCACAACGACGGTGTTGGAGGTTTTCTCAAAAGCGAAAAAGGAGACATCTGTAATCAATCTAAACATATATAATGATGGAAATGAATGTAAGTGTGTGTTAAATTACGATTGTTTTATTTTATTTGTTTTCGCTAGCAGTTACTTAATTCTATGCTTGTACTACCCCGCTCGGAAGTACTCGATGGCTGTTCTTAGAGCTATGGCTGATTTCACACTGTCACAATGAAACAAACGAGAGCAGCTGCTTTAATAGATTGGACAAAATTATTCCGGGAGATAGCCTAGTTTGACTTCCGACAGTGCCTTACACCTGTTCTAAAGTCGTTGTTTCAGTCAAAGATTTCTAAGTTCTTTCATGTCGCTTTTCGAAAAAAAAAACATGAGTTTAATATTCCTAACCGATGTAATGAAGCTATTCTAAAGAAGTGTAGTGTAACACTTCTATTTACCAGTATAGGGAATGTGGAAATGATTACGTTAGCTTCAATAACTTGAGATGAAATAGATAAATTAATAAAACGCAATGCAACTGAACTGAATTTGGTTGTTTGCTGCATTTATGCTCGTCCACCAGTTACACTGCGTTTGGGAGAAATCTGATAAATTTACTTCAAAATCTGATGGGGTTGCTATGGCTATTGATTTTTGCGAATAATTAAAACCACTCGAAAATCAACCGAAGGCCCTAAAAAGTATTATAAATCAGACAGATGAACTATTCCGGATAAGAGCAACTCACACTGAACCCGAAGTTGTACCAATAAAACATATTTAAAGCTTATTCGCCTTTCCAAATTATCCTAATACACGACGGTTGCAACGGCTTGGCTACCCACATTACTCATTACATTAGTGACAATATTTACAATCAAAGAAAGAGATCGACTTATACATACCACAACTTAAAAGTAACCTGCGCTCAATATAAGAGCAAATTAGAGGTGCAATAATTGATTAATAAAATGGCACATAGTGCAAAATCAGTTATATAATTTTACTGAACCAGAATTATTCCTGTTTTCTTTGCTGGGGAAGGGTTTCGGTGCAAAAATCGAAAACAAAATCTTTCACTTATTCAAATAGTGTAGCTGCTGCTTACAGAGACAATTTCTTTCTCCCTTCCAATTTTGCAAAGGACTATGTACACAAAGACTTTAGCTTAACTGTTTACTTACACAACTAAATCACTGTTTCATCCGAATTTGTATGATTGTTGGTGCCGGTTGGATATGATAGAAATGACCTGTAGAGGTGCCATGAAACCGGGATGTTTTCCACGATCTCCAAAGCAATGAAATATTTCCTACCAGATTCATATTCTTATCCAACCTTCACCAACGAGTCTCTAAACTTCCGTAAAAAACTATCTTTATTATTGAATATCTCTCCATGTCCGGACCCGTGAGTTCACATGCCAATGTAAACTATTTAAATCCATATCCGAACTCGCTACACCTGACTGTTGCACCTTGACTCTCACAATTTCCTAGCTTACAAACAATAGTTATGCCACAGAGCGCATAGCATTTTAGTTGAAGCATAGTTGTAAGTGCCTCTTCAGCTGTATACGGTGTATTTATGTTCGTGAGCAAATATCCAATATCGTTTCTACAACCTACAATTAATTGCTAAATACATCTTGGCTGTACAAATTGCGCTGTAACTAAACATTGCAATTTCTATTAATGTTTTTGAAGTTATTCTTATTCATCTGCATTTCAAAGCTTTTGCAAAACTACATTTACATTGAAAACCTTCTGAAACACATCACTAAGTAAAACTAAAAACATGAGAACAAATATCTTCTTCCTAATTTCAGTTTGAGCCTTTTGGTACTTCTAATGTTCGTTTGTTCTTGTGACAAAATTGTAGCTTCCATAAAAGACAGGTGCACAACAATATCATAAATTGAAACAAAAGTCAAACCGATTGCAAGAAATGGTAGTCGAAGTTTGGTGACACGGACTATAAAACGGGTAGAACTCTACCCGGAATTCTACAACGCAGTAAGATCGTAGTCATTTTTTATGGCGACAGAATGTTGTTGGACGCTGTTCATATTGCTAGTAGCGTTGCTGTTGTTGTTGTTGTTGTTATTGTTGTTGTTGTTTGACGATTGGTTGTTCAATTGAGTGTGATGTTGTTGATGTTGAAGCTGTTGATGCTGCTGAAGTTGTGGATGCTGTGAAAGATGGTCATTGTGAATGGTGTTACCAGAGCCGTTGGTCCCACTTGTTCCGTTTGTTAGTGGTAGTATACCGTTGACATCAGCAGATGTGTTGTACTGCGATGATCCGGTGTTGCCACTCGTCATTGTACCATGGATATCCGTCATACTTTCTAGACTATCCGTCCGAAGGCACTGGGGTTGTAAAAAGGAGTAATAAATTGGATAGTTGTATGAGACACAAAAAAGAATGATCTGCATCAACATCAACACGAATGAAACATGAATGCTATAGTCTGTAAAGTATGGACAATGTGTTGATATGCTATTCAAAGTATGACTGCAACTGAGGGGAAAAAAACTGCAAGCTACTTACTTCGCTTTGGTGATTTTGTTGTTGATGTTTGGATTTGGCGCTTAATGCTGACCCGTTCGCTTTTCGACCCTTTTTTTGGTTGTTTGCATTACCAGACAAACCGGTAGTGCTGGTCGCATTAGATTTGCTTTGGTCACCGGTTTTCTTCCGCACATTCTTAGTATTCGGTAGTTTATTGTCTTTTTTCCATTTCATGCGTCTGTTTTGGAACCAGATTTTGATCTGTCGCTCTGAAAGTACCAACGTATGAGCTATCTCTATCCGTCGGCGTCGTGTAAGGTAGCGATTGTAATGAAACTCTTTCTCCAGCTCTAGTATTTGATGGCGGGTATAGGCGGTACGTTGTCGCTTAGGTTCCATGCCCGGTTGAAATGACCCATTAGCTGCCGAGAAAATAAACAAAGACACAGGTGGGCAAACAGTTAGTTGATGTTAAAGATGTGTGATGAAATGATGTGAAAAGACGCAAGTTTTGCGTTTTACGGTAGTATCGTATTTGAGTAAAATGGGATGTAACCCTCCTAGCTTAATTGAAACAATATCGAACAAGCGCGTGAGTGCGTTATCGCATAATCACGATGGCGCGCGCTAAAATACAGTAAATCCGGCAACGATGAAACTGGTTTCTTTGACGTATATGGTTCTACCGTTGCTGATGATTTGGTTTGTATGGCTGTGTATTTTCTCCCCATATATGGATAGGGATGTACATAGGGAGTGAGCAAGAAAGAATGAAACTAGCAGATAGAAAACATTTGGTGGATAAATTCTGGCTGATGGTAACGAAACACGCAGGGATAAAACGCTTTGAACAATGGATTATCAACCTCCAAAGCCTCTGAAACCCATCGCTCTGCCTGTCTATTCAAGTTGCCATTGAAAGACATACAAAGCTCCCCTTGATTGACATGAAAAGTATCTGACATTCCCCATCGTCGTGCCAGCTCGCTTGCTTTACCGTTCATGCTGTCTGCAGTCCTGCTGTTCTCTGAGAAAATGTTTAACTGACATCACCGAGCACATGGCATTGCAAATAGCAAATGAACCACCGTTCCTTTGAATCTCCCATTGGGGGGGCAATTTATTAGTTGGTGGAAGAAAATACTAGAAGACGCCGTAGGGTGGAAAGGCACGGCAAAAAAAGAGAAACAAAGGCAGGAAAACCCTTGGAATTACCCGCGGAAGGTGTTTGGGTGATCAGAAATTCATTCTTTGCTTTTGTTTTTGCCAGACCATATGATCATGCTCAAGATCACCAGACGCTCCAGAAATGACTAGCTCCATCAGAGTGTATGTGAAATATCTTTCACTCCAAGTAACTTCTTGTTTTTACGATAATTTCTACATCCTATCTGATCGGATTAAAAACAGTGTTGTATAGGGTTATGACATATGTTTTGTTTGAAAAAATCACCCTTCTTCATGAACTTCCCTTAAAACTACTCACAAACGTAGCATCATTTTGCTCACCTATCCGCTACAGTATTACGGGAAAGGTCAGAGATTTGTTTCACTTGCTCTAGGCATAACAACATGAGCTCAGTTTGTCTGATACATTATAAATTATAATTTCTACTGACTGCCTTACGCCATCCGTCTTTTCTTCGCTTAACTTCATCGTGCGTGAGCAGCTCTATGTATTTGAGGAAATAATAATTAATCATTACCACACTAGGGCGTCTACATCTGCTTTGTGAAGATTTGGCTTTTCCGAACTCGGTTGAAGCTTTGAAACGGGTATGTAACGATGTTAAAATGATTTGTAAAGAACAAAAGAAAAGTTTCGATTTTTAGTATTTTATTTCTATCTAAAAGCGATGCCCAAGCTTCAATAGGGATTCAATAGGGTAGCGTGTATTGCGTAGATTTTGGTCGATCCTTATCACTGCGATCTGTTTTGCTTTGTTCGGCAAGCGTTCGAGCATCCGGTGCTGTAATTAATGTGCTTGAGATCACGAAATTGTGCTACTAGCAATTATTTCCTGCTACTACAAGTATTAGGCATCCCACTGTTGAAGTAAAAGGATAGCGGAAAAGGTTTGCATGACACTTACGCGTCAACGAAATAACCCACGATCGGTAACGGAAACATTAACATAACCACCGTAAACTCATGCGACTGGGGAATGAGAAAGGGCTCTAGCCTGCACAGGTCAATGTTTCGATACGGAGTTGTATTTTTTTTTTTTAGCACCGTCTCAGCGTGTGTAGGATTAGACGCCCCCGTTGCACGCCGAGCAATGTTTCTCATGGGTGGTCAGCGCTGGTTGATGAAGGAACCGATACTACCGCCGTCCGTATGGTGCTGATGAACGTTTCGTTTTGGATTGCTGAAGTGTCCAAAGGCCGCGTCAGATGGATCATTAATCTTTTGCATTGCTATAGTCCCTGAAAGTAACTCCCTGGTCGCGCTGTGCTCAGGAAGCAGTGACATAGAGAAGTTCGTTGCCAGACGGAATACGAAACATTCTTTGGCGATTCTTGATACGAAGCGGGTTGGATGATGTATCGTCATAAAATTTAGCGGTGCACACTAACCAAAACGAAACAGAAGCTCGAATGAAACCCTTAAACCCTTAAAGAGGGTGATGACCACAAGCAGGCGTACTGTGATTAAATCAGATGTATCGACGGAGAAAGTGATCAAGACTCCGGGATGCTTCAGCTCGCTGATGACGAGGAAGGCGATGATAGAAAGCCGGTCGAACGACAGCACCTTGGCACAGTTTTCAACATTACATCAAGGTTCAACTCACAAGTCACCTGCATGATTGTCAATGTTTGCAAAACTGCAGTGCTCGGTACTAAGGCAATTATTATTGATGTTAATATGCTTAGAAATAGCACAGACCCGTGGCTGAGTGGGGTGTGCTTGTGGGGCGAAGTTTGCAGCTATATTGAGCGGAATGACTTGCAATTTTGCAGCGGTGCGCTTTTCTGTATCAGTGTCGGTGCAGTAATGTCAAGAATCCGACTGCAGTTGTGTAGCGGAACCGTGATTGAAAAGCTGTTACGACCACATTCATTATACAATGCGAACTTAAAGAAAATCGGGCTCCAAACTGGCAGCATTGGAGAACCAAGCGTATATGTTCTTTAAAGCTGATGTAATGAAAATCGCAACAACGATCCTTTATATCATTAATCAGCGATCGGTGTTGAAAAGAGTGTTCATAATGTTACTTGTATTTTCATTGCATATGCTTCGCGGAGTTTACATGTACCACCCGCGAAGAATTTCATTGAATAAAACAAAGAATGTAGGGTGCATCGACAAAGACGGCAGATACGTCGAGGAATGTTGCTTTTTATTTCCAGTGTACCGAACGCTGTACCGAGACTAAATAAATACGAATATGAACAAAAAAAAAAATAAAAATCGATCCATGCCAATAGCACCGGACACAGCAGCATGATTTGCAAGAATTTTTCAAAAGCAACGCTCACATGCCTCGGTGTGCAAGCGAGTGTTTAGCCAAGTTTCTTAGAATGCCACGTGCAATTCCTACGCGATCATACTACCCCTTTACCCTTTGTGCCAGGTAAAAATTTCTTGTTAGTGTGTAGGGCTGCTTTTTGAAATTAATGCAATTTGGCTGCAGGTAGGATTGCTGGCACAAGTCCGAGATACTGTCGGGAGGCGGATGGCAGTAAATGTGGTGCTCATGCATGCATCAAGGTTAATTGTCCACAAATGAAATCCGCGAGACGTGAAGTGCGCTTGGCACTTATTGAAATTGTCAGACCTTCATGTAGGCTTGCACTTTCAATGCATATGATGTAACTACCGATTGAAAGGAAGCCTAATGAATAGCGGAATACTCAGGACAAGGTGTTTGGATTGGAAGCATGTAACAACTTGCCCTTTATCATTAACTTTGGTGCAGAAGGTAAGAACAAACAGTCAAATCTGATAATACGTTTTAACAATTCATAATCAGTTTAAATTATTATGTATTTTTTATCATTTTACTTTAAGTATTGCGGTTCGGTGCCGTATTCTCTAAAAGTATGATGTATTGTAATACATTTTTGATAGAGTAAAAAGATGCAGAAAAAGAATGACGAGGTATAACTTTTTATATAATATAAAAAAAAGACTATTATATTTATTGCAGAAGGAGACCTTTTCACACATGAGGATTATTTTACTTCTGCTTAATTTGCTATTTGTGGGGGCTACCCGGTGGTGTAGGCGACAGCGACGCTGGTCTTCAAATGGCAGGACTGGGGTTCAAATCCCATCCGGATCGTTCCCCCGTAGTGAGGACTGACTATCCAACTACGTGGTATCGGCAAGTCTAGTAAAATATTTCGATGGCCGACATGACCTTAGAGGTTGTTAAGCCAAGAAGAACAAGAAGAAGAAGAATAAATTTCCTATTTATTAAATAGGACTACTATTTAGAACACGTGCTCCAAGGCCACATGAAACCATAGCCAAAGAAGCTTGTTGGCAACGATAGCTTTTGCTGTCGTTGGCAAGAATTGTTCTCCAGCCCTTAATACTTCGATCGTTCAGGAATGGTGCAAGAAGCATTTACCATGTTTCAGCAGCGCTTCGGAAAGGCTGCTTTGTCTCCAGATTTGAACCCGTTGGATTTCAGTATGTGAGGATACATGATTGGAAAGTTGGCGACGTCAAACATTTGAATTTGAAAGGATTCAAGAGACGGTGGGGCGAAATGTCGGATGAAATTATGCGCCAACGATTTCCAAAGCGTCTTGGGGCCGTTATCAAGTGCAAAGGCGAAAAAAATTAAATGAATTTAATGAAATGCAATTTTAGTGCTAGAAGATGGCCTCAATTTAAGTATATAAACCAAGTCCATCACTTTTAAGGATGCCACCCTGTAGTTGATAAAATAGTGCGAATAGCTTGGAGCACAGTTGCATTACTAAAACTATAATACCAGAAAGGTACAATAAAATTGTAATTGAAGGTCGTCTTTTCTAGACTTTACGATCTGCTCCATCACGACGGCCAACGAATGGCTTACCACGTAGTTGGATAGTCAAGTCAGTGCATAATTCAGTTGGATATGAAAAAAATTGTTTTTAGGAGTAATTTTTGGATTGCATAAGCTATCTATTTATACAACCAACATTTTTTTAATGAATTATATATATATGTAGAAGAGGTGAATTTATAAACAGTGACGAAAACGTTTTAGTACGCGACGAGAAACCGAGTCGAAACACCACGATTCTAATATTCAGAAATACGCAACATCACACTGTTGTTTAGCAGCGATACCGGTTATGGTAGTAGGCGCGATTCACTGACATTGAGAGGAGACAGTACGGACGGGGAATGTGAAAAGCATGACTAGTCCTCGGTATCGCTTGAATGAGTGTGCCGACGGAGCAGCAAACAACGCATCGTCACCAGGTGGAATGATGAGTCCACAACCAGCAACCCTCAGAACCGGGTTAGGTTCGAAGCCTCTTTTAATCAACCTTGTCGTCATTCAACATTTGGGTGGGTGATGACAGACCGACAAGCAGGCCGGTTTTGACGTATTGGTATCTTGTTCCGCCGCAACTTGGATGTTTTTTATCCGTTTATGGATGGTTTTCGTTTAAGCTTTTCTGGCACTTTGGAAACACGCACGAGCAAGAGTGTGTGTGTGTGTGTGTGTGCGGGAGTGAGAAAGAGAGGAAAAAATGAATGGTTGAAATAACACAACCATGTAATAGATCCCCAACGATCGATAACTACACAGCTGATAGCTACTTGTTTTCGTGGTTTCTATTTTTGTTTGTCATTCTCTGCCCCCATCGAGGAAGGCCTGTTTTCGTTAAAACGTTGCTTCAATCGCAGATTATGTTTTGTTATTCTTTTTTTTTATAGAGATTTTTGAAATATACAAAAAACTGTAGCAAATGTTGGTCAAAAACATGTAAATGTATGTTAGTGGCAAAGGTTTGTCATGGGACGACGCATAGTAAACGGTCCAAAATATATATTACAATTCCAGGTTTATAAAGTCCAGTGGTACAAGCGACAGCGGCACCGATCTTCACATGACTGGATCGGAGTTCAAATCCCATCCGGACGGATGGGCCCGTTCCACAAAGAAGGAAGAAAAATGGTATGGCCGTATTTCTGAGTATATAAAGTTCGGTAAACCAGTAATGATATTTATTTACCATATATTAGACATTACAACAACCAATGTGATCATGGATATTACTTCGACTGTTCAGAAGTTTACTATGAGAGTACTGTTGCAAATGAAATGTGTCACAGGTCCAAAATATAACCTATTTTCAAATACTTTTTTTTAGAGTAGTAAACAATATTTAACGTAAAATGGGAACTCACATGTTGCAATAATAATTTTCAAACACTGAATTTGTTCCGAGCTTCTGTTTATCAAAGGTTCTATTAAATGTATTGGTTGAGCTGCTCCCCTGAATTGGTTAATTCTTTTTGTCATGGTAAAATGATTTACTGAAAAGCAGCTTGTCAGAAAAGTAACGTAAAAACTTCAATTTATATTCCTCAGCTCATCAAAAAGTAGCCCCAAACAAAGCAAACTTTTTGACAGCTGCGCTCCGGCACCTTGTTATTCTATCTTTTCGTTCGAAACAATCCCCTCCCAACTTGCGGAAGAGTTTGATCATAGCATCCCCAATACGTGAAGTGCTAAGTGGACCTTGGGAAACGATGAGCTCATTAAGAATGACTGGAGTTCGAAAAGTTTGACTAGCAGATAGAAAAATGATGCACCACTCCCAAATGGTAGCTTTTTTCTTCGCTGATATTGTTGTTTTGCAAGAAACACTACTTCCGACAGCTAATCTTCACACAGCAGGACCGGAGCTCAAATTCCTTTCGAACCATTTTATCTGTTCCGACCGTTCTGGCTATCATTTAAACATTTCGAACTCCCAATTGCTCCCAATATTTGTACAGTAATTTTATTTTTTTTTTTTTTTATTCATAAGGGACGGCCAGGCCGTATTGCTTACAATAAACTTAAAATTAGTATACTCCTTTCCTCTTTGCTGGGAGACATTTCCTTCTCCGAGCTGTGAAAGGCCACCATATCCCGGGTGTGCTCGGTTACAGTAATTTTTTTATTTGACAAAAATATGGTAATACGATTTTAAAATAGCACAGTGTGAAGAAACAGAGAATTTTTAATTATCATGCTATTTTACAAACAAGGACCAACTTTGCATGAGAATCAAAGACACTCCTTGCACCCACTGCTTACACCCAATAAAACAATCGTGTCATTGTCTGTGTCTATCGCACCTCTCACAGCACGGCAAAGCGACAGAGAAGATAAATTACTTGTTATCAATTATTTGGAAGGTGTCGGACGACGTTTACTACACTGTGAATGTTTCTGTTGCCAGCCGGAGGTGTTGACGCTAAATAAGAGGTAGGGACTGAGTAGCACATTGAGCGCAGACCAAATGGTGTAGAAGTTTTACTTTCACTTAATCTTTAGCTTGTTTGGCATGAGAATGTTGGTGGATGGGAATGATTCGTCGAAAGGAATGGTTTATCGAATTATCGCCTCATCAGCTACATGAAGTATGTACGTTATCCTAGGCCTGCTGATGTTCTGCCTGCACATCAAGGATGACAGTTAATGGCCCACTGATATGTACGATAACGAGTTGTGTGTTTTTAAAATTTGCTCGTAAGCTCATAATAAAGTTGTGAATATATCAAATTTACAGTTAATATGGTGAAATTTTCAGTTGTGAGTCGCATGATTTAGAAGTTTAATATCTTTTTGTACAATTTAATACTAAAAAAATTTCATGTGTGAAACAATTTTGTTTATGTTTGGTCAGCTCATTTGTTCACCTTGTATAGAACCCCTAACACATATTTGTTTGTATGGTTGTTGTTTTCCATTGATGGATCCTCTTAATGATCGTTAAACGATCAAACCAGACCCATTGTGGACATCCTAGCAACGCTGTCGGACATGCAATAATTCGTTAGTCTTAAGGGAACGGTAGTAGAGTATTATCAGTTTGAAAGTGGCAAATAAATTACAATAAAATGAGCTAGCTGCTTGAGGTCATTCGTCACTACTGTTTGGGCAACCTGTCTGTCAAATGCTGTCATTGTACATTTTGAAGGGTTTTCAAGATGTACTTGTTCTCTCGTTTCTTGCTGTTTTTGGGTTGAAGTGTTTGAAATTATTTGACCTTGTCTTTGCCTCGGTAGAATACTCAAAGGTGGGACAAAGCCGGTAAAAGAATGATAAATTGGAAGCAATTAATATTCCTCAATGTTGTGAGTTTGAAACTTGAATTTCGGAAAACCTGTAAACGCCTCGGGCCATGTTTGAAGGTGGGTATCGAGAAACGCTGCGGTAGTTTGATCGGTTGCAATGCCTATTGATTCACCGATATGATAAGGAGGCAGTCAATTTATCAAATCTTACAGAACAAGTAGGGCTTGACATTGTTGTGAAGCATTTTTAAGAAACCGGTGCCTTATGATCTTGTCCACATTATGGGAAATTAATAGATTTCGAAGGGATGTAAAAAATAAGGACTTTGTACTCACCGACGCCGGCGACGTGTATTTTCTTCATCCAAGGATAAATGATACGCTCACCATCACTGGTTGCGTGCATTAATTCGTCTCCCAGATCGTTATCGGAGTCCAGGTCATCCAAATCGCCATCGTTGGAGTCCAGCTCGTCTGGCGATCGATCGAGCATTAATCGTTCCTCATCCAAAAACTCGTCCTGCAATTTTAGAAAAAGTAGATATTGAAAAACAATTTTTATCATGAAGTTCGCAGATCAGCTGTTTTCAAATGAATCAAATTTTTGGTGTCCATCCCACATTAAAGAAAAGTGGTCAGCACAGATACTTACCTGATCGGAGCTAGCGTCATCGCAACGTAATCTCATGCCAAGTTCTTGCAGCTGCTGCCCTGTAGGAGCCGCTTCTTCTATTCGCCTATCCAATTTCATTCCTATTGTTAAGGGTTTTAGTTTTGAACGAATAGAGGGAGAGCGATAAGAAAAAAAAGAGCAAAGAGAGAAGAGAATGAGAGTTAGTCAATTTGGAAGTTTTTTTTTTAACTGGTGGCATGCAACGACAGGCCACTATTTTTTTAGAATAATAAAAGAATAAAAGGTATTTTGAAATTTAATAATAAACAGTTAAGTTTTCCGGCTTCGCCTTTCTTACGGAAATCGAAAAGTTGTTTAAATAAATGTTGGAATAAAAGATAACAACAACCCGAGTGTAAGTATTTTCGTGCTACTAAATATTTGATAGTTAATACCTTCCTATTCTATTTAACAACCTTGGCTTAAAAAACTGTAGCCTATGACATTCGTATTATTAGACTTATTGATACCACGTAGTTGAATGAGAAACAGATGGGATTTGAGCCCCAGTCCTGCCATGTGAGGACCGGCAGCACTATCACCGCGACCGCTCAACCGGTCCTTACCAGTTCATATAAGTAAGTAAATTCAAATAAATTGTCCTACAACAATACTTGCCCTAACCGAGTATGCCCGGGATAAGGCAAAGAATAAGGAGGAAATGCCTTATCAAGATGATTATAAAATTTACTCAACACAAGCGGTGTTGACAATACGGCACTGGACCGTCATTATTAATTATAAATAAATAAATAAATAAAATAACAATACTTGCCAAAAACAAGTAGTTTTTCTATTAGCATACCAAGTATGTACTTAATCTATCTGCTTTCAAAAGCCAGTAAAGAGAACAATGATTAATTTGACATACGCTTTTGAAAAATAAATTCTGACCAAAATTAACGAAACACTTTTAGTCGTATTCGAGAGGAAAATGGTCAGGAGTATTTATTGGATCCCGTATGTGGGAAGGATAATGCAGCAGTTGGTACAACTACAGTTTCGATGTGCTGGACGGTTTTATCATCGTGCAGCGATTTAAAGTTGCCAGATTCTTATGAGAATAGCACCGGAAGACCCAGACCGTGAAGTATTTGTTGGCCGGCCACATGGAAATATGAGGCGTTGTAGCCGGCCCCAGGTTGTGATGGAGTGATGACTTCGATGCGTTCCTTATAAAGGCCAGAATGTCGGATAGGCAAACGAAAGCGTCATTGTACATGAGGTAGATAGTATTTAGATGACATTCACTTGAATGCTTAGGATTGTACGCGTTTATTCACATTTAAAATGGATTTCTGCACATTTTTCCGGTGCCGATGATTATCTTGATTGCTTTCCAGAAATCAGAAACGATAACAATCTTTGGTATTATAGATGTAATTTCTCCTTTTCATTTTCCTACTACTTGATGAACGTCAAAAGCTGTAAATACTTTATTTTGTATCTATTTTATTTTGCACCTATTTGTCTCTTAATTTTCAGGTTCAACGAGAATTCATTGTTTCAGGACAAAAGTATTATTCAAGACGCTAAACCAACATTTTTCGTAATTTATTATCAGATGTTGAAGCATTAGGAAAAGTATCAAATTTTACGACAGATATAGCATTTGAAATATTTTTTTATTATTTTAGGATTAGCAGCCGGTTAGCTAAAGTTAGGTCAGGCTGTATAAAAAATTAAGTAGGTTATCCTCTTTTCTTCCTGGCTTAATGATTATCCTTTTTATCTTCTTGGCTTCTAAGGTCACGCTGATCAACGGAAGGGCTTACTACTAATCATGTTGATATTACATAGTTGGATAGTCCATCCACACTACGAACGAACGGTCCGGATGGGATTTGAACCACAATTTTCCTGTGTGAAGACCGACGCCGATGCCGACTCACCACCAGACCGTCCCGACAAATTTGAAATGATCATGAAGTGAATTTTATTTGAGCAGTAAAATTTGTATGTGATTTTTGTTGTTTTGTTGTTTATGTTATTTTTTTCATTTGACCAAGGTGGATTTTTCGTCAGTTCGAGATATAGTACTATTTGGATTGTACGTAGGCTAAATTGTAAGTATGCCAAATTATTACAGGCTGATTTGGTGTCCCACGACACGAACCAGCATTACATACAAAATCATTTATCAGACATTGATCGATAGACTGCTGTACTTACAAGATTCTAAGAAATTTTTTATTCTTGTTAAGCCTTTATTGTTCATAAAGATCCACATGGAATTTTCAAACAGAGAATAAACCGTGCTTCATGATCATGTAAAGTTTGTATCCATTGGAAGTATTGTAACATAAGATTGCTATCATGGGGTTTACTACTTTTAAGTGCAAATACTACCAAGCGTTTTATTAATTCTAATGCATTAACTGCATTTTTATTTTTAATACAAACTACCTTGACTGCGGTCATACATTATAATAATATTTGGAACAGTTGAGGATTTTATTCTTCTTGTTTTTCTTGGCTTAAGAACCTACTAGGTCATGCCGACCATCGAATGGCTCACTAGACGTGTTGATATGACATAGTTGGATAATCAGTCCTCAGTATGAGGAACCGCTCGTTGCTTCTACGTTTCCGACGTTTGATTTAACTGAAGCGTTGAAGCGTTAAATGTTGTAGCGTGTTTATCAATTATTAATTATGACGGTTCAATGGCGTATTAGCAAACGTAACATGTGTAGTTATCATACTTACTGTGTAAGATATTATAAAATAATGATATGTCGAATAATGGTATTGCCATCAGTCAGTCTTATCGATGTATTTTAATTCATGTACTATTTACGTTAGCTTACAGATTTAATCTAGTGATACCTAGTAAATTAGAACAGTTGTCGCAAACTACTCGGGAGAAATACGACAAGTTTGGCAAAGAGCCAAATATGATTGAATATACTTTGAGGCGGCCCTACGTACTATGAGGGGTGGTAAAGTGACAGCGGAGCTGGTTTTCGCATGGCAGGACCGGGATTCAAATCCCATCCGGACCGTATCCCCGTAGTGAGGTCTTGACTATCCAACTTAGTGATATCAGCAAGTCTAGTAAGTCATTTCGTTGGCAGGCGTGACCTTCGAAGGTCGTAAAGCCAAGAAGAAGAAGAAGAAAAACCTGCGACCACGAGAGACCCTGAGCTGGCAAGGGCTGGTCTCGAACTCACAAATAAACACCATAAACACTGACAAACAACCGAGCTGTGAGTCTAAAAATGTGTACAACCAGTCAAAATTGAATCAAAAACCTCTGCATAAATCTGTGTGTGTAAAAGCTACGGTAGACGAAACTCGAACGTAAACTCAAAATTTGCCCAAAAATCTGTCAACAAGTTTATGCTTCTTGTTCTAATGTAACGCAAATCTATCTTTCGCCTCGAGTGTAGGCAATTTTTTCCGTTAAATCGGCCTGCTCGAATTGCTGATGAATTGGATTCAACGAATTTATATTAGAAATTGTCGTATCGAGTTATGTGCAAGTATAACGACAGAAAAATAGTTAGTTAAATACCTAAAACCTTATGACTAAGAGATAATTAATGTGTTTACATAGGGGTACCGGTCTCCACCGGACTTGGGTCTCCAGTCTCAAATCCCATTCGAGAACCGTTCCGTGAGTACTACGTGAACTACGTGATATCAACAAATATAATAAACCATTCAATGATCGACGTATTTAGTAGGTCGATAAAACTAACAAAGTTTGTGTATTTTTTTGCAACACCTGTGTTCATTTTCACATCATATTTTGAATGCAATCTTCATTATTTACCAGAAAACTAAGTACATTTAATTCGCATGTATATCCGAAGGATAAAGGGTGGCAAAAACATCCAAAACCGAGCTCACGCGGGATGTCAAGAAAAGCCTAAAGTGTATAGAAAGCAGATCAAAGTGTCATACTGAGGTGGGCCTAAACAAGGGCAAGATTATACACGCGAAAATATGGGAATCCAAGAATATCATTTTTTGTCATTTGTAATTGACTGATCAAATCGGACAGTCGGTCTTGTTTCATGTTTCATAATGCAGTAAGGCAATAAATCAATGTTTTTTTTCCAACTAGGATTAGTGGGAATTGTAGTACATAATTATCCGCACATTTTACAACGTTTCGCACATTTTACTTACCAAGTTCTTGAAGTCCCAAAGCTGTGTTACTCACTTCGGCACCAACACATTGCAACGGTGTGTCCATCATAGATGGATGACCTTGATTAGCGGGTGCGTAGTATCCATTGTAGTATCCGGAAGTAACATTTGTCGGGAACGAATTGTGACTGGGAACGGAGCTGTTCGATGCCGTAGTTGGAACACTAGGTGGAAGAGCAGCGACGGATGGTGCGATAGGTGTGGTTGGTGTTGGCTGCATCTGCACCGGTGACACATAACCATTATGTGTGTGATGAGCATGAGGGTGATGATGGTGATGATGATGATGATGCGGGTGGTGATAATAATGGCCCACCATCGTGGATGAGTAATCGTTATATCCCGAAGAGGCTCCTCCTCCGTTACTCGCGCTGCCGGGAACGTTGCCATTTCCGCCGGTTGGCACGTTTCCAGACACAGCACCAATACCAGCAGCACCAGAAAGGTGTAGTGAATCGGACTGGACATGGTGTAAGTAATCCTGATTTGCAGATTGCGTTATACTATTGACTGCACCATATCCGTTATGGAAGCTTGTGTAGTCCTCGCTGGGAGGAAATTTGGGCTCTATGTTAATTCCCATGGATTGAATGTGATGATGCGGATAGCCCATCAGAAAAGAACTCATTTTTAAGCACAATAGATCGACCTTTTTAACACAGAATTGGCTCACATAAGTATACACAAACTATTCCAGCACAACAATTAAACTTTGTCGCAGAACGCAGAACAGAAGCGTTGTCAAATGGAGTTGAAATCACTTGTTTCTGACCGTTGACATCCTAGGCTCATCTTTCATTTGTTTACATGAATACGATTAGTACGATTTAACACATACACAGACACACAAACACACACATATGCACAGACGGACGAAGAACTGTAGCCCAATCTTGTACGGCCGAATATTCTCTATTTTCGCACGTCACGTTAATCATTAAATTTCATAGGTCAAACTAAATATCTCATATTATTTAACTGGCGCCAGAGAAACAAACTAATTCCAGGTTGGATGTTTGTTTGTAGATCACTTGTAACGATTCAAGAATATATTATCACCTGAAACCAATTTTCACAGAGCACAGACACAGAGCAAACAAATTTGCTGTTCATAGGATGATCATAAATAATAGATACACAATATGAAAACCCATTATTTGCACAGATGAGCGAAGACACCTTGTATTTTATAGCCCTAAATTGGATGGATTGTTGCTATTTAACGTGCTGTGAAACGAGCACGACACGTTGCTGCAACAACACATTCACGCACGTATAGGTAACTTAACACTGGAACAAATAGACAGACAAATACACACGGGAAAACTTCATTTTAAACACTTGTGTTAAGCAGCCAAAAGTCACTTCATGACCACTACCAACAGGACACTACCACTACTACACTGCCGCACAGATAAATACTTTACTAAAAACGTAAAATTTTACATACTTCCTTTCAGTTAGATAATGAGAGAGAAAGAGAGAGAAAACCGAACGAACGAACCAAAACATTCACCGCACGATAAAGCACTGAAGCCTAATCAACCATCGATCTTATTAAATGTAAGCGACGCGATCTGCGCGACGAGTTTCGCATTGCGACCGAATGTGTTGGAAACTCGGAATTAAGTGGTCGCTACAACATCATGTGCCGTTCGCGTGTCTACTTCGATTGCGTCCGCGGTGTCCACCGGGGATGCTGCTGCCCAGCAACCAAACAAATATGGTGGTCTCTTACCATCGCACAGAAGTGGTCTCTTTTACTCTTATTTTGGTTTCTGTTATGGCAAACGCACTGTACACAGCATAAAAGCTAATACGCTAGATCGATTCCACATGTTTGACAATCGAGCAACGTGCATATTTCGTCGAGCAAGCAGTGTGCACAGTGGAATATGAAAGAGAGAGAGAGAGGGAGAGCAACGAGTCCTGTGTAGCTGATGAATGAGGTGAAAACGCACGGGTGTGCTAGAGACAGCACATATTTTCCAAAACCCACCCCGTTTCGTTTAACAAACAAGGGAATAACAGAGAACGAAAAGATTGCCAGCATTGTGACCGCCCTGTTTTACAAACCAAACCAATGTGGTCTCTTTCGCTCTAACCGATAGAATGCAAGCAGAACAGAGATATACAGCTCAGCACAGTATGCGCATAAACTGGCCATACTTTGCGAATATCACAGCTTGCGTGGTTTCCTAGGATGGATGAAAATTGGATTTTATTATCTGGTGACAGACCTCGAATGCGAATAAAAATGCAGTAACAAATCCAATTTTGCTACAATTTCCATCTTTGATGCATACGTTAAGGATCAATATTACAGCATTTGTCATTCATCGTCAACTAGAAAACTGTAAAGAAGTTTAATTTCAAATTTCGTCCCATTACAATTACAATTACAATCAGGATTTATTTCGCCAATTTCAAAATCTGAACCATCTGAAAAGAGCTACGTACAACATTGTTCGATCATTAATTTTCTGTACTCCTTCGGGCAGCCAAAAGCATAAAAGAAAAAAAAATTCTTCAAATGAAAAAGAATGCCCAACAGGTGATATGATTATGATGGTGATGATGGCCACAAAATCCGGACCATCAGTTTGATGGCTGATGGTTGAAACGAGGCACGCACTCGCCCATACACCAAACGGAAGCATTTAAGGAGTATGATGTGACGTAGAAGGCTTATCGTGTGCACGGCCAAAGTATTTATCATTTGAAACGAAAGCTATTATTTTTAACAGCATGTCATAATTATTACTTTCAATTTAGTGTCCAGTAGGTAGCATCCAATACCGCCTTAAAACACACTTTGCTTGCGAGATTGGCGTAATATATGGTGTTTTAATGATATTTAAAATTTGAAGGTGATACATACTAATGTGGTAGGAACCGAACGAGATGGGTGTGAACGGCGGTGGTTGGTGCAATTTTTCAACGCCCCATGGAACAGCAACGGAGTTAGTGAGAAGATGATGATTAAATGAGAGTGTTTGTTTGGCTTTATTCTTTTATTGTTTTTTTTTTCGGAATTCGATGTTTGTGCTTCGTTTTGGGTATCTGCAGGTTTATTGTAGGAAAGATAACCGCCCAACATCAGTGGATTCGTATTTGGGTAGTGTGTGTGTGTGTGTGTTGTTTCTTCCACTATTACCGAGCAACAAACGCTCTACAATTGTTGTATGAGTTTATTCTGAAGCATCGCACCAAAACCATTTTGATTGATGACTATGGATGGGTTTAGCCTGTAAGAAATCTCAGTTTTTGATTTCTAAAAAAGAAACATCAAATCCTATAGAGGAGTTGAATCTACCGAGCGGTTATTACATTTGAACGTGGGCTTACTACAGATAAGTTCGAAACTTTTGAAAACAATACTCCGTACGTTTAAACTTACAGTATTTTCTCTTGATTGTCCTATAAGGAGCAATCAAACGCAAGTTTAGTAAGCCATCAGCTAGACGTTAAGCCAAGCAGAAAAAGAAGAAGAAGAAGAAGAAGTCATACACAGTTGAAGAGTTCAACCGAATCTCGGTTCAGATTCTCGAGATCTGAAACACTGAGACCTCGGTAAAGATCTCGGTAAAATTAATGTTTCCCTGATATCGGTTAAAAAATTAAAATAACCATTTGTTTATACGTTTGCGTTTAACCGAGAAAATAATAAATGAAAATTAAAGGGAGGTGAAATTGAGTGTTATTTCATTATGTGATTTTTAAATGATTTAAAATAGTCAAACATCGATCGACATTTTGGTATCATACAACCGTAAAACACTCAATCAGGATCGAAGTGGAGCTCTTCTACATAACCAAACACTTTTCGCTGACAGAAGAAGCATACAAGATCAGGTGCCGTATTCTTAACTGAAAAAAGATTTCTTATTTTGGTATACTTACTGAAAAGGTCGTAGATTCTTATATCCTCTTGCCGCAAAATGCTCAGGAGTTTCAATTTTAGCACTTTTACTATTGTTCATTTCATTAAGTTAAACAAAATGGCATGTAATAGAATGCAAAACTGAGCCTCTTTAAACATAATGGTTAAATCGGTACATCGGATTTTTGTAACAGATGAGCTTAGTAACAACTGTGTTAACGTGTGTGTAAATATATATTTGTTATAAATGATTTAACTAACGTTTTCAGCAAAACATGAAAGAACCGAGGAATTTCGGCAGTTTATTTAACCAAGGTCTTAAAATATTTTTAACTATGTAGAATGTTAAGATTTCAGTATAACAATAAACTAAAGAAGGACTATTATCGCAAATAAAGCTTCATCGTAAAGATTTTTTCGCAAAGTCGTGTCAAAACTTTAGGTGGGATTTGCCAAATTTTTAATGGAATTTGATTTGATCTTCCGATAATGGAAACCATCCGTCGTATATATATCAATAATGTTTCGTTTATTTCTTAATGGAAGCACAAAATTGTTTGCTGTAATGTTAGTAAAAAAAACAAAAACAAAAAAATGGTAGCCCCGCCTAGGCGTCCTATAAGGAGTAGACGTCCTATTGTAATAGTTCCCGTAAGGCCGTATCTAATTCTTAATTTTAATGTTATATTAGCCACCATTGGATATTCCTCTCTCCTTCTACCATTTTAAGTTCTTTAACTTCTCGTTCATTCGTTATTCTGTTAACTATTTTTGCAGATTGATAGAAAAATACAAAATAATTGTTGTAATTATCAGGTACGAAATACTCTTTTATTGCGCCGTTCTTCCATATCGTTAAAGATCAGAATCATGCTGTATACGAGATCAGGAAGCTGCATAGATCTGCGGTGTAGTAAATTCCAATTATGACTTCCGACGAAAGATCTTGAGAGGAGCATCATTTTGTGATGATGACTCAACAGTTTATGTATTTTTTCTTCGTGTCAAACTTACAATCTACTTCTTTTTCAATCATATCTCAATCGAAACGCGGAGCGAATGACTGTATAATCTGGATGCTAGCCCGTAAGTCAAATAGTTTACCTTGTTAATCAGCAATGTTAATGGATTTAAACGGGCGTCTCATGAATGTACGTATTTGAATTGAACAATCAAGTTGTGCATCAATGGTTTGATAGATTCATTGTGCTTCTGGATGATGAAGATATAGATAAAGCATGTGTCCGGTCAAAAGCAACCTATTGCATTGCAGCTTCTAATTTTTTCGTGTGACTTTAAGATATACTACGTGTCTAGTACTGTTAAAGTAGGCTCACAATGGGAAATGTTTCCCATGATTCATAGCAATTCGACCATAAAAGATGGCCTTTCGTTACTTCACGACTCCAAAAAATATATTCATTTTTGAAAAAAAAAATTATATTCATAAAGGACGGCCAGGCCGTATTGCTAACATATGATTACATAGTGTTTATATTATCATATAGGAACACAGTGTTATCAAGTTTATAAGCACAGCTTGGACAACATTTACCAATTGATTCTCCTGGTTTTGATGTAATGACGTAATGGAACTTTAAAATCTCTCTAAAAACACCCAAAAGGTTAGTGGAATATTGGTAGCCCTTTGAGACTATTTGATGTCATACAGCTCAATGTTATACACAGTTCCGGTAAATTTGGTTAGGGATTTCGTTAGAACAGTAGTTAGAATAGTATTTAAAACTATTTTGTGTAGAATCCATTCGAAAGCGAATGTTATTCTCAATATAATAAACATTCCATTTGGATTTTGATTTGCGGCTGACTTTCTTTTAATCTATTATTGACATACCAAGTATTGACATACCATGCTCTGCATAGAGATTTTGAACGCTCACCCAACCCGACCGTTAGTCAAAATTATATTTAAATACACGCATGAAAGTCTCTGTTAACTGCATGTACGAATCCATAATATAGTTTCAAAATTCTCCTACAGGTTGGCTATATTCTATTATCAATTTAAAATAATGTTTTTTTTTATTCTTAAGGGACGGCCAGGCCGTATTGCATTTAAAATATTGTTAAGTGATTCAAAAATTTACTGTGCTTCCATGCTCCAGATGAATTGTCAACCAGTTCCTGTTAAAGTAAGTCCTGTCGATTCAGGACTTACTTTAAACCATAAGGCTTACTTTCAAAGTAAACTATGATTATTTTTTCTTCATTAGTTATTTGGCATAAGCGTCGTCATTTATTTGACAACAGCAGAAATAAATCATGGATTCATTTAAACGATTTTGAAGCAAAGCTTTACATGCAAACGAAAGCAACATTTCTTGAATCTAGTTTTACAATAAAGAATGTTAGAAAAAAATAGACTTTTTATTTTTCTTTTTGTTATTGAAGAATATTAATCCGTAATAAAGGAACTAAGGAACGGAGTTTATTTGTTGTGAGACAATAATGGACGAACTTTATGCATACCTAGAAACAAATTCATACCCATCGACCGCACCAGGCGGGCTTTTAAAAATATTTGTCCGAACGAATGATTGACCAGAGCTAGGATTTTATGGTAAGAAAAAAAAAATGAAAAGAAATATACGATGAAACTGATGTGGTAAAGAAATCCGTATGTCAAAATGTTCTGCGTGCTAGGAACGTTTTTAAAAACACATTACATTAGTAATACTAAAAGAGAATAAAAATGTATCAGCTTCACTTCAAATGATTAATGATTCCACTAGTTCTGCTGTATCTTCTGCTGTGGCAAATGCGTTTGTCGGTTGGAAAGAATAGTCCGTTTCTGTGTTGCTTTCTTATTGTATCCCGCTCGGATGTACGTGAGCGTGTGTGTAAAGCACGTATGTGTGTATAATGCTCAACATTTTCCGATGCATTTAGGATATATAGGGTTCGAGTTTTGCGTTTGAAATTATAAAAGTGAAAAGAAAACTTACGTCGAAAGTCTTACCCCTTGTTGACTGATGGTGTTCCATGCCAAATGAAAACAGCATGCTTGATTGAGAAGGGCTGGCATTGACAGCAATAAGAGAAAATGAAGAGATCTTTCCAAATCCGACTCCCCGATCCAATTCACCATAGCGATATTGTTCTCAAAGATGTTGCGATACAATAAGTAGAGCTGCCTGGTCAAGGTCTGATGGATACATCGAAGAACGAATAACATGACGATCTATCAAACAATCACAACCACCGGTGGACCAAAGACTGAAGACCAACATTTTCTTATCAGTTAGGTGCAATATCAATAAGCACATTGGTTGAAATTCCCGTAATAAAATAATAGCGATGTAAGATTGTGTCAAAGCATAGAGCATAGATCTTTATTATGTTTCCGACGTGTGTGTTTTGTTGCACGCAGGAATTATTTTATGTATTTTGAAAAAAAAAATCAATCGTTACTTTACTGGGTTTTGTGTGAACGACCAACTATAGCTAAGCTTGAAAATATGAAAAGGATTAACGAATTGGTTTCGTTGTACGTAAGATACACAATCCCATGTTTGGAACATTGCCTGGCACATAAGATTACATCGACGCAGAGAAGGTTATGAAATTAACATTCCATCAAAATAAATTATTCTGTTTCACGCTTTCTATTCAAAATATATTTAAAAAATTATGTATACAAGCCAATGAGAAGAGTCTGCCTCCAGCTTCCGTAGTGAGAGGACGTATTCCGCTCGGAAGCGTCATTGTCGATTTTGCATACGGCAGAGAGTGGCTATTGTTCTCGAGTGCGAATGCGTAGTCAACGCGATTACCCGTAACGCACCTATCGGTGTCTCCGTCTTACTCCGATATTCGTGCGGAGAGTGTCCCGTTATCCCTATAGATCGACTGGCGATCGACGTGTGCTCCTGTGGTGTTAGTGTGTGTGTCTGCTGATCGTAGCGATAAGCAAGCGTATCAACGCAACGCTATCGCTTTGATCGGCGCTGCTACAAGTTAGTGTGTGTGTGTGTCGGTGTGTGTTTATTTGTGCATCGTGTGATACGGTAAGTGTTACCCTTTTTCTTTACACGTTCCGTTGTCTCCGGCCCTACCATGGCGGTAGAGCAGGATGCTTCCGATTCTGATCGGGAGAATGATCACTCGAAAGAAGTGAAAAGAAAGCCAGGGCGTCCCAAGGCTGCACCAGCGGCAAAAAAAATTGCCTTGGACGAAAGGCCTTCGACATCGAAGGCCACTTGTAGTAGTGTCACTTTGGCAAAGAGTGCCCAGGTGACAAAAAGTGCCCCGCTTACAAAGAGTGCCCCGCTGGTAGCAACTAACGAGCCGCTATCAGAACACCGAGCGCGTGCTTACCCGTCGTCGTGGGAGGGTAAGCCAATAGTATATTTTATGCCGCGAGTTAAACAACTCGATGTAAGGACGATCGCGGCATCGTTATTCAAAAAGTACCCGGGCGTTGCCGATGTTTTTCGGATGCGCCCAAACAAGATCAGGGTTACCGCAAAGGACCGGGCTCAAGCCAACGTCATTGCGGCTGACCCAGAATATACGGAGCACTACCGGGTTTATATTCCCGGTAGTCTGGTTGAGGTTTCCGGCGTAATCGAGGATTTCGATTACCCTGAGGAGGAAGTGGTGCAATTGGGCTTTGGGGTTTTTCAAACCCCAAACTCGCCCAAGATAAAAGTGCTTGAAGCAAAAAAGCTCTTCAAGCTTGATGCTTCAAGCAAGCCAGAAAAAAAATATGTCCCGACCTCCTCAATCCGGGTTACGTTTGAGGGTACGGTACTCCCGCAGGCCCTCATTCTAGAAGGCCTCCGGATACCCATTAACCGGCCGTACGTACCAAGGGTGGCAACCTGTTCCAAGTGCAGTCAGATTGGACACGCTGAACCGTTTTGCACCCGTAAAACATGCTGTGGTAAATGTAGAGGGGCACATGCCACCGAGGAGTGCAAAGCTCCCTCCCAAAAATGTTCGCATTGCCGGGACGAGTGGCACGAGGTAGCTTTGTGCCCCGTGTACCGAAAACTCCAAAAGGAGCAGACGAAAACAATATCCGAAAGGGCACGCGGATCGTACAGCGATGCTCTAAAGGGAGCAAACGCATCAAACCCTTTTGCTGTTTTGGGTACAGATGCAAATGGCAAGTCCAGCCCGACTGCACTCGAACAGGTGCCATTGAGACCGGTGAAGAGAGTACCTTATAAAAAGGTACAAAGGAAAGTCCTAAGGACAAAAACTAAATCCTTGGCACAACAGCGTCTCGCCAAAGCTAAAGCTTCCACCCCAGTCCAAAAACGAGATACTGAACATCCCATTCCCGCTCCCCAAATTGCCAGGAAGGAGCCCAAGAAAAAGCGATCTCCCCGGACCGAAGCCCCTCTGGAAAGCTTGGCTTTTCCAACCGGGGGTTTACCAAAAACCCCTACCCCGTCCCTTTCCGAGATCCTAGAGTCCCTCCTCATGACCCTCAACCTCCCGCAGCACCTGCACATGATCGCTACTTGGGCCCTTCCTTTCCTGAAGGGGATGATCAAACAGTGGCTGGCCCAATGGCCATGCTTAAGCATGATGGTCCGATTGGACGATTAATTCCTCCAAAGGCTACCATCTTACAGTGGAACTGTAGGAGTTTGCTTGGCAAGCTAGACTCCTTTAAAGCATTAGTGGGCGAGCACAACTGCGATGTGTTCGCCCTCTGTGAAACTTGGCTATCGGAAGAAATCAATCTTACCTTCCCTGGATATAATATAATCCGTGAAGATCGCATTACAAGGGGTGGGGGAGTACTAATTGGTGTTCGAAAGAGTCACGCTTTCAACAGAATACCTACCCCTAGGCAAGAAATGATCGAAACTGTCGCAGTCAAGGCAAAAATTAGCGATCTTCACGTGACAATTGCATCTATTTATATCCCCCCGATAGCCAACAATGAAAAAGAAAAAATTGAAAAGATCAAAGAGGATCTTGGAAATTTAGCAGCGGTCTTGCCTGGACCACTTTTGATCCTGGGAGATTTCAACTCCCATGGAATCGACTGGGGTTGCGATAAGGATGACATTCGCGCTCCAATTATCCGAGACATCTGCGACAGATTTGGGCTTTCAATCCTCAACTCAGGAGAGGCAACTAGGATGCACACACCGAAGAGTAGGGCGAGTGCACTGGACCTGTCTCTATGTCCATCAGCGATGGCCCTGGATTTTAGTTGGAAGGTGATCCAGGACCCTATCGGCAGTGATCACTTGCCGATAGAAATTTCCTACATCAAGGGAGGATGTCCAGGAGGTGGAATCCCCGTTAAATGTGACTTAACGAGGAACATCGACTGGACGAGATACGGTGAATTAGTAGCCGCTTCGCTTTCTCTTGACTTGGAAGATTTGTCTCCAGTACAGGAGTACGAAAAACTTGTTTCAATTATAAACAAGTGCGCTCTTGAAGCCCAAACAAGGCGCTCCCACCAAGCAAGGACATTCAAAAAACCTCCCACTCCTTGGTGGGACAAGGATTGTCAAGCGGCTTTTAACAAGAAGCGGGAGGCGTTTAAAGCATTCCGGGACACGGGCTCAAGGTCTTTATATGAAAAATATAAAGGACTGGAGAGATCGTGCAAAAACCTGTTGAAGGCGAAGAAAAAGGGTTATTGGCGTAGATACGTCAATAACCTAGACCCTTCCGCATCACTTAATTCGCTTTGGAGGATGGCTAGAAGGATGCGAAACAGCAACAACATCAACGAGAGCGAAAGCTTTTCTGGCGAGTGGCTAAATGAATTTGCCCACAAGCTTTGCCCTGATTTCGTTCCTGCGCAGAACTTTCATCAAAATGCGCCTGGCAGTGACCCTATCATGGACTCACCGTTCACTATGATTGAGCTATCGCTTGCTCTCCTTTCAAGCAAAAATTCTTCCCCAGGCCTGGATCAGATCAACAGCAAACTGCTGCAAAATCTTCCCGACATGGGCAAGAAACGTCTGTTAAGAATCTTCAACGATATGTTGGAGTTCAACAGCGTCCCGCAAGAATGGAGGGAAGTGAAAGTTGTCACTATTTTGAAGCCTGGCAAACCGCCATCAAGACACGATTCATATCGGCCGATATCATTACTTTCGTGTCTGAGGAAACTCCTTGAAAGGATGATTCTTTTACGGTTAGAAGAATGGTTGGAAACCAACAACCTTCTCTCAAGTACTCAGTTTGGTTTTCGTAAAGCCAGGGGTACTAATGACTGTTTAGCGCTTTTGGTGACAGAAATAGAGCTTGCCCGTGCACGCAAGCAGAACATGGGGTCTATCTTCCTTGACATACAGGGGGCATTTGACTCAGTTTCTCCATACAAACTGAGTCAAAAGTTAGAAAATGCGGGCCTGGGACCAAAGTTGAATAACTTGTTATTCAACCTTTTGTCGGAAAAAGCTATGAATTTCAACAATGGTCACGTGCAGTTAAAACGGACCAGTTTCCATGGACTAGCACAAGGGTCCTGCTTGAGCCCACTGTTATATAACTTTTATGTTAGTGAGATAGACTCATGTCTAGCGCCAAACTGCAGTCTTAGACAATTGGCAGACGACGGCGTTATATCTGTTGCAAGCAGAGACGCCGATGAAATACAACTGGCTTTACAAACCACTCTGGACAATCTTTCCGAGTGGTCTGAAAACCTTGGTATCAAGTTCTCTGCAACGAAAACTGAGATGGTAGTCTTTTCTCCTTTTAGCGATACGGGAAAAAACAGGGAGAAAAGGCTATATGACCCGAAAATTGATGTCTTTCTGTATGGTGAAAAGATATCAATTACCGACAATTTTCGATACCTTGGTGTATGGTTCAATTCTAGGCTAAACTGGAGTACTCACTTCACCCGTCTGGTGCAAAAATGCAGTAAAAGAATCAACTTTCTAAGGACAGTCACAGGATTCTGGTGGGGCGCACATCCATCAGACGTCCTGAGACTGTATAAGACAACGGTACTATCCGTATTGGAATATGGAAGCATATGCTTCCATTGGGCATCCAATACGTTGATACTCAAGCTCGAAAGGCTACAGTACCGCTGTCTTAGACTCGCACTAGGGAGCATGAAATCTACACACAACATGTCCCTAGAAGTGATGACCGGAGTGATGCCGCTCAAACTACGTTTTGAAATGCTGTCGCTTCGCCTTCTAGTCCGTTGTTCAGTATCAAATCCCTTGATAATAGAAAATTTTGAAGCGCTTCTAGAGACAGGTTCTAAGAGCAAAATCCTCAAGATTTATGAAGATTTTGTTGTCCTACAAGTGCATCCTAGCGCTCCACAGGCATTAAATCGTGCTGCCCTCCCTGAGAACTACAGTTCCATTTTAATAACAGATTCCTCATTGCACGAGGAAATTAAGACCATACCTAATGATCTTCGCCCGAGGGTAGTTCCGGGTATTTTCATGAATAAGTATGGTCATTTAGACCAAATAAGCCAGTACTACACTGATGGATCATCCTCTGAGGAGGGCACTGGCTTCGGTGTTTTTAGCGAGTTCACCGAAGCTTCTTTCAAATTGAGGCAGCCATGTAGTGTTTACACCGCAGAGCTAGCCGCAATATTTTACGCACTATCGATGATAGCAGCGAGACCTTCGGACCAGTACTTCATCTTCACTGATAGCCTTAGTGCCATTGAAGCTCTGAGATCTCCGAAGGCTGTTAAGAGTCAGGATTTCCTCACCATCAAAATCATTGAACTGCTTGGCTCAATGTTCGATAAGGCGTATAGGATCTCGCTAATTTGGGTCCCTTCTCATTGTGGAATTCCCGGCAATGAGAAGGCAGACTCACTGGCCAAAACAGGCGTCCAAGAAGGCGCTTTTTACGACCGACCTATCTCGGCCCAGGAGTTCCTTCGTTTCCCACAGCAACTTTTCCTGTCTCGCTGGCAGAGCATGTGGGAGGCGGATGAACTCGGGCGTTTTCTCTTCTCGATCTCTCCGCAAGTGTCCCTGCGGCCTTGGTTCGATGGGCTCTCTGTGGACCGGGCGTTCATACGGATGATGTCTCGACTGATGTCGAATCATTTTGCGTTGAATGCTCATCTACAGCGTATAACTCTGGCTCAGACAAAAGTATGTGGCTGCGGTGACGGATTCCACGATGTGGATCACCTTCTGTGGTCTTGCGTGGAGTTTGAAACCGCAAGACCCTCCTTGTTGAGCGCAGTTGAGAATATCGGCAGACGACCGGGTACAGAAATTAGAGAAGTGTTGGCTACCAAGGACCTTTCCTACATGAGGATCATTCACCGATTCGCCAGAGACAACGGTCTTGTCCTATGATTCCACATCCCAAGTATCCTTCCAATCCATATTCGTATTTCCCCATTCCTTTTTTGTTAAATGTTGTGTTGTCTATGTTTTAAGTGTATTTTTTGTAGTGCCACGGGTAATCCGATGACTGGGCAGCAGCACTCGAGGGCGATTCCAACACTGCCGTAAAAGGGAGGCAGGCGTTGTTGAAAGTGCAGTGTTCTCCACTCCAGTCCAGTTTTGGCACATTGAGTTTGACAGCGTTGGCGTCGGGTTCGGGGTGTTTGGCGGGCTCAGTCTCGGGAGTAGTGAAGTCGCTTTCGCTGCTGCGGGATAGAGCTTGTCGATCATCCTTTGATTGGACGTTGACTAGATTGAGCTTGGAATGTCATTGCTGGAATGCACTGGAGAGCACTGTACGCAGACAAATAAATGTTCGTGCTGTCTTAACGATGTTTATTTGTTCGTTACAGTCCAGACCATAACAAAATGATCAACAATAGATCAGCCACAACACCACAATAGCCGGAATTCGGATGCAACCAACCACCATCATTACAATAGCCACCGCAATAGAACCGGACCATCATCCACGAATACATCATCATCATCATCATCATCATCATCATCATCATCATCATCATCAGCATCATCAACACCATCACCACAACCATCCACAACCGAGTATGCCCGGGATAAGGCAAATAATAGGGAGGAAATGCCTTATCAATATGATTGTAATTTTGTTTTTTTTTTTCAACACAAGCGGTGTTGACAATACGGCACTGGACCGTCATTATTAATTATAAAATAAAAAAATAAAAAAAAGCCAATGAGAAAATGTAATCAACAGCATTTTGTTTAGCTTTGCATGACCGTTTTCGAAAATTTCATGCTGTCATCTTTACTCTACTGTCTTTTATTTTTTACAGTAGATTCTTATTTTACTCAAAATAATAAAAATGTTGTCATGGAAAACGTTTAAACATACAAAAAAACAATAAAATAAGTCTCTACAATAAGAGAGGCGAACAGAATGAAGGCGTTGCAATGACTTGTTTGTGTACATAATTCTTCTTCATTTACGTAAGACTACATGGCACCTTAAAATTTATTTGTTTTAATACACATGATTACATTTATAACTAGCGATGATTACATACATAGAGAAGTCGTCATAAGTGAATGGCACACGACATCGCTCGACTTCGAACCAAAGTAGTGCGCAGGGAGAGAATACTAAGAAAATGCAAATCATTCGTAATTAAGATAAGCCCTACCTGATAGAAATTGTTGTTTTTTTCTTGTGAGATGATCGCCTTTACTTATTGCTTTCGTAAAGAAGGTGCCTTGTGTTTACCTTGCTACGTTGAAATAGTTTGAACGAAATGGAATCAGGGCGAAGTAAAACAAACTCCAGGAATGATTTGCTGTTAGTAGACAGCAAAGTTACAAACGTAGAGCTGTGAAATGAAACAAACACACGACCGAATATGTATAGCTTGATTGGTTGGTTTGTTATTTAAATATGAGGCTTCTCAACATGATGGCGATATGAAAACTAACTGCCGCCGTATTTACTCCTGCTGCTGTCGTTGGTTCGGTTTCCAATATTTTCACGGCACTGCGTGAGGTGGCTAATTTGGAATGACTGGGCAGAAAACAAGGTAGTACAAAATAAACTGGGTATTCAACGAGCACTATCGCCGTCTAACAGCAGCAGAAGCAGCAGCAAAAGTAGCGACAATCAACGAGAAGTTCCTGCATGCTCATCGAGTCGTTTCGCGTTTAAAGCAACGATGTCTAGTTGCGGTGGTTGTGCTGACGGCGGGCGCAACGGCGATGAGAAGCCTTCCATTCGGCCACTATGTTTGTAAGCACCGACTGTGACCGGCACTGACAAGAACTGAGACGAGGATGAACCGGACCGAAACAGCAGGATCCAGAGATACAGAAACATTTCCTGCAGCGTCATTCCGACGCAGACTCCCTACATACTCTCTCGGGATCCGGTCCGTTAAAGCACTGAGTTTGACACGACAGGGCGCAGTGGCAGCCACCACCAAATGGCCACTCGGACGATCCCTGTTAAGATGACTGCTGTCAGCTGATACAAACGAACGAAACTCAAATAAATTTTACTTGAAAACCAGGCACTGTGTGCTGATGCGACTTAAAGCTGTGGCTGATTATTGTGACGATGATGATGGTTCAGAAATGTTACACATCGAGATTTGGTTAAGCAGTAGCATTGCTAAAATTCTTTCAGGCGATTTCGGTACGTGTGTGTGTGTGTTTTTTTTTTTGTTAAAGAATTTGTCGTCTCAAAACGAATCGGAACCGTCGGTCTAGTCGGTAAAAAATCTCGTCTGGATTTTACTCTTCATAAACAGTGTTAGGAACACACATAAGTGGGTTCGAATAAGGTGACTATCACAAATGAGAAATAAATGATTCTACGTGCATGATCAGAAACTTAAAAATAAAGCGACGTTGTGGGCTTTATCTTTTCGAAAATGAAATCTTTCAATGCGTTGTCAGGTGACAGCAAAAACTACTTCGCGGTTCGCGGTATTCTTCTTCTACTTGGCTTAACGACCTCTAAAGGTCACGCTGACTATCAGATGAATAGTCAGTCAGTCCTACGGGAGAACGGTCCAGATGGAATTTGAACCACGGTCCTACCGTTTAAAGAAGTCCTAACTGCCCCCTCCCCGGTGTCCCTACAGTAATATGCTTATCAATTTGTAACACGGTATTTACAGTAGCTGTTAGTGACCACAAAAAAAAAAAATGGCTAAGATAACAACCTCACTGTTTGGTTTCTTTAATATTACAACAGTAAGACCGAAATGAAAACTCATTTAAACGAAATCAAGCCCATTAAAAAGATGTATTTTTATCATTTACTCATCAGAGCCATGGACATTGATTCATTTGAAAAATTCTTGACCCGGGATAAATGCTGCATATATGTAAGAGAGCGAAAGCAGGAGAGAAGAAGAAAGAGAGAGAGAGAAACAAAAAAAAAAAGCGAAGAAAACAAAAGAACATCAACTTCGAATAAGAAAGCGTAAAAAAAAGAACTACAAATCTCCTAGTAAATCTTAATGAATAATAAAAGATAATTAGTTTTCAATCAATCATATTCTCCTGGCGTCCGATTGATAGAAAAAAAAAGAGAAACCTGTGAAGAAATCGATCATAACTTTTCTTATTCTTTTCCCGTATCTCTTCTGGCAGCTAGTCAATACGATGGTACCGATTCTTCATAGGAAAAAGATTCCGTAAACTAAATCGCTTGTTCAGAATGGCGGAGGAAAACATTTTGACAGCGGCGCAAATCGCTTCCCTGACATCTACACAGAAACTTATATTGGTGTGAAGAGCATCGTAAGTTACGAGCCTCGTGGGATTAATTTGCATTGGGATGTTTAAACGGGTGGAACACGCCGCTTTGAAATGTTTTGTTGAGGGACCTTGTTGGATGTTAAGCGATTTGTAGCCGAGTGTGGATCAATTAGTTGTTTGTCCAGGCGTGACGAAAGTTGGAAAGTAGAGAATTTTTTGTTTGCCTCTTATCGTTTTTTTTTTTCAAAACATGCGTATTGAAAGAATCACGATATACAAGTAAAGAGCCGGTGGTGATTGGACAATGGATGCGATTTTCACACGGCAGAACCTGGGTTCAAATTTCATCCGAACCGTTTCCCGTAGTGAGGACTGACTATCCAGCTACGTGGTATCAGTAAGTGACCTTAGAAGGTCGTAAAACTAAGAAGAAGTTGAAGTTGTTCTATGATTTATAGAATAGCATATTAAATTAAGCTACTGTGGCGTCATAAATAATAATAAATAAATAAAAATATTTAATAAAACTTGCTCGATTTGAGTTCTATTGCTCGTCGGTTAAGCCATCTTGCAGGTGGTTTAACACGCCGAAAAACCCGTACGTTCCCTCACTTCTAAATAATAAATCAAAATAAATAAATGAGCTACTGTATAATATTTTTTATTTATTTACGTATATGATATGGGACTTGGATATTGTTAACTGTGATGTACGATTTTTAAACATGACATGGCTATTCTAAAGACTCCATTACTTGTTTTACAATCAAGCTTACGAATCCCATTTCAGGGTATCTTTTCTTTAGAACACTTTCTGCTTTACTAGAAAGCTACAACTGGCTGTGGAAAAAATGGTTAAAACGGATTAAACCTGTGCCGTGACTGTTGTGCCAATTAGTAAGCATGCTTTTATGAGTTAGTCCTTTTCTTATAAATTAGAAAACATCCTTTAATTACGTTACGTAATTTATTATTAAAATCTCCCAATATTTATACTTCAAATTGAAAGTTTTATATTTTTAAAGTCTCTAATAACAGTAGCCTTCGAAAGCTTAACCTTAGAAAATGAACGAAATGAATGCATTAAACCTTATCCTGTTGAAACATCGTGGTATAATCTTTTTACAATCACTAGAGGTACATGTACAGTTTTCAAGAAACAGGAGGAGGACTACGAAACGGAAAACAAACAAAATCTTTGCCACCAGCCACCACGCCACCAATGCTTCCCTGTTGGAAATGTGTGGGACGAAGAATGAGTGATGATGTGACTACGGTTTTTAAACATTTAATATTTATTAGGTGGTCTCGTAAATTCCAGATATTTGACTGCCCAAGAACACTGGTGGCATCTTCCAGCTCATTCATCCGACCATTCAGTCAACCAAATGTCCCCTAAGTGACACAACGGTGTGGTCTTTCCTCTTGCCGGGACAGAGCTAGGCTGAGGGCCGATCATTGCGGATTGATTCGAATATCTTTCGTGTATTTTTTATTTCTTGCTCCAACGATCATCCAAGTGGTGGTACTCTCGGCAAGTTTACACATTGAAGAACACTTTATCTCCGTAAGCCAGACCCAGTTGCTGTCACTGTAGGTCGGCTTGTTTTCTGTCCTATCGTTCCTTCCGTCTGTGTCGGTGGTTCTATGTTGGTAGCGATTGACGTGAGCGGGGATAAGCCGTGAGGAGAAGAATTTAAATATGATTTCGATATTATCGCCAATTCTGGTCTCGCGAGACGTGTGTTTTCAAGACGCCGGCACAAGTCAAAGGAAAAGGAAGCCATGGTGTGTTAGAATAGGATGCAGACACGCACAGCGCTACCTTCTATTGCATCACACAGCCACCAGACAGCTGTCTGAAGCCCTGGTGACAACCTACCGCTGATGAGTTAAGAGTTGAATCGTGGGTGAGCCGGTACTCTATTCCGTTTATCTTCTTTCTGTGTCCACGTCCGCTTTGATGGTAGTGTCAGCCAACAGAATTTTGTGAAAGGAAGCGAAGCTTATCAAGAATTAATTCCGATTTGATTAAACGCACAGTAACGGAAAGCGAACCGAAATTGAAGTAAAGCGCTACAGATTACCACTACGCTAGGTCTCCGTTTCGTGTAGGTACACGGATCGATTCATTCATCCATCAAACAAAAATCATCACCGTATTAGGTGCTCCAACAACTGTCGAACGAGGCTTGTGGGGGTTATAATCCAGCAAACGGTGATTCAGGTGACATGTGTGAGGAGCTCCTGCTACATTTTGATGATGATGGAGCACGAGTGAGATGTGATAAAGAACAGGTATGGAAATGAAAACCGGTAGCATAAAATGTAAAATCTTTGAAACAAGCTTCGAGCGATTCCGATTCCTATATGTTGTGCTTCGCCGGAAGTATTTTTTGGTTCGTTCACCTGAGATTTGTTGAGGCGAAGGAAGTCTGAAATGATTAAAGCTATGATTTTCGTTGAGTGGTTGAATTGAAGCAGTTTGTAATAAACTTAAGCTAATCGTAATAGTATGGTGGAAGTCACATGGAAAAAAATGAAAAGAATTTGTTTATTTTATTTTTTGGTTATATTATGTTACTTTATTGAAACATAGCGGAAAGTATCTTATTAATGATTTGAGCATTTTTCTGATATATTTGACTGTACCTGTAGAGACTATACCTATAAAACTATACCTTGTGGTGAATTAATTAAGGCTGCTTTAAAATGTTCTAATTTTTTCAGAGGTTATTTTACATCAACCTATTGTTATAACCGCTCCAAACGAACTAATAAGCTGATTAAAGTCACTAGTTACTAGCAGTTATCAATATTCTTCTTCTTCTTGTACTTCTTCTTCTTCTTCGTCGTATATACAACCTCAAAAAGTCTTGGTCTGTCATTGTATGATTTGATTGTACCCTTAACCAGGTTAGTCCTGCGTACGGGGGGACGGTCTGGATGGGAATTTATTTGCGTTCCTGCTGTGTAAAGACTGGTGTCGCTACTGCCATCAGAACTCTACAGTTGAAGAAACAAAACAAGAAACACATAAGTTTGGCGTTTACCAATTCATGAAATAGAAGGGCTTTGATTTGGAAATGAAAAACTTTTCCACATGTAGAGTTCAAATTTATAATATATTGTCTGAGGAGGGTCGCTATAAGATTTAAACATATTTCAACATTATCTAAAAATTACAATGCTGTAATAAAATTGACTACTACCATGTTGTATGAAAATACAAACTTTTAACTATTGAATTAGAATAGGAATGTCGTAAAAGGTTTTGTACGATTGTACAAGGAATTATTTTTATGTATTCTACAAACATAAGATTTAATTTTAGTTCATTGCTTTTGCTCTAAGCTAGTTTGACTGTCTTGCGTTTGGCGGAATGGTTTGGATAGGATTTGTTATCGGTTCTGCGGTTTACAGCAAAATAGTCCATCTTCGTCAACATGAAAACAACGCCCCACGAGCTCATATTGATAGCTGTAGTGCGTAAAACAGTAAGCGTTTCATACCATCTTCACGCGCTAGTCGAATTCAAATGAGACAATTGTAAATCAATTAATTTTACTTAAAGCAGCTATTCCAAATCTGTCCAATGTTCCAGACTCCCGTTCCCACCTACAAAGTTTGTTGATTGTGCGTAAACGAGCACAACTCAACATCTGGCGTAGGAATCACATTATATTGAACCGACCGTTCATTGGTTGGTAGATTGCTTGGGGGAGTGGAGACGTTGTTAACAACGGTATTTGGATATTTTTTTTCAGTTTTAGGTTTTCTTGCGATGAGTTTGAGTTTTATGCTATTTAAGTGGCGCGGTTTGGAGGTTTTTGTAAGTCTGTCGACCGAATGACGTGACGGCGACGTGGTCGACCGACGTTGGTAGCTAATAGCTTGAATGTGTCTGGCTCACAGGCGTTTTTACTGTTAACTGGAATTAGCTATAGAAAATCAGTAAACTGTTTCGTTTTGATGTGTTCCTCGTAAGCCTTCAGCAGCAACGTGTCGAAAGCCTTGTTGATATAATTAGAGTCGGTTTATTATGAGAACTCCGTAATTCTATCTCATTAAAATATTATGAATGATTATACTTTACTGCGGGGTAATAGCTATTTTAAAATTATTCTTAATTAATAACTGTTTGAAATAAGTGGCATCCATGTCGGTGAAAGTGTGAAATGTTTTTTGTGGATGGTTGTTTTCTTTAACTACATACATTATATAAGTGCTTACTTTAATTCGTAAGCAACAATTCGATAGCACCTGGTCAAGATTTAAAAAGTTGCATGATAGTACCTTCTTGAAATCTGGATTAACAAGTGTATATATTAACGTTACGTTAACCTGATGGAAGCGAATTACGTGTTTCATGATGGTCCGTGCCGGTCACACAAACCGAAACATCAAGACGGAGGCGCAGGGAGCATTAAACACGGTGAAGGATATTCGCAAGCAGGTTGAAACCTGCAACGGAGATTTTGGGGCTGTTGTACAACGGGAGGATCATACCATCTGGTCAGATTACTCACGGAACGACGAATTCTTGCATGAATTGCAGGGGCGAGTGCAGCAGAATCTGAGGGTCAGCATTCGGGCTCTTGCGCGTGAAATTGGTGTGGCCCCAAGCACGGTGTAGCATGCGTTGAATGATGATCTTCGGACACTCGCAAAAAGGTGCTTAACAAGATCAAGTTATCGCGCGGGGCCTAAAACGATCTGGTTCTTTTCGGATGGAAAGAACTTTTGTCAGGAATCATCAGAAGCTGAACGTCAAAAATAACAGGTGCCGACGTTCTACGGGTGCCGCAAATAAAATTCCCACAATTGGTCAGGTACTGCGGCTGAACGCGGACTGCTATATCAAGCTACTGGACATAGTCAAATCTCAAAAATGGCTTAAAGACAATTTTTACCATTTTACCATCTAGCCTCTCAGGAGGTCCGTCCACCCGATGGACTATTTTGTGTGAGGCATGATTGAAAGCGACATCAACCGAGTGGCCTGCAACACAAAAATAGAATAAGTGCAAAAAATTAAGACCGTTTTTGCGGCCCCCCTCGAGGACTATGGTAGTCTGGGCATGCTCCAGATTCCGGAAGCGGATACAGGCAGTCATCGATGCATCGATGATGGTTACTTTGTGTAATTTGTGCAGCCAATATAGTAAGCTAAACTTCATAGAAAAACATTTTTAGCTTATTTGCTTCATTAAAACTTAAAAAAATCAATTCGCACAGGAGCTGTCAAATTTATCGGGCACACCGTGTCCGTGTACAAGTTCTTTATAAATCGAAAATTAAAATATCAAATTTGAAGTATCAATTGTTTTAACTGATGCAGGCTATGGAAACCATCATCCCAAACCACAACCTCACCTTCCTTCTATTTTATCTTTTTTACTTATATATTTTAAGTCACATTAGCATAAGTAAGAGGATTATCATCCTACATTTGTTCGCAAACTACATCATCCACATTGTTGTAAAAAAACAATGCTGTTATTGATGAAACTATGCTTAAATTTTCTCTGTGAAACCTGTACGTTGTTCCTACAAGTACTCCACTTTTCCTTTGGACATTAGTTTTTTAAGTTTTCTAAATAAATGAATAAATAATTTAAAAAATTAACAATTTTTTTATTTTTCATTAATACCTTATTAGTTTTGTTTTCTTCTACTTGCGAATCAATGCGTCAAAAGTATGAGTAGATGCTTCGTGTACCGTGGGTGTTAAACCATCTTTTCAGTTTAGTCAGGTTTGTTAATGATTGTATAATATGCTTTTATTTTAGTTTTTTGACAATTTTCAAACGTGTGCTAATATCTTATTTTGGCATTCTTCACGTGATTTGACCAGCAAATCCTGATTCTGATCCTGAGTCTGACCAGATATCTGATTCTGCCTTATTATACCGGAGGTAGTGGTACATAAACTACCTTATGTTAATATGAATATGAGAAGTATGTAATATGCTTTTTGATTTATTTTAATATTGGGTTACGCAAATCTTTGTACTTCATTAGCATAACAACTTGCTATGGTTTATAGCATCTGTTTTATATAAGCGATGGGATGTAATATCACCATCAGAACAAAGGGAGAAAGAATGTGAAATTTGTAACAGAAACTATCACAACTGCAAAGCCGAATTCCTTGTTTCTTGATTCTGGTTAGGCTTTACTCTAGTTATCTCTAGCTACATAGTTGATCCTGTTCACGCAGTAACAGTCAAGATAAGTCTTGTAAATAGGTTAGAATGAAAGTTGATGACTCTACCATTAACCTATTGTGCCGCTTCGGGGTCAAAATTATAAAAAAGCAATCAATACTTGATGTTGTTATTTCTTTTTTTAAATATAAAAATAAATGCTTCTAAAAACTTCCCCTGTGATTGTCATCACACAGACCGGACGAGTCACGCGCCGCGATTTTTTATCAATACTCGCGATGAGCGTCCTACTATGTCATTTTTTTCCATCCGCATTGTTTTCTTAGTTGTGGTAACGCTTTAAGAGGGCCTCACGCGAATTAAATGAAACAAATTAACAAATTAACAGGTTCTCCGAACTGCTAGAGTGGTTTAAGTGTCGATGTTATTATGTCGATAAAATCTTCTACACAGTGTCTGTATAGAGAGGCTCAGCGATGATGCGGCACCGGTCTTTAAACAGCGGAACCGGGGTTTAAATCCTCCCCGGACTGTTCCCCCGTATTGAAGACTGACTATCCAACTACGTGGTATCCAGCATGTCTACAGCGTGACCTAGCAGGTGGTTAAGCCAAGAAGAGAGAGAGGTGTTTATATAATGCATCTCTATTGTGTAGCAAACTCGGCTTTCACTGTAGTGAGAAGATCCTGATCACGAAAATGATAACGAAAAACTCCGGAAACATCCGGATGAAATGCTTTATTTATCAATATGCAGCTGTTCTTCATACCATTATTTAGTTTTTTAGAAAACGTGTGAAATTTAACATGGAAAATTCAACAACTAACAACTAAGAGTCTCTTCTTCTCCTATGGTTGTGCAACCGCTAGAGGAATGCCATTCGTTCCTTCTTTTACTTAGTTTCCCCATAGAGCGAATGTCAGTCGTTTCGCGATATGGTTCGAAAGAGATTTGATTTTCGGTCCTGGCGTGTCAAGGCTGATACAACCTCAGTAATTGGACTGACTTTCTAAGAGAGACGAATGTAGTCTCAAGATTTCAGAGTCTATATAATTAAACAAAACAGAAAAAATTGACTGCCTCCTGTAATTTCTTCATAAGCGCCACATTACCATAAAGGACAAGAAAATGTGTCTTTAATATTTAATTTACATGGATATGCTTAGCTTAGCTAACGAAACCAAGAATATCTCGTAATCAATTGTTGTTTTAGGACTGTGCCATCGCTCGTAGTTTTGTCCACGGTGTGTAGTGAGAAAAGTCGAAGCTATTGAAATGATAGTATGGTTCCAATACTTTTTCTGACGTTGTGATTGAATGAATGGATGATTACTACAGTTCCCATTTAAATTGTTATGCACAGTCACTGACTTAGCCGAACACCTGAATCTTGAGTATTCTCCACGTCATGTGCACGTGCCGTACCCGATGATGCAATGATATTATTTTTTAAAAATATTTTAATTTACAATGCTTATTTGTTTGACCGGTAACATTTCATTCAGAAACTGATACATACAAACTATCTGTCATCCTTCTGTCTTACTGCATAACTGACGAAGAAGCGTCCTTCCACAGTTTAATATAGCCTTTGGAGTCTAACAATAACGAACGCATCTAACAAGTAACAAAATGCTTGCTCAAAAGTTGAGATGAAGAGATATAACGATCAGTAAAGTTGATTTTTTTTCCTGTAGGATGAATTTCCTTAGTGATAGAATTTAAGTTACTTGTACTTGTATCATTCATTTGAACAAGAGATTTGCATAACACTAAATACTATGAAATGTCATGGGTTGCTAGGAGTTATTCAAATATTTTACACGACGCGCGAAATTTAAGAAATTCAAAAGTTGCGACGCGTAAGAAATTTAAAAGTTTGCAGCTTTTTGGCACATTGCAATATATTCCTTATTTTAGTATTTAACTAGCTTTTATCTATTTATCATGCATAAGCAGAATTTTAGATTTAGTTAATGATTGTGTTTGGATACATTTTGGTTTTTGCTATTTTGGCTAAACTTGTTCTCCGAGCACACGCAGAATAAGATGATCATTGACGGTACTTAATTGGAAATGGCTCCCAACTAAAGCGAAATGAGTATCAATTGTAATTTAATTTTAAGCAATACGACCAGGCCATTCTAATTGAAGACAAAACAAAAGTTTCAGGTAGTGTTTCTGTACAACTTTCACTCATTGTAAAAATTCAGTTTTTGGTTTTTGATCGTTTCAAGGTTCAGTTTGAGGAAGGAATGCGACTCACAGTTGCATGGCTGCGAATTTATTTTCTTTTCATGCCATAATTGATGCAATCAATTTGGAAAGAAGCCATTTTGACATTTGAAAATTTGACTGCAGAACGGTCAGACGGTATTTAAGAAATAATACTAATATCTTAACATTTTTATCATGCGGCAATATCTGCATTTTGTGCGTTTTGTGATCATTTTCACTGCTTTTTATGTTAAACCTCCAACTTCGTAGTTTAGTGTTTTGGCAGTTATCGTTATACATATAATTAGGGTTAAAGATTCTCCTTTGGTAAGTTTAAAAAGGTTATCAAATAATGCAGTAAATAAATAAATGAACAATGTAATTTTACGTAAGTGCAGAAAAACAGCAATACGGCCAGGCCGTTCTCACTAGGAAAAAAGTATAACTAACAAAAGTATAACTATTTGAAGATAGTTTGACAACATTTCGTGAATTTGGTTTCCTTTGGTTGGAAACTTTGGTTGCCTTGAACAAATTTATCATGAGTTTGATAGTCATTTATGGTCAGTCATATGTGAATATTTAGTTCTGATTAATCATATATACAGTTAAAGTTATATTTAAAAAATCCGCCTTGAATTGGAGTTATTGACCTTCTTTGCAATTAACAGCATTTGAATGTTTTTTTTGTTTTTCATGCCTTTCACATTAGTTACGTATCTTATAAAGACTTTTTTCCATGAGTCTGGACTTATAGTCAAGGCAAGTAAAAGCGCAATAATTAAAAATTAAATAAAGTTTTAATGTCAACAAACCCATTGTATTGTTAATTTGGTAAACATGATATTGTAATATTGTATTGTGTATTGCAGTATTGTATTTTGGCGCCTGGGCATCATAAAATCATTTAAATTTACATTTAATTAATTTGTATTTAATAAACATTTAATTTAAATTATTTAATGGGTTTACAATGAATCAAATTAACACCCCATAACTTAAAAAAGCAGAGACATTCAAGACCAAATGCCATCAAAACAATTTGTTTTTTTTTTACAATTATTACGGTTGTAACTTTTGATTTGCTATGAAATATAATGAAATCATATTCTTAGGACTTGGAATTGGCTGTTGAATTGGTAAAACAGACAGGTAGGATGATCTGTGTTAAGATCAGAACTTAGTGGCAATTAACAATAACATGCCTCTGTCATGAAACTTCGCCACCAAAACTATGACAACCATTCCAATCATCGAATTTTGGCTTAGTTTTTTAGATACGTAAACAATATAGCAATCGCATAAAGAGAACTGGATTAATTATAAATCATTAAACAAAACTGAATGTTATTATAAATGTATAATTTCTAATTCAGAAAACTTCATACCATTTTAACCATACCAGGATTCCGTGAACAGTAAAATCATAAATTTCTGGTTTGCTATCGGGTGTTCTTTCTAGTCAGGAAATGTTTGATTCAATTTTGGTTAAGCGTTGATTCATCCTTGATTGGGTTCCCGGAAATATTGTTGTCTATGAACTAATATCTCCAGCGTTCGGTGGAACCATAATCAAACAGAAATTAAGTAGATCGAGAGTTCTAAGCGCCAAGATTGCTCTACATTTTCCTGTTAATCAGTCGCACCAGTGGCCAGCATACCTAAAACAGATCGAAAGAGCATTAATGTTTGCTTATTTGGCTTACATTTACGAACGTTGTTGTTTCGAGATTAGTGTTGCAGTTTTCGTCGATTTAAATCACAAACTGTAGAAACCAAATGCCCCACACAAACCTCTCTAGAACCGAATTTGTCGCTTGTTAAATTTCAAACAAATTCGGATCTACAGGGTAGATGTAGAACATAAATCGACGAAGAATTCTGCAAAGATGCTTTTCGACTCATACAAACTTTTAGTTAAAGCAATACATATAATAGTTTATATTTGTCAACAGGCTAATTTAAACGCATTTCGAAATAGGCGACGAGCTGCATGAAATGGTAAGATCGTAGAGCAGAGTTGATATTGTTATGAAAGTTGCAGGGTTTAACAGTTTGTTCGATATATACATACCCTGGACGCATCAGAGAGCAGCGTATGTATTATGCTGCTCATTCCAGATGCCTGTATTTTCAAAAGGGACGATGGGAACTGAAGCGTAAAGATTTCCACTTTTATACGAAGGGGAAACGCCACGATGTAATTGAAAGGTCCTTAGGGTGATCCGGGTTCATGTATGCGTCGCACGTTCTGCTGAATCCTTCACAAACACACACAAAGAACTGGTACATCAGTCCATTTACAAACTCCCTTTTTTTTGTTGGTTTGTGTGTGTGTGTATTCAGTTGAGTTATATTTGATATTCTGCCTCATATTACTTTATTGGTATTGGTCGAGTGAAGAGATAAAAATAATTGCAAGACATTTTGTCCTAACAATGACGGATTTCAACTTATTTGTTTTCGTAAAACAATGTTAAACAAAATAAATTTGCAATGTAAGAGCTCAATTCTACCTTGCTCAAGATTGCCTACTGAGATGAGTGAAAGTAGTCGAAGAGCTTTACAGCTGGAATAGCTAAATGGTAGACTCTCTTTTCCGAGATTTCGTTTCACGTCAGAGAGCTTCTATTTCAGTGCAATAAAGGGATACGGTCCTTACGGTATGCCCGTTTGCCTTCGTCGCGCATGTGTCATGAGTGTCGGAGAATCGTTTATATGATGGTAGTGGTGATGTGATGTAAAGGTAAAATTGCGCCTTTTACCAACAAGATGAAACAGTGCAGATAGAAAAAAGTAATGGCCGAGGATAATTCTACCCTAGCTGTGTTTCAAACAGAATTTCCCTTATTTCGAGGCCAAGTACCTTCATTGAATGTAAACCCGAAGCCGTAATTTGTGGCAAGGATGTAACCAGGTACAGCGCCGTTTCAAGCACTGGTTACTGGAAAGCTATAATATGAAACTGTTTATATGCACTAAGGTTAATTTATATCCAGCATAAATAAATAAAAGTAATGGTTTTAAGAAAGGAAAACTGTAGTTAGGAAATTTTATAAATTGACTGTGAAAGATGACATCGGAAGAAGCATGTAGCATATCACATGAAACTCTAGTTTAATCTTTAACACTTTTTGCATTACAAATGTCACGCGTCCACGAGGATAATCTTTCAATTAAAAACGGATTATCTTCAGATTGTCTTTGTGCGCTTCCTCCCACAAGAGCCATCGCCGAGAAGGTGTGTTATTGTTTATTTTGTGTCGATTGTTCGTAACCCAAACAATTACCTGAACATTTTGTTTAAATATTGTGCTTCAATAGGTAGACCATAAGGAGATTTAATACCTGGAAAAAAAACCTTTCAGTTCAGGCTAAACAATGAAATATGTGTAGTTTTACGACTGAAATGGATACGCACCTGAAACCTCACACGAAATGGACAGCGGGATGTTTTACCAGTTTTAAAGTAGTTCACCTGTATGATCTTAATATTTCTTTTTATCAAATTTTAGTGAAGCATCCCATGTCTTGCATTAGCTCTTCACAGTAGTATGGTAAATCGTTGGAAAATTTCATTTTATCTCTCTCACAATTGTAGTATTTATGTTGCTAGCGCATGCGTCATAATCACTCTCACAAAATTTTGTACAGTAATGCAGTACATTTTTTAAACTTACCCAATTATTGTAAAATCTTTCTATGGGCAAACTACAGCGAAACCAACGTAAAATAAATTAAAAAAAAGCGGAATCATAGTACAAACTGCAAAAGGTAGTTCGTACAGTACAAAGTGCGAAACGTAGGGTAAATTATTATTCCATGCCTCTGTAACGACGAATTTCTTGAGAATACAACTCAGGCCATCACATCTGGTACACAATATAGGGATATAGTATGATCTTGGTAAAGGTGTTAAATGGTTACCTAACAAAATTTGCTGTTTGCATTAAACTGTTCCCCTGGCTATTGATACTCACACATACACACACACACATATACACACGAACGTTTTGTACCAACGGTTGTCCGGTTTGTGCGGTTGTCCGGAGAAGGAAAAAATGACTGAAAATGGACTACATCAGGGTGTCTAACAACAAAAATCAACAAATATCGCAGCCTCGTGATGTGTCGACAGAGAGCAAGAGAGCGAGAGAGCGAAAGAGAGAGCTTGCATTAGAAGCTAGATTGGTTGGAATAGGGGCATATCTTGTATTTTCTCGTATGTGAACTCTAATTCATGGATCATGTGTTACCCTAACAAGGGAATATGACACAAGATTTTCTGCAAAAAATATAAAAGTACAATTCGATACGTTCAATTACAGCTACAAAATCAGCTTTGAAGTAAGAGGAGACTCTCTCTCTCTCTCTAACTCGTTGAATGACTAACTCGTTCCTATTTGAAAATATCCGTAAAATTGTTAACAAACCAGTGGATCTTTACAAAAGGACTTTCGTTCATAAATAACTCAGAAATACGGATTGGCTTTTACTCATTATTAATTCCTCGCTAATGTGGATCCACACAAAGCTATCATGGATAGATTGATGATAGAAGAAAATCCGTAAAAATCCTTAAATGTTTTAAGGGCGAAATTCGTTTGTATGGTAAATGATTTGGGAACAAGAGCTAATGCAGAATCTTTTTACGTGGTTTAAGTTTCCAGTGTATTGGTGAAGGAAAGAATTTTATGTGAAATCAATATTGACAACAAGAGAGATTTCTATGACAGACACACAGTGAAGCGTAGTTTATCTGCCTTACTGATAGGCTTTAAATGTATATGAATAAACAATTGTACATGCTTAATGGAACTGTTTCATACTTTTGAAAAATATTATCTTAACTGTTCTACTGTTTACTGTGAATCTTTATAAGATGTGTAATAGATGAAGCTATCATTAAAAGCAAGAGACAGCATAAAATGAAAACTGTACACTAGAAAAAGGACAAAATGATACTGCACATGCGTGTTTTAGCAGAAGAAACCTGTCCAACACTAACACGAAAATCTCTATACAACATGAATTCCAGGTCGTGCAAAATTTACCACTCCTTCTTCGCAATGGTGAACGAATAATTACCCTTTGAGTTAGCTAGCGCACAGGGATAACATGAAACAGAAAATGAATGTATACACTTGCAATCTAAAAAAATATGTTATTCACAGCTTTGTTAAATGTATGAGACCCCTTTTTATCACAAGATAAACGCCACATATTGACTTGAGGGCTAAAGATGATGGCTTTACATGAAATAACTATTATTATGTTCTTTCGCTATACAAACAGAACTTTCACACATCTGATCTAATACATAACATAAAAATTACACGAATACATGATCAAACTATGTTTCTGAAGTGTTGCAAGATAATTGTTCAAACATTATAACCCTGTTGTTGTATCTTTCGTTAAAGTTGTGCAAACTGATAACTTCAGCAAATCAATGAATCTTCTTATAACAACTTCACGGTCAGAAACCACCTGCACTGAACTGAATGCCACTGAACTAGATACGAAAATGACGACGACGACGGCGAGACACACTGGTTGAGGATAAACTGTATCCCCTGCCGGCAATCTAGATATTGACCAGACGTTGAGTTTCTATGTGCTGCTCACCTCTCGTTGAAACTGAGTGCCTCGAGAGTGTTTGCCAAACGCAATGAGCTCCTGAGCGTTTATTCGTTTCAGGAGATGTCAAGCGGCTGGTAAACGGTCAAATGCAAAAAGTAAGCTCAATACGCTAACTGCGTATTGCTGCGTTCTCTACTAAAACTTCCTGTGACTCTCTTTAGCGATGAGTTACACTACCTATAATAAAATGAGTTTTAGTTTTTACTATTGTGTGTTCAGAAAAAGTTAACATTTTATTAAATTCTTAGATCTGTTTGTTGGTTGTTAGAATAATCTAAAGACCCATTGAAAGCCCTGGCCGACCAACGACTGATGTATGGACTCAGTTAACTGTTACCCGAAGTTATGATTTGTTTGTTTGTAATGTTCGGATTTTTTATTTGATATTTTGCTTTTTCCGGGATGACTTAAAAATACAATATGAATTAATCGATAATGTCAAATGACTGGCACTCAACTAAAGACACTCGATCGTGCTGGAGTAGCTCATAACATGGTAAGAGAAATTGTTGTTTGGGTTTCAACGATATTTATTCCAATCCGTCCATCGTAGCCCAATAACGTGCGATGGACATGTTTTTACCGGTTCAATCAATTATGGAAAAGTTAAATATCTATGAGTGTCGCGAACTCAAATGACTATTGATCGCGCATCCATGGTACTTGTGATAGTGAAACAAAATCTTATAAACGTAATTAATTTTAAAATATTAATTTTTGATGTTGTTTTGTTTTATTTTAATTAAAACAAAGGTTTAGAAAAACAAGAAAGCTTGTTGTGGTATTTCATAAACCAACATCAAAAGTAAAATTAAATCTTTTACCAAAGAATTTCGTTTGTACTTTTTTTTCTTTACTAAAATGTGTCTGATTAAACAAACCAACTCATGTCTAACAGGAATACATCATGTTTCTATTTTGAACTCTAATGTATTTGAAGACTTATGCAAGCGTTCTGTATATTAGAGAAAAAATTCATTTAATACAACTGCAAAAACTTATCAGAATGAGAAAGTTTAACTGAACTACCAGCTAACCTTGAGTGAACGATAAGTTGTCATACAGTTTGAAAGTGAGATAAAATGTTTTAAATTTATTGGCGACTTGTAACTCCGCGTTAAAATGGTAAATTAGCACGCTTCAAGGAGATTGCTTGCCCCTGGAGCCGAAGCATTGACAGCTAACATCAACGCTGTTTCCGAAGGTAATAAACGAAGTTCAAGAATCACAACTTCTTCTGCAACGCTTTTTTTAACCTTTCCTGTGTTTTGAAGTTTTTTGTAAAACATGGCTTGCGAACGAAAAAAAAAGGTTATTACAACATAGCCTAACTATAATTTAACCTTATGTTTGCTGTGAAGTTGATGGCAGATTGTCTTTAACTGAGCTTATTCTACTTTATCTTTATTTCCTCAATATAATCAAGTTCTTGTAGTGATACGCTTCAGTACCTCTTCTTAAGAAATAAAGTTTTACGTATTTCATATCCGTATCCGTTTTAGTATCCGTATTTTGTTTGATCAATCACATTAGTTTTCGCCATTTATTTGGTGTAAAATCAACGCTGTTACTATGAAGACTGTCCATACCATTGCTACCATTGCTTTCGTTAAGCCATAAAAAGGGTCTTCGTCAATCCTTGAATGTAGGTTTGACGATTCGTTAAATATTCGACACACAATCCGAAAGGCCGTTTGGAAAGTTTCAATTTTATGTCATGGTTATGAAAACTCGTAATATGAAATGTAGTAAGGTATAAGAAATGGTTTTGAATTATTTCAAAAAGTCACCTATCGGAATGAAATCGCTGGTAAATTGTATTTATTGTACATGAATAAATAAAAAAAATGAACACTTAAACTAGTATATTTGTAAATGTATCCAAAAACATGTCACATTCAATAAGAGAAATACATTTAAATGAAGCGATCATATCATAAAAATAGTCGAGGATATTAGCATGGTATGAAAACTGCATAAAAAAACTTTTTATTTAGTAAACATAATTCATCTTTGATGCAGAAAACGAGACTTCCCTTCGAAGCAGATTCCGAAGTTGAAAAAATACTTTCCATGAAACATGCATTTTACAAAGAGGTGAAAGTAAACATTACAGACCTTTTTACATTTGTTTATAAAGGATTTGAATTTTTAAAACAACATTTGCCACCGTAAACACAAGAGTCCATAATCTCGAAATTATTATTAAATTAGTCTTTGACTAAAATTAGTCTTCAGTTGTAAAGAACGACCTGTGATAGAATAAGAATGTATCATAATAATACAACTCCAATGTATGGAATGAAATTCAACGAAGCCTGTCTTGGAATGCTTCACTGTATTGCGTATTGCATATCACAAGGGGCAAAAAGTAAAACGTATTGCATATCATTCCGTCAAGCGACAAGAATTTTAAAAAATGTTACCACGAGAAGTTTTTTTACTTCGTGTTTTTTTTGTATTATGGGTGCTGTTGGAGCAATTAGTTAATAAGAATTGTACATTAATAGTAAAACGTAGTCAAACTTTTTCTTCTTTGTGCAAGTTCTCTGAGAGTCCCAATCCTCCCTTGTCCTTCTTACGGAGAGACGATCCGGATGGAATTCGAAATGGTCTTTCTACCATCGACCATTTTTTTTGTCTCATTTTTCAGGGCTTCACGTTCGTAACGTATACTTACAACTTACCTTTATTCTTAGTCTTCTTTTTTAACACTATTACATCGAGATATCTTGATTAAACTAGCTGCAGGAAAGTTAGTCATGTTAGTTAGGAGAAGCACCTGATTTCAGGTTCCGCTAATTCCATGCCCTTAGCATTCTCCTTGCATGAGTTTGGTAGGCACCTATTGAATTATATCAACTCTGTCAATGATCAATGATGACGACGAACAGAAGGTGGTTCGCTGGTTAGCTTAGACTAATTAAATTCGTCAAGGACTTAAGGATCGTTCTTTCACAAGAAACCCAACAAAGAAGTGCAAAACCATGTAACATACATTCGATCATTCTCGTGGCTTACAATTAGCATTTTCGGACAATCGTTAAAATGATTCATCTGAATTTGATGAATGTATTTATTTTATATTTGCTTTCCAGGTATTTTGTGTTTATTTATATTTTCTTCAAATTACTACTGTAACTTAAACATACTGCTTCCGCTGATATTGCATTCCTGACTGAACGTGTCACAATTTTCTTACCGCTCAAAAAAAGAGAATTCTCATAGAGTTTACTGCATTCTTCACCGTTGAACCTGAACCTCAGAGCTGAGTTTTGCCTAGATGTTGATTAATAAACACCTGTTGTTTGAAAATGTGAGCGCAAACAGTGTGAACTGTGTAGGGCTCGGTCGTTGTTTGCCTAATTGCAATGAATCTGTAAGTCTGTTAACATCACTTCAGGATCTTCAAGCATCAAGTTACGTGGCTGGAATTTCTCTTTGCTTGCCCTATACCTAGCTTTAGCATAGGTTTTGCGCTAAACATACAGCGTGCTTAAAACAAAATAAATAAAACATCCTATTAAACTACGATCTCAACACAATTAATTTGATCGGTTGTGTTTTAATAAACTACTGCTGTGTATATTCATTCATATACGTGCTATCTCAGACCGGTTAATAGATCAGCTGACTTAGACAATGCCGTGACAGATGTCTTTTGAGACAAACGCATAAAAATCTTCTAAGTGCTTATCTTCAAATAAGCTACGAATAAATCTTCTAAGTAAATGAAGTATGTAAATTATTCCACAATGCTTCTACGCTTAACGGTTGTCAACGAAATGATGGTTGGTACATTTGAATTGAGCTTTCCAATTTCACTTTGAATGTGAGCGATTGTATTTAACGGACTTTTTTATTACAAAAAAAAAAATCATACTTTAGTCATATACAACTGTCTGAGTATCTCTATAAAAGATTTGTAAGGGAATATATTATTATAATTATTTTGCTAACGATCATTGCCATGTGTGCGGTCTCACGAGACAAATGTCACAAATAAAGTCTAACTAACTGTGGAGACGCACATCTCACCTGTCATACTTTCGGAATGCTTAAAAAATTAGCTCATAAGCTAGGTTAGCTCGAAGAGTTAACAATTCCTTAATTACTTTTCATTCGAGGACGCTCTTTGTAAGGAAGCAGTGTTTTGATCTCCCTTCCCTTGCGTTTATCCATCTATTTCATGGATAAATATTTGTCTACTGCCTACAGTGATGATTGTTGTAGGCATATCAGCCTATCACGGAGCATTTCTATTTTCTTTATATAGTCTCTCCCATTTACTCTTTTGTTTGTAAGATCGGTCCTATAGCTACATAGTTTGGAGACGCTTTACGCTCACAATGATCAGCTTAGCAACACAGTGAAAAATGTTTGTGTTATGAAGATCATAGATTTGTGCTACTGATCAGTTTGCTTGAGGTTCTATGTACAAAAAAAAAAAGAATCATTTGCTAATCTGAAAACACAAAGTTACAATTTGCATTAATCTTCATTGTTTTCAACTTCCTAAAACGGTACTGAAAGCTTCCATGATAAAGATGTGTAAACAACCGTTGAGAGAATGTGTTCTGGTTATGTGCAAGATACGCTCGTTGCGCCATTTCAGCGTACAACATAAAATAGCCCTGTATGAGTCCGAATTTGCTGTCATTATGCTGATTTTGAGCATGTTTTCGAGATTTCTTTTCAATTAAAATGTACATCGATTGAAAACGGGTTTGCCTTCTAATGCCAAAATCATGCTACATTCATCCAAACGCATGATATAAATTAAGAAAAAGAAAGTAACAAAGTCAACAAGAATGTGGAGAGATTACTATGCAATTAAGTACACGGCTTTCGCTATTCTGGTATACGACGATCTTATAATAATAATCGAACCTAATTCATCGATGTCACAACAGTTCCATTCATTCATGTTACAAATGTTACACTGCCAACATGTTTTTTCTTTGTTTTTGTTGAGCTCTCTGTGAAAAGCATAATAATAAATAATAAAGTTCTACTTCGTGTAACGCATTCTCCTATTTATTTAAAGAATTTCAGCACAATTTTTTATGTGTGCAACCAGATTTGCACGAAAATTCGGAAATTCCCATTTTAATCTGAAACCAAATATGTAATGGTTGCTTATTTGTTTCAAACTAGGATCGTGACAGTTGGTACGGTTGAAAACACAAGTAGATCAAGTCGTAGATCATGTAAGTCATAGCACACATATTGAATGAATAACAAATTTTACGTAGAAACTATATTCGAAATAAAAGCATAAAACTGTCAAGAACAAAACAAGAAACAAACTGGTGGAGATAAAAAAAACAAATTTTAAGATTTTATCTGACACCATAACCGTGCTCATTATGCTAAATGATTTTCGTTGATGCAAACCTATGTAGAAATCTCATGTCGTGAATGGTTGGACTGCATGAGAATGAGTATATATTTTAGTATTGCCGCTCGAAAAAGGTACCTTAACTTTCGCAACACTTACTTAGCCTAGAAAATGTTACTCGTACATTTTAGAAACTTGACTTACGAACTATTACATGGATGCCTCGTGGAATGCGAGGCCAGCTTTTCGAATACTGATTAGAGAAGAGCTTACAATCGATATGAGAATTCTTTGTCGATTGCTTCCACTGTACAGGAAAGGAGTTGAAAGGAGGTGGGATTAAATGAGTGACAATTATGTACAAAACATTTGACAGGTGGTGTGAAAATTGCTGCAAAAATCTCACTGAAAGGGAAGAGTTTGCTGGGATGTGTGTGTTCGGTACAGTGGAAGAAAGCGAGTCCGAATATATCGTATCAATTCATGAGCGTACAATCTTGACACACTTCAACGAGTGTGCCGTATGCAGCGTGCATTCTTATGAATGATGAATGTGTACTGTCACAGTATCCATTCCGTTGCGTTCTCCTCCCAACGGCAGCTCATAAAAACAGTCACAGTTGCTGTTCAATCAGAGATATCACGGACTTGCGATCATTTTCGAGGCGTCTTAACCTTAAAGACGCGTAGAAAACGTGTGCTCGTCCCCTTTATTGGTCAGTGCAGGTCGCAACGTGAGATAGCTGGTAGACCAGGGGACAATCAAAACTCCTGATTGTATTTAGTGGTATCAGAAGGCGTACTGCTGCCGCCGCCACCGCCACCTACACCGCTGCTGCCAAACAGTACGCTGTCCTGATTGCCCTGATATCCCTGATACTGTTCCTGATAGAGCTGGTTGAGTCTCTAACCAGTACCCGAAAAGTGCCACGCGTCCTATGCGCTCAGGTGCGCGAACTGTGAAGGGTGAATATCGAATTGATAAGGATGACCATACGGCGACATGTGATACGGCACAATATTCATCGAGGCCATTTTGTGCTCCTTCTTCCACTTCATCCGCCGGTTCTGGAACCAGATTTTGATCTGTCGCTCGGTCAGACAGAGGGCGTGAGCGATCTCGATACGCCGTCTGCGTGTTAAGTATCGGTTGAAGTGAAATTCCTTCTCCAGCTCGAGCGTCTGATAACGTGTGTATGAAGTGCGCTGGCGTTTCGTTTCTCCGTTAGCGTTCACCGTACCTAAAAATGAACAACGGTCGTCGACGTGTTTGCGTTGACAAATATATTGATTCGTCCATCCATCGCGTGTCCGCAGTCCAATAGTTATGCAAAGTCCGATGCAGGATACCAGCGTTGATGTTTTCACATGTTGAAGATATTAAAAAGAAAGAAAAGAAAAACATTAGTGAAGAAAACAGTGACCAAAAACAATTACAACAATTAACCAATAAGCCCAATATTATCTACTACGATAAGCGTGTGATTACGATGCTGTCTGGAATACTAATGAATGAATTATTATTGCTGGAAAATCACTCTCCTTTGACAGCTTTCGAATCAACGGAAGCTGTTATACCCTTGCCTTGGAATGGTAAATCTCGCATCCTAATTGCAATAGTGTTCAGGCGCTGTAACAGTAAATAAGGTGCGGGAAAAGTGGATGGAAAAATTGTTCACACTTTCAACGAATGCTTGCAACCCATTCCATTAACACAATTGCCCCTTTCCGCTGTCGGGCATTAGAAAACAACACGTCGTTGAAAGAATTCAAATAAATGCCAATTCCGAGCGAAACCATAATTAATCTTCTTCATGAAACTTCCACTGGCTGTCTGTTAGCTCGGGCGATATTGTGCGGTTGGCGGTAGCTCACTCGTGTCGGACCTTTAACGCATACCCTGTCAACGCAGTTATACTGTCGATTCTAACGCGTACCGGAAGGTTTATCAAAATGATAATGCGGTGATCCTTTTCCAATCGAATTTCAATCATGCTCCTTTTTTGGTATCGTTTGTTTTGTGCTTTCGTTATGCAAAAAGCGTGATAAGAGGTGAATGAAGTTAAACCTAAAGTATCAGTATCGTGACGGTCGGTCTATTAGGTCAGCTCTAGACTTACATTCCAGCAAACCTGTGGCGAGGTGTGCTAGTACAAGGCAAAAAGAAGCGTTCATCTGTCAGCTTGAATGAAAAACTGTTTCTTGACGAAAGAACACACCATTTCGCATGTATGGTGGGTGGTAGGTGGCTGAGTAAGCATCACATCCGCAAATTTGATATAACAAACCCATGAACGAAACGAATTCTTTCTTCCATTCAGCACTACCGCTACACAAACTATGAAGATGATAACAAACCTTGCAAACCATCAACAGAAGGAAAGGAAAGACAGGAAGAAAAATCCTCGAACCATAGGTTGACGACCATGGTACATGTGATGTTGCCTTTCCTTTTGCTGGTTGTCATTTTCAAAGAAAATTGAGCAAATACAATTTATCATTTTTACTCGACCGGACATTCAGCTCAGCTCTGGCAAAGGGATAGATTTTTTGATAGAAGTTACCTATGTAGTGTAGTATCAAGATCAGTAGAAAGGATAAAAAAAAACAAAAACAATTTTGTTTCTACGGCAGTAAATAGCTGTACTTGCATTGAATTTGGACAGCGTTCCGATACGTCGGTAGGGGTCACCGTCCTTTGGTCTTCCAAAATGCAACGCAACATCATGTACAGCCAAGGAAATGATCAAAAGTGTGACAGGTTGTTTTTCTAACTAGTACATCAAAACTTCATGTTTCTGTTGTTCAATAAATACGTTTATTAATAAGTTTGCACTTTTCTAGATTAGCCTTTAAGGATCGTAAAGATAGTGATAAAACGTCAAGATAAAGCTATTGTTCGCATTATAAATAGCTCGAAAAGGTAAATTGTATTTGAGTTAGCACTAGTTTATTTAAAACAAAAAGAAAGTGCTGTCAGAGATATTTATGTAAGCTTCGAAATAATCCACAGTATCAGAATGAAAGGAAAGAGATGAAGAGAGAGAGAGAGAGAGAGAGAGAGAGAGAGAGAGAGAGAGAGAGAGCTAAACGCTAGTGACAAATCTTTTGTCCAGAACCGACTGATCTTAAGTAGGACAACATAACATTCATCATTGCTACATCCGAAGCCGGCGTTGTACGAAAACTGAGCGCTAATCCGGGCCTTGAAAACGTTAGATCATCAGCATCGAGACCGACCCAACGATGTGAAAGGCTAAACGAATTCTACGATTGATTGAAAATGACCGCGAATCGCGCGCTGTTGCTCATCATGGCCACCTCTTTTCGTTGGCGCATGCATAGTGAACGTTCTTGGCAGAATGAGGATTGCTCCACAACCATTCCAATGGTGGGGGGGCTGTTCCGTTAGCGATGGGGAACGTGTTTTGACTTTGGTATTTAGAAGACAGTTTTCGTAACTGAAAGATCACTTTGCAGCGACATGGTTCTGTCCGCTACCGGTTTCTCCGGATCCCCACTTTGGCCCTTTCATTATACCGATGAGTCGGAACGGCCAAAAGACAAGTGACAAAATGTTGACACATTACTAGCTAAAAATCTCGTGCATGAAGCACACCACCGACGCTGGTGGAGTATTCTTTCCTGGTGGTTTTGTGACGAACAATGTTACAAGTTGCATTCCGGAAAGGGTAATAATATTACAATGTCAGAAGTTTTTTTTTATTATACATGCTACATTGCAGTACAGCTTAGGCTTCTGATTGATAGCATTTGAAAGAAAAAAGAACATCACGAGGACTAATATCTATCATAAAATACTTATATTTCTTTGGATAAAATGTGATGTGATTTACTTTTTTTACCAACAGTATGCGCATGGTTCAGTGTGTGGACTTATTTTGGTCTAGCAGATTGTCAAAATTTAAGAGCGTGTAACAAGCGGGGCTTGTGCCAAAGGGGGCTGCAAAAAGTAAGAGCAAAACTATAATAGTTGCCCTTGCGAGAAATTCAAACATCTTCATGTTTTTGTCAACAGCGATACGATTGCAACATTAACGGTTTCGACATTCGCGCATACATGAAATGTCATCTCATTCAACGTGTTTTAAAGATACAGTCCTCTGGATAATCGCTAGTACACGCACAACTTAGCAATTTATGTTCTCTTTCTTTCTTGCACAAGGAAAATTGTTATATGAATATTCAAGTAAGCGTCATAACTGCTAACGGCAATAGCAACAGACACTCGTGTGAGAAATATCTCACTAAAAACTTCATTCTCAATAAAGCTAGCCAATAGCACACAACGACGATGGAGACCGTGTATATTTGAAGAGTGTGAAAAACGCGCTGACTTCCACGTTAATTATATAATTAGAGCATTGATCAAGCGCTATGCCGCTGCTTGTAGCCGTTGTGGTTGATCTTTTCCTCACGATCGCCATGAGAATTTGGATACGGGCAGTTGAGGCACGTGAACAGGGTAAAATCTTGTACTGCAGCGATACTGCTTGATTTACGTAGGAAAGCGACGTACACTAGCACGTGCTCAGTTGGAGAATGATAATCGGTGAAAAGACACGCTTTACCAAGAACATTTCAAGCATGTGGTGGCTTTTCACTTTAATTCGATATTGTTTATTGACTACACTTCCAGTTGGGAAATCGATAATGGTCTGGTTCGAAAGACTGCTTTTTTGTTCGCTTCGCAGATATGATATACAAAGAAATACATTAGGTGCCTGAAGCAAATCGAAACGATGTTGTGTGATGTGACCGTAGCAATCATAAGTACAAAACAGGGTTTCGGTCGAGAAAAGTATCTGTAGGTTTGTGGGGCATCAGACGACGGAGGTTGAAATAAAACTAAACCATATTAGACATTCATCAATCAAGCGAGACAATGGCTATTATGACAGCTTCTTGTGAGTAGCACACAATCATGTGTGACAACTTCTGTTTGCTCGCCGGGTTGTTATATTGGTGGTTTTGGTGCAAGCATCAGAACGGTTCAATGTTCTCGACACAGCTTGCCAATCTACTCTATCATGGAGACTGCCGCTGTTGTCCTATTTATTTCGACTTTACGTTATTTGTGTATACTTTCTGTGTTTCACTATAATTCTATTTGATAATGTTATATGTTTTAGAAACTGTCGTAAGCTGTTGAAAGTGTCATTAGAAATTATAGCATTTCTTAGAACTTCTTAAAATACTGTCGAAAATGTGATGCCTTTAGCAAGCAGTAGAAAAACAGAAAAAGTGTGTTTTTTACTGTTATTTTATTTTTTCTACACAGGAATAAGTACGATATAGGGTCGAGTTGTTGTTTCAGCTGCATTCGATAAGTTTGAACTCGTTGGGAAATGTAGCTTTAAAACGAACAGTCGCATTGTTGAACAGCTACCGGTGTTGATCATTAATCATGGCTTCACATTTTCGCATACCATTTTGAAGGCAAATTTTAGCAATTCCTCTACAACAGCATGGCCAGGAACAGGGGACGACATTTGAAAAGTGTTTTCCTTCATCTCATATTGACTTGCCGTTCAGTTTATTTTGGAAGCAATCAAGAGAACTCTCACTCCTACAACACTTTGACAGGAACACGGTTTTTCTAAGGCCAGGGTTATGCTTTTCGATGCTATTAAGAGAAAGTTGCAGGGAAAGGACCAATTCCAGCCACATTGATAAAAAGGCAAATAAAGAAAAAACTAATTTAAAAAAAAAAAAGAAACCATTGCATGATTCCCCACCCACCACAAGTCTGCGACGATTTATTGATTTGGAGGATTGATGTTCTCAGAGAAGGTGATACATGTTATGTTTTGGGTCGTGGAAGTGGAAGTTGCGGATTGCATAGAGCTAGAACTGCCGTAAGACATTTTCTTGGGAGCCAGAAAGATATGAAACACAGCGGTGTTTGTGTGTGTGAGTGTGGGACATGAGCTACACTGAAAAAGAAAACATTCTGCGCGCTTTGGCCTTGCTTACAAACGAACGAAGACTGTGAGAAATAAATCGGAATAGATAGAGCTGCGTTGTGTAGGTGATATGGTTAGTGGTATGTGAAATAATGCATTTTTTATATTTAGGCAGTTGCTTCCCTCGACGTTTCCCCTTTTTTCATTATTTATTAATGTGTTTGTTAACTTAGGTCAGGGAATGTCTGTGTTCTGAGGGTAACACAACTTATCGATTGCGTTGTGGGCACTCGTTATTATTTTATATTTTGCAAAACAACGGACACTACGAAATAAGCTATTAGAAAATCGAATTCAAAATAACACACGGATGAGCATAACAATAATACTATGATTGCCATATTTTAAAATTTTTAGGTAATTTGTATATGATCATAAATACCGAATAGTTGAAAGTTTTGAAAGGCCTACAACACACAAAAATGGAATTACGAGCAGGCTGTCCTTACAAATCGAATAAAAAAAAACACACACACACTCACATAAAATATTTAAAAAAAACACTTTTTTGGTGTGGCGCGTACAGCAAAACAAAATAAGACTTCAAAAAATATTAAGAAACCAAACTTGCAACAAACAATGTCTGAATGTTTGCGGATCTAGGCTGTTGCAGGAAAGAAAATAAAAGCATTTTAAAGACAAATGAAAACAAAATGATTACACCCCATGACGAATATTTCACATATATTGCAGTGCAGTTCGGTCAGGAAGCCCCACAAAACCGAGGTAATATGTTTGCAGTGCACGAAATGGAAGCATGCAAACACGGCAACGCACGGCAATGAAACTCATTCCTTGAGGCAAGTTCGCACGAGACGCAGATGATTTTTTGTTTTTGGTTGCAGACATTATGTTGTGCATGAATAGCGTGCCGACTGGAAATGGACGAATATAGAGCGTTAACAAAATATTTAACGAATCGAAAACACGTTTACAAAAATTCCGTCTTTTTTCTTGGCCCTGCTTTCCCAGTTGCACCGTTCGATTTTGAAATCATTTCAATTTGCCCCCAGTTTGACTCATACACAATCCATCTGTAATGGGCAAAAGTACTGGCGCTGAGATGGGTGGTGGTTAATCCTTTGTTCTGTAATAGTTTGATAAAACAAGAAACTGATTGAATTGCAGAGCTCTGGACGCATTCACTTGTACTAACTAAAAATTCTTTTCTAACGTTATAGCTATAGACTGTGTAGAAGTTAGCAAACCAGCTGTGCTTTTAATAACAGTATAATAAAATCCCCTTTAACGAAACGCTTCGTACATGGTAAGAGCGTGTTTTATCGAGCCAACTATCAATAGCAGTGCTTGTAAGAAAAAGTAAAGTCGTGCTTAAGCTTTGTGTCGAACTGAAACGGGTAATGGCGTGCGATTTAAAATTAATTTGAAATTTTGCCCTTTTTCTTTTGGTTTCCGATTCAAATCTCTGGGTGTTCTTTAAATGCCTTTGTACGAATGGTTCAATCGGCAGGCAGGCACATAGGATGTTCGTTTTACGCTGGTCAGTATACTGAACTTCGTGTTGATGGTTGTCTTTATTTTCGTACATACGAAGAAACAAGGGTAAGCCTGTAAGTCTTTGGCTTTTTTTGTTGTTGTTGCCGCTACTCTGAACTTGGTGGTATCTTGGACACGCTTATACTTGACCGGTTTTTCAAAACGTGCACGTAATGAATAGTGGTTTTCATAAAGAAAAGTGCATGGAGGTATGATTATTGGCTCAGCAACGTTTGCCGAAGACACTGCTTACAACCTACGGGGGTTTGTTTTCGCATGTGATGATGCACAAATGGTTTAGTATCGAAGTAAATTGTTTACTATTTTATGATGTAAATTTCATATAATCTGTTTTGATTTTAGAAATAAACATTATTTGTGTTTTATTTATTTTTCTAATGTAAGATTCGTTTGGATCGTTATCTAAACATGTGTTTTTGGAATGAAAAACGTTTTAAAGAAATTCATTTGACTTTTTGATTGTTCGTAACTTAGCACGTTTTGCATTTTCAAAGTTCGGAGTAGATCGAAGATTGATCCTTGAAATACATTAAGGTTTCTACACTTTCCATTTTTGACTCAAAATGTGGATGTGATTAAAGAAACGCATCAAGACGAATTTTATAAACAGGATATGGTTGTTTCTTTAATTGTTGAAAATGATATTAATTAATATCGTCCAACGATTAAAACAATGTCGTGCACATAATAGCTCAGGAAGCGCCACAGACAGGCATAAACATAATATATTCAACAAACAACATCAACCGGAATGCCTACATTGCGTTATAAAATAGTAGAAGAGCGAAGAAAGCGAACAGGTATAAAAAAAAGCCAACAACGGCTAGAAATGTCCGACAGGTCATCTATCACCTTGTTCCTTTGGGAAGCAACGTACAACAGCTTGCGAATGGATTCACAAAGTGTCATCAGGTATTAAAATTTCTACTAATTTTGCCTCACATACTCAGGGCTCCTCATATCCTCTCATGCACGCATGGTCACTGGCATGCTGCTTAAGAGTAGTTTTTTTTACCGTTTTTCGCTTGACTCCTTGAATCAGCAATAAATCAGCGATTGAATTATGAGCTGCACCTTTTGGGCTTCCGCAAAAGAGAGGAACTCCCTCGTGAAAATGAGACTAACCATGTGGATCAATCTTAAAGCCTTGCTAACCCAAATAGAAGCAACTCTTTGACGCGCGTTGTGTACCTCTGTGGTATGTTTCCGTTATTTCCTTTCTCGAAGGCTCTGGTACCGTGCGTCCATTGGGTTATGGGTAATCGCCGCTAGGATATCTTTTAACACGAAAACACGGGATTATCACCGGGTGCTGCACAAGTTAGGGGCACTCAAAACACTTTTTGAGTGGCGGTGTCTTTGGGTTCAATGATAATAATCTTACCACCGTGAAAAAAAGCTATGAAAAGCCACTCGACGCAAGACACACTGCAAGGGCGAGAAGGAATGTCCGAAATAAAGTAATAAATTTAACTTAAGTCAAAACACCGACTCTAGGGCGTTTATCAAATCTTTTATACGACAATAACATCCTTAACCTTGCGGGATGGTAAAGGTGGACGGTCTGTCTGGTCCGGGGCTAACCTTTTGCACTGTGGCTGCTCGGTGCGTCCGATTGGAATGAGCATCTTCGTGACGGTCTGCAGTACCTGTACAGTTCTTTAGGGTATTTGAAATAAAGAAAGATCTTCAACCTTAGGTCAAACTTGGCCGTAGATTGAGTGGAACCGGAGCCAGACAACCGTTTGCTAGTTGTTTGATCTTCCTTTACGTGTGTGTCTGGATAAAGTTGTACCGATTATCAAATTGTTCTCTTTTTATCTAATAATTGAAAAATACTAAAATTTAAAAGAATTTATATTGATGTGTACTCTGTATACTTGTCAGCACAAAAAAAAAAACTTCCTCACAATGTTTACGGCAGTTTAATGCTCCATGAGTAAACGCAACAATTAGATAACTGGAAAAGCAAGAGTAATTCGTCGACACTGAAATGAAGGCTCTTTTTCACCTTCATTCACAGGATCTTGCGTCCGTGCGTCCAGCAACAAGCTTGGTGGCAAATAGAAACTCACCATATACGTCATCGAACTTGCTTTCTTCTCGGCGAACAGCGAGCTGTTAACCATTCTTGAACATAAATCATCTGCGCCGTGCCGTGGAAAGAGCGAGATTGCCTATGAGCGTTAATGCAACGAGGTTCGTAATCAATGAAACGGACCGAGGACTCCGTCAGTACCCGGGACGGGAAGTACAGTAAAATGTTAAAGGATTCGTTACAAGTATGCAACGAATCGGCAAGAACGTATACTGCATGGCTCTCGAGGAACATTGCAGCCATAAGTAGTAGCCAAAACGTGCGACAATAACTCTTGGCAGGGAAAAGGGAAAAACGAATAGAAAAGAAACATGCAAAGAGATTCACGATAATTTCAAATGAAAATGCAAAAATGTGCGAATCTAATCTGAAATTAATAATGCTCATTTTTTACACGCCGTGCCGAAGACCTGTTGGTGTGTTAGCAGTTTTTTTTTGTATAGTTATCGTTTGTTGTGTGACTGGGTGTAGGAAAATTAATAGAAACTTATCATATATTTATGCGAATAGCTGTAGCAGCAATTGCCCCGGCTAGGTTAAGGCTCATCGGGTTCGGTATTTGAGCAATTGTTGTGGTTGTAAAATTTTAAATACAATGAATTCAAATTTAATAGCTCGTTTGAGTTGTTATAAGATTTTTAAATATTGATGCTGACGGCGAATACAAAACTATTTAAAACATTTCGTGAAGCACGATTCATTTGTAGATAGCAGTTTTGATGGTTCTGTTTGCATATATGGAATAACTGTTCATTATTCTGCGAAAGTAAGAAAAAAAAACCTCACATCCTCCGTCGTGTTAACTCTCTGTGTGCAAGAGTGGTCGTTGACCACAAAGTTTTGATCCAGATGAGAAGGTTAACATGTATGAATATGAAGCTGCATATGAAAATTCATATCTTTATCAGAATGGTATGGCAAAACAGGTTTATTTTCAACGCGCCGTGAAATTGTCCATCAAATCGCGATATAGTATGCAAACGAAATGTGCATATGTAATAAAGTGTCCGTTTTTTGTTGCGATTGTGTTTTATTGTTTACGACTTGGAACGTTCTTACAAGGCACACGTTTTGATATCCAAAAATATGCGTTTTTAGTTTTGGTTATTTTGATTGATTTATACAAAACAATATATGCATCACCGATCTAAAACCATACAGGTGCGTAAGTAGAGTGCAGAACGACATAAAAATAGCTACAGATTTTACGTAAGCTTTGTTTCTCAATTTCTCAAGAAGAAGCAGTTTTAAGATGCTTTTTTTCGGGTACCAATATTTTCAGAGATAGGGTGGATTTATGTTCACGAGGATACCACTTCTTGCATCATCAGCTCACATCAAATGTATCCAGAAATTATGAAAACAGTGCAAATGAATCTATCATAACTATATTTTCAACCTAGTCAATCTGATTAATCACAAACTAAGTCAGATGACCCTTCTATCAGGGTTGATGATCGTTCCATCTTTTTATATCTGCCAAAAATGAATCAGTTTGTTTGGGTTTTACGAAACGAGAGTCTTAAGTTATCATTTATTACCAGTTGCTTTGCTTTAAATTACAGTATATTGTACAGTGGAACAAGAATGATTTGAAAAATTGAATGTATCTAAAACAAACCAAAAGTCAACATCACAAATGACAGGTGACAAATATGTATCGGCGCCACTTTCTAGCACGGAGGTAGCTCCGTGTTCGGATTGCCTCTCCGTACGCGGTACTAACTATCCAGTTAAGGGAAAAGTAAGAAAAGGAGTCGAGAAATAGCGAACCAACACATTATGAACTTGTAATTACAAAGAAAACCAAGCTTGATTTGGGAGTTCTAGAAACGTTAACATTTATCGATGTTTTTTATCAGTAAATTTCAATCATGAACGCTTGACATGGGTTTCCTTTTTGTTAAAATGTTAGTTCACTGCTAGAAGTTAGTCTAACTCTTAATTATAATCTTTGAAATTTTTGGTTTAATCTTCGGATTCCGAAGAAGCTTGCCGGTGTTGCATAATGTAGTAAGTGCAAATGATTCGAATGATCTTCACAGCAAATGATACATGCAAAAACAGGAAAACTGATAATTCAGCACCACTCATGATTCGCGATAGTAACCAGCGAACAGGACAACCCTACCATTATCAGTGGAGACACCGTACCTTCACGTACTGTAAGCCGTAGTTAGGTAAATTGCAACATCGTAACTCCACAAAATGCAAATTATCATGCGCACGTATCCAGATTTTGATAATTTTTTTCTGCAATGGTCCCTGTACGGTATAAGCGATTCGGGTTGCCCGAACGTCGCAAATCAAGCTACACGAAGATTGCAATGAAAAAAAGGTTGCAAAATGCTGCAGGGCATGGAAGAAACCAGTTGCGAAGTGAAAAAAATTTTAATTTGATTTTCATCATTGTTATTTAAGTGATCGCGGTCCTTCTAGCTTAACGTGCTGCGATAAAGAAACTCTCACAAAATGGGCACAGTCCCCAACAGTTGCAGTCGAAAGTACAGAGATGGAAATGGCCAAACGTTCAGATGGAACATTAAGTGGGTTGGGTAAATTGCTTTTAATCGAAAATTACTTTCATCAGATTTTCACGCAATTTTTGAGTCAATAGTTAGTAAAAGAAGATGAAGAACACCGGTTTTCATACGGGCAAAGTAAGTTATCCAGGTATCTCGCTCTCAAAATTCGAACCAGCAATTTGGCCTCAATAATTTTAACAAATTTTAGTTGCGTGCACTCGGGACAGAGAGCTTGCAGGAAACAATTTTCGTTTTTTTTTAAATTTTGCATATTTTGAAAGTTTTATTAATACTTTGGAACCTATCCTATGCTATCAGTTGAATTTAATTTTCAGCAGACAATCAAAATAATTTTCTGAATTATTGTTGATAAAATGCATGAGCAGAGATTTAAGACGGATAGGAGATGATTAAATTTGCCATAACTGTGATTGATTTCCAATAACCTTCGATAAGCATGCAGTTAACAAATGGTTTGTTTATATTTTCCCCATATTCATTTTTTTAAACGTTACTATGAGGTCCCAATAAGCTGATTGATCTGAAGTTATGCTACGACATGATTTTAATTTTTGAACATGAATCTGAGTCATGGTCCGAAGATGGGGCGACGACTAGTAAGCCACTCAATAGCCGGCGTGACCTAGTAGATCGTCAAGCCAAAAAGAAGAAGAAGAAGAAGAATCGGATTTTTATTTTTATTCTGTCATTCTGTCATTCCGTAATTTATTCCAATTTACACTTCAAGATAAATCATGAAGATGTAGCTGCAACAGCCATGCAACTTTTCGGTACCATGTAATACTTCTTGAGCTAGAAAACTCGGGGTTTCGATTACTAATGATTATTTCCAAAACACTCCAGAACCGCTGAAACATAGGTTCTTACTACTTAAAATTGTGTGTTACAAAACACGTTCTTCTTCTTGGCGTTACGAGCTCTAAGGTCATGCCGGCTATCGAAATGGCTTACTAGACTGCCGATAACCACGTAGTTGGTTAGTCAGACCTCACTACGGGGGGACTGTTCGGATGGGATTTGAACCCCGGTCCTGCCGTTTGAAGACCAAAACGTTAAATAGTCAAATCTACTAACACTGTGAAAGGATATTCGTGTAAACGTTGACAAAAGCACATTTTTTATTTGATTTTTAAACATTACATGAGCGACCGTATATGTAGCGATACTTGTAACAGTTCAACTATGAAGTAACATTTTTCGGAGCAGATGACTGGGATTAAAAATGATCATTTTTACAATGAGCCTACAAAGCTCTCATAATACACGCCTGAATCGGATATTGAATTGACTCATTTTACTCCTAACTGGATAGTTAGTCCTGCGCACGGGGCGACGGTCTAAGCGGGATGCGACATCTGGGCGTGCCGTGTGAAGACCGGCGACGCTAGTGTCCCATTTACTGGACCACTACCACTGCTCTCAGAAAAGCAAAACTCATCTAACAAAAAGCCAGAAATAACTAGAGAAAATAAGACTTTTCTAGGTTATGAAATCAAAAGAAAAAAAAAGGTTCACCTTGCTTGTAGTCAACCGGCCATACTACAGCCTAAGGAAGCTTCTTTTTCTTCTCCTTCTTCTTGCCTTAACGACCTTCTAAGGTCACGCCGGCCACCAAAATGGCTTTACTAGACTTGCCGATACCACGTAGTTGGATAGTTAGTCCTTACTAAGGGGAGACGGTCCGGATGGGATTTGAACAACGGTCCCGCCGTTTAAAGACCGGCGCCGTTGTCGCCTTTGCCACTGGGCCGCCCCCCCCCCAAGGAAACAGCCTAAGGAAGATGCTTCGCCTAATTTGCAGTGACGGACGCGTATACGATTCTGAAGTATGGACTATGTTCAATGCTTACGATAACCCCTTCGAACCGCGAAAGATGCTCAGAATAATTTTTGGTTCCGTGTATGAATGGTGCCGTTTATGAATTTAGTCCTGAAAAATGACGAGGCCGCTACAACGATGATCGCGCATGTAGCGTGGATTATGCATGACGTGAGAATAACACCGCATGTTCCTCGGCATAAAGAGTGTTTAAGGCACCCACATGGCCTTAGGAGGACTGATACAAGCGTCAAATTAAGATTCTATAATGTTTCATCAGAAGTTTCATCAGAATTGCTGGAATAACGAATACCAGTTTACGTTTGTTGAAAGTTTGATTGTTGAAAGGGCTTCTGCAGTAGTTAAACACGGAATTGTGGCTGTAGCGTTTGATTAATAAGAAGTCAGTGTATTTAGTTGCTGTTTTTCTTTGCTACCATCGGCAGCACACTAGGGACGATAGCCTGTATCTAAGAGATGGATTAAATTTTTAAAATATAAAAAAAAAACCAGTTCAGCTATCGAATGTTGATTATTCGTTGAAACTTAAATGTGCATTTACACATACTTTTGTAACATTTCTGGCTATATTATTTTACATACAAAACGATATACTTAATGTGCCGAGTGTACTTTAGTATTGTATGCATGGATTTCAACTCCAACATTAAGGCACATTGCCGTATGGTCAGCTTTAATAAACATGGTAATGATATTTTGAGTAAAAACCGTCGATTATGACCAGGTTTGCAACGATCTATACACACCTTCAGTGGCTTGCATGCGTATCACAGTATGAGTGGAATACGTCGTCAGCTCTTAAATTACGGTATGTTTTATTTTCTCCTTCCTCCTTCTACCGTCTTTTCGTTTCTTCGTAGATGAAGCAGTCAACATATGATGCGTACGATTGAAATATGTATCATAAGGTGCACATCGATTCTATTTCGTCTTTCACACTTGTTGCGCTCATCGACGATTTGAATCCAAAGTGGCGGAAGTAGCATCATCCAGTACCGACAGTTGGCTACACTAACACTGGTTCCATCTAATGGTCCCTCGGTATAGCCTAGTAATGTGCCGCGGAATTAGAATGTGGCGATTCCTTCGTTCTCTCAACGGTGCACAGTAAATATACAAACCATCCATCGCCAACATCGACAGATAGAGCGATCGATGTGCGATCGATGGTAGAGTATACCAAACAAATACAACCTAGTATATGGCTATCGGTACAATGTTTGCTGACTGGCGGGTGGAAGACGATGAGTAAATGCAAACAGCTTCCCTCGCAGTAACAGCTTCCACGCATGAGGCACTACTTGGTTTTACAAGAGTGATGAAAATGATTAGTGTGAGAACAAAAGGATTGAATGCCGCACACTGTTCTGTGCATTTGGCAGTCTGTCTCTCCTCCCTCCTCCCCCCGAATATCCCCGCTACTAATGATCAGCATTGAGCAGCTTGAATGTACGTATGCATGGGCATGTTTATCTTGAGAAATATTTTTGTTTGTTTTTTCATCAATTTTCACCCGTCTGTTTCACAGGGTGTTGGCGTTGAGGAAAGAACACTCGTATTAGATCATTCTTTTTTTCCATTCACGCAGCATAGCATGTATTGTCTGTGTGTGGCTCAAAGAAATAGGAATACTTAGCCACTTGGTTGGTTCGGCAGTGATGGTGCACAGAAGCATACGATCATTAAGTCGGCTGTTATTGACAGGTGTGAAGTGATTGAATGATGAATTTCATGTTTGTTATGTACGCGCATGATTGAAGTTTATGTTACCTTTAGCGGTTAAAGAATGAAACAATGTTTTTCTAACAGGCGTATCCACGAGAATTTAACTTCATACCAGAGATTTATTACCATCGATTAAATGATAATTCTTTCCAAATACAAAACCGATTTACACCATGTTTATATGCATTTCGAGTGGCCTGGTGGACTTTCCAGACATGGGTAAAGTAGAACAAGGAAACCGGAAACACTAAACCATGATTTTTTGAGGCTGCACATCCCTAGCTATAGAAGACGATGACCAAAAATTCTTCTTCTTGAAATAATGAAAATCTATGCAACGCCAACCATTGAATGGCTTGCTAAATTTGATGTTATCACGTAGTTGGATAGTCATTCCTCGCCACGGTGATACGGTCCGATTGGAATTTGAACCCCAGTATTGCCGTGGGAAGATGAAAAAAAGATGAAGGTGGAAAAAAACAGTCTAAATAAATAAGAAATTCTACTCACTTTGTCCGATATGCACGCGTTTCATCCATGGATAGATGTGAGGGGGAGGTCCTCCTTTTTTGCCACCATTTCCACCACCACCTTGAGAGCTACCTCCTTCCGTGCCACTGTCATCGTCGCTAGCGTCGGACTCATCTTCCGGGCTACCGAGCGGCAAGTTCACTTGGTTACGATTGCTAATGTTGCTGGTATTGTTGTTCGTATTGCTCGAACTCACGGCCGTGGATGGATTGCCCGATTTTAGTGATCGGGTTACACTTTCTACGACCGAGCCTGGTGACAGTTTTGGCGAAATCTCGGTCCTACCACTATTGCCATCATTTGTACCGTTACCAGCGCCTCCTCCGCTAGCCGTACTCAAATCCTGAGGACTTGTGGTGCTATTGTTATTGTTGTTATTAACTACATTTGTACCTGTACTAGGACCATCGCTGGCATATTTACAACTTTGCGAACTAAGGGCGGACTGTTGTTGCTGCTGTTGCTGTTGTTGCTGCTGTGAGAGGAGGAATTTTTGTGGTTGTAGCTGTGTGTAATCGACCATGTCGCTAGGCTGATGTCCACCACCTACGGGGCCTGCACTAGCACTGTTTACGCTGGTTGCTCCGGCCCCTGCGAGCGGGTTGTACGACTGCGAGCTGTAGTGTGCTTGGTGTGGCGTGCCGGGATAAATATTTGGAGTGTATGCCGAGGGTGGGAAGTACCCATCGCTTTGGCCACCTTGACTTCCAGCCGTATTCGGTGAGCTATTTGTGTTTTGTGAGTTGTTGGGATAGCACGAGGCAATCGAGTTAACGAACTGATAGGAAGACATCACAAAGTTGTTGGCATCCATATTTGTACAATTTAAATGTCTCCGTTAATAGGTAAGCAGAATCTGAAAACAACTGGAAAGAAGAAAAAAACTGAGATTAAAGATATTTGAATTTTGTTTGTAAACTAAGATCAAACATAGAAACACTTGTTTAGTCATTGATGCTAGGTTGTAGTCGTGTAGGAAATGTCTAATATGCAAATGGATAAAAAAGATTAAAAATTCGCTAATCAAATTATCCAAGTCCAATTAAATCCAGTTCAGAGAGAAGTCTTCGAAGACTAAACAATACCACCACAATATTTGAAAAAATTAAAAACTTAAATGAGATTATCATAAAAGCATACCAACAATTTGAACATGAAGACTCGCCTACTCATCCTGCAAAACAGTGAGTTGCACAAAGTGCTACTGAAAAACAAATCACGCAACCAACATAAATTATAAAGGATGCAGCTTGCGATTCAAGTTTCACGGTAAAGACTTTTACCATGTCTTTAATGATGGCGACAACGTTAACAGAGGCAACATGTAGTGATGGTGCCAAGGAGAGCAAAAAAAAAACGCACCAACCTCAAGAAAAATGTAGGTTGTTGAGTCGATGGACGGCACGAAGATTGCAGAGTGCAGCAATCAACGGCACACAACTAGCAACAAGAAAAACAATACGAAAAAGTTTCCAGAGGAACCCTGCAATTTTGAGTCAATGAACAATTTAACCCTTTGGCAGTATCACCGATCGCAGAATCTGACAGCAAAGCAAATGCGTTCAATGGATTCTGCCGTTGGTAGGCGCAGCGTTTCAAAATACCAATTTGGTTGAGTTTTTTTTATCTCTCTCCTTGCTTTGCACCAACCATGTCCAAAACAGCAACGCCAAACAAAACATATAAAGCATCTCGGAGCAGGCACGAGGAAGGAGCCACTTCTGTTGCAAAATGAACCGAACGCGTAAAGATGAAAACGGAACACCATGAGAACAAGAAACGAAATTTAGCAGCATTCTACAAAGCTGTCTGGAAAAGGTTGTTTGTAAGTGGAAACAGAGCAAAACTACAAAGACGATAAAAAAGTGACTCCTCAAAATGGCTTTCAACTTCAAAGGTCCTGGTTTAGCTCCACTGTTTTGCGGTAAAACCTTCCGCTATACATGTATCGATGCTTACATATACCAGCTTGGCCATGCAGGAAATGTTTGGCTTTCTTTGTGCGTGTGTGTGTGTGTAGCTAGTTGAAACTGAACGAGTAGCAATTAGATGGAAAGAATTTCGGAAAATTGCAAACGCTACAATATTGTGAGCGGAGACAACCTTCACACGGCAGAAACGGGGTTCAAATCCCATTTGAACCGTTCGCGCGTAGGGAGGACTGACGTGGTCCTCCAACTACGTGGTAGCGATGAGTCTAGCCATTCAATGGCCGTCGTGACCTAATAGGAGGTGCTGTTTGGAGTAATATGAATATACTTCTTTAAACAAATACAAAACGAATACTTCTGTATCTGTCATGAGTGGATCCTGTACAACATGCTTGAAGTGTATCCAACATCTATTTCAAAAGATATTGCTTTCTTTGATTTCAAATTTAAAAATCGTACAGCGAAAGGTTGTTTAAAATTGGACACGTATTGCTTGTATCCGTAATAAAGTTCAAATCAAAACTACAAAACTATGTGTTATCTCTATCTGTACTTTATGTTTGGGCTAGATAATGAAATGAACTGAAGAATGGGGTCTGGTAAAAAAGAAATTACAAATTGTACAAAAAAGCAAATGTGAATTATTTTTAGAATTTTGTTGAGTTGTATCACTGAATAGAAATTTAGCGGTAACGAAGAGGACTGATTTTTTACACACACGCGGTGTAAGGTGCAAGGTACATTGTACATTGTTTTAAAACTTTACAGTACATTGTCTAAACTGCGTGTCCAAATGTGAGAGACTCAACGTTCAAATTTGTCTTGACTTGCATGACTTCAAATCAAAAACGTTTCTTACGACATTTTGCTCGGCTGTTAAACTGAAGCAAAAGAGAGTTAAGTACCAGCAGTGGAACCAGTGGCGTTCTTCCATCAAATTCTATTTTTATCTGTTTAGTGCAAAACGTTTCGAGTCAACAAACAGTCTACGTTTCAATTGAGGATGTAGCAAAGTGCTGCTAGCTAATAAAATTGTTTTATTATTATTATAATAAAAATATTGTTTGAACTATGTTCAAATACATATAAAATATGAGACACATTCTCTTTAAAATATGTTTTGAATACATTTTGTTTAGCTTATGTAAAGTTCAGACTCCAGCTACATAAAATGTAGGTTTTGTACTTTGCCTCCAACATGGTTAAATTCAAAGAATCAATGCAAATATTTGTGGCGAAATTCTACTGATTTCTTTTTTGTAGTGGCGGATTTGATGTACCATTTTTTTCTTTTTTATGATTGGGCTCAAGGATTCTTTCCCTCATTTCAAACGCACTATCCCATTTAGCACTCACTGGCTGTAAACGTTCAGATGCCGATACGTTCTTCGTCTTTCACGCGCATTCGTAATTGCGTTCATTGCAGGGATTGGTTTTCTGTTTCTTTCCTTCCGTTTTCTGAAATCATTTGCCGGTAATAACACGAAACTATTCATTCAAACGCTTCATACCTCGTCACGAAATAGAGGCGTTCAAGGATTGCACTTGAATTATAGTGGAAGATATGAGTGGCAGGTAGTTTGTGTAACTGCTGGCTATTATCACATAATCATTATGTCATGATCGCCTGGAAGCTACCTTTCTAGTGTGTTTTACCATAGATTGATAATAAACGGTTGTGTAGAGGAAAAAGGTCTGTCGAACTATTTCTTTGCCGCTTTATCTAGACTCGCCGGCGGAATGTTCCAACAACTGTCTGGTACGGAAATTTGTGCAACGAAATCTTTACTCCAAATCGTTCCATTTCAATATTCACTGATTCTATTTAAAGTAAATGCGCACTTGTGGGTATGGCAAGAAATTATAGACTCTACTGAAGATTGGGGGAAAGAAGCAAGAAGAGTGATGGCAGACCCTATTATAAGTGGAAATGGTTTGATAACGATTGAAGCAATGATGATATCATAATAACTCAATCTTTTTTGCCAGTAACTTACTTTCCAGCTAATGGTCAAAGCTTTTGATTCACGTCCGGTGTGACGGTAGTGTCAGGGTTAATCGTTCTGCTAAAATTGCTGGTTATCGAAGCCGAGCAGTACTGGGGGCAATTATTCAACCAGAAATAGGATAATTGTTTTGCTTTCTCATAACGTCAATTATTACCCCTAAGCGAAACGCTTACGGGACGGAAAACACGTTAGTTTTGTTCGTCGTGTAGGTTTATAGATTATGGTAGCTGTTTTGTTAGGTTGATTATCTTGACAGTGGATTGTTTATTATGCAAAGTGTCAAATAGAGGCAAAACATCATACATAATTTCCAGCGAACTGTTTTTATGCATATTTTTTCGGTGTAAACTCGAACCAAGAGTGCAAATCTATTTTTATGATCAAGCAAATGCTGTATAGTGCGAAGTTTGTCAACGCTTGAGAGCAAAGACTTTGTTGTGGAACGCCCCATAGACGGTACATAAACCGTATTACAAAGCGCTCCTCTTACACCATGTACATGTAAAGTATCAACCACCTCACATGCAAACCCGTTGTTAAGCTATTAACAGTTGAATAAAACAGATTAAACATGTACGCTTCTACCAACGCTTCTTGGGGGCTAGATGGATCTGATGGTATTGGTGACTGGGTGAGACCACTTCCGCGGTGACCAAATATTCAAATTATAATGATAGCATTACGGCAAAAAGGCCAGGCCGTTCTTTATTAATTTACAAAAAAGATAAGAACACTGAACGTTGCTTAGTTTTGTGGTATCACGTGCAATTTTATCACTTAAAAATGAATGTTCTATTCAGTATGGTTTTTTGGTGGTGTCAGTCGAAAGATATGCCTCCTTTTATCTTAACCGTAACCAACATTATAGGTCGGAAATACTCTCTTGGGATAAACAATTATACCATAGATTAAGAATCAACCCCTGTACTTATCCGTTGGATGCTAATGAATTCAGCCCGTTTATTAATAATCAACTCCAGGATTTGTCGCTGAAAAGAACAAATTTTCCCTAAACGAATGTAACCTCTCTGCTACGACAAGCTACCCTTTGTTCGTGTTGTGTTTGTTGTGCGAAGCGACCAAAGCGACGCTTAGCTTTTCTTTGCTGGCATATGTTCTCGGTCGTCTCTGTCTCGTTGCATTACGACACTTTTGTTGTCCACCGCATTGAGTGTGGTGGATGATGTTTTACGTTCTTGGAAGGAATCGGAATAGAATTTCACAAACCAAACTCACTCTTTTCGGATCGTAGAAATTTTCTAGTAGATGATGATGTTTGGGATGGTGTTTTTTCGCAATTTAATGACGGTGGCAATATCACTTGGGGCACAGAAGGACCGGTCGAATATTAAAACAGGTGTTTCATCACTAATACCAAACAAAGAAGGGCTTATATTTGAACGATTTCTAAGAGAATGAATCAAACTTCACTGCACAAATTACACTCTTATCGAAGGAAACACACGCACACACACACTATTTAAAATAATGCAACAACAAGTCTGGAAACAACTGTAAAGGTATGTGTCAGGCTTTGGACTTTGTGTCGTAGATTCAGCGCGAAATGTCAGCTGCTATCGTTGTGGGAGCTATCTTTTTATCTTTTCAGCCACTACAACACACCGCTGCATGAAAAATGCCACTTGATGCTGTAGCCGTGTCTCGTCACTCATAATTTTACAAATATCACTGACAAACAGCTGCACATAACGCCTCATGTAGATTTAGCCCTTACTGAATTTCTTGAAACATAGATTGAATAAATGACACTGTTGTTAACAACCAATTTCCACAGATCGTGCACAATATTTGTTGCTTTAGTTTTCCATTCTCCTGTATGCACGGCTGACCATCTCCTCGGCCTTTCGGGCACAATACCCAGCTTAATGCCTTAAACCACGATACGATACCGCCAGCAACTGATATTTCACTGTTATAAACTTGGTTTGTTTATTTTTTCCACAAATTACGCTTATTGTTGCTATTCCAGAGACACATTGTTAGAAGGATTCCACCCAATGTTCAGACACACCGATGGAAACTTTATCGATCTCAGAAGCTCATTAAATCAAAATAATCACCACACAGATTAAGACACGCGGTTTAATCATCCAACGAACTGATCCATCGTTAACTACACGATCACCGCGACGAGTTTCACATTACGACCGAAAGTGTTGGAAACCCAGAATGAAGTGGTCGCTACAACACCATGCGCCGTTCGCGTATCTCCCTCGATTGCGTTCGCGGTGTACTGAGGATGCTGCTCGGTGCCGAACGAGTACGGTAGTCTCTTACCAACGCAACCGTTTCGTCTCTTTTGCTCATTGGTTGGCTCTTAACTATGGGTGCGAGGTTGCAGAGCATAGCAGTGAATATGCTTCATCGATTCCACATGTTCCATAATCGACCAACGTGAAACATTTCGTCGAGAAAAGTGTACCGAGCGGAAAGAAAGAGAGCCGAAAGAGACGTTTTTCTCGATAAATGGACAGGAGCCACCGTGAGTGCGCCAGAGACAACACATTTGAAAACCCACCCCGTTTCCTTTAGCAAACAAAGCCATAAAAGAGAACGTACTACCAGGCATTGTGACCGCCCTGTTTTACAAAACAAACGGCTGTGCATCTCTTCTTCTCCAACGTGCTAGTCGCATAGCAGACAAGGACCACTATCCCGGATGCAAACGCGCATGAGCCATGTATAACCCGTAGATTATAGAACTTGCGTAGTTTCATCGAATCTTTGATTTTTTCTTTCTTCCGTTGACCTTTATACCAAAAGCAGAAAGAGATGAAGAAGACCCGAGAGGTGAGTTTTGGGCTCAGTTCTTCGCTACCAAAACACTTTTTCCGATACACTTTGCGTATGGGAATGCACTGTATGATCAGTAAGCAAGAATGCGTAGAGGCCGTGTACAACCTGATACATCGGATGCTGGTGCAACATAAATTATCTTTGAATACTCCGGCAATACCTCGATGACATAATCGATTCAAAATGACTGTAATCTGTAGGTTGAATAAATGTGTAAAACGCGAATGTCTTTAGGCCGTTTTCGGGAAGCCAAATTAAGAGATATAGTCTGGAGCTCCACTTTAGCGAAACGGGTGAAGAAATGTTTGATTAAACTATGAATATGTTTTCGCAAAAAGCTGGTTAGGTGAGGAAATTCGGTATGCGTGTTCAAATCGCGCGGGTCAAGTCATCTTGCTTGCTGAAGCTGATCACTCGTAGGGTCGTTGATCAACTTGAAACTGAAGCTTTTGTATTTTCGGAAGCTAATCGATGCTTGTTTGCGTGTGCAATTAATTATCTTTTTGAATGAGTGAAATAGTTATAAATGCGTATCATCCTGTTAGAAATATAGTAATCGAAATCAAATAATTTGTATGGATGATTGTATTCGTTGCCAATCTCTTATTTCTTTTTAAGGAAATGTTTCACAATACAAGAATCTTTGTCTTGCCCTCCAGTTAAACAGTATTATTTGTTAGCTTAAACAGAATGTCATTTAATGGACACATTTTTAGAAATCCTCGAACTACACCGCATTCAAAGAGGAATACTTACACGATGAACGACAACGTGCGACACGTAAATACGCAGGCGCCTAATTTTTGTTTGCCCAAATAAACGTCGCAGATTCGCGGATGTGTATCCTGAGAAGATGGCATTCGACAAAGCAAATCAGATCAGTTTGCTACTGGAAGTGGGCGTTGATTAAGACGAGTAGCAATACAGTGAAGGGAGGCTTATCCCCCTGCAGAAAATAACAAAAGTTATAAAAACGATGGAGAACTATCTTTTTTGTTAGTTTACTGGCATGGCGGGCTATCCATGAATCCGCGCTAACAGAACCGGTTTTTGATGTATGAGCTTCCACGAGGTGGGTAAAATCGGCAGGAATCCTTCTGGACAAGAGCATTGTTAATCAGGTTCATCGAGAACCTTGAACCGGTGAAGTTTTAAAAGAAACAAATCCCGGCAATCCCGGGTCTCACCGTGTCGATGAGAAACCGAAACAACCATTAAAACAAATGTCCTCGATTCTGAGGCGCAGAATCGAGGACAGGCCGCTTTGCCACGATCAAAAACAACACTTTCGAAGCTTGCAAAATAGTGCAAATAGTCTAATTTGCTAACGGAATGCTCCAGATGATATTTGGACGGTTTGCTTTTCCCTTTTTCCAAAAAGGGTTCTTCCTACAGCAGGTATTTTTGTTCATGGCCACATCGATCGTATTGCTCATTATTGCCTTTCTATTGTAATCGTAAAACAATGCACAGGGTCTGGTTTGAGTATTGTTGCTTTGGAAGAAAATTGATCCGGTCTGGTGTATCATGCTGTGGCTCTAGGTGGGCAAAATGTTTGAGTCGCACTTGTTAAATGCATGCAGATCAGTCTAGTTCTGCTAGTTTACCAAGTGAACTTCAAAAATGTATTTTGACATATTGTGGGTTCGTATGGTTTTAATTTGAATCTCTCTAATAGAAATCCTCTGCTTTTGAATTTGTTTACCATTTCTTGTATTTTCCACGAATTTCAATGTACAATTTATGTGATAGTAAATGAATATCTTAATATCGTGTTGCTTAAAATTGATTTTAAGCAGTTAAAATTCACATTGTTTTGGAGACATTTCCATCTTCCAACCCGGCTGAGATAGGACAAAATGTTGAATTTTGTATCTATGTTTTAAAATCACAATGAATTCCTTTGAACCCACTAAGTTTTTCGGAACGTTAGGAAACACATTTTCCAGTTCATGGCTGATTGGACAAGAATGAAACGAAACACAGATCTATCAAATAAGAAAACTTTTTCCATAGTGAGCGAACTGCTCTACTATGGTCTAGCTGTGAGAAAGGAGCATTCGAGTAGTTGGTTCCTGTGTAGTCCGATAGATGACGGTAACGTGATCCCTTCCGTTTTCCGATGTACAACAAATATTTTGTGTTTTCCTCTCACACATCCATTTGTGCATTTATCATTTGCGAATTTAAGCCTATACTCCGTTAAGAAAATGTTTCATCTTGAGGAAGAATTGAACGGGATAGTTGATCGCTTCAATTGCAGATAGACTTGGCAGCAGAGCGCATCATTTCTGCATGAAAATTCTTCGACATGTAATTTTTAGAACAAAAAAGGACGGAAAGTATTACGAGGCACAAGAATTGTGTACTCAGTGGCGGAATAAAGTGTTTGGAAGCCCTTAGCTTCCCAAAAATGGATATCGGAGGATTCAATTGTCAAACTGAATCGAGCGAGCGTGGGAGGGGGGTGGGATGCAAACTGAACCGGGGGGAGGGTGTTGTGATCGTACAGGATGAGGGGGGAAGAGTGGGGGGAGGGGGGAGGGGTTGTATTTTGTATGATGATTCTCCATCCCAAGAGATTCTCTAGACGGCGAGGACTCCCCTGGTTGGTGAGGCCCCAGGCCCTCCGCCCATAGGCTGTTCCGCCACTGTGTATACCCCGCACGAAGTCAATAAATGTTGTTAGATGTCATGTTTCCATCAAGACTGATTGTTTTTCACAATCATATACCATTCTCGGCTAGACATTTTGGTTTCACGAAAGAAGTTTTCCTTCATTTTCATCCATTTCCACATTGGCCGTATTTGGTTAGCGTAAGAATCTGTGAGAATTCTTAAACCACAACTTTCTGTGAACATACGGGCCTTTTGGTATCACAGATTTATGCCTTCAGCTGAATGAATTCGTGTTGTCTGTTGTCGACCACAAGTAACAAGAGCCAAGAAAAAAAGAGGTGAAACAACATTGATGCGTAAAGAAGAAGTTTTCTAGAGCTTCAGTGAAAATTCATTAATCAACCTTCACTAAAAACAAACGGTTTCAGGTTGGTGCAACATGGTGCCGGTTTGTTTATTTGTGTCAAAACTGGCACATACATCGATGAAGGGGTTTTGTTATTGCTTGAAACACTCTGTAAAATCATCGAGAAATTCGAAGGAATGTTACTAAAAAGTTGTGGTTTTTCGTGTTGTCCAAAGTGAATTTCGAACAAGAACGTTAAGATTCCATTTTATTATGTGTAGTAGTTTTTAATTGGTATAAAAAACTGAACTAGTCGTCTTGACGAATTATATGAAAAAGGCATCAAAGTGAGGTAGTTTAGAGGAGCAGCGTTCGAATACCATTTTTGCCTTGCCTGCAACAGGTCTCACAACAATAGACTGTCAGTGTCTTGTATAATTCATAGCTAAAAATACCAGATTTGTATCGTACTTTAAATCTAGGGCTTACAAACTAGTAGCTATGAGATAGAAGAATATTCTTTCCGTAATGCAAAGACAGATCTTAAAGTAAAGTATATTGCATTGGTACGAAAAATTTACTTAACATTGGTGTCTACGCATATGGTATCAGTCACTTGATTGGCATGTCCATATTTAAGTGTATAAAAGGCACAAAAATAGAATACTGGTGTTAGGATCCTACAGGAAGGCGGGAGCAACGGTTGTCATTGTACCATGTAGTTATTAATCTAGTTCTGTACTTTGTCCATGTTTTGCGTTGTCTTTCGTTTCGTATTCCATTTATGTTGTGCTGGAATTTTTAGTCATCCGTTCCTGAATAGTAAAACTAGCATACTGAATGGGATTGCAATAACTGGTCCTGATGGTTGTGCATATATGAGGAAAATAAATGAAGACCAATAACATAGAAGCAAGTTTTTAAAATTTTAAACAATTTAAAGCAAATAAAACAGATGAAAATTTAATTGAATGCGAAATCACAAAATATTTCTATATTTCGTTGCACTTTTTCGTATCAAACATTGAATGGCAGATTGATATTTATTTTGTTATGTTAGACGAACACACTCCAAATGAAACATGATGAGCTTGATGAGTTTCGTGAATACATTCGGCAATGTCTAAAGCCTGATTCAACAATCGGAATGAGAACCATCACAAGTGGAACGATCGTCTTTTATAACCATGTCGTCACTTCAAAAGGATCGCTAAACTCAACACCAGTGGTTAAAAATTGAAAAATTTTAATGACCGTGAACTTAAAACTAAATACGATTCTTATCTGTTCGCATTCGTTTTCGTCTGAATGTGAAATTCAACCATATGCAAAGGCATTTCTGTTTCAGCCTCCATAACATCATATGGAACGTGAAACGTGTCAGCGAATGGGCTTACAGTGTATCCGAAAAAAAACATGTTTTTTTTTGCTAATCATCACTTTTAAAATTTATATTAAAGCTTCTGAAACAGTGTTATGATCCACTAGCCTCAACGATCCTCCTCGGCGTAATACTATCAAACGAACAGATAGCGGCGGCGCGTCGGTCAAACAAACGCAACGCACGATTCGCCAACCTTAAAACAACACACGAAAAAATCTAATTAATTTTATCCTCGGTGTAGCATTTATATTGCTTGAAGTAGCCTCGTGTTTTTTGCTCGCTTATTTTAATTTCATCCTCCGGTCTTTTTTGTTTCGAATCAAGAAGATTATATTACGCTTCTGGAGCGGTGAACGATAACTGGCCCGGTGCAAATCGGGCTCTACCCATCCACTATGATAAACACGCGATAGCTTTTTGGACCAACTCCGTCAATCCGTATATTCTGCACTCATCCGAGCATGGGCATTTCAAGAAGCTGGCGAAAAATCAGCGAGCGCATGTTTCGTATCCTCCAGAACGGGAGAGTATCACTATGGCAAAGCGGCAATCGTACGTACGAAACATTTGCTAACGAAAATGAGATCACAGTCACAGGAAGGAAACAGTAAGCAGATAAAGCTTTAATTTTTATCATAAATAAAACAGGCGAGGTAAAATCAGCCCCAAAACGTCAAAGCACAGCTTAAAAGGTCATAAATTTTCTCTCCGCTTGACACCAAATACTGACTGAGTCGACACGATCGAGCCACACCGCTCTAGCTTCTAAAAGCGTCGTTTAACGTCTCGAGCGGACAGAGCAAAGTCGACGCCGAAAGTTCTCATATAAATTTGAGTTTGAGTTGTTACTCAGGATGCCCGTTGTCTTTGGATCGTTTCGTTGACACTGGTTTGGTTTATATGGGGTTTTGTTTTTCACGTTGCTCTCCACTGGGTGAGGCATGAGACACCGTGTATGTGTGTGTGTGCGCGCCTCTTTCCCATGTGGCGGAAAGGAAATGCTCGAAATGCTATAAATTAAATATTAACTAATTTTTAACCTAATAAATTATGGAGAGAAGAGCGTGGGGCGTAAACTGTGCTTTTCTATTTTTGTTGTTGTTTCGTTAACGTCTAAGACCGCACTAAGCGATTCCATGGTAGAACCACTGCGAACGTCCTTTTGTAAACTAAGCGTGTGCATAGTTTTAGCGGCGCTTTGTGTAAGATATGGTGCACGAAGCAAAACATAACCTAGCATTTGTGGCAATGGCAAATGGGTGCGTACGATTAGATACCACATGAATAGCTTAAAGTTTTGTGCTACTTGAAGGATAGCTCTAAGCAGAAGAAAAAGAAGAAAAAAAAAGCGGGAAAAGCCAACCCCTTCAGAGTCATCAAACACCAGGAACTAGTAACAACCAGCGGAGAATCGTCTATCAGAATCAGCTCAGCTCGATCACGAATCGAAAATGAAGAAATAAATTATAAATTTCAACAAATTATTGTAATTTATTAGAGCGCAGGTTGTCCTCACTCAGCCGCCGTTCCTAGCCGCTCTGTACTGTAAGCCGTAGAGGTCGGAAGCGGTACAATGTGGGGAGGCATGCTTTGGGTTCTTTATGGTTCAGTGATTCCAAACCGGCACACCGAACTTGTAATGCACGGTTAGTAGGAGCACGGCTATTCACAACGACCTTTGAATCTGATATGTGCGTTCTGTCCCCTTCGTCTCGGCGAATGCTTGACTGATCGCTGGGTGATGGATATCGAGTAGTTTATGGGTTTGTTTTGGTTCGTCTTTCAACACCATTAATACTGATAAACCAAAGAACAAGTTGCACGCCACACGGGTGGGTAGTATAAAAGAAAAGCTTACATAGGATATTGTTCGTTGTAGTTGGGGGTAGTTTTTCTTTTCTATGTACGAATCATTGATGCGTACAGTTATCTGTTTAATTTTAATTATGACCGTAGATTGTTTGGCTATGAGAAGCTAAACTAAAAATACATTTCGTTGAAGATGTGCTGGCTAAACAGTGAGCTAGTATTGTTATATTTTCTGGTTAGTTATAAATCTTTAAGTTTTAAATAAAGTAAAGTTCAAACGATAACTGAGCATGCCCGGAAAAAGGTAAAAAAGAGAGGAAATGCCCCGTTAATCTAGTTTAAAAACAAAATTATCACAAGCGGTTTTGGCAATACGGCGCAAGTAGTCATACTTAAAATAAATTTTAAAAAAAGTTTGAATAAACATCGGGTACGTCAACCCAACAATTCATGTAATTGTATGCCAAGTTCCGAGATTGTAGATATTTTCCTAGACTAGATCTTTCCAATAGCAAGAGAAGAAGATAATCATCCAGGCTTAACTGTGTCCTTAAGCCTTAATAAAATGCGTTACTGCGTTACTGATTATTCAATGTCGAATTGATTACATTATAATCTCACATGTATGATTTCAAACCTTCTACGAGATAGGACTCATTGTATCTATGAACAAATTTATTAACCAACAACTTCTTCTTATTGGCTCAACAACCTCTAAGGTCATGCCAGTCATCGAAATGGCTTTTTATTCTGCCTATACCACGTAGTTGGTTAGTCAGTCCTCAACTACGGGAGGACGGGTCCGAATGGGATTTGAACCCCGATCCTGCCGTTTGTCCGGCCCGTTGTCGCTTATACCACCGCACCGCCCTAACAAACATATTGTTGTCGATGGTAAATCTCAGCAATTATTTGTTCCAACATCCTGCTGCAAAGTTTTTGGCAATGTACAAAATATTTAAAACAAATGTCTTATTATTGATCTGTAGTGGTTTCTTCTGTAAAAATCTATTTTCTGCATACACTCGTTGAAGGCATGGTTTATGAGTTTCTTTGTTTAATTACATAAAAAACCTTGGTTTTTTAATTTTAAATTTATTACTTCAGTCTACTAATCCAACAAAGTCATGATTTTTTTTTGATTATTTTATTTATTATTAAGTATGACAGCACGTCGCCTTATTGTCATTTTGAAAGTTTGACTAGCGGAAGTTTTGTTGAAATATGTCCTTACGTCCTTTACAATAAATATATTAACATAAATGTGTTTCCGAGTTTCCTGGATGTGGATTAACGACCTGACCATGTCTACACGACGTGCTCAACCCCGAGCAGGTCAAG